>NC_090939.1:912236762-912859262 GCF_040938575.1 Ambystoma mexicanum | reverse complement strand
TCAGGAACTCAACAATGCAATCAGTTATGCACTAGTATTGGCAATGCCAGATTATAACAAACAATTCTTTCTATTATCATATTCGAATGGTTAGGTGATGACGGTTGTCCACACCCAGCAAACATCAATGGGACACAAACCCCAGGCTTACTATAGTGGACCTTTAGGTTTGGTAATGCAGGGTCACTTTCCCTGTGAGCAGGCTCTAGCAAGAGTAGCTTTCACAATACAAAAATCTTCCAGCATCACAATAGGATGCCCAGTCACTTTATATGTTGAACATGCAGTTTTTGCCATTTTAGAGAAATCCAAATCTACCCTCACTACACAGAGAGTGACTGGATAAAAGGTGATCCTGTCAAAAACTTACATTCATACTGTCAGATGTCACATAGTTAACCCAGTGGCCTTTGTTACAGCGCCCACGCAGCAAGGCGATTCAGTGCATGATTGTGTAACATACGATAGCAACACAGATAAGGGTACCGTGGTCAAGGAAGATGCACTTGATGAAGGGTGAGGTGCCTTTTTCATTGATGGCTCATCAACAAATAACCTGAACACGGGACAGAGGCACACTGGTGTAGCAGTAGTAAGCTTAGAAGATGGAGAGTATGATGTCATGATCAAAAGAAGGTTGCTGCTGCATTATTCTGCTGCAGCAGAACTTGTAACACTCAAAGAAGCACTGCAAATGTCCAATGGGTGTCACATCACCATGTATTCAGACTCAGCAAATGTCACTTCCATGATGCACTCTGGGTTATCAAGATAGCGCAGGAGAGGATTCAAAACATCTGATGGGTCACTCCTGCAGATTGCAGCCTTACTGTCTAGATTAATTGATGTACTGGCAATTCCCTCAGTAGTTGCCGTGGTGATGTGCGAAGCCCCACAAGCAATGCAAACCCAACAGCTTATTGCAATGATTCAGCAGACAGAGCAGCAAAAGAAGCAGCATATCTCTATGTACTAGACAACAATACAATAACCCTCACACAGATTATTGAACTGCAAGGAAAAGCACCACCACAAAAGAAGGATTTAAGGATCAAAAGAGGGTATTCCCAATACCCCACTGATTTAATTTGTAGACAGAATATCACAGGAAAAGAAGTAATGCCTCAGGAATTGCTTACAGTTGCCCTCAAGAGCACTATCCTACACAAACATCTAAACGCTACATTTCGGTAGACATACAAGAGGACTGGTTTTCCCCTAATCTTCAGGAACATGCAGATAGTTACTTAGCAAACTATACGCCATGCCACCTGATTAGTACAGGCCACACCCTTAAAGCATTGAAGGGAACACTCTCCCGACCCTCGAGGCCCTTCCAGGAGCTCCAAATTGATTGTGTCGACATGATTAACATGTGCAGTTACTTTCATTTTTTAATTGTTGTGGTGTGTCAATTCTCTCTTTCGCTTACAGCTGGTCCATGTGTCCACCCTGACACCAAATTGGGAGCTACATTTTTGGTGCGCAAAGGATTTACTCGTGGGGGAATATGTGATGTTCTAAAATGTGATAATAGGATACACTTTTTTAATTAACTCTTTAAAGAAATTACCTCCCTGCTAATAACAAAGCACAAACTGTGCTCAGTATACCACCGGCAAGCCAACAGAATTGTAGAATTCCTGAACACCCTCTTAAAAACCCTTGGATTAAGGCGCTATATAAAACAATACAAATACAAAATAAATCAATGTTTCACTAAAGTGTGCCACTCACTTCAGAAGAACTGGCTACACTGCCTTCCCATTGCTCTGTTTAGCCGCAGGAATCAGCCAGGAAAATACAATAATTTAACACCTAACAAGATTGTGATGGGCTGGAGGCTGCACACACCACTCAAACCCACATGCACATCCTCTGAGGATCACAAAACAGCAGAAATATTAGGAGATGAGTTTCAGGGATATCTTAGGGACCTAACGAAATGTTTTAAAATTATATCTCAACAGCTTGGACTGCATCCACAACAGCTGGCTGCATCTGGAATCAATGACCCAGCATTTCTGCAGCAACCACTGCTCTTCTCAGGTGATCAGGTGCTGATCAGAAAGTTCATCAGAGAATGGAATGAAAGACTTTTTCCAAGGATCGTACAAGGTCATCTGTGCCACACCCACTGCTGTGAAGGTTTGAGAACATAAGACCTGGGTCCACCTAACAGAGGTTCGAAAGGACGTCAGTTCCTCCCCTCCTCCCAGGAGCAGGACACAGGGAAGGGGGTGTCATAAAGATGAGTGTTATTATTATGCTATTGACATTTCTCAAATCTTTGTGTCCCTTTGGACGAGAAAAGGCTAACCCTTGTGTACAGCCTCCAGGAGCAGCAAATAGGAGTATAAAAAATCATGTTGTCTATTGTTTGTTTGCTTTTCGCTCTTTTACTTTCCTTTCTTATAACAAGGTTTATTGGGTAGCCAGTTTGAAAGGGGGATATAATGATACTTAAATTGCATCTGGGTTAGTGGGGAATCACGCGGGTCAGGTGGATCTGGATAAGGGGGTCCTTTTTGACAAGATGTCAAAAGTGCATCAACCAGACACAGATAATTTATGATACAATCATAAGCGGGAGGTGGGAAGAGAAAAGTCAAATGATTCATGTTATATTTGTTCTTTAATACTCCATGCAACTAGCACACCCAAACTGTTCATGCCCCAAAAGATGCCACATCTGATCGCAAAATATTTAGTGCACATGGCCTTCTGTAGGGTGCTTGGCTTATTTCAGGGACACACGGTTCAAGCAACTGTTCTAGAAGCAGGCAGCAGCGATTGCTCTGAGAATAACAAGAGGGAGCAGTCGTGGTGCAACATAAGACCCAATTACACTTGAAGGTGTCGTTTTTCACAAAAATCAGTGGGGCAAGGGACTAATGACCTGTAAAGCATGTGGACTGGTGGGTCTTTTGGAGGAAGTAGTGGCACATCTCATTGAAACATTTTATGATGTGTGGGAATGATATATGAAGTAACTAACCTGTATAACGCAACATCAAAGTACAGATACTTACACAATTCTCCTTGTGTTTCAGGGGCAATGACAACCTGCCTGTCAGCACAAATGGACGATGTTACAAAAAATGTTATATTCTATATCAAAATGGAGGAACTTCAGCACTCATTGACATTTTCTGGAATTGTGTGGGCTTTGTATACCTCCAGCTCCCATTGTTTTGAAAAGGGGTTTGCTCTCTCACAACTTTGCATTCCCCCATATGTATTGTGCCAGATTCTCATCTTACCATTTTAAGTGTGCCCCCCACCCCAATCACACTAGTGCTGCCTACCCACCAGCGGGACCACCAATCAATGGAACTCCACTTCTATAAACATTCAAAGTACTTCTCTGAGGATTCTACTGAAAAGCTTAAAGCTATTCCTGAACAATATGGGTTGTTTAGCAAGACTGAAACATTCTTCACTTCCCTGCTCATTCCAGGAATACATGGGCAAAAACACGGGGCACACCTATAATTTAACAAAAGAGTATCAGGGAATTTTAGAATAACCTTTATAGAATTAGAGATAGCTTGAGGTGCGGGGGAGAAAAGACTCAACCTTGGCAACTAGGTTGGAAAAATGGAGGACAAAAAGTGGTTGTTCCTAAACCATTTAGGAACTCCCATCCCCTGCACACTGTCTGATATCTGCAAAGTAGATCAATCATTTTTGTGTTGTTTTGTTTTACTGAATTTCATAACACACAGTTCAATAGACAATTAAATAGGTGGAGCAGTCACAATGAATAACAAGCTCACAAAATTTATATAGACAACAAACATAATATTTATTGTTTAATATCTTTGGGCCCAAAGCGTTTCGAGTATAGACTCTTCTTCAGGGGCAAAACCATATTTCACAATTCATAATTCAATTTCTAGAAAAAAGTAGAGAAGGGTACAACTTAGTATTTTGCATATAATTCATACAAACTTTCAAAACATTAAATCATAGATATGATTTGAAACATTGTCAAGAGGTCTCTGGGATAGTACCTAATAACTCAGTTTAGTAAAAGTCCAGTCAGATAAGTAGTATCTCTAACCAACACGAGAAGGTTAAATGATAAGTGGGCAACTGAAAAACTACTCTATTTTCAAACAAACAAACAGATAATAATATACATTTCTTTAGATTTTTTTTATTATTTTTTTTTAAAGTGTTTTGTTTGTTTTTTTGAAAATAGAGTTGTTTTTCAGTTGCCCACTTATCATTTAACCCTCTCGTATTGGTTAGAGATACTACTTATCTGACTGGACTTATACTAAACTGAGTTATTAGGTACTATCCCAGAGATCTCTTGACAATGTTTCAAATCATATCTATGATTTAATGTTTTGAAAGTTTGTGAGCTTGATATTCATTGTGACTGCTCCACCTATTTAATTGTCTATTGAACTGTGTGTTATGAAATTCAGTAAAACAAAAAAACACGAAAATGATTGATCTGCTTTGCAGATATCAGACAGTGTGCAGGGGACGGGAGTTCTTAAATCGTTTAGGAACAACCACTTTTTGTCTTGCATTCCAGGAATACAGACAGCTGCCAAGTCCAAATGGTTACAGATCAACTGCTGGGAGCTCAAACAGATCGCCAATGACACTGTGTACAGCTTCAATGTGATCAAAGAGGAGTTGAGGGTCATCAGGTTAATCACACTCCGGAACGGTTACATATTGGACCTCCTCACCACCATGGAGGGTGGGGTTTGTGCTAACATCAGGAGATCATGTTGTACATTTACACCGCCCCATGACTCTGACAATGGGTCCCTGACACATGCAATTGGGACACTGCACTATTTACATGCTGCAATGAAGAAGGAACGTGGGGTGGTGGAGCAGGACTGGCTGAATTCACTGTTTTCTTGGGTTCTGTCCTGGATAAGTACAGCTGTAAAATTGCTAGTTCCCATCGTTCTTCTTTTACTTGGCAAACATTGCTCTTGTCAGCTGGTTCTAAGGTGCTGCACGAAGATGCTGCCCAGAGGAATGACTATGATGCCCCTAACCCTTAAAACAGGTGAGGCCACTGCCCTCTTGAAATATTTGCACACACAGACAGACTAATGGCATGGTGAGAATGTACACAAAATGGTAAGGTTAGGACATCTAGTTTCTTATCCTCCACCCAATCCAGAGAATTACAAAGATCATTGGGTAGATCTTGCAGGGGATGCAGGATGCTACTTTATGGTATGCACCCCAGAAGAATATGCCCAATGTGGAGAAAGATTATGTCATTTGTGTAAGGTGTGGTGTTGTTGGCCTGAAATCTGAAAGTCTTGTGAACTGGAAAGTATTTTCAAGGATGATTTTGACAGGGAGAAGGAAGCTAGATTAGTTAATGAATTAAATAAAGGGGGAAATGTAGGGACGCAAGTGCAACATCCCAATCGTGGCAAGAGGTTCAGATTGCATACATTCTGTCAGCATAGAGAGCTGGTCATTTAGTTAAGTTGTGCTTTGTTTGTATCCAGGAGAACTTAGAATATCTTATTTTGGTGTTTGTTGAAAAGGTAGCTAAGCTGCCACACAGGGCAAGAATTAAGTATGATATAGGCTGATGTGTTAGTATCATAGGGGTTGTCGGCCATGGACGCATTAGCAAGAGTTCTGAAATCTTGAATCAGGCCCAGTCAGAGGTTGCAGCTTCTGTCAGTAAGATTATTAGGCTGCATCTTGGAGCTTCTGTTTTGCTAATTTAATTAGAGTGTATGCATGCTGTTTTTAATAACACCACCAGGTTCCCAAGAGAGATAGGGAAGTAATGCATGCTAGGAAAGCAACATGTTTCAAGATGGAAGTCGCAAGAGGTGTTGCCAAAATGTGCAGCTGCAAGGTCAAAAGAGCTGTTTGAGGTTGCCTAGTTGTTTGGTCTCACAAGAAAGCTCACTTGTTTGCCACAGAGTGTTGACTTCCCTATTCATATTTGGTCTATGATTGGGTCATGTCGGGGGTATGCACATCACGAGTTGACTGAAGTTGCGTTGACCAATAAGCATGATCGATTGTTGCAAAAAGTTGCCCGAGTGTAAAATGAGCAATTAGAACAAACTCTTTTCTGCTGACTACACCGTTCATTTGCAGGGGGTTGTACTCATGTGGTCACAGATAAGTCATTGACTAATGGGGCAGTAAAATATTAGAGATGTTTAGATTTTGTGTATAGGGGATAGCCAATAAGAAATGTGGGTTTGACTTGTATTTGATAAATGTTGCATATGAAGATTCTGTGATAGTCTGCTATAAAACTTTTAACTGAAATGGGCGTGTCAAGAGCATTTTCAGTTTTCCAGTTCTACGGACCTGGCTGACTCTCCTGGCCATATTTGCATGTAATAAAACATGTTTTTTTGCAAAGCTTGTACTCCTCTTTTAACCTGGATTTTTTATCAATCATTTTTTGAGCCTACCTTAAAATGTCAACAGATACTGCTTATTCCTTACAAATTATAGAACATGACCTGTACTACAGAAGTTTCATTTTGAAAATGCAGTTTTCCTTCTGTACCTGAAATATGAAGCCAATTGAACTCTTTGTATTCAAAACCTCAAATTCTCATTGATATTCCAATGGAAACACTGTATTAATTACTCCCACAACTGTCAGATTTCTGTGCAAAGCTCATAATAGTATGCTGGACTTTAAATAATATCTCACAATTTAAATGCATGGAAAAGCTATAGTCTGCTAATGGCTTCAATAACACTGATATTCATTTCAACAACCCTATATTGTGTTATTTTCCATTGACGCTGGGATCAACTCAGAGAAAACTATCCCCCACCTTTGGGTCTCTTCAAGGTGATATTCTTATAAGAAAACTAACACAAATACAAAGAAAAATAAATCTATGGTCTTTAAAAATGATTAAGATCTTGACTGGCAAAATCGTCCGGTTTCTGACATATTCTCAAAAGCAAATTCAACCCTTTCCTGGCATCCTTTCACCCTGCTCTCTTATAAAAATCTGCCATCTGCTGGTACTAATGTGAGAAGAACAAAAGGGTATTTCATATGTGCCTGATCAATCATTGACTAAGGGCTTTGCAGAGATGCCTCTGGAAAGCTATTCCATGACTCATCCAGGAAAGAATGAGACCATGTTTACAGTTTAATTGCACCCCATTAGCAGCAATAACATGTTACATACAGGAACACATTTGACTCATAACTTTAGAACCATATAACTTAGAGAAAAAACGTGTGTTTTAAAACTGATAATCTCACCTTTAATTTGACATTACACACGTGTGAGGAATTGTCATCTAGCACGGGAAATAAGAGCCAAGGCTTTTTTTTATTTTTACTAGAAAATAAAATTATGTTGGTAATTCAATTTCAGGAAGGTAAATATGCTGATCAGATTTCCCTTTCATAGAACTCAATTCCAAAAACATAGTGTACTCCTGTGTACTTCTGCCCCAGTAACCTGATGGCAGCACCTGCCCTACAGTGGAACAGAGCAGCTTTAGGTTAAAGGTGCCTGTGTGACAGCGAAGTTTCTGCAGTGCAGTGGCTGTGTCAAAGATATGAGTCCCTGTTCCATAAACTCAATAACTCTGAGGATTCTATCCTGGTGGCACATTAAACTATAAACATAAGCCATTCCTGAGTTAGAATATCGTAGCCAGCATCTCTCATAGTTATCCCAGCCATATTAAATTAATATCACCAATGTGTCAGCCATGTGGGCCAGGTTCAGCTCTGGATGGGTTATGTTTATTCATTTCAGACAAGGCTGTGCCTGCCCATTGACAGTGCTGTAGCCTTTGAGGCTTGCCTCTCTTTGTTCCTTTGTAAGAGCAGGCAACACCCTTTCCCCAGAGACAACCTCTCCATGGTAATTGAGCCTGGAAACAGGAATCAGACTAAATGCCCATTCACAAAAGGCCAGGCATCACACCAGGATACTACATTTCTAAACGCCTTTGTAAAGCAGGGCATCTTTGATAAGTAATCAAAATAAAGTACACAGATCTAAAGATGGGTATACACTTTGCAAAAAAAACACAGCTTTATTAAACTCCAACAGCTGTGAGAATATTTTCAGACAGTCATGTGACTGAACTGGGTGAAAGAGTTTCTCAACTCTGCTTCTTGCAGCTGCAACTTTTATAGGAAAAAACTCACAGGATAAAAATAAAACACATTAGTTACATTTTGAGGCAGGTAAAATAAGCTGATTGGTAAAAAGTTATCAGGCCTCAATAGTTAATCATACATTGGGGTAATTCTTTTGGATAAAACATTTTTTGGAACAAAACCGTTTAACACCCCTTTCATGATGTCATGATACTAAAATATCTCATACCCTTAGTTACATCACGTAAACTGAACAGCAGAAAAACTCTTATCTATACAAGGCTGGCAGAGTTCAACACACAAATGGATAATAGCTCCAAGCTAATTGGACCCTGTGTTTGGAGATTGCATCGTGCCATCTTTAGTTAGAAAATACTTAGTAGGAGACCATTGGTGAATTTCTATTTCTCCTATTTAATCCTCTTTTAATATTGGTTTCACGGTCAAGGCCCCCAGTGCCCAGCAAGGTGCCCTTGAAATGTAGTATGTGTCTGCAGCTACGGTCTGGCTAGAGCTCTCTCTCCATGAGAAACATTTCCCTTGGCAACACATAATTAGCTACTGTGTGCTTCTTTGTTTCTCAACCTTGTTGAACTCATCCAATGTTTCTTCCTGTCAGCTGAAATTCAATTTGACTGTGCTGTGGCCTTTCAAACACTTAATAATAATAGCTTCTATCAAGTCTGCCCTGGGCCTGCTAAAACATGGCTTAAATGTGGTCCAATACTACACCTAACACTTTACCTTATTATACTCCTATTGTACTCCAAATAATACCTCTAGTTATTTCAATATAATAATACAAATGTGGTTACCTCCATGTGTCAAAAACAAACAAAGATATACGTTTCTATTACAAACTAGTAGATACCGTTCTGCTCCACCTATGCTAATAAAATAAAAGACAGACAGAAAAGACTTATGCTCTCACAGAACAAAAGCATGCATAATTTTGCTTGAAAGAATCGATCCCTACTTATCTACACATCAGGAACACATCTATGTTTTGTGTTTTCTCACATGTATTTCCCTGTGCAGGGTCCTACTCCCTGAAGTGAGACACACTAGGTGTATTGTGCATGTGTCGTGATGTCACCTTCAAGATTATTTTTGGCATTACTGTGTTACTTCTTTTGCTTGTACATGTGCTACCCCTGGGCATTGTTGAATCTACCCCTTCACATTCCCCCCTTCGAACGATATTATTGATCACCATATCAACTTGGTATGCGTTCCCTCTATACACCCTCTATACACCTGAAGTGGGAGAATGGAAGACCAGGCTCCCGTCCTTCACCTCTCGCGCTTGGCCTAGAGGGTCACGACCCAGACACCCGCCGCGAGAAGAGTTTGTCCATTTACCAGACGGCCAGGTACCCTGGTACAGGAACATACGGATGTGTCCATCTGCCTGCCCAGCAGCCCGCACTGGCCATGCCGACACCTGCGGCACGGATCAACTAGACTAAAATCTACACGTCGTTAGAGATGCCATGACGATCTAGACAACGGGAAGCACATCTGTACAAATATACACACTGAACATTCCCACACCAATCTACACGAAGAATATACTCAGTGCTATGACGTAGGCGACAGGCATATTCACGGACGTGCATCTTTATTATTTTTACATAGGCTTTCAGAATGCAGAAACGCAAGACGCGTCATGAACTCATCTATAAAGCTTGCTCACGCTTCTCTTGAAACCCGTTACCACCATGAGAGGTATAATGGAGACACGATACTGGTCATGGAACTATATGCTACTATAACCTAAAGCACCTATGCACGAAACGGACTACTTATGCACCAGGCCCGAGTAGGCCTCAAACAAGAGCTCCCGTGGACATCAACAAAGCAAGAGTCAGGTTGCTGATCCTGCAGAAAGAGCCCGGTGGAGCAACCAGCCAAGGTCGCAATGTTGCAAACCCACATTCCAAGAACAAATCATCAAAGGCACGATGTTGCAACCTCGTACTCCGCGCACCAACGTTAAAGTCACACCGGCAAATTAAACCAGACGCGCAGTGGAAAAACAATATTAATTGTGCAGAATTCTGCCTCTTTCACGGTCCCTCCCCACGTGACCAAGCCGAACCTGACGAGATGCCAAACCCAGGAGAGAAGAGGCATCTGGATCTCTCGCTACGGGACACAGGCAGATACACATGAAAGGCTCGATGGACATCTGCGACAGTGGGAGCGGTCAGCCTTCCAGCTATGAATAAGTCCTCACATTGTCTGCACGTACCCATAGTGAAACATTGTTGCAACTTGCAGGTACACCGAGAGCTGGGAACAGCGGTGGTCCCAGGCTGGGAAGCTCACGGGCGCACCAATCAGAACATGGGGCTCCTATCACTGACGTCAGTAATGTTAACCAATCCCCAGGAGTCTTCATGTAACAATTCTCATGTATCTAATTGTAGGGACAACCCAGATATACCACCTGACTACCCTTTGTCCACTAACATCGTTCTCTATATGTGTGCTATACTAACCCTACCACTCGAGCAACCAATTAAGAGTGGCGATAGGTTTTTTGTTAACTTTCTGAAGTGACGCAAGTAGCGCGTCATAATACAGTAAAAAGGGCCTGCGAGCCCCACGATTGTGTGTGTGTCAGGACGAACGCGTACGCTCCTTGACCCATCCCTGCCGTTTTGTCTAATAAACAGCAGAGTCACCTTGCTCCTTGTGTGTGTCTCATACTCTATCTCATCTGGGATATACGGGAGGAGTTGGGGCCTCCCTGCCCGGAGGTCTGCGGACCGCCCGGCCGACCCCGGCAGAATTTCCCCCCGACAAGTTGGAGGCACTGCTGAGATCTGTTTAAGATCGACTTTTTATTTTTTACTTTTTCCAGGCACTCCCGTTGCGAGGAGGCCCGGCGGCGCGGCCCCCTCTGCCGTTGCCCCCTTCTGAGGACTACAGGACCATCGCGGAGCTGCGAGAAGACCGGACAGCGCAATCCGGATATTGGCCCTCGGGAGCCGGTTGAGAAGTATCCCGCCCGCGGTCGGCGAGTGTCCAGACGTGGTCCAGACGAGGGGAGGTGGCGAGCCGCTTGGAGGGGTGCACGCAGTCGAGCAGCCCTGCATCGAGAGAACTTGGTGAGCATGACACGCACAACAAGCAATGCGAAATTGTGAGGGAGGGGGAGGAAGTAAATAAGGGAGGAGGGAGGTGTTGTGCAGATGCGCGGTGAAGGTATAACAACTGTTGGAAATGGAATGAATGGTAGCGAAACGAGTGCGAGAGCAGTCGGCTACGTTACGCGAAAGAGGGGGGCGGGGCACGAAAACATCACGTGCGGCCGCTCGTAAGACACTGATTGGCCTAAGTCGCGACTACATGTGAGGGTGGGTGTGTGGTTTCCTACGATTTGGCATTTATTGATCAATGAGTAGACGAGGATCCCTATTGTTCGAGCAAGAAACTCGATAGGTAGATGATGTTTCCCTGTAGACGGTAGCTAGTTGCCTAGTTGCCCAATACAGAAGATAATTGGCTGGTTAAGCCCTCCTGTTGAGGGGCGTATCACACGCGAGGCGACGCAGCGTGCGCAGTCCGATTATATTATTGATTTGATTACCTTGTTCCAGGAGAGACAGGAAGACAGCTGTAGGGTTAGCGGGGTAGATTGCAAGTGTATTTTGAACTTAAAGAACATAATAAGAATGTACTAGTAGCTCGAAGAAATCGGTGACGTCACCAGTAGGGATTTAATAGGATATAGCGAGCACAAGGAACTTTTGAGAATGGTGGGGAAGAGAAATATGATAAGGGAGCGGATACGTAAATAAACGATAGACGAGTGGATTGGAAGAGGAGAAGGGGAGAGGGGCGTGGCTGCGCACGGAGAACGCCGGCCACGGCAAGTGTAAAAGGAGGAGGAGAACGGGGAAACAGGACGACTGTATAAGAGCGTCGTAAGGGGTACGCAGCCGCAGGGGGCTGCGTGCGCTTCGGCCGCAGGGGGCCTTAGGGGAAGGAATATATAATATAAAATGATACATATATATATTTTGTTTTATGTTTTTAATAAGTTTTACTGCATATTCTGTCAAAGGATTGTCGTAAGTCCCCACACTTGCGGGGCCAGGTAAACAATATAAGGTTGTATATTGTAAACTGCTAGTGAAGGGAAGGGTAACAAGGGGAGCGCCACTATGTCATACGGGACAGGGTCGGGGCAGGTGGGGGAACACCCTCACTACCCCACTACAACACATATGCACCACACTCCCACCCCATAGGGAGAAATTAATTAAGTACAGTATAGAGTGGACCCAGGGGACGGACAACAAAATGTTAACACCATGGCCGCCTAATGGTAGTTTCGATCCATATGCCCAACATTCACTGCTAAACCATCTGCACAATACATACAAGGGGAAGAAGTTGGCAAACCATGTGGAGGTGTTTAACTTATGGAGGATGTTCCAGGGGTCCCGACCAGGACCAAATGGAATGTTCACTATGGGGAAAACACCGGAAGAAAAGGAGATTAAGAAAGAAGGAACGGATGGGGAAGAGGGGTGTGAGAGCAAAAAGAATACGGGGAACGGAGGACAGGGAGGAGAAAAGATTGATAAATCAGACGACATAAAAAAGGAACCGAGCAATGAGATACCCATTACACCGGGAGTGAAAACAGAGGGAGGAGGGTTGTACCCTTTAAGAGAATTAGGAGAAATAGAAGGACAGTTAAGGGCGGCTGAAGGATACTCGAACCCGGCATACAGCCCTCCACCATATGTGGCTCATAGGAAGATACCAATGGGGGAGGGGAGGATTGGAGAAGAGCAGACTGTAGAGATAGGAAATGATGAGTGGGTAGCTGCACAGATATTATTAAAATTACGAGGTTCACTAACTGGAGAAGAGAGGGAGGTAGTAAAGAGAACAGACGAGGATAGTACAAGAGAGAGTGAGATGAGGGGGGAGGAGCTATTACGACAAAAGGAAGAGATTTTGGAGGAAAGGTTAGCAAAACTAAGGGATGAGCAGAATGAATTGATCAAACAGCTTGAGAGGGAGGAAAGAGAGAGAGTGAGGAAAAGGAAAGAAGGTAAGGACGAATTGGACAAATTAAGGGAACGAAATGAGGAGCAAAGGAGAGAAGCTGAAAGGGTAAAAGCAGCAGCAGACAGGGTGTCAAGAGTAATGCTGAGAGAAAAGAAGAAGGAAGAAGAAGAAAAGGAAAAGGAAATGGCAATATGGAGGAGGAGGGTACTATCAGAGACAGCTAAGAAATATGAAGAGGGGAAAGTAATAGAAAGAGAAAGGGTGAAATGGGAAAGGAAGAAAGAGGATGAAAGAATATTGGAACAGATGAGCAACGAAGTGATGGAGGAATTAAAAAGGAAAAGGGAGGAAAATAGTAGGGAGATGGAGGAGAGGAGTGAAGGAGAAAGAGAAGGGAGGAGTAGGGAGAGTGAAAAATGGGGGGATTTATATAGAAGTAGAGAAGTAGCAACAACATCAGCACTAGGGGGAGCAGTTGGTAACAAAGGAAAAGGAGAAATGGACCTAATAGACTTAGAAACAGTAACAATAAAAGGGAAAAAGGCAGAGTGGGGGATACCCTTTATGACTGATTTTTGCAGTGAGGAGGAAGAAGGAGTAGAGAGGGAAGGAAGAAAGAGTGAAAGGGAAAGCTTAGATAAGCTATACCTCACTCGAACAAACATAGACTCGCCATGGATCAGTAGGAGAAGGGAGGAGCTGGAGAGAAGTGAAGAGGGGGTGCAAAAACTAGTGGAAGAACAAACCCATGAAACCACGCCATCCCCATCTCCATCACGCCCTCCCCCATCGCACCCTACATGCTCAACCGCCACACGCTCGCTGCGCACAATAAAGCTCGCGCCCTTCATGGACCAACTGACTCCCTATGCATGTCGGCTTAGAGACCTCCCTAGTCGCAGGCAAGACAGACAAATAAAAATGCCCACATTAAATACAGGAAATGATGAAAAAAGGGGAAAGGACGGAGAAGGAGGTAGGAGCAGGGGTAATAAGGACGAACTTGAAGAGGTAAAGGAAACGGGAGAAGAGGAGGGGTGTGAGGACTCGATATTATGGAACGTAAAGGGGGACACAAGACACAACTTAATGCCACTGTTGGAGAGAGGAGGGGTTAGACCACAGTATGTACCTTGGAAACATACGGATAAAGAAAATATAAAATGTAGGCTCCCATCACTAAGTGGAGGTGCGGGTAAGTGGATATATGAAATGGAAAAACACACCGCAGGACAGAAACTAGCAGTAGGAGATGTGAAGGGCCTGTTAATATCAATATTAGGGGATAGAGCGGATGACATCTGGAAGAGAGCGGGATTCCATGGGGTAACAATAACGAACACATCGCATGATGGGGCACCATTTGCACACTGCAGACATGCGCTATGGCAGGCACTGAGAGTACAGTACCCAGACACATCAGACATAGGAGCAATTACTTCCCGTAAGATGCGTGAGAATGAGGATCCTGTTGATTATATCCAGGATATTCAAGAGAAGTGGCGCATGGAAACTAGAGAACAATGGGACAAAACACCAGCCATATTTTATCATATACTAGTACAAGGGCTCCCAGAAGGAGTTCAGAAACAACTAAAGAAAGTAGTGGGAATGGAAGCAAAACCATGGCCAGAAATACAACTGACTATAGTACATCACTGCAGGACATGGCAAGGAAAAATGAAACAAAAGGAAGAGGACAGGAAAACAGAAGAGGCCAAACTAGTACAGAAAAAACTTACTAAATACACAATGGAAGGGGCACTAATAACTACGCCCACACCAATGGCCCAAAGCCCCACACAAGTAGTGGCTGCACAAGATCCCGCTCAAATAGCACCTCCACAAAGTGTAATACAGCAAGTGCCGCCTCTGCAATTACACGCACCAAACATGGGTGGAGGGTACCCAATGCAAGGAGCTGGGTATTATAGTTATAACAGGGGGAGAGGAGGATTTATGAGAGGGAGAGGATACGGATATAATACCCAACAGCAGGCGGGGGGACTTAGAAATTCCTACCCCACAGGGCAACCCGTATACCAGGACAACACAGGGAGCTTCCCATGGCAAAGCAGGGAACCACCCGTGTGTTGGAGCTGCGGACTATTAGGACACATGTCACGTACGTGTAGGGTCAGGCCAGGAACACCAGCATGGAATGAACAAGCACAACCTAGGACCTCACAAGAACAGCAGGGCATACAACAACAGCAGATGTCACAACAAGGAAGTGACCCACAACAACAAACAACACAACAGCAGCAACAAACATATTCACTGCCACAACAACAAATAACACAACAACAGCCACTGCCACAACAACAAGTAGCGCTAATACAACCACCCCAAACTCAACAAACGCAATTGGGTAGGGTGACGGTGTTGGGACACAACCCTTACACAGGGAATGGCCAATCATTGTACCCCCAATAGGACAGCCCACAGACGGCCTTGGTGTGTCCCATCCTGTCAGTAACACCTAATAGTGCGGAGGAGCCACGCATAGAGGTAACGATAGGTGACAAAAAATTATCATTCCTTGTTGACACCGGGGCAACCCGGTCTTGCATAAGGGAAGGTAAATTTAAGATGTCAGGCGAAGCCATGAACACCCAAGGATTTTCTGGGGCTAAAGGGTTGGTTCCATTTACTGATAACGTTCCCTTATCTATTGGAGATTATGATCTGTCGGTTCCACTTTTGTATTATAGTGCCTCACCAGTAAATATACTGGGGAGGGACATAATGAACAGGTTGAATATGACGATCTCCTTTACAGAGGATGGCATAATTTGCTCTACTCCAGGGATTAACATGCTCGCAGCACGACAGATTATGCAAGCATACTGTGGACAGACAGCGATTAGGGCGGAGCCAGTAGATGGCGAGCTATTCCAGTATGGAACAGACATGGCATTTGCATGGATGCCAGGGATAGAAGGGAAAATATGGAGGAGGCCAGCAGCCTATCTGTTCCGACCAGAAACACCAGTTAATGAACCAGAAGGAAAGGTGTTTGTAATGGACATCGAGAGCATTATTGCAACAGCTGATTATGTTGCTGTGCACGCCCAAGATAAAGAAGGGAGAGCATGGAGGGCAGTGATAGCACTAGCAGAAGGATGTAGGCTGACCCAGGTGTCAGATGAAGAGCTGTTCTCAGAAGAAAAGGAGGAAGGTGAAATGGTGTTCATGATGAGTGTAGAAATATGGCTAAGAGTGGCTCACAAACAAGTAGCACAGAAAATTGCAATGGCACTTGAGGCACCCGCATGCACCCCAGTCCCATTCTTTAAGGAGGATATGTCAAAGGTGCCAAAATCATTATGGACTATTAGCCCTTATGACGTGGGATGCATAAAAAGCATAGGGGGTATAAGGATAAAATTGAAAAAAGGTGCCATACTACCAAGAGTGAAACAGTACCCATTGTCAAAAGAGGCAGATGAGGGCATATATGAAACCATAACGGCCCTTATAAACAATGGCATATTGGTCCCCTCAGAATCACCATGTAACACGGCTGTGTACCCGGTGCGCAAGGCTAAAGGGGGGTCTTGGCGCTTCATACAGGACCTCAGGCCCTTGAACAACATAGTAGAAGCAGAGTATCCAGTAACAGCAAACCCGGCCACAATATTGTGTGGCATTCCAGCAGAAGCATCACGATTTACAGTGATTGACCTTAAAAATGCTTTTTTCTCAATACCATTACACCCAGACTCACAAGATTTGACAAGCTTCACTTACCGAAATACAAAGTGGAAACATACCAGATTACCACAGGGGTATTGTGAATCACCCTCAATTTTCAATAGAGTAATACAAATGGATTTGGGTAACGTTGAGGTGGAAAGCACAGTGTTACAGTATGTGGATGACATAATAATTTGCAGTACAAACGAAAGTAAATGTAGAGAGGACTCCTTAAAAATGTTGACAATATTGGCTGAAAAGGGGTACAAGGTAGACATGGAAAAGATACAATACTGTCAGGAACAGGTACTTTACATTGGCCAACTGATATCCCAACATGGAAGAAAGATTGCACCACAAAGAGCACAGGCCATTTCAAGTACTCCCGTGCCACAGACTGTGAGAGAACTGCAGCAGTTTCTGGGGCTGTGCAACTACTGTAGAGCATGGGTATTTGATTACAGTTCATACATAGGACCCCTGCTTGAGGGTTTGAGGGATGCCAATAAAGGGGAGAAAAAGTTGGGGTGGACTATGGAAATGAGGGAGGCCTTTGACGAATTGAAAGACGCGATATCAACTGCTCCAGTACTGGCATCCCCAGACTATGAGCGACGCTTTTTTATATTTTCACATTGCGACTCAGCAGTGATGAAAGCAGTATTGGCCCAAAAAACGAGCATGGGCTATAAACCAGTAGCATTTTACAGCGGTCACTTAGACCCTGTGATGTTAGGCCACTTCCCTTGCGAACAAGGTCTCGCTGCAGCTGCTTTTGCAGTGGAAAAAGCATCAGCAATAACCATGGGGTGTCCAACTACACTGTTTGTGGAACATGCACTATTTGCAATATTGAATAAACCCAAGTCCACACTAACGACACAGAGGGCATCAGGTTATGAGATCATTTTGTCTAGAGCTGAACTAGCAATTGTTAGATGTAGCACGGTTAACCCTGCAAGGTTCCCAGCAGAAGTAATTGAGGAGGGAGATTACGCCCACGACTGCACCCAAATAACTGAAATGTACTCATGTACTAGAAAAGTTGAAGAAAACGCACTAGAGGGAGGTGAGCTTTTGTTTATTGATGGGTCATCAACTATTGATCAAGGAGATGGGATACGAAGGACTGGGGCAGCAGTAGTAAAAATGATGGAGGCGCCGGTGTGTGTGGCTATGAAGTGTGTACAATTACCACAGCATTACTCTGCTCAAGCCGCGGAACTGGTTGCACTAATATTGGCATTAAAGGAAAGTTTTAACAAACGAGTAACCATATATTCCGACAGTGCATATGTTACATCCACTGTCCACTCAGGGCTATCAAAATGGAGAAGAAGAGGGTTTAGGAGAGCTGATGGCACTCCAGTGCAACATGCCCTCTTGTTGGCTGAACTAATTGAAGTAATAAACGACCCCCAAGAACTAGCCCTAGTCAAATGCACCGCACACACCAATGGTGAAGACCACGTCTCAAAAGGGAATGCAGCAGCAGACGCACATGCGAAATATGCTGCATACTTTGGTGAGATATGGAACCCCACAGACTCACAGAGAAGGAGAGGGAGGGGAATGGCTAGGGAGATGTTAATAAGAGAAGGGTACACCCATCTCCCAGCCACACAGATTATTGAGCTACAAGCGGCTGCACCAATGGCCGAAAAAGAAATATTGGTAAAAAGAGGATGTACAATGTCACCAACCGACGCACTATGGCGCCAGGGTGGCACTGGGAAAGTTGTAATACCGTTGGCACTCTTAAATACCGCCCTGAGCCAATTACATCACCCAGCCCATACAGGCAAGGAAATAATTGCAGCACGAATTAGAGAAGATTGGTTTTGTCCTGAGTTAAATTCTCATGTGTCAAATTTTATCAGCAATTGTCTCACATGTCAACAGTTTACGGCCGGTCATACTCTAAAAGTGATAAGAGGTACCATACCCCGGCCAGAAGGACCTTTTCGGCACCTTCACATTGACTATGTTGATATGATCAACATATGTCAAGGTAATAGGTATATGATTGTAGTAGTATGCCCATTTTCTAGGTGGATTGAAGCAGGGCCCTGTTCACACCCAGATGCATTTAGAGCAGCCAAATTCCTAGTAAGGGAGGTCTTCCCCAGGTGGGGAGTGTGCGAGGTGTTAAGATCAGACAATGGCCCGCATTTCGCAAATGAAATGTTCCAGCATATCACATCCCTGCTGAGCATAAAACACAAATTTGCATGTGCATACCACCCACAGGCTAATGGTGTATGTGAACGCCTGAATGGCTTATTGAAGGAGGCAATTGCAAAAATACAACAAACAACAAAGAAAAGTTGGTTGTATTGCCTTCCGTTAGCCCTATTCGAATTAAGGAATAGGCCAGGGTCTGACCACCACCTCACCCCTCACGAGGTGGTTACTGGACGTCAAATGCGCCTTCCCCTAACGCCAACGTCAAGGGCATTCACTGACCACGAAAGTTCAGCGAGTGTGTTAGGTGATGAAATGTATCAATATGTGTCTTCTTTGATTACTAGTGTCGTGTTTGTGTCTCAACAGCTCGAGCGCACACGGGGCGGGTCTACCAGCAATCAAGAAGAAGGCGCAAGTACAGAATTGGAAAAGGAGAACTTGTGCAAACTTGCCAAAGGTGACCACGTGCTACTTCGCAATTTCAATAGAAAATGGAACGATAAGAGGTTCACTGGCCCCCATCTGGTAGAGGACGTATCAACAAGAGCAGTAAAACTAAAGGACAAGCGTGCCTGGAACCACCTACATGATGTAAAGATCTACAAACTGCAGACCCGCCCCAGCGCCAACGACAGGTCCATTGGAAGAACAGCAACAACATCCCCGACAGCGGAAGGAAGTTCTACCACAGACAACGACCCAATTGTTCCCTTACCGTGTCACTACCCAGCTACCCCGGAGATAATAACTGACGAAGAAAGGGGTGATCCCCATACTGCCCACCCCATGGTCACACGTTCAAAGAGTAAAAATACTCCCGCCATCTGAGCCCAAACCCCCCGCCCATTGACTCCCAAGTACAGTTATAACTGAAACTGAAAGACATTGCCTGCATAAATACACATGTAAACACGTGAATGTTCTCTTTTTTCTCTCGCACATACAGGAACTGCGTATTATTGTATTGTTAAGAAAAAAGCTAACTAACAAGTTCACTGTCCAGGCGTAGATGGTACTCCCAGACGATAACTACCCAGAAGAATTGTCACACCAATTTGTATACGAAATAAAAAGGCCAACATACCTAAAAAGGAGAAGGGTACGTGTCTACTACACAGCATTCCTCCTGGCCATAGAATATTCCATGCCCCACCTCCGCCCATACTTGCCGGTCCTAAGAGACCGATCACTTAGAGTAGCGTGGGAGCAGCTCTTCGCCTGGGCACTGAATGACTATTTGATAGGGAGAGCTTAAAGGACACAAAACTAACATTTAATAACAAGCATTTTGAGAATTTTTAGGCGGGCAACTTTAACGTCGCAAGAATACGCTGCCAGGACTGCAGCAAGGTAAGAGCAAAATGCCGGTGAGATTAGCATATGTAATAAAAATAATAGGGATTTTTATGATCACCGGGTTCTTGGCTGCCTCTGTCTGGCAGTACAGCTATGCTATCAATTTTATTGCTGCACCCAAACCTAATATACCCCCGTTCCCTGCTGCAACAGGTGTTACGTCAGGTGGTAATAGTAACATTGCACCCAAGCAAAATAGAGTTAAACGCAGCACATACTCAGACAATAAAGGTATTGATAATTATATACAAGATTCAGCACACGTCACAAACAACATATGGTACCAACACATGACCCGCATTGGTAAGCAGACAACTGAGGATAGCTGCTACGTTTGCTCATTAATACCATACGCCATGAGTGCTTCACGAACATTTGTTGCCACAGAAATAGATGAAAAGACAGCACAGTGCATAATATACTTGGCACTGTTCCAAACGAAAGGATGATTTCAAGGAACAGTAGTGCACATGACATGGAAAACACGAGACTCATACCCATATGAAAACAACTTCCTCAAGACCTATTTGAGTTATCACAAGACCAGTTTACATGCTGAAGCATTCAAATACATAACAAGTGGCCCTGCAAAAGGAGAAACAAAGAAAGTAACACTGCAGTATCTACCATGTGATTGGTACGCCACTGAAGTTCCGGGTAAACAAGGATGCTGGGAGAGGCCGCTGGTGACGATAACAGGAAAGGTGTATCTGGACAACAGCTGGGAGATAGGAGTGATTGGCAGCAACATGGTAACAAAAGAAACTATCTCAACCATCGAGACACACAATCACCGATGTTGGACGACGTGGATCAAGTATGTACCAATGCTCACGTGGGTAGAAGAAGATGAAGACCCAATAACAATACTACCGTTGACTGCGCCCAAGGTATGCTACCAGCATAAAGGAGAGGTGAACGTAGGATATAACACCAATTGTGCAAGTGTGATGGAGTTACCTGAGGGGGGAGCGGGAACAGCAGTAATAATGGACCATTATTGGGCCTGTGGAGAAAAGGCATACCATACACTGCCTCCCCTGTGGAATGGTGTGTGCACAATGGTACAGTCAATGTACCATCACTAGTGGTACCTAAGAAGCACGTCAATGTGGCGAAATTTCCTAAAATGGATGAAGGGGATAAGAGAAGAAAGAGATCTGCACCACTTCAGGAGGAGCAAGGGAACAGGACCAACAGCAATGATACTGTCTTAAATAGGAGAAAAAGACAAGGAGAGCCACTGACAGGAAATTACCTGTGGGGAAGGTCGGAAACGGCACTAACATCAATACCGCCAGAACACAGACTATTCAGCAGAGCAGCAATGTTCTTCTCCTCAATAATACATCCGGGACTGCAGGCTTACGCAAACGCAAAATGGCTCCAAAATAACTAGATGGGAACTAATGATGACCATCAATTCTACAGTAAATGGGTTTAACGCAATAAAAGAGGAGCTGCGAGCTGTAAGGATGGTAGCACTCCAGAACAGATATGTATTGGACCTTCTCACAGCAATGGAAGGAGGAGTTTGTGCAAAGATAGGACAATCATGCTGCACGTTCATACCTGCCAACGATGCTGACAATGGTACACTGACAGAAGCAGTTTCACAATTGGCCCAGATGCACTCCAAAATGATGGATGAAAGTAACGGTGTAAACAAGGATAAGAGCTGGTTTTCACTATTATGGTCATGGATGCCATCCTGGCTGTCAGATGGACTGAAAATAATAGTGGGTTGTACTATTTTGGCTGGAGCTACTCTGATCATAATTAGATTTTGGAAGGCCCGGAAGGCACGCACTACTGACGAGTTGCTGGAAATGGTGGGAATGCACCCCTTGATGCCAGCAGATGACGGCCAGCATACAGGTGTGATAATACAGGAGAGGGAGAAGTTGCGCACCCAAATCATCACCAACCATCTAGACCCACCATCAGTGAAGATCGAGAACCCAAGGAACCCCAGGAGCTACATAGGAAGATGGGTATACTGTACTCCTGGAGGAACCTGTGAATATATGTATTGGTCATTTGAAGATCATGTAAACCATTATGGACATCTCGGAGGAATAACTAAGATATGGCGAGTAAGAGGAGATAACGAGAAGGATATGTTTGTGGTCGACAAGTCGACCAGAGGGGGGACTGAAGTGGGAGAATGGAAGACCAGGCTCCCGTCCTTCACCTCTCGCGCTTGGCCTAGAGGGTCACGACCCAGACACCCGCCGCGAGAAGAGTTTGTCCATTTACCAGACGACCAGGTACCCTGGTACAGGAACATACGGATGTGTCCATCTGCCTGCCCAGCAGCCCGCACTGGCCATGCCGACACCTGCGGCACGGATCAACTAGACTAAAATCTACACGTCGTTAGAGATGCCATGACGACCTAGACAACGGGAAGCACATCTGTACAAATATACACACTGAACATTCCCACACCAATCTACACGAAGAATATACTCAGTGCTATGACGTAGACGACAGGCATATTCACGGACGTGCATCTTTATTATTTTTACATAGGCTTTCAGAATGCAGAAACGCAAGACGCGTCATGAACTCATCTATAAAGCTTGCTCACGCTTCTCTTGAAACCCGTTACCACCATGAGAGGTATAATGGAGACACGATACTGGTCATGGAACTATATGCTACTATAACCTAAAGCACCTCTGCACCAAACGGACTACTTATGCACCAGGCCCGAGTAGGCCTCAAACAAGAGCTCCCGTGGACATCAACAAAGCAAGAGTCAGGTTGCTGATCCTGCAGAAAGAGCCCGGTGGAGCAACCAGCCAAGGTCGCAATGTTGCAAACCCACATTCCAAGAACAAATCATCAAAGGCACGATGTTGCAACCTCGTACTCCGCGCACCAACGTTAAAGTCACACCGGCAAATTAAACCAGACGCGCAGTGGAAAAACAATATTAATTGTGCAGAATTCTGCCTCTTTCACGGTCCCTCCCCACGTGACCAAGCCGAACCTGACGAGATGCCAAACCCAGGAGAGAAGAGGCATCTGGATCTCTCGCTACGGGACACAGGCAGATACACATGAAAGGCTCGATGGACATCTGCGACAGTGGGAGCGGTCAGCCTTCCAGCTATGAATAAGTCCTCACATTGTCTGCACGTACCCATAGTGAAACATTGTTGCAACTTGCAGGTACACCGAGAGCTGGGAACAGCGGTGGTCCCAGGCTGGGAAGCTCACGGGCGCACCAATCAGAACATGGGGCTCCTATCACTGACGTCAGTAATGTTAACCAATCCCCAGGAGTCTTCATGTAACAATTCTCATGTATCTAATTGTAGGGACAACCCAGATATACCACCTGACTACCCTTTGTCCACTAACATCGTTCTCTATATGTGTGCTATACTAACCCTACCACTCGAGCAACCAATTAAGAGTGGCGATAGGTTTTTTGTTAACTTTCTGAAGTGACGCAAGTAGCGCGTCATAATACAGTAAAAAGGGCCTGCGAGCCCCACGATTGTGTGTGTGTCAGGACGAACGCGTACGC
Source organism: Ambystoma mexicanum (assembly GCF_040938575.1). Classification (NCBI taxonomy): domain Eukaryota; kingdom Metazoa; phylum Chordata; class Amphibia; order Caudata; family Ambystomatidae; genus Ambystoma; species Ambystoma mexicanum. The sequence goes on along the minus strand of NC_090939.1, from coordinate 912,835,335 downwards.
TCCTTGACCCATCCCTGCCGTTTTGTCTAATAAACAGCAGAGTCACCTTGCTCCTTGTGTGTGTCTCATACTCTATCTCATCTGGGATATACGGGAGGAGTTGGGGCCTCCCTGCCCGGAGGTCTGTGGACGGCCCGGCCGACCCCGGCAGAATTTCCCCCCGACACACCCTATCCATGCTGCCTCCCACCAACCCAGTGATCTTTACAAAGTAGGGGGTGACATGGAGAGCGCTCCTAGACGTCCAATGGCACCTCCAACCATGTGGAGCTCTGGTGTTGTTTGTGTATATATCTTTCATGTCAGAAGTGTGGCATAGTTGGCATTCTTCCAAAAAGTGTCATCATCCTCCCCTTTCTCCCCGCCCCCTTACATATTGAAACCCCAGTTGACCAGTTGACATGTGCAAAGAGTGATAACTGCCACGACGGGAATCAGGACTTCTTTTCAGTGACATTAGAAAACCATGTGGGGACTCAAGCAAAAGAGTATGAAACCAAATCTTGGCAACCGCTTGCCCCTTTCTGGTATCAGAGCCACATCAATCTTGAAGTCATAAGAGCTAAAGTGATATGCCCATATACCCCAAAACACTTAGCTCTCTCCTTTTCCGACTTGCAAGCTGCCTGAATTTTATGTGAAAGAAGCACGCTAAACCGGGCAGCCACCTTGTTTAGAATCAGATGGAATTGCTACAGCTCTTTCAGCCCACTGCTCATTCTTCTCTGCATCTTTGTTGCATGCTCAGGGACCTCTTGATATGTGTCTGGGCCCCATTCGAAAGTCTGGATCTTGAAGCGCAAGATGGTCAGCCAAGGGGACAATGTCAGAGTGGGGCACATGAGGGTGACGACATACAGGGAGAACAGTCGGCCCCAGTTCGGTGACGGTCAGCAAGTATAGACCAGCCGTTCAAGTAGGGACCCACAAAGGGACCTTGGTGCTAAGTACGGTACCGCAATTTGCGGTACCGTACTTAGCGCCTTCCCCATTCCCATAGAGCCCTATGGGGCGAAAATGGGAATGGGGAAGGGCCATGATTCAATGGGGAATTATCGCCCAGCCAAACTTGGAATGGGGTGGTAATTCCCCATTGAACCATGGCGGACCCGTTACAACACCGGCACCAACCATGGTGCTAATAGCACCATGGTTTAGCGCCAGTGTTGTAATGAGGGCCAACATGTGTTGTTTTGTCCTCTCTTGCCCAACATCCCTCGCATATTTACACCACCCGCTGTCCTACTCACTACTGTGCTAACCTCAAATGCCATCTCCAAACAATTCTGTGTTAAAGACCTCTCTTTTGTTCCTCTTCAATAAATCATTATCACCTGTCACACTATTAATACTACTTTGATATTTCTCCTTCTAGGACACTCGTGCTACTTCCTGCTCCATTCATCTATGAACACTTGCTGATCCCCCATAGAGGCGAAATTAGGAGGAGAAAAGTCATGTTAAAATGGCCCCTACTTCCCATTATTAGGCCCTAATGAACTTTAAACATCTATAATACAAATCACTGGTTCTGTTAATGACATAATACTCCTTTTGTTACTTACTTTACTACGTTGTTCTCTGTGCTGGCAGATATTACCTTAGCCTATGCACTGTACTTTGCCCTGCAGACCCTCCCTTTTGGCCCTAGCAGTTACATGTTGTCCTGTGTGGCATTTTATTCCCCATAGCCCCTTTCTGTATGTTTGGAGAAATAAAAATGCACTATGGATGTGATATGTGTTCACTCTGAGTATACTCGTATGTTGTGCCTACAAGGCATCTGGAAGTGGTTGCTAAATTTGGGGCTATGTTTGCATTATAGGGATATTTTCAAATATTGTGGGGGGAGGTACATAGTTGAGGGATGTGCTGGTGCTCCTGTGTGGCCACAATGTGACAAACCATAAGGTGGCACCCCTTTACTTCTGCATGTTCATGCATAATGCCCTATCTTTTCACATGTCCAACATTGTAGCCACCAGATCTAGGTCTCCCTCTATCAAATCCTTCTCCACATCCATGTTCAAATCCATTTCCCCTACCTCTTTGCCAGTCCCCATCCCACTGAGATAATACCTGTTCTCTCCCTGTATGATCTCCCATTGGTCCTGTTTGTTGGTATCCTTGATCATACTGTTCCTCACCAATGTTAATAATAACTTCCCCTTTTATTGCAATCTATGCTACATTCTTCTGCCCCAATGTGCTTCCTCCCTCTCTCTGTCTTCTACTGTCTTCCTTCCTTTTCCTGTTTAAACCTAAAAAATCAACAATATGGATCTGTATTTCAGGCCACAGTTTCACCTCTATACACGCCACCTTTCATAACTGTGCCTGTACATCATCAGGGAGGCCCTGGCATACTATAAAATAAAATGCATGACCAGTCCTGTCCCATTCCTCTCTCCTTTCCAAGTGCCACTTTTCGTGCATTTCCTTACTATCATACAATATAATGGCATATTATTCTATTTGTTCCTTACTGCTCTAATACTCACATTTGCTGGCACTTTCATGAGCTCTTCCAGTTGTTGCTGTATAAATGGTCTATACACACTGCAGTATGCCCTTCACTGTGTCTCATCTGTTGCTGATGAATATGCCTGCTCATTTTTTGGTGATCAATTTGCCAATGTGACCATTCCTGATGCTAGCTATTTCAGTATAATAACACAAAGGTGATTACCTTGATGTGCCAAAAACAATAAGAGATATGTGTTGTTAATACAACCTAGGTGCAACAGTTCTGCTTCACCTATGCTAATAAAATGAAAGACAAAAAAGGCCTATGTGCTCACATAACAAAAGCGTGCAGAAGTGTGCTCTAAAAAATCTATCCATATTTATCTACAAATGGGAAACATGTCTATGTTTTCTGGTTGTGCATGTATTTCTCTGTGCCACGTCCTGCTCTCTGACGTGTATTGTGTGTGCGTCGTCATGTCACCCTCCAAGTTAGTTTTTGGTGTTACTTTTTTAGCTTGTACATGTGCCCCCCACCGTGGGTACTGTTAAATGTAGCACTTCACCTTTGATTCTATTGAGAAGGGAAGGGGATGGATTTAGTGTAGTCAGGGAGATATCTGTATAGGTGGGGGGAAATGCTGCCATCTTGTTCCTCTCAGCCTTTCTCTCTCTTTCCTGCCTCCTCCACTTTCTGCAGCACAAAGCACTTTTGGTTTGATTGCAGAAGGGCAACTTCCACTCATTCCAAGAGCCATGATTGGACAGCTAAAGCAGGCTAGCTTTATTGCAATCACCTGTTTGCTATTACGTTTGTAGAGGAGGAGCCAAATGCCTCCACAGGAAGTCTTGCCCCCCTGCTACCTGTGTGCTGGAAACCAGAGGTTGTGCCAAGTTTGATACGAGTTACTGTGACTAGTCTGAGGAAGGTCTTTGAAACAGGGAATCCATTAAGAAGACCTTATATACCCCTGAAGAGATGATGATCTAATGGAAGCAGTTGCCGAAGGAATATGAGAATAAGGAAGAAAGAGGCTGGTGACGTCACAAGAAATAAACGTGACACACTGAGAAGAATGGTCGAAGGAGAAGACATGTAGACTATATGGAAACTGATGTTGAAATAAAGAATCAAGTAAACTTTTATGTGCAGAACAAAGACTGCACACGTGAAGAGCACTGCAGAAAAAACAAGTCGTTTTACAATTGTACAGACGCTGTAATGCAAGTAGACTAAGTATTCTTAAGGCTGGCTATACCTATTATATAGACTGCAGCCGGTGCCGCCAACTTGTATAGCGAGTTCTGGACATTCAATGACATAATTTAGTAAGCAAGTCTCCATGGAAGAAGTTAATTGAAGGCTATGTGTGTCGCAGCAAAGAATAGGTTCAAACTCGAAGCAAGACCGAATATGTTGCCTGGCTTGATGTCAAGGACATGTAACTGCCAAGAACTGGTTATCAGCTTGCAAAAACAGTAGACGTGAGACGCAGGGGCATCCCTTGTAAATTTGGAAAGACTTTATAACATGAGTGCCAAGTTGTTTTCATTAAGGACTATTAATTGCTAGAATATGAGCAAATTCACAATCTAAGTCACGTGATCTGAGGATGAAAATAGACGAACAGCATGGTGCACCAGATGGAAGATAGTGAGGGCCTATACTCCCTTTTATTCCCAGAGGCGAGAAACTACTACAAGGCAGAGTTCAAAGACAATGTGAATGGCAGACGGCATGAGTGATGAGAGATTTTGGGCTGCCACCGTTGTTTCCGATCGGCCTGATCCCGACTCCTGCAGGCGGGAGGTGATGTTCCCGCCAGGTCTGACCTGGCAAGTTTAACACCGCCTGCCTGCAGGCCGACGAGGAAACACTGGCAGCATTACGAGATGCTGGTGGTGTTTCCATGATCCCCATTCCCATCGAGTCCAACAGGACTCGATGGGAATGGGGATTAACACCATTCCGCCTCCGTGATTCCCGGAAAACCGGGGTTGTAATGCCCCGGTAATTCCGGGAATCGCGGAGGCAGAATGGTAATAGGAGTTTGGTGGTAACCAGGTGGTTTTACCGCCTGGTTACCGCCGTACTCGTAATGAGGCCCATGGTCAGGCTCACCCACCAACACCTGTGGTACCAGCTTAGGTGTTGCTAAAGCATTGAAATTGTAGAGGGCTGTATAACGAAGACCCTTGTAGTTTGAGAGCCAAAGAATTGTTGAGTTTCTAGTAGCTATCGAGTTTAACTTGCACTATGACTCACATTTGGGACCTGGACTACAGAGAACCCATCACGATCCTATCCCATATTGAAAGTATACTTACACATCCCCTTAAAGCCTATCACAATCCCACATAGGGTTTCTAAATTTGCCACATAGTATGACGTCATGTATGACAAATCTTTATTATATAACTATGATTTTTTACAAGTCTCGTTGAGATTATACTGTGCAACGTCCGTTGATGTCCTTTGTACTGCCTGTTTTAGACAATGGACATTAAAACAGTTATTTGCCAACTTCCTGAGTTGATCTTGTTATTTAGTCTGAGAAGTTATTATCTGTCCCATCTATAGTACGACATGTTACCTTGAGTAAAAGAGCCCTCCGGGTTAATGTGGTAGCATGTCGGATGGTTGAAGACAAGACCCATCGACCTAAGACTCCAGCGCTTTGGACGATCGAGTTCCCTTCGCCATCTAGCCAGAAGATCGCGAGGTTTCCTGTGGAAGTGGCCGATATCAAAAACTTGTAAGAAAATCGATACAGGTGGGACAGGCCCCTTTTCATGAAATCCCTCCTGTTTTTCACAGTGCTTTGTGGACGGAAGGCAAAAGTAGTCGATTGGAGAGGGGATTCTATACTGAAGGTCTTGAGCTGAAGAGGAATGGCAAATTGAGGGGAATGGATTGTGATAGTTCAGAAAAGTAACAGGGTTGATGTTAAATTGTAAACGAAGAGCATTTTAAAGTGTAAACAAAGAGTGTTTTAACGTGTAAATTATGAGCGTTTAAGAGATAAAAGCCTGAAAAAAAACCTGCCTCAAGGGAGTCAGTAGAAGCCATTATACACTCCAGTCGGAGTCAAAATAGGTGCCGCAGTGGACGAGTCCATGTAAGATAATGGCTTACACCTTGTGATCAAGGTATATTTAGGGGAGCTGAGGATTAATGTAAAGAGTCAACTAGTTTGCCTGTTTGTTATGTGTTTGTCTTAAAATAAGGTATCGAAGAGCGACGATGTTGTAAAGAAAATTAAGAAAGGTTGAGAAAATAAAGTATCTATCTAGAGAAGTTGTCTGTACCGATTTAAAGGTAGATTGAGATTATTGGAAAATGAAGGTTTTTAGCTGCGATTTGTTGGAGCGTGCTCATAGTTGTTGTTTTTCTAAAAATGTGTTCTTTTGTAAAAACACTGTTAAGTATTTACAGTCAATTGAGACTTGTCACAATGGAAGATGTTACGCCTTTGATGCACCTGTGTAAAACTTTGCCAAAAGACATGCCCAAGCGCAAACTGTACAGTGCGGAAAGGGTCATGGCACGGCAGATATGATGTTCATGTCATGGCCACAAGGAGGACCTTTGGCAAAAGCAGTATTGCAACACATGACCACATACGTGCATGCTGTGTACATGGGAAAGACATTAGAAAAGAGGTTAGCTTTTTTTAGAGCTTTGGAAGATGTACCAGGAAGAGAGAGAGGTTCCGCTACCTGAGGATTGGATGCTTAAACAGTGTAAGGAGGAAGGTGTCGAGCCTTCTGCTCCCCTTGCCTTGCTAGAAGTAAAAAGCGTTGGTACAGAAAGTACAGGATTATACCATTAAAAGAATTGAAAGCAGCAACGGGTATAGTAATCCAATATACAATAATAATAATAATTACAGCAGTGAAGACAGCCCAGATGAGACTAAGAGAAAAGAGGAGATCTGTAAGGTCTTACAAAACAGGAAAGAGAAAGGTGAGCGATACTGCTTAAATTAAATGGGAAAAGCATCAATAGAAGTTAGGCAAAGGGAAGATCGAGACGAACCAGATAAGAAAGACAGGGAGCGGGAAAAGAGATTGAAAGAAGATGAGCAGAAAAGAAAGAGCCAACAAGCAAGAAGAGATGTATCAGGAGGAACAACAAAAGAAAGAAGAAAGGGCAGAGGATTAAAGTAAGTATGACAACAGGCAGAGGGCAATGGAAGAACGAGACAGGCAGGAGAGAAATAGAGAGGTAGTGGAAGTGCAGAAATTAAGAGCTAAGAGTATACAAAGATGAGGAAGGGGAAGAAAGAAGCACAGGGAAAGGGGAGAAGAAATGAGAAAGGAACAAGAGAGAATTTGATGGGATGCAAGAAAGCAAAGAGAGTTAGATGAAGAAATAGAACGAAAGAAGAGACTGGGAAAATGCGAGATTGAGCGTATTCAGAATTAATTAATGGAACCGAGTCCAGTGATACAATGGAGCGATATAGAAGAGTTCCTCCTGTTACAGGGAGCCACGTCAGGGCCATCTAAAGATACATTAGATGAGAACTTTGATATAGGAAGCATCAGAGATAGAATCGACAAAGCTTATCAGGATTTGAGAGCAAAACGCAAATCAGGAGGTCAAGCAAAAGAAGATCGATCTATAATCTCCCAATCACTAGGTAAAGAGGGAAACCCACTTGGTCCTGGGCATAGAGCTCTGTCTCTAAGCAGCTTAACGTTAGACAAGGGCTAAATACAAGAAAGTCATACTAGTTGGGGACTAGATATGTCAGATGAAGTGAGGCAATCCTTCAGTGAGGAGGGAAGGAGTATGTTTGCCCCTGAGGAAGGTTTACAGGCAGACAAAGAAGTAAGATGGTCTGATTTAGAACAACCTAAGGATAGGACACCAGATCCTTTAGCATGTCCAGAGCACCCTAATGTGGCGATCTTATAGCGAGAGGGGGGAATCACCGCCATATGTAAGTCGGTTAAGGTCCCTGATAGGAAGTAGACAATCAGTAACCATTGTCGCTACTATGGATAGGCAGATGATAGGAGCAGATCGTGGTACAGGGTTTATGCAGTTTGCCCTATTGGAGAAGGGAGGGGTGAGACCACATTATATTCAGTGGCCACAAATGGACAATGATAATTTAAGGTGTAAACTCCACAGTTTAATGGTGGGTGCGAAAAAAAGGATTTATGAGTTAGAGAAAATTAGCAGAGGAAATACTCTGGCAATAGGGCACATTAAGGGTCTCCTAGAAGCTATTTTTGGGGAAACAGCAGATGACATTTGGATGAGAGCGGGATATTCGAGTGTCACAGCACAAAACACGGCGTACAATGCAGCACCTTTTAATAACTGTAGGTCAGATGTTTGGAGAGCCATTAATGTACCATATCCTGACATGTCAAATATGAGTGCGATTATGACACGAAAGATGAAAGAAGATGAAGATCTGCTTGCTTATATTCAAGACATTCAAGAACACTGGTCTCTAGTCGTGGAGTAAAACAGTGGCAGTATTTTTGGGTCAGGGACTGCCTGAGCCGGTCCAAAAGCAGCTTAAGAAATTATACAGTTGAGTATAGTATATTACTGTCGGCTGCTGCAGGAGAAGAATAAAATGAAAGACAATGCTAGAAAAATCGAGAAAACTAAGTTAGTCCAGATGAACTGTCAAAATATGCCATAGATGGAGCGGTATGGACAAGCAGAGAAGGGCTAGGAGTACACCAACCAGGGGACACATCGCAGGAGAATAATCAGTGCCTGGTGAACAAAGGAGGAAGTGGGTTTATACCACGAGGCAGAGGCATGAGTTACACAGGAAGGGGTGGATTTCAAAGCACTCATGGTGCGTTTCAGAATGGACAGAATGAGAATCAGAATGCGCTTGGAGGATCTAATCAAGGAGGGATAATTAGATGAAACCCTCCTTATGTTGAAAATGTGGAATGACAGGACACATTGCACGTACATGTGGTAGCCCAGGGTATATACAGAATGGCAAATACTTAAGAGGGGGGACAGCTTATCCTCCAGCATATAGCTCACAGGCTAGGGATTGATTTGCTCAAGATCAGACAGTTTATCAGTCACAAGCACCACAAGCACAACAGGTACAGCAACCACAGCAGTCACAGCAACTACCATTGAACCCACTGCAAGGACAGTCGCATCATTCCCATATGCAAATACAGAAGATTGCAAACACAGGACAGCTATTGACACCTATAATAGGGGGTGTCACTGTAGCAGGAGGGAATCCTTTCACAGGTACAGGGCTATGTTTTTACCCACAACAGGGTAGCTCACAGGGAGACTTGATGTGTTCAGTACAATCTGTGATACCAGATCCCCAAGCGGAACCAAGGGTCGAAGTGACAATAGGAGGCAAATCGTTTTAATTATTAGTTGACACTGGGGCTACTCGTTCATATATACGAGAGGGAAAATATCCACCATGAATGCTCAAGGATTCTCTGTAGCTACAAGTCGAATCCCTTTTACTGATGTATTACCAGTCTCTATAGGCATATGTGATATGTCTGTTCCGCTGTTGAATTCGCGGCAGACACCAGTTAATATTCTGGGAAGAGATTTAATGACAAACTGAATATGACAATTTCTTTCACTGATGACGGTATAGTGTGCTCCACTCCTGGGATACATTATATGAATGTCGGTGAGTTTATACTGGCATGTACAGGGCAAATGGCTCTGTGAGGTGTGCGGTTGAAACCACACATTTTTCTTCATGGGATGAGCATTCTGTTAACATGACTACCTGGTTTAGTGGGAAGGACTATGACAATGCCTAATGGGTTTTTGTTCAGACCACATATACCTATGGTGAAGACGGGGAGCAGACAATGCATATAGAATTAGATGTAGCCATAGTACGAGGGGAAATGGCGATGGTCGAAGACACAGATGATGAGGGTAGGCCATGGAGAACAATAATTGCCATTGGGGAAGAGTGCAGATTAACTGATGTGACTGATGATGACATGTTAAGAGATGATCTAACAGATGATGAAGTAATATTTGAAAATTACGTATTGGATCAGGATAGAGGAAAGGGAGATCCCACAGCGCATGACAATAAGTGACAGCTTCCAGAATTTTTTGATGAAGACTTGGAAAAGGTGCCAAGCGTTTTATTATCCACAGGCCCATATGTTGTAGGCCTATTAAAGGGAGTGGGAGAGGTTAAGATAAAGTTGAAACCAGGAGCAATTTTACCTCAAGCAAGACAATACCCAATGTCCCGAGAGGCAGATGAGGGGATTTTCAAGACTATTTCAGCATTGATGGATCAAGGTATTCTGGTGCCATCAGAGTCATTGGGGGTTTTTACAATCCCAGCGGCAGCCGTGCCCAGTAGAAATGGCAGGCTGCCACGGGATTTGTGATTTTTTTCTGACGCCTGGTGCTGGGAAATGTCTCTCCCCATTCCCATTCGAGTCCCATAGGACTCAATGGTAATGGGGAGGACAGATGCACCAGCACTGTGTGCAACAGTGGTGGTGCGTCCATCAATGTCTTTGGGCTGGTGCCGTTCCTCCCACCAGGGTAAACTTGGCGTCCGGGAGAACACCCGCCCACAGAACTCAGAGTGTGCCAGTCCGGTAACAACAGCGCTGGTAGCTTACCGGCAATGTTGTTACCGGAGTTGGCACACTCCTAATGAGGCCCATTGTGTAATACCGTGGTGTATCCTATTAAGAAATCCGAGGGAGGGTTGTGGAGATTTATATAAGATATGAGACCAATTAACCAGATTGTAGAGGCCAAGTTTCCTTTAGTTCCAAATCCAGCGACGATATTATGTAGTATCCCGGTTTAGGCACAATATTTCACAGTGATTGACTTGAAAAATTTGTTTTTCTCAATCCTGGTGCAAAAAGATTCACAAGACCTGACTTCATTTTTGTTTCGTCCGATTTGAATAAAGCACACATGGCTGTCTCAAGGGTACTGTGAGTCTCCATAGATCTTTAACCCCTTAAGTGCCAAGGACGAGGTATCTTGTCCTTGGGATTATCTCCCCAGTGACAAGGACGAGATAGATCGTCCTTGGCACTTAAGGGGTAAATGAAGGAGAACATGTTTGAAGGCTTTGAATGGTGAAATACCGAAATCACCAAAAAAGGCCTTTGCACTGGGGGGAAAACCCATGGCAGTTAAAAGGTTAATAGAGTCCTGCAGATGTACCTTGGCAATATTGATTTGAAAAGTACTGTACTACAATACGTAGATGACATTCTTTTTTTTTATTTTTTTTTATTTATTGAATATAGTTGCAGTTACAACAACTTTTTCAATTTATACATATTACAAAAATTCATTCTTTCATGAGTAAAAACACTAACATGAACAATAAGTCAATTGAACATACATTTGCAATTACAGTTACAACCATCTTTCAAGTGTTGACATTTAATTTAATATAATGTATATCGGTCATTCCATATTTAAGGATTTTAAAAAATTAATGGTAGCAATCCTTATGCCCATACATTCAGTTGCAGCCAAAGCGACCCATCTGTTGCTTGGGTCTATTTGTGTAAAGTACGCAAAATATTTGGAAAAGTGGATGTTTCTTAAACTCAAGAGTTTAGGGGCTGTACACTCCAATAATAAATGTTGCAAGGTTTCAACAATTGCTGTATCTTGACAAAACCTGCACCAATTAAGGTCTTGTGTAATTTGTCTCCTTCTTAGTTTGACTTCCCTAGTAGGCCAGATATTAAACCGCAGCCTCAAGATGTCAGATCTAATAGCAGAGGAGGGAGCCAAGCACAAGTACGAGGTAGTGTCTTTATATGATTTAGGTCCAAATATAGCAGTATCAAAATCTTTATAAGTTAAACATTTTTCTCGGGTCTCAATCCAGTCCATCATATGGACTTTCTTTTTTGCTCTCTGTGGATGATCTAATAAAAGGCTCAATGAAATATCGGCCTTCACCATGACAGAGAGAACATTTGAGGACCACTGTTTCGGGAACATTTCTGCTGAGTTTAGTATATATTTGGAGATAGATGACAAAGCAGAGTTGTCTTGTGTTGAGAGCAAACACTTACGAAATAATGTGCATAAGCGCCAGTTATATTGGGCAGTTAATGAAATTAAGCCCAATTCATATCGCATCATCGCCCCAGGAATACATTGTGGTAAATGTAGAATGGCTCGCCAAAATTTGGATTCTAATTGATTAAGAAAACCATTTGGTAGGATTTGCGTTTCCAAGCCATAAAGAATAGTTGGGACAACATTTTGATTCCAAAATAGAAGGGCTGCTTTGAGTGTGAATTTACCATACTTAGATACAATTATTCGAGTTTGACAGATTGCCATAGTTAGCTTCTGCTTAATTTTATTCAACTGTGAATGTAATGTGGGGCAGCCGTCAAAAATAACACCCAAATAAACATAATTTGGAACTATCTTTATGGGAATTCTTTCAATTTGCCATTCTAACAAATGCTTGCGTAGACCTTTAGGGATGAACGTGACAATCTGTGTTTTAGCAGTATTTATAGTTAATTCATTTTCTTTAAAATAACTGCATAGTGCTGACAGAAGATTTGTAGCATGACAGATGAATAGTGTAGAGAAGATTCGATTCAGGTAATGGCTATCCTTGCAGACAAGGGATACAACGTAGACAAGTAAAAATTACAGTATTGCCAAGAAGAAGTGTTGTACATAGGACAGTTAATCTCATTTTGAGGGTAAGAAGGTGACACCAGAAAGGGCTGAAGCAATTATGAAAACTGCAAAACCACACACAGTAGAGCAGATGCAGTGGTTCTTGGGATATGTAATTATGTGAGAGCATGGCAGTTTGAATAAAGCTCATACACAAGACCCCTTCTGCAGGCTTTAAAGAAAGCACAGATGAATAAAGAAAAAAATAGAATGGTCTGAGAAAGGAAAGGAAGGATTTGAAGTTAAAAAAGCAATTTGTATGGCCTCAACTTTAGGGATTCCCAGGTATGCTGACAAATTCATGTACTCACTGATTGGACAGTTATGTCAGCATTGCTGGCACAAAGAACTACATTGGGATACAAACCTTTGACATATTACAGTGAGATATTAGACCCAGTAATGAAAGTGCTTTTCCTGTGCGAACAGTCATTGGCAGCCGCCGCGCTCGCAATTGAGAAGTCTGCAAGCATCGTAATGGGCTGTTCCATGACACTTTTTGTCGAGCATGCTTCCTTTGTCATTTTGCAGAATCCTAAGGGTACATTGACATCTCAGAGGACTTCTGTGTATGAAGTTATTATATCTAATCCATCGACTAAAATTGTCAGATGTAAAATAGTGAACCCTGCTACATTTGTAGCTGAGCCAGTGGCAAAGGGTGAGCATGTGCATGATTGTGCAAACTACGAGGAACACTATGATTATATCCCGTGCGTTAAAGAAAACGCACTGCCAGCAGGGGAGATCCTCTTTATTGATGATTCTTCAAAAATGTATCAAACAAATTGGAAAAGGGATTCCGTTTCTGCTGTAGTGAGACATAGAGCAAACAGTGAATTCGAGTTTGTAGCAAGTGCAAGACTACTGTCTTACTATTCAGCACAAGCGGCAGAATTGGTAGCGCTTATTGCAGTGCTTTAAAAACACAAAGGACAGTAAGTGACGATATACATGACTCCACCTATCTGACATAGACTGTACACGCAGGGCTAACCTATGAGCAGACGGCACTACACTCCCAGTAGCCATAGTGATAGATAAATACACAGTACATACTAAGCAAACTGATTTTGTTTCTTGTGGGAACGAACCCGCATATGCAGAAGCCAAAAGGGTTGCGTATTCACCAGACATTTCAAGTTTTGATGCTGCAGAAGTTAAGGAAAAAGGTGTTAAAATTATGGTGGTACAGCAAGGGTTTAACCATTTATCAAGAGCTCAGTTCATGGAAATTCAAGGCAGTGCATCACAGGAAGAGCAAGAACTATGGAAACAGAAGGCATGTTCCTTATCCCCCACAGAAGCATTGCGTCGACAGGACAGTACCGGAAAGCATTATTAAGGGTAGCGCTTGAACAGCTGCACTAACCCGTGCATGTAACTGGGGAGAGTCTTTCTGCAGCTATTGCAGAAGACTGGTTTGTACTGAACCTGACAGAAGACGTTGCACTTTAAGTAGTAAATTCCATTGTATAATAATGTCAAAGGTTTACCACTGGGCATACACTGCGAACAATTTGAGGAGTGATTCCTCCACCGAATGGTCCTTTTCAGCATTTACATATTAACTATGTTGATATGATGCAAGTATGTATTAGATACTGGCATTTGACAGTTATGGTGTGTCCCTTCTCTAGGTGGATCAAAGCAGGTCCTTGTACACACCCTCATGCCACTTGTGCAGCAATGTTTTTAGTATGTGAAGTCTTTCCAAGATGGAGAGTGTGTGAAGTGCTGAGATCTGATAATGGGTCACATTTTGTTAATGAAGCATTTGAACAAATAACACTTCTTTGAATATAAAGCACAGGTTTGCTTCTGCTTATCACCTGCAAACAAACGGGATATGTGAGAGACTCAACTGCCTCCTGAAGGAGAGAGTCGCTAAGTTAAAATTGACACTGAAAAAGGGATGGCTTTATTGCCTGACCTTAGCACTACATGCCCTAAGGAATCAACCTGGTTCGGACCATCACCTCACGCCCCACAAACTAGTAACCGGGAGAGGAATGAGAATGCCTTTGACTCCTCCATCGAAGAGCAGAAAAGATGCCCAGAGTTCTGCAAAACTGTCAGGAAATGAGTTAAATGAGTACTTAACATATATAATCACTAGTATCTCTGTCATTTCACATCAACTCAAGTGCAAGGGGTATGGGTCTGTGCACTCAGATGAGGACCATTCAGCAACCAGTAGTACTGAACTATAATCAGCACCATAACTATTTATTGGTGATTTAATAGTAATTCAGAAATTCACCAGGAGGTCGTGTGAGCCCAGATTCATAGGCCCATTTGTTGTGGAAAACATTACTCCCTCTGTAGTAAAGGTTCAGGGCAGAAGAGCCCTGAACCTTTTGGTGGATCCATCTTGGTGATGTAAAAGTTTGCAGTTGAGAGGCCGACGCACCCTCAATGATCAATTCAAGAGCAAGATAAGAAGAAGAATTTCAGACTGTGCAGACCCGATTGATGACCAGGAAGAAGGACGATAAACCAGCAGAGTGATTAAAAAGTGCAGATTTGCACTTGGACTGTGGCTCTACCGGACACTCTTTATAGATATTATAGCAGAAGTGCAAACTCAGTTCTTGAGCCACAGAGTACTTTGCAAAGGAACTTGAGAAAGATTGTTGACACAGTGTGAAATATATTTAAAGGACAACATCTAATACGAAACTGAAAGCATGAGCAATACGCTGACTCTTTTTACACAACACTGTTATTTGGTTAACCCCATGGTTTTGACAAATGATGATGTGTCATGGTTTTATTACATGGCACACTCCAGCCAGGGACTCCTTCCCCGACAATGAATGTGGTGTACAATAAAATGCTTAATATACTCTGGATTCTTTTGAGTAGGCGTTCAACCCGTCTCTCAACCAACCTCCAAAAACACCTGGTGTTACAATGGACTAGGGACCAGGCTGGTGTGTATCAATAAAATATGTATTAATTTATTATTTAATGGAAAAGGAAAATCAAAAAATTCACAGCAGCCACCAAAACTGTGGCAAAAGTAATGCAATATCCTATCTAGAGCTACCAAGTGGAAATGGGCTTTTACACTCACTTTTTTCATAATGACAAACTGGAAAATACAATCAGTTTGAAATAGACCATTACACTCGCTTTTGTTTTAATGACAAAACAGGAAAATACAATCAGGTTGAAAGTGATAGCGGCACGGTTTTAGCAATCCCCCCTCCAACACTCACACCCAAACATCAATTAAACCTGATTCCTTTGAATGGAAGGCAGTGGCAAGGAGTAGGAATAGTGAGAAAAAATCGGATTTGGGGTAAAGCCCACCACCCCCAGAAGGGAAGCCAGCAAAGAAAGTGAAAACCCGTTTTTGGAGCAAAATGGCAGAATGGGATTTTGAATATTACTCACGACTACTAGGGGACAGAATTAATGGAAATTCGTATTTCTTACACTTTAGGAGATTTGAGAAAGTTTAGAGACTACTAATCAGCACATCAGGGAAACAATAGAAATGAAGTAGGAAAATCGGTTTTGGGAGAAAGCAAATGCAAAAGGGAAAATACAGTGCCAAATGGAAATTTGTTTACACTGAGTTTACAATGACAAGTAGCTCAGCAAATAGGTATAGCTTAAAGTAGAGAAATCAGTTTTCCATTACAAGGACAGAGGCACATTACAGGTAGACCTCTAAGCAAAAGTGATCGCTCACAATGGAACAACGGTTTGGAGTTTAATAGGATAGATACCAATGGGAGTTTTTTTGGTAAGGCACACAATACACTGACAAATTTGGGTTTCTGTTACAAGGAGACTAATTCTTTTGAGGCAACACTTTAATGACTATAATAATTAAATACAAGACAAAGGACAAGATGGTTAGTTTCGAATGGCAACAATCTTGAACTGTGAATTTCAAATAGGGGAATTCATTGATTTACTTAAGAAAAATACTAAGGATTTACACAGACAACTGAGAGGTTTTAAAAAAAAGAGATGCCTACATACAGATCTTGAATGGTGAATTTCAAATAGGGGAATTCATTGATTTACTTAAGAAAAATACTAAGGATTTACACAGACAACTGAGAGGTTTTAAAAAAAAGAGATGCCTACATACACCGGCTAACAATAGATTCTTCTATGGGAAGGTGACTGAATTACACTGGCAATTTGGGTTTTTTCAATGGGGTATACAATGGGGTTTTCAATGGAGTAATCAATGAGGTTTTCAATGGGAGTTTCAATTGGGGAAATATTGGATGAACACTACAGAAATGAAGGACTTATGAAATTTAGGGCTCGGGTATAAACTACTTACAAAGCAAGCCTTGGTTTAGGATTCAGGGCAGCCAGCTGGATCTCAGGATGCTCTGGACAGCTAGGGCAAGGGGTCTGGTCACTGCACTCTCAAAGATGGTAAGGTTCAGCAACCTTCTCTCCGTCCTACTTTTCCTGTCTCCTCTGATTTTTGTTTCTCTCCAGTCCTAGTACAGTTCCCCTTATATAATACAAATGATATCACTAACTTTACAATTGAGGGGAGTACCCTGGAATGATCCCTGCTGCTCGGATAGGACAGTTTACCATTTCTCTCTCCGCCCCCTGGCATGATTGGTCCAAGGGAAGAGAGCACAATCTGAGGGGGTGGGCTGTACTGAGTCTATGGGCCTCATTACATGGTAGGTGGTAAGGGTTTACCGGTACCGGTATTTTACCGGTACCGGTAAATCCTAACCGCCTTACTACGAGGTCCCTTTGCGGGTTGGGGAATTTAACGCCTGCTTTTTGCAGGCGTTAAAAACCAACCCGCAAAGGGAACCAGGGAGCTAATTACGGTACCGCAATTTGCGGTACCGTAATTAGCGCCTTCCCCATTCCCATTATGCCCTATGGGGCAAAAATGGGAATGGGGAAGGGCAATGGTGCAAGGGGGAATTACTGCCCCGCCAACCTTGGAATGGGGCGGTAATTCCCCTTTCCACCAAGGCGGTGCCGGTATTTTACCGGCATGAACCATGGCGCTAATAGCGCCATGGTTCTCCACCTACCGTGTAATGAGGCCCTATGTATAATTCTTCGGTGTCGCTTGTCCATATCATGTCTTTATCCCACTCTTGTTTGGTGGGCGGGTTATTAGATTTCCACTTCAGTAGTATGTCCCTCTTAGCTATCAGTAGACTCAAATTCAGTAGCTGCTTCTTCAAGGTTGGATTCATCTTCCCCGTTGCACCCAACAAACATAGCATCGGTGACCATTCGATGAGTTGATTAAAACCGCCTGGAAATTACATGACAAAATAGCATAAAACAAAATTGATTCTCATTCTGATTGTTGCGAAAATGCCTAAAATAAAATCTGTCTTTTAATGTAACTTGGGCGTGTCTTGTTCCCCCTGGGAGAGGGCCGCTTCATACCCCCACAGCCATCTGTCTCACTGGGCTCAGCCTGTAACCAGAGTTTTTTTATAAGTCTCTTTGAATTGGTGTGGGTTCTTTTGAATGGGTGCTACAAGAGCTCAAACCTCCAGGTCAAGCTCTAGCCACACTTTGCCTCCTTTGAAATCTTTGGGCACCTGCCTTCATGTCTGCAGAGCAGGGAATTATGACACCCTCTCGGCATCACATTTTATTGTGAGATGGTTATCGGATAGGTGTGAGATCCAGTGGGAAGCAGGGCTTTGTCATCATGAGTCCCTGCCCTCATTCCAGAACCATTTTTTCCTGTAGCAAAGGGTCTATTCAAAGGTGACAGGAGTTTTGTGGGTTGGAACATAATCTACATTCGCCTTGGTCAAACCACCCCCATCGTATTCCCCTGACATTTCTCTGTGCGAGCAGTGCTATCATTTCCACTTTGGCTTTTTAAAGCCGTTTTTCTTTTCTTTTTACACATGTGCAGGTCATTTTCTTTTCTTTTAATGTTTAAATCCTGTCTTGCAGATCACAGGATTCTAAATTCTCCTTCTTGTGTGAATTTACATTTGATGTTGGTCTATTGACAATGATGGTTCTTTAATTTGACATGAGCACAAAGGAAATGTCAAGCCATTTTTCATTTTCCGTGTTTAAAGGGCTGCTGTTCATGTGCATGGGTGCGCAAAAGCCGTTTTTGGTTGTAGTATTCCAATTCTTGCCCCTCTTGTGAAATACAAGTAAAGCAATGTCATTTTTGGTTGTATAACCTCTTGTCATTCAGATGAAATAAAAGTCAAGCAAGGCCATTTTTAGTTGCAGTATATAACTTCTTTGTCACTCATGTGAAATAACAGCAAAACAGGGCTGTTTTTGGTTACAATGTAGACAATTGTGTCATTCTGATGAAATAAAAGAAAAACAGAGCGATTTTTGGGTTGCAGTGTAGAAATTCTGCTGTTCAAGTGAAATAAGAGCAAACAGGGCTGTTTGTGGTTGCTGTGTAGAAATTCTGCTGTTCAGGTGAAATAAGAGCAAACCAGGCCGTTTTTGGTTGCAGTTTAGAAATTCTGCTGTTCAGGTGAGGGGGCTTCTGTCTAGGGTCTTTAAATGCAGCCCACAACCCCCCCCCCTTAGCTCTTCCATGTCTTTTTGTTGGGGAAGAGTAGGGCAGAGTGCGGTTTTCTTTGGGATAATTTTCCCTCATCAGCGAGTGGGCACTCCAGTATCCCCTTCTGTCTCTGGTTTGAGGGGTATGGCATGGCACCCCCTTTCCTTCCTTCCTTTGGGAGTGGGCACTCCAGTCTCCCCTTCCTTCTTTGAGTTGGAGGGTGTGGCATGGCACCCCCTTTCTTCCTTCCCTTCCAGGTCCCTGGGGTCTTCTCCAGACTGGAATTTAAGGATGTTAGTTCCCTAATAGAAGATAAAAATAATGTCAATACTTTTTAAAAACATTTTTCCCGGAAGATTTACAAAGAATTCACACATCAATAACCTACAGTTACAATACCATCCAGCTTCCTACACAATTTTCACATTATTATTATTATTTTTCCTCATTTGTACAATAACTTCAAGTAAATTACTCCCTGTTATATATGTATATATATATATATATATATATATATATATATATATATATATATATATATATATATATATATATATATATATAATATATCTTAATATTTCCATCTGATTTATCCTCCCTTCTTTTAATTCTTCAGATGGTTCTTCTGCTCGACTTTCATTTGGCTCATCAACCAGCCACGAAGCGTGTTTGGATGACAGCTTTTCAACTGATTGATGTGGACCCATTTTTCTTCTGTCAGTTCTCCGTTGAGGATGCAGATCTTATAGGCGTCAGGTGAGATTTTGTCTACAATTTCAAAGGGGCTGCGCCAGGAGGGGAGGAATTTGCGCTCCTTGGTCTGGTTCCTCTGAAAATGGTACAAGTAGACCCAGTCACCTACTTGATATTGTTTTTTAGTGGTCTTTAAATCGTAGTGGGTTTTAATCCCCAGTGCCGATTTTTCCAGATTCCGCTGAGCATACGCAAAAGCATGCTGAAGGTGTTTTCTCAGATTCTCAATGTATTCATGTGTCATGGACGCGTTGATTAGGGTCTGCTCCTGTGTCCTGTAGAGGAGATGCTGGGGTAGCAACATTTTTAATCCAGTAATTAACTCAAATGGAGATATTTTGGTCGCAGAAGATGGTGTAGACCTGATGGCCATCAGGACAAGCAGTAGTTGGATGTCCCAACTAGGCCCAGAGTATGCCACAAACTTTTTAGGAATGCTCACAATACTTTTACTGTACCTCTCAACTCCCTCACTAGAGGCTCGGCGGTAGGCGATATGGAGTCTTCTCTTTACCCCAGGTATCTCCCACATCTTTGTCATCACCTCGCTGGTGATGTAAATTCCTCGGTCCAACTCAATCCTTTAGGGAAGGACGAAATGCAAGAAGGTAATGATAATGATGTGTTATTTATATAGCGCCTTAATCCAAAGCACTTTACAGAGCACATATTTACATACAGTATCACCCAACTGAAATTGATACTCATTTATCGACCTCGGAAGGATGAAAGGCTGAGTTGTCCTTGCCGGTATTCGAACCTGCGACCTGCAGATCACGGTCAGATCACAGCAGCGAGCGCTCAACCCGCTGAGTTATCTTACCGGTTGGTCATCAGGGCAGCAGCTGTTTCTGCCTTGTAATTTGGGGCCAGGATACATTCCACTCATTTGGTAAACAAGCATGTTACTTTTAACATGTACTTGTTTCCACTAGAGGTGCGAATAACGGGCCTGATGAAATATACTTGTAAATCTGACCAAGGCAGTGTCACGCCCATTTTCTGGAGAGGAGCTTGTGTGTGAGTGAACTTGGCTGAAATTGCACACACACAAGACTCCCCTTCAAATCTTGGTCGAGGTCCTGACCCATGTGTGGCCAGTATGCAACCTCTCGCAATATTTCCCAAGTAATATGAAACCCCTGATGACCGGCTGTGGCCACATCATGGGCATGGGCATGACTTTTGGGAAACTTCATCAACACCCGGAGATCCTCTTTCCTGATGTAATCAGTTTCGGTCAGAGGAAAATTCACGGGGTCTTCAATGTGCTGATAAAATTTCCCAATAATCGGATACCCTTTTTGTGCCATAATCAGATCAGCATCTGTGGTCTCCTTACTCCACTGGGCAGTTGAGAGTTCATTTTGGGCAAGTGTTTGGGACCTGGTGACAGCAGCTTCCTGCAATTCCCCCAACAGGGACTCAATCTCAAGGAGAGCCCCATGCATGGCTCTGGTTTTGGCCAACTGGTCAGCCATGTCATTTCCGGTATTGTCTGGTAACTCTATTCTGGACTGACCCTTTATCTTCTTCCAGTAGATGGTTATCACATTTGAGGTAACCAGATCATCAATGGATTCTATTAGTTTGTCATGCTTGAGTAGTTTATTGTTTGCACACAGCATGCCTCTGGTTTTCCAATTAATCAGGTGCTCCACGAACCCATTCCGGACATAATCTGAATTGGTGATTGTGACCAGTTTGTGGAGTCAGTGTTGCACGGCAGTGAGGCTGGCCTGATAAACCGACATCAACTCCCCCACCTGACTACTTTGGGGACCAATCTTGTACCCGGCGAGGGCTCAGGGGCATCATTCACCCAGGCATTTCCACTAGCCGGCCACCAGTTCCTTTTCCCCATTGTTATCTACATGGTAGAAGCACCCGTCCACATAAGCTGTGGGCATCCCCTGACACATGTCTTCTTCATGGACTTTGTGCAGGGAATTCAGGTATGCCTCCATGTTATCTTGTGTTTTGAGACTTTCGTCCTTGAGACAGTTGTCTCGAGCACAATCATGCAAGTCAGCCAAACCTTACGCCAGGGGACTCTTCTTCTTTTGGCCATATCTGACCTGCACAGGAAAGCCTTGCATGGACAGAATTCAGGAAGTCATTCTGGAATTACTCTCATTCCCTGCCCGGATTCTATCACTTTGGAGGTATTACAAAGGCCTGGATGAAAGGACTGTAATTTTTCAATGCCCACTCCGTTGCCAGGAGTGCCTTCTCACAATCATTGAATTTTTCCTCCACAGAGGATAAAGTCTTACTTGTATAGGAGACGACTTAATTGATCTTGTCATGCTTCTGGTATAATACTGCTGTTAAGCATGTATTTAAGAACGCTGTCTCCAAGAAGAACTCCTTGTTTTTGATGGGGTAAGCTAGAAAGGGTGCTTGTGAGATGCTTCTCTTCAGTTGTTTCACTGCCTCGGCTTGCTCTCGACCCCACTCCCCCTTGACCCTGGCCTTTAATAAATGGAGCAGGGATCTTGTGACGTATGTGTATTCCTTTATGAACTTTCTACTGTAATTAGTCAGTCCAAGACAGCTCCTTAGTTCACGCAGAGTTGTGGGGTCTTTCAATTTTAGTAATGCTTCCACATTTTTCACCTGGGGACAGAGACCCTCAGGGGTAATGTCATGCCCTAAGAAGTTCACGCGGGTCCTAGACCACTGCGCCTTCTCGAAGGACAGTTTTGATCCGACCTTCCTCCACAGTTCAGCTTTTAATTAGGACATAATCCACATAGGCCAGGTTTCCCCTTTCACCCATGTCGGGCATGGCCTTGTTGCCAGAGTTTATATATCCAAAGGGCATTCAGGTCCACATGTACTGCTGCCCCCTGAAGGTAAAGGCCAGTTTGTACTGGTCTTCCCTACTCACGGGTACTGTCCAGTATCCGTTGGTCAGGTCAATCACGGTATACACCTTTGACCCTTGGATCTGGGCCAGTCCCTGGTCAATGTAGGGAAGAGGCTATCGGGACATGTGGACCTGTTTGTTCAACTCCCTAAGGTCTGCGCATAGTCTCCATTGGCCATTAGGTTTTAGAATCCCCTGTACCGGATTGTTAAAGGTACTGTGGACTGGACAAATTATCCCACAGGACTCTAGGTTCTGACATTTCTCTGTGCGAGCAGTGATATGATTTCCGTGAGTGACTCCATAGAAGCGTGAGGCAACCGATATTGCTTCACGAATACGGGAGTCATCCCAGGTTCCGTGGGTATGGATATAGAATGTAAATTGGTGCGACCACAGTTGTACGAGTCCGCAGCAAAGATTTCCTGAAAATCTAAAAACACCTGCTTCAGCTTTTTCTTTTGCTCCTCGGTCTCATAGGCATCAGCGCGGTTGACCTGTTCCGCACCATCTGCCTGAAGCCTCGAAAGACCTTGGGTTTTGCAATCTACACTGTATCCTCCAGCTGCGTGGAGAGATCTCTGGGTATGGTGTTGGCCTGGACAGGATGTTTCAGGTAGGAGAGGCAGTCACTGTGGACCTGGAATATCACCTCATCCTTCCTGATGCCACAGGTCACCTCTTCCCACCTGTAAGGGCAGGAAGAGGACACCAAGAAATTCCCCCCTTGGCGGGTGAAGATCTTTTCTGGTGGTATGTAATCGCCACAGTCGTAGCAGTCATTGGGGATCTGTCCCATGAATTCATTCCCTAAGTCAATGGAGAAATGTTGGTCATCAACCGCCATTCCAATAAAGGTGTCTGCGCCCAGAGTGATACTCCTAGGGTCACTGTTATACACCAATATTGGAATGGTGTTGTGTTGTAAGTCAACTAATGGTGTTGGGATCAAACCCAGCCCCAGGAGATGATGATTTAAATGTACATAAGTGTCTAGGTTTTGGAGTTTCTGTCCTCTCTTAATGTTTAGGGGGATTAGGAATTGTCAGGTCAGTCCTGGGATGGTGACCTCTTCTCCAGTTTGTATTTCAACTGCATATGGTTGCAATTGAGCTGACAGAAATGCCTTTTCAGAATTTTCAAAGGCCATGAGGTTACCCCTCAGACGGGACAAGACTTTAGAATTAATGAGGTCCAAATTAGTTGCAAATCGATTGAGAATGTCACTGCCTAAGTAGAAGGCAGAGGGGACATCTCGCACAACCCAACAATCATGCTCTATGCTTTTATCACCAATGGAACTTTTGAGCATGCACCTGCTAGGCAGGAGATGTTTGGAATTGGAAGTTTCCAGGCCCATTTCCCACTTGTCAAGCAATTTAAACATAGGAATGGTCTGATCTTTTGGGAGTTTCCTAAATAACGCTTCGCTGGTTAAGCTTTTTTCATTATTCAGGCATACTCTGGCGACCACAGGCTCCGCCCCATCATTTACCTGAATGGGGAGAAACAGCTGTTCGCCCTTTTTCTGCATATCAGCCAAGCTTTGAGCTGGCTTCTTATCACTTTTTATCGTGGGGTTTATGTTCTCTTCAAATTGTGGATCAGTATAAAATTTCAGGGTATTTCATTCCAGTGTGGAATGCCACCTAAAACTGGGAGGAAGGTTGATTTTCAAGAATGGAGAAAGGTTCCCATCACCAGTTTTTTGCCCTACAGCTATTACAGTTATGTTGGGGACTTAATTGTTCCAAAAATGGAACTCGATTTTGTCAGATCGCTGCTCAACCATGTGGCATGTGCCGTTTAGACTTAAATTGTTGAGGCTCTGTTTTAAAATTATTGGCCGGTTAGTCTGAGTCCAGAGGAGCTTGTTCACACAGTCTATTAGAGGTAAAAATCTCCAAAGAAGGTAATTCCCTAGCAGACAGGGAGTTCCCTCTGGAGTAACGACCATAAACGGGGGTTTCACATTGTGTCGCCCAATTTTTATCTCCAGATCCGCCGTCCCCTCGACGAGAATGAAATTCCCGTCAAAGTTCTGTAGTTGTCCAGGCAGAGGTGTGAGGGAAATTTGGTGACTCTCCACCATTTCTGAATTGATTTGCTCAAATGCCTTTTTGGACAGGAGGGTGGCTTGGGATCCGGTATCCACCAGTGCTAAAATTGCACACTGCCCTTGCACTGGATGGGGGCATAAAGCCTACCTTCTTTCTCCTCAAGGGGGAAAAGAAAATGTGCATTTTGGGCCAGCTGGACAGTTAATTTCTTTATTTTGGACTCCGACACCATGGGATCTTGGCCAATTTTCTGTGTCGGAGTTTGGGAATCTGTAACAAAGATTTGGCATCCGGAGATTTGTGTGATTTTGGAATCCCCTTTTTCCCTGAGATGGTCACTTGAACCGGTTTGGGTGGAGGATCCCTCTTTCATTTATGAGTTCTCAGGATGATATTTCTGGGGTTCAGGAATAAGCGGTTCTAGGTCAGTCCCCCTACCTACCCAGTGTGAGTTATGGTGTATTGGCACCCATTTTTCTTTGGGAGTAATCCCCCATCCTTGAAAGAGACTTTTTTCCCAGAATCCTCCAGGGATCCTTCTCCTTCAAACAGGAGGACGCTGACTTCCTCCAGAAAATGGGACTTCTTTGTCCCTTGGTTTCTCCTACTTACCCTTCTAGGGGTTTTTCATGGGTGAGGAAGGAAGCTTCCTCTAGGCCTTTGCATCCCCCTTCCTCCCGAGCCTCCTCCTCTGGAACCTGCTGATTGTCAGGGTTCTCTCCCTATCATTGTTCCAGGGTGCCAGACCCTGGGTTTGAGCTGTTCTGGGCCACCATGTTCATTTGAGGGTTCTGCTGAGCCCTCAACATGCGACTCAGGTCTTGGGTCAAGCTCTGGACCTGGCGCTCCAGTTGTGACACCCTCTCTGGATGATATGGGGGTCTCGGGTCAAATCTTTGCTGCTCTTGGGAAAGGCAACTGTCCCTTCTCCCAGAGTAACTTGGGTATTGAGGGTTTCCCTTGTAGCATCCATCCTTGGCCTCCCCTCTCCCTTATTTGGTGGTCTAGACTCCTCAAAGCGGGGAGAGTAAGGTGGGTTGTTCTGAATGTTGGTGTTTTAAGGGTACTGGGCGAAGACACTTAAACTAGAGAGTGGCAGATTACTGCCCTCCTGAGAGAAGTTTGGAGGGGATTTTGGAGAAAAGTTCCCTGGGGCCGTACTCACCTGATTGGACCCCCTCCCCTGAGCCAGGGGAGTCCATATGTACCCCAAGATAGGTCTGTTCCCCTTGTACCTCAGGTTGATGTAGGTGGCAGAGTCAGGTGACACATTTGTGGGGTACCCTGCCTGGCTACCACCTGCATGGGACTGGTCAGATGGTCTTCTCTGCCTCTGGTTTGGTTGGTTAGCGGAAGGTGTATTTTTTAGGCCCCCCCATTTCTAGGTCCAAAACGGGGCGAATCTTCACCTCTGCCGCCTTGGCAGCAGCGGGGGTGTTGGTTGGTTTGAAATTTCTGGGGGAATTCTTATTTTCTATCTACTTTTGGACCTCATAGATCGGGTAGCTTGTTCTATTACGCAGTCCAGGGTCCTTTCATTGTGGAAGTCCCTAATAAACTGCGTAATAATGTACTTAGGGAGTTCATGGAAATAGGTATTAATGAACTCCCTATTGTTTGTGCGCACCCGCCTAGCGGTATGTGCAAATGCATACTTTCATTCTTCCTCCTGGGGATCCGGTGCCCGGAGAAGTGCTTCAAGACGGCCTCCTTGTAGGTAGACCACCTTCAATGGTTCTGATCCTCCAGCCCAGCAAAGAAGCTGGAGTATTCTGGGGAGGGTGTCCATTTGGCAAACTCCATAGAATTATGGTCATGTTTGATGCCAAATGACGTCATCATCTGGTCATACAGCTCCAGATGCTCCCAGACTGAGTAATTGGCATTTTTATTGTAAAGGGTCATGACGTTTCTAATGGCTTTTATTTGTCTAATGATGTCTTTTACCAGAGTTCTCTTTTGTTTGGCAGTCTTCTTTTTCTGCTGCACCTGAGTCCATTTGCCCTCATACTCAGAGCTGCTGATATTTGAGGTCCCATCCCTATACTCTAGACGCTCACTGTTTCTTGGAGACTGAGAATCTCTCCCAGAATGACAGGGCATAGTCTCTTCTCCCCTGTTGTACTGTGGGTTCTCTGGGTCACTTCCCTTGGGCTCCCTCTTTCGCACATGGGAGTACTCACCTGACTCATCCCTTCGTCTGGGGTTGGTGTATAACTCCCCCCACCTCCCTGATTGGGTGGAGGTTTTCAGGATACTCTTTTGGGGCCTGAACTCAGACTCCTTTTTATCTGCAAAGTGGACCAGGTGGTCCCTTTGTAGCTGATGTTTCTGCCAGTCTAACTCTGGTGTCTTCTCTTCATAGGAGTCCTCCTGGTCAGAAACATTGGGCAAAATATGTTTGATCATTAGCAGTGATGCACGCCCATCAATCTCTGATGGACGCTGGCCTGCCGGCTCAATCATGCTGGGCCTAATTGCGCACAGCTGCCCCATGGTTCCCGGTTCTTGTGAAGTTGTAGACATGAAGTTAGCAGCGCCTTGTGCATATAGGGTGGTAGGTTGGCTTGAGGCCCGTATTATGGACGGCATCACACTGTGATCAGGGGTTGCTCTGCCACTCGCTCACTTTTCAGGGTTCTTCAAGTCCTTATTCAACCTAGCACAATCCTTCTCTAATCTCTATGATTTCTCTTTCTAAGCCCCTATTTCTTGATAGTATGCAAAGGACTGAGCTTTGTGCTCTGCTATCAGGGATTGACTGGCTTCTATGACCCTACCTTGTGCTACTACTTGGACATGGATTCCTGTTCTCATCACAAAAGGCCTCATTTTCATTTTGTGCTTCTTGTATTGTCTGGGAGTACTCAGACCATTTCTGTTGCAAAAGACCAATCTCCTCACACTGCACATTTTTGGTCTGTATTGTCTGCTCTAGATCAAATGCTATCTGTCTTATAAGACCCATTAATTTTTAATTCTCTAATTTTATGTTAGTCAGTTCCTGAAAACACGACTCACTTTTCTCCAGGTCTGTCTTTAATTTGCACACTTCCTTGCATAGGGCATCTTTTTCCTGATAGAGGGTGCCAATTTTTTCAGTCAGGTTATCTATCTGCTGTTTCATAGCACTCAGCTTCCAGCGCTCCTGGTCAAACTACTCTTAGGAATGGACTTTGTTAATGATTAACTTGCTATTTTCCTCTTGCAATTGCTTGGTCTGATTTTGTAAAGTGCACATATCCTCTAAGAAGGCTCTATTGTATGTCACTTGTTAGTTCAATTTGAGTTGACTCTCAGGGAATCAACCCTTTCCTGCCACTCCTCTGTTAGTCCAGATAATTGAGATTCTCACTCTGAATTGGTTTGTTGCTGTACTGCCAACTCATCCTTTAGCTGCTGAATGGTATTTCCTAATTCTATCTCCAAATTGTGGCTCTCTCATATTTTCTCCTCTACGTGCCTTAACTCACTCTGTGTTTGATTTAAAAGCTCAGACTGATTTTGCACAGGGGTTACACTTTCCTGGTACCTTTCTTCCATGAGTATTATGTGGAAGTTCATGTATGCAGTGAGTTGGACCCTTTTTATGTGCTCATCTTTGAAGTTCTGCATCATATAGAAGTCAGTCAGGGCTTGATGTAACAGGTCACTGTCCTGCCACACATCTATTATTATAAAGGTCACTTGTTGCATCATTCTAGATAGCCATGCTTCATGTTTTTATCTGCCCATTCTCCTCTAATGAACAATTTGGATAGGAAGTGCTGTCTAACCATGTTAATTTCCACGGTGCTCATTGTGAAGTGTGTTCTACTGCTGGGGGGTTATCTATGCAACGACAAAATCTGCACCCTGCTCCTGCCGAGTTTTTGGTTACAATATTTTGTTATGAGACAAAGCCCTGATACCTTGAGTACATGTTTTTGAATGGAGCCTTTACAATGCAACACAGCTTTCTAGCGACTAAAAGTAACACTACCTTCAATGGGTTAGGCTGCTGTGTTGCACTGTCATGGGTGAAAACTCTTATCTCAATCCTGGACGAACCCCCACTTTGTCACAGTTTTATTACACTGCACACTCCAGCCAGGGACTCCTTCCCTGCCAATGAATGTGGCGTACAATAAAATGCTTTTTTACTTTTAATATACTACTGATTCTTTTGAGTAGGCCTCCAACCCATCACGCACCCAACCTCCACAAACACCCTGTTTCACAATGGACTATGGCCCAGGACGGTGTGTATCAATAAAATATGTATTAATTTATAATTTAATGGAAAAGGAAAATCAAACAATTTAACAGCAGCCACCAAAAATATGGCAAACAAATGCAATATAGTATCTAGAGCGACCAAGTGGAAATTAGCTGTTACACTCACTTTTGTTATAATGACAAACAGGAAAATACAATCAGGTCGAATTAAACCGTTACACTTGCTTTTGTTTTAATGACAAAACAAGAAAATTCAATCAGGTTGAAATAGACTGTTACACTTGCTTTTGTTTTAATGGCAAAACAGGAAAATACCATCAGGTTGAAAGTGATAGCGCCACAGTTTTAGCACCCCCCAACCCCAACATCAATTAAACTTGATTCCTTTGAATGGAAGTCAGTGGCAAGGAGTAGGAATAGAGAGAGAAAATTGGATTTGGGGAAAAGCCCACCACCACCAGATGGGAAGCCAGCAAAGAAAGTAAAAACCCGTTTTTGGAGCAAAATGGTAGAATGGGATTTTGATTATTACTCACAACTGCTAGGGGACTAAATTAAAGGAAATTTGAATTGCTTACACTTAAGGAGATTTGAGAAAGTTTAGGGACTACTAATCAGCACACCAGGGCAACAATAGAAATAAAGTAGGAAAATTGGTTTTGGGAGAAAGCAAATGCAAAAGGGAAAATACAGTGGCAAATGGAAATTTGTTTACACTGGGTTTACAATGACTAGCAGTTCAGCAAAGGGGTTTAGCTTTAAATAGGAATATCGGTTTTCCATGTCAATGACAGAGGCACATTACAGGTGGACTTCTAGGCAAAAGGGATCGCTCACAATGGTCCAACGGTTTGGGGTTTAATAGGATAGATGCAAATGGGAGTTTGTTTCGTAAGGCACACAATACACAGACAAATTCAATTTTCTGTTACATGGAGACTCATTCTTTTAAGGCAACACTTTAATGAATATAATTATTAAGTACAACACCGGGGACAAGATGGTTGGTTTCGAATGGCAACGATTTTGAACCGTGAATTTCAAATAGGAGAATTAATTGATTTACTTAAGAAAAATACTAAGGATTTACACAGGCAACTGAGAGGTTTTTAAAAGAGAGATGCTAACATACAGATTCTTCTATGGGAAGGTGACTGAATTACACTGGCAATTTGTGGTTTTCAATGTAGTTTTCAATGGGGTTTTCAATGGGGTTTTCAATGGGGGAAATATTGGAGGTACAAAAATGAAGGGCTTATGCAATTTAGGGCTGGGGTATATGCTACTTACAAAGCAAGCCTTGGTTAAGGATTCAGGATAGCCAGATGGATCTCAGGATGCTCTGGACAGCTAGGGCAAGGGGTCTGGTCACTGCAATCTCAAAGATGGTAAGGTTCAGCTGCCTTCTCTCCATCCTCCTTCTCCTGTCTCCCCAGATTTTTGTCTCTCTCAAGTCCTAGTACAGTCCCCCTTATATAACACAAATGACATCACTAACTTTACAATCTAGGGGGAGTACCCTGGAATGATCCCTGACAGTTTCCCATTCCTCTCTCTGCCCCCTGGCATGATTGGTTCAAGGGAAGAGAGCCCTATCTGTCTTTTTGCATTTATTATAATTCTTTGTTCTCATGAGCACTTTTTGGCAAAAACTAGGTATGGCTCATAACTTCATATTTCTACTAGCCCCAGCGATATGAAATAGATGTGTGTTTTCAGTTGCACATATGGAATTAGGTAAGCTGATCGCCAACTCCGTACGAGGTAGCATGGCCCTTTGACACATTTTTGTAATTTTCATAAAATGTATGATATTTATGACTCTGCAAATAATCCAATGTGTTCCTGATTTCATTTTCCATCTGTTCATCAACTGTCATATTTTGTCACCTGTTCAAATCAGCCAGAAACTAGTCTTAACGGGCTATTTCAGTCCCCAGAGTCCTAGGGAAATGCAACTAGTCTCTTTAAAACCACCTGGGAAGTACATGTAAAAATAGCATAAAACGAAATTGATTCTTATTCTGATTGCTGTGAAAATGGCAAAAATGAAATCAGTCTTTTAATGTAACTTGGGAGTGTCTTGTTCCACTTGGGGGAGGACTGCTTCATACCCCCACAGCCATCTGTCTCCCTGGGCTCAGCCTGTAACCAGAGTTTTTTATAAGTCTCTTTGAAGTGGTGTGGGTTCTTTTGAAGGGGTGGAACAAGGAGCTCACACCTCCTGGTCAAGCTCTAGCAATACTTTGCCTCTTTGGAAATCTTTGGGCTCCTGCCTTCATGTCTGCAGAGCAGGGAATTATGACGCCCTCTCCAGCATCACATTTTATTGCAAGATGGTTATAGGATAGGTGTGAGAACCAGTGGGAAGCAGGGCTTTGTCATCATGAGTCCCTGTCTTCATGCCAGAACCGGGTTTTCCTGTAGCAAAGAGTCTATTCAAAGGTGGCAGGAGTTTTGTGGGTTGGAACATAATCTGCATTCGCTTTGGTCAAACCACCCCCATCGTATTCCCCTGACATTTCTCTGTGTGAGCAGTGCTATCTTTTCTACTTTGGCTTTTTAAAGCCGTTTTTCTTGTGCAGGCCATTTTCTTTCCTTTTAATGTTTAAATCCTGTCTTGCAGTTCACAGGATTCTAAATTCTCCTTATTGTGTGAATTTACATTTGCTGTTGGTCCATTGACAATGATGTGTAGGCCCCCTTTCACATGGTTCTTTAATTTGGCATGAACACAAAGAAAAAGACAAGCCATTTTTCATGTTCTGTGTTTAAAGGGCTGCTGTTCATGTGGAGGGGAGAGCAAAAGCGTTTTTGGTTGAAGTATTGCAATTCGTGCCCCTCATGTGAAATACAAGTAAAGCAAATTCGTTTTTGGTTGCAGTATATAACCTTTTATCATTCAGATGAAATAAAAGTCAAGCAAGGCCGTTTTGGTTGCAATATATAACTTCTTTGTCACTCATGTGAAATAACAGCAAAACAGGGCCATTTTTGGTTTCAATGTAGAAATGTGTGTCAATCAAATGAAATAAAATCAAAACACAGCAGTTTTTGTGTTGCAGTGTAGAAATGCTGCTGTTCAAGTAAAATAAGAGCAAACAAGGACGTTTTTGGTTGTTGTGTAGAAATTCTGCTGTTCAGGTGTAATTAGCGCAAACAATGCCATTTTTGGTTGCAGTGTAGAAATTCATCTTTTTCGGGTGAGTGGGGCTTCTGTCTGGGGCCTTTAAATGCACCCCATTGATGCCCATAGGCTTTACTTGCTGTTTTCATTTTCATTCTTAGAGTGTATCCTGCTATTGTTGGGCCTAGTGTCAACATACCTACTTTTTTGCATGATCCTAAAAATGGCCCTGCAATAAGATCACTGCTTGTGGTGATAATTGAGCAAATTTGCCAGTGACCTGATTTACCTGAATTGCCTGATTAAAAAGGTTTTTTATTCCTTAAAGGTAGTATACAGGCATAAGGAGGAATCTTGTAGATAGTATGATTTTAGTAAATGGGCAAGGCCAAGAGATACCAGAGTGGTACAAGTGGTGGGGTTTCATGTGCTGGTTTTTAATGTGTTTACAATCATGCTTTGTGCCTTCCTATTTCTTCTGATTTATTATTTTATTGATCCAAAGAAGGCAGAAATTCCTTTGAATCTCACTACTCCAGGAACTATTGTTGAGTTACCAAACAATAAAGAGGAAATACCTTTTGTGTTATCCACACAGGGCAAGGTTGCTTTAGCGTTGTTTCCATGGGTTTCTGATAAATTGAGAGGGAGATACAGGAGAGGTTCAGACAAAGACAATGAGGGGATGAATAATTATTTGGTCAGCACAACACATTTCGGTCATAACATGTGGTACCAGGACATGAAATAAGTAGGAGGGAGAACATACAAGGAGGGCTGTTCTGTTTGTGCTCTGATACCTTATGCCATGAGTGCTGCCCAATCTTTCATTGACAGAGAAATTCCAGAGTATGATATCAGATGCCTTGTTCGCCTTGATGCATGTATGACCCGAGGACAGTTCCAAGGAAATTGGGCACTTTGTGATGGAGATCAAAATGGTCATTTCTGTTTCAAGATGATTACCTAAATGCTACACAGATAGAAAGAGAGCCTGCGTGGAAAAGAAAGATGCTCACGAATCCTAGGGTAGGATAAGATGATGTGGTTGTAAAGGAAATGGGGAAGATGGACTGCCCTGATAAAATAGAGACACCTTGGGCACGTGGATGTTGGGAATGGTCTCAGATGGGAGTCTATGGACGAGTGAAGACCAAGAAGAGATGGAAAGAAGTTCTGATGTCCTGTGCATCTTACTTGTTGAAGTCAGACTATGCACGAGAAGTACAAAAGGTGAATGATGAATGCTTAAAGTCATGGGCTGAACATACCAAGCTGCTGATGAGGGTAGAAGATGAATCAGGTACACTGATTGTGATCCCATTGACAAATGCATCACTTTTCTTCTGAAGAGAGGGAAAGTGGCATGTGGGAACTAATATAAGTTGCAGGTCTACAGTTGATGTCTCCAAAATGGGAGCAAGAACGGCTGTCTTGATGGATTGATGCTGGGCCTGTGGACCCAGAGCTTACATGAAGCTGCACACGGATTGGGGAGGAACCTGTTCCTTAGTGATTATTCATGTTCCAGCATTAGTGATTCCTCAAAGTGGACGCCCATCTAAGGAAGAGAAGATCAATTGAGTTTCTCAATCGAACAAGAAGATAGAATTATTTCTCAGCTAAATCTAAAGCAGCCTTTGATGGTATTCCATTTGAGCACAGACTGTTCAGCAAAACTGCTTCAGTTTTTACGGTTATCTTCATGCCTGGGATCCAGACAATAGAGAATGCGAAGTGGTTGCAAATCACTTGCTGTGAGCTCCTGCAGAGGATCAATACTACCATAAAGCGATTCAATGCTATCAGAGAAGAATTGAGAGCCATAGGACTGATGACTCTCCAGAGCAGATATTTCCTTGATATGATCACTGCGATTGAAGAAGGAGTTTATGCCAAAATCAGGCCATCATGTTGCATGTTCATACTTTCTCACGATGACAAGAAGGGGACCTTGATGGAGGCCATAACGCTGCTGACAAACCTGCACAATAAGATGGTAGATGAAGAAGAAGACATTGCAGACGACAGTTGGTTTGCATCCATCTTCTCATGTATACTACACTGGATGGCAAGTATCTTCAAGTTTCTTTCTGCAATCCTGGTAATGATCATGTTTGTATTCTGTATAAGGATAATAATCAAACAGTGTACGAAGACAACGTAGAAGGCAGTAGGAATGAAGATCATGATCAATGTTGAGTGAGGGGTCAGGCCCAAGGAGTTCCCAGATGCAGACATCAGAGATGACATAAAGGCCAGTATTGTAGCACCAGAGGGAGCAAAGTTCCAGCATCAGAGAAACTTTAAAAAAAGTATGTGGGACGATGGGTCTATTGTTATCCGAATGGCCAGTGCAGCTACATAACCTGGATTATTGATGAACATGTAAAATCAGCAGGATCCCTGAAAGGAGTAGTAAAGATCTGGACCCCAAAGAAGCACTTCTTCAAGAGAGGATGTCTAGATGTGGAGACTGGTGAAGGTGTGGTTGATGAATCAACCAGAGGGGGGAGTCTAGAGGAGGAGCCAAATACTTCTACAGGTAGTCCTCCCCGGTACCTGTGTGCTGGAAACCAGAGGTCGTGCCAAGTTTGATACCAGTAACTGTGACTATTCCCAGCAACGTCTTTGAAAAAAAGTATACATTAAGAAGACCGTGTATGATGTACCCTCGAAGAGATGATGATCTAATGGAAGCAGTTCCCGAAATGAGAATAGGGAAGAAAGAGGCTGGTGATGTCACAAGAAATAAAACTGATGCCTTGATAATAATGGTTAAAGGAGAAGACATGTAGACTATATGGAAACTGATGTAAAAAAAAGAATCAAGAAAACTTTTATGTGCTGAACAAAGATTGCACCCATGAAGAGCACTGCAGAAAAAACAACTTGTTTTACAATTGTACAGACGCTGTAACGCACGTAGACTAAGTATTCTTAAGGCTGGCTATACGTAGCATATAGAGTGCAGGCGTGCCGCCAACATTTATGTAGAGTTCTGGACATTCGATGACATTAGCGAGTCTCCATGGAAGAAGATGAATTGAAGGCTATGTGTGTCGCAGCAAAGAATAGGTTCAAACTCGAAGCAAGACAAAAGAGGTTGCATGGCTTGGTGTCAAGGTAGAAGGAGCAAGAACTGTTCATCAGCTTCGAAGAACAGTAGACGTGAGAAGACGAGGCATCCCTTGTT
Source organism: Ambystoma mexicanum (assembly GCF_040938575.1). NCBI lineage: Eukaryota > Metazoa > Chordata > Amphibia > Caudata > Ambystomatidae > Ambystoma > Ambystoma mexicanum. The sequence goes on along the minus strand of NC_090939.1, from coordinate 912,800,432 downwards.
AAGTTGCAAAGAGATAACACCATGAGTGGCAAGTTTTTTTTATTAAGGACTATTAAATGCTAGAATATGAGCAAATTCACTGTCTCTGATCACGTAAGCTCAGGATGAAAATAGACGAAGAGCATGGTGCACCAGATTGCAGTTAGCAAGTGCCTATACTTCCTTTTATTTCCAGAGGTGAGAAGCTACTACAAGGCCGAGTTCAAAGACAATGTGAATGGCAGACAGCATGTGTATTGAGCGATATTGGGCTAATTGGGTGGGGAGACATGGTCAGGATCACCCACAACACCTGAGGTAGAGGTTATGTGCTGATAGAGCTTCGAATATTCCAGAAGGGTACAAGCGTGCCAGCCAATTGTAGAAGGCCATATAAAGAAGAGCCTTATAGTTTGAGAGCCAATCAAGTGTTGTGTTTCTAGTAGCTATCGAAGATGACTTGCACTATCACTTGCACTTGGGGAGGGCATGAGTGCCCACCTGACTATAGAGGTCCAATCACAATCCTATCCCATATACAAAGTATTCTTAGACATCCCCGTAGAGCCTGTCACAATCCCACATAGGTTTTCTTAATTTGCCACGTAGTATGACATCATGTATGACAAATTTTTATTATATAACTGTGATTTTTTACAAGTCTCGTTGAGATTATGCCGTGCGATGTCCGTTGATGTCCGTTGTACTTCTTGTTTTAGACAATTGACATTAAACAGAGTTATTTGCTAACTTCCCGAGTCGGTCTTGTTATTTAGTTGAGAATTTATACAACATGCTACCTAAAGTAAAAGAGCCCCCCGGGTTCACGTTTAAAAGAAGGGCTCTCACACCAAATCTCTGGAATCCAACCATGGAAGAAGAGTTCACTGGACCCTGCTGAGAAAGCAGTCATTCCTAAAGTCCTTCAGTAGTGAAGTGAATGTAAGTGTTCCAATGTAGAGGTGACCTCTGTCACCTAACCATCTGCAGGGACCATTGGGGTGAAATCTGCTTCTGGATCAAGAACTTCATCTCTACCAGCCACTGTTTTGCCTAGGAATTCACTATGTTACAGAATCCCTAAAGTTGTGTGCCAGTCTCCCTTGTGTTTAGGAGCCAGAAAAAGATGAACCTTGGCACAGCAGACCCTTAAATGCGACACACAGCTCCTGAAATCACAAACAGCCAAGATCATTGTGGTTATGACGTAGACCCGCTGTGGGCATGATTCAAGCATGTTGATGAAGAGCAAGCCTCCAGGACCCTTCAAAGCTGCCTTTCACTTTCATCATTCTCTGAACCACCATTTGCTGTCGACTACATTTGCAGCCAAACCGCCAGCTGAGGTGCGCTGTTGCCTCATCTCGAACCAACACATTACTGCTGGCTTGCATTTTTCAAGTTACTGTTCAAAGCACCAGCTTTTCATCAACACTTCTGTAGGCCAATTGACTTGACCCTGGTGCATCCAAAGCAGTGACTTCCAAATCTCTGCATTGAATCGACTTGCCTGTGCATCCTGGGACCAGCTCAACTGCTGTCGATCCTTGACTGCCGAACCAAACGTGGTGACGGCCTGATTCGCACAGCTTGAGTAGATGCTTCGAGACCACAACTACCTTCCTTTCGACCCCAAAACAACACCCACTTGCCACTGGAAGTTCAAAGCTGATGTTTCCTCAACCCAAGACGGACCTGCGATCAACGCCGATAAGCCTGCTTCAAAGCCTTTGAAACACCAAGAAATTTGCAAAGTTATTGTTTACTAATATCTGCTTCTGTGTTCCGTATTTGCGCCTTACAGAATGCAGAAGTCATGTTAATCCCTTTTGCAACCCCAGTAAATATCCCTTGTGGTCTTCAAATTGCTTTTTTCCGACTGTCTCATTAACCAGAGTACTGCAAGTTTTCAATCTTTGAATATTCTGTGCTCTTTCTACATGGGTGGATTTTTACAATGTTTTATAGTTTGTTATTATTGTACATGGTGTGTTTGGTTAAAGTATAAATGTTTATCCAAACTTGATTGGACATCCTTTAATTTTGGACTGTTATACTTCGCTGTTTGTGTTGCTGCTGGACCACATTCACACCCCTCTTACTACTATAGCCTTTTCTTGCCCCACGTAACCACAAAAGGCAAAGGGGTATATCTCTTACTCTGCCAGTATTATCTTTATGATTGTCTTGGCTCTTGGTTTGTAGAGGTGTGAGGGCTAGGTGGGTGATTTAGCCTATTCTCATCTTTGTACTCCTGCAAGACAGAAGTCTATTTGTCACACTACCATTATTACACATTAAGAGAAATATAATTATTAAAACATTTGTAAAAAATTATAGCAACAACTAATAGTACATCTCCAGGTGTGCTTCTAGGTCACACGATTGCAGTAATCCAAGTTTCATTTAGGTGGTAGGTTGCTATCCTGAATTATGGAATGATATGATATATGATTTGGCATTATGCATGTACACAAGTGTTTCTAGGCGCGACAAGACAAGGCGGGGGAAACAAAGGAAGGAGAAAATAACGACCTTACTAGGCCCTGTGTCATTCAGATCAGGCAGGTCTGGGGAAGAGGGAAAGGGAGAAGTGCCAGGAGGGAGGAGAATGGTAACTCAAATGTTCAGCCAGCAGGTGGCTCATAAAAGCAGAGAGAAGGGACTGTAGGTTTGCAGATACAGACCCTTAAGTGCTGGGGAGCCCAGAGGCAGTGCAAGGGCAATTAGACATGCAGGAGCCTGGGCCCGAGTTCAGAGGGAGACTAGGTAAGCAGTGCGTGGAGCAGTAGGTGCATCAGCAGGGAAGAGTAAGAGAGAAAGCAGAAGCGAAAAGGAATGTTTTAAGTTGCTTCTGGAACCAGAGGTGGTTCCGCTCAAGTTTGTGAGAGACAGGGAGGCTATTCCAGAGGGAGGCCCCAGCCGAGGAGATAGATCTGCCCCAACTCTCTGCTTGGAGAAGCGTCTGAGCCTCAGAGATTTGGAGGTGGATGAGCGGATAGTTCAAGAAGGAAGATGTTTTGGAAGAGAAAGTTGGAGGTAGAGCGGTCCCAGGCCCCAGAAAGCCTTGTGGGCGATTCATAGGGTCTTGAACTTTATCCTTGCAGCCATGTGGAGCCAGTGAAGAGATTTCAGAGCTGGAGAGATACGATCCATGAGCTTGAGGCCAAGGACAAGTCTTGCAGTTCTGTTCTGGATACATTGTAAAAGGTTGCAGGGTAGATGCAGGAAGATTTAGAAAGAGGATGTTACAATAGAAACAATAAATGTCACCAGCAGTGTAGGAGTGAAATTACCCCCCTCCTTTAAACAATTACAACTTATGATTAGCAAATGGAGATTGGGGGCTGGTGTCTTCTCTGTGAGTGCCTGAATTTTGGAAAGCCAATGATGAACCTGACCAGTCAAAATGTGTAATATAATCAGGACATAAGCATGTGGGTAGTGAACATTTTAAAAGGGGCAGGAAGAGATAGGAAGGGGATTTTGACTCTGGGAAGATCAACACCTGTCCTCATATATGAGTGTTGAATCCGAATACGATCTGGAAAACGTTGCCTTGTTCATGATGGAATTTGAACCAACTTAACCTGGAGCAGACTTGCTCACAAGGAGGGAGGAGAGCGTAACTGGGAGTTCTTTTGAACACTCATGATGATTCATTTGATCTCAGCACCTTAAAAGGAATATTTCAAAGTGATTATGAAAAACTCCACAAATGTAATCAGATAAGACCACTGGAATTATTGTCCAGTCCCTGGGGTTTAAGGAAATTAGGGGACACTCATTCTAAATAGAAAACTCCTAATATGTTGTGTGAAATGTAACAGGGTTTTACATTATATTTGAAGTCTAGTGATATGTTATGCTCTATAAAAAAAATAAACATATAATTTCTCTGCACAGAGTGCAGAGGTTGAAAATGTATTATCCATGAGAAAAATAATAGGATATTATAGTTGCTAATGTTAGTTATACCCTCCTTTTAAATTGTATCTGAATCTGAGTTAGATTACATGTATATAAATTTAAAAATGCTTTTGTCTGTGCTGTGAGCACTGTATAAATAGGGAACTCGCCCCAGAGCTGACCGTGTAGTGTTTTATAAGTGATATTTAAAAAGTACCCTAATCATTTTCACAGGTAGACTCAACAGTATAACATTGTTCGATGTGTGGCACTCAATTACATAATGAAAAGGAAATGCTTGATAATGTGTGATCTGTAAAAGCCATAGATATAGTGGACTGGCATCCTGTGCCCTCCAACTCAATAGCATTGTTTTTAGATACAAGACTGCAGAACCCTGAAGCCCTTGATTTTATCTGTATTTAAATTATATAAACAAGATTAGAAACTCATAACCCCACATTTGTATGGGGGAAATGAGTGTACATATATGTGAATAAATGTCAATTTCCTGTGCAACCTTTCTCTGACCGAATTACTTGTTTTGATACTGGAGAAAATACATGTGTTGAAATGGTCATCTATTGATTGCATCTGATTTTACAAATGTGAAGTGAAAAGAGCTTTAGGCCCAGATTCATGGATTTAATTGTGCAGTAAATAGGCACTTTGCACACCAAACCGCGTGTGAAACCCCTTTCGTCGATTCATGGAATCGACTGCGCAGGGAAAATCAGTACTCTGCAGGGCTTTCGTGCAGGTCCGGTGCATCCCTGCTTGCCCAAGACACATCGCAGAACATGGGCATGTACTGCGCATAGACCAGAGTAGGGGGTGGAACATGCAGAATGAGGAAGAACAAGGAAAATTGTGGGCATTAAGAGGGACGACACCAAGAGGTGATCACACACCCACAACTGTACAGGTAAAATTGCATTTATGAATCTGACCATGCAACCTCATATCGGGGAAATGACCATGCAAAGCTCTTCATGTAACCGCCACCCAAAGGCAAGTATACAGACACTTGCGCATAGGAATTATCATGCAGAGGTAAGATCGCATGTTGGATTTAGGAGTGTGTGCATGCAGTCAGGGTTCCGATAGAAGTTAAGGTTGCGGGTTAGCAGTATAGTAGAGTGCAAAAATGGTTTACGGGGTTAGCAGGCATATTTACCAGGAAATTACAACTTTTATGAGATATATTACGCATGATGATGGGGTGTGGGAATAGTTACGAGGGACCCTACACAGTGTTGCTGGGGTGATGGCTTGGTTGTGGGGCACCCCACGCAGGATAACAGGGTGCATGAGTTTGCGCCTGATAGACCGCACGCGGGTAGGTATTAATGGCTGTCTGTACCTTGCAGAGGGCGTGTTGGGGGTTTTCTGGCCGCAACTCGCAAATAGTCTTACTTTGCAGGAACAATTCCATGAATACCTGGTGCACACAGAAAAACTCATGCACGCAGGCTCGCACAGAGTCATTCACACGCGCTCATGCGTGCAGGCTTTGCTGGATCTATGCACACTTTTACATTAATTGGCCCCTTAATGTACTTGCCGATTAGTGGCACTTTGGTCATAGAATTAATTGCTTTTTAGTGGTGGCCTGGCATTTTTTTGGGTTTCAATAGTTAGAAATAGTATTGATAGTTTTGTTGTCTGATATAAGATGTGTATTGTATGAAGTGAGATTGTCACAGGCAGGCCAGGTTTAACTGGGTAAATAAGCCTGTGTAAAGTTTCTCTGATTTTTTGGGGTGACATCCCCTGCATAAAGTAAAGGGGCCACCTTTGACTTTTTGTTATTAAATACATTTCAGATTCAACGATGTGCAAAAAAGGTTAGACTCTGTATTAATTCAGTTTGTAATCACACAAGTTTCAGATGTTGATACCTTTTATTGGACTAACTGAAACATCTAAGCACAGATGGAACAAACATTAGCTTACGAAGTCCCACAGACCTCTTCCTCAGATGTTACAGAGTGAAATGGTCTGTAAAGGAAAGTAGTATGTTCAAATAGGTATAAACAGTCCCTATAATAACATCCTACTCTACTGACAGGGATATCAATATGTATAATACAATAAAGAGTAAGATAACACGTCTTGTTTTACTTACATCCAACCCCCTTTACACAGGAACTCTATAAGGTTTTCCGGCATCACTAGTCCTGACAAAATGGACCGTCTGCTATGATTGATTAAAAAATGTGTATAACAAATTTTTATTCAAATAATTCGAACTGAATTTAAACATAAAACACTACCCTCACCTAACACAGTGTACTAAACACTAAAAAACAGTTACTAAAACATGAAATACAAAGTTCACTTATTTGCATGACACAAAAGATATCACATAACATAACACAAAAAAATCTCAATGTGTCTCTAAAACAACAACCATCCCAACATGTTTCTGTTCTTCACTGCCCAGTTCGGGCGAACATTCTTCAGGGGAATTTTTTTAAAAAAAAAGCATCCACTAATCTCTTCAACACCGTGCTGAAAGGGTAGATTCAAACTTTTATACAGGCAAAGGAAGGAAAGAACCTCCGAGCCTGTAAGAGTAAAAGGAAAAACTAATGAGTTCCAAAAAGAGGGAAAGGAAGTGCTACAAAATGTAGAAAAAGAACATGGCATAGAGGTTATGCCACACTCACACGGGTCCCAACAGGGCACCCACAAATTTACCTTTAAATGGTGAAACTTCAAAGCACGTCACAGGATGACAAATTCGCTGGTTTCTCGCCAAATGAGAGACCACTACTTCACAAAAGCGTCATAGTCCGCTAAAGTATCGCCACACCTAAATGAGACAGAACCAATACACAGAGACCACATGCTCTGTTATATCCAGAAAGGGGCTTCAAAATGCAATTACACATGAAAACAGGGCTCCAAATATCATAAAATAAATTACCTTCACAGATGTAGGGATCAAGACTGTAACAAGCAAAGCAGCAATCAACGTGTTTGCAAAGGAGAAATCCACACAGTCAAGCCGTAAAGTATCAATCTGGAAAACAATGGATGCATGGCAATGAACACCATATGTCTGGCATCACCCTTCAACATGTACCGATGGGAGTGCTTTTATTTCACCCTCGTGATTAAGACTAAGTGCCCGTACAATATATAGAATGCAGAAAAAACTTCCATGCTGTCCATCCTACACAACGTGGGGAACCCATGGCAAAAGATAACCAAACTACCCCACGCGTACAGGAAGGGAATGTAACGGCAGTGGGAAAATTATCACACACAGAACCACAATGCTGATGACTCACCTGTACACTCAGAGGGATTAAATCACTCTAATGGCAGCTTCCAAACGCACACAGCCAACACTGAATTCAGTGAAACCAAAAACTGCTGCACACTAACAGTACGTCTATGGTCGTGCGGCAACACAAAGAAAGGACTACACTACTCAGTGTAGGAAGGAAAGTCCATCAAAAGGAAGGGCCATGTTGGAACGGACCCGGCAACATAGAAAAAGGACTACACTACTCAGTGTTGGAAAAAAAGTCCATCAAAGGGAAGGGCCATATTGGAACGGACCTGAAGCCTACTGGTGTAGAACAGATTAGTGGACACCACGAGCACTAAACAGGTGTTTTTTAAAAACAATGATATGCTGGCACCAACACAATATGGTATATGCATCTCACACTGTCAAAAATCATACTTGGCTGACCAAATGCCAATCAATGCTTTCGTTGAGACCTAGCACATTACTCTGTAATTTAAAAATAATTTTTTGCTCTACATTCAATAATTTTCGATCCGTTTCAATTTTGGTATGTCCATGCACCTTTTTCAAAATCAGCCATGTGAAATCATTAAAACCATGTTTCTTTTCAATAAAGTGTTTGACAAGGGGAGCAGTAATCACCTGGTTTTTGAGACAGCTGCGATGTTCCACCATTCGAACTTTACATTGCCTATTCGTTTTTCCCACATAATGTAGGCCACACGGGCAAGTGATTAAATATACAACATTGGCTGTGTTACAATTTGTCATTTCACTGAAGACCCACTTTACATCAGGTAGAATTTGCAATACTCTAGTTTCTTTTGTTTGTCCACACATGCTGCAATTCCCACATGGAAAATGTCCTTTCACTTCAGGCATACCCCACAGTCTAGTTTGTCTAACCTGTGGAGTTCGCATTTCTGTCACATCATTTCTGATTAGAATATTCCGTAGATTCTGACTTTTTCTAAACGCCACTAAAGGAGGCAACACTTCTTTACCACAATAGACTTTCTTCCAAGTTTTCATCACAATGGTTTTGATTTTATAGGACAAATTCGAAAAAGTGTTAACAAAAACAGTGCCAATCTTTTTAGTAGTCTTGTTACTTTTCTCCAGCAATGCCTCGCGATTGTTATTGTAGGCTCTTTTTGAAGCATTTCTTATTACTCTAGACGGATAACCCTTGGCCAGCAGTTTGTTGGTCAATACATCCGCACTTTGAGCAAAATCATCTTTTAGACTACTGTTACGCTTCAGCCTCAAAAATTGTCCGAATGGCAAATTATTCTTTAAATGTTTGGCATGATGGCTGTTGAAGTGTAATAAAGAGTTCCTATCAGTGGTCTTATTGTAGGGCTTCACTTTCAAAAAACCATTGTGATGAAAAATGGTAATGTCTAAAAAATGGGTCTCCAAATCACATATAGACCCAGTAAATTTCAAAAATCGGTTTTGTTGGTTGAGCCACGTCACAAAACTATCAGCCTCATTTAGGTGTGGCGATACTTTAGCGGACTATGACGCTTTTGTGAAGTAGTGGTCTCTCATTTGGCGAGAAACCAGCGAATTTGTCATCCTGTGACGCGCTTTGAAGTTTCACCATTTAAAGGTAAATTTGTGGGTGCCCTGTTGGGACCCGTGTGAGTGTGGCATAACCTCTATGCCATGTTCTTTTTCTACATTTTGTAGTACTTCCTTTCCCTCTTTTTGGAACTCATTAGTTTTTCCTTTTACTCTTACAGGCTCGGAGGTTCTTTCCTTCCTTTGCCTGTATAGAAGTTTGAATCTACCCTTTCAGCACGGTGTTGAAGAGATTAGTGGATGCTTTTTTTAAAAAAATTTCCCCTGAAGAATGTTCGCCCGAACTGGGCAGTGAAGAACAGAAACATGTTGGGATGGTTGTTGTTTTAGAGACACATTGAGATTTTTTTGTGTTATGTTATGTGATATCTTTTGTGTCATGCAAATAAGTGAACTTTGTATTTCATGTTTTAGTAACTGTTTTTTATTGTTTAGTACACTGTGTTAGGTGAGGGTAGTGTTTTATGTTTAAATTCAGTTCAAATTATTTGAATAAAAATTTGTTATACACATTTTTTAATCAATCATAGCAGACGGTCCATTTTGTCAGGACTAGTGATGCCGGAAAACCTTATAGAGTTCCTGTGTAAAGGGGGTTGGATGTAAGTAAAACAAGACGTGTTATCTTACTCTTTATTGTATTATACTGTAAAGGAAAGTCACAGCACAGATCATTCTCAAAACAACAACAAACAAAAACAACATCCCATTGGCTGGAGGAACAGAAGGAATGTAACATGGGCCTGGAATCGCTTTCTTATCTAAAAGGCCACAAAAACTCCGGTAAGTAGGGGGCACGAGGGGTTGGAAACAGTACACATTCTGAGAGTTGCATTTAACAGAAATAAAGGAGAAACAAAATGATTATTGTCACATGTAACAATTACATTAGGTGAAAGCAGTATTATGGTGGGCTCTGTTCGTTTCTGAAAATTACAAGTTATTTTAAAAGTCATATTGAAGTGAAAGGTTTGAAAACACTGTAGGAGTGGGCCTTTCATCACTGTAACCCAAAGTAGGCCAACCCTTAAAGAGTACGTGCTTCTTGTCCGTAAAGCAAGTTTATTGTACAAATAGCCAGGAGCGGTTAGATGACATCAAAGAGTCAAACTAACCCATCTCCCTGAACCATACAAAGAACATGCATTTTATACAATTTGTAACAGTTGAAACACTCCCAGAGGTTTTGTTACAAAGTCAACCCCCCACACATTATTGGTTAAACCTATGTAATGTAATCATATTCCCTTCAGTTCCTACATATCTTATTGGATCCATTCATCTAAGCTCCATCCTCTTTAACTTATAATTGCATGGTTCATATTTATACTACACCCCTGTCTGGGGCACTTTTATATTTGGTCATAGCCCCATATCCTAGCTACACAGTTTACACAATTTACAAACAATTTAAATTATTGCAGGTTCCATCTGGTTGGAAACCTTCACCCCTTCTTGTGACACACATGGCTATTTTATGGAAATCCCATTGAGGTGACGAGGAGGGGAACAAACAAATTTCCTTTTGATCTATTGATGCTGGTTTTATCAGCCAAACGTGTTTGTGTCCACATTTCATTCTGAACAATGTGACTTATCATTCCAGCCCACACGGTCCCAGCCCGCACCTTGACAACTCAATTGAAAATCCATGATCTATCAATGCTCCTTTCCCGGCAAGCAACCCTTGCACCAGGTTTAATTGTCTGGCCCTAAACTCCAGCCCTACCAGGTGGCTGAAAACCTTCTGTGTAATAAAGTAAGGAGTCAGATGATTCCTATCTCCACTCACTCAACTAACACCTTTCCACCCCGATTTAGCAACTCTGTATGATCTCCCGGCACTTCACGTCCATGGACTGCGTGCATTGTTTACCTTACAAAACAATATTTATTCAATTTAATTCCTAAAACATATGAACAACCCTAACACAACACAGTGACACTTCTGATATTAGAAACTGAATATAAAACAACATCACAAACCAATCATACAAATCAACAGGACACAAAAGATATCACATAAGAAGAATACAACAATCTCAATGTGTCGTTAAAATATCAATCCCGACATGTTTCTGTTCGTCAAGCCCAATCTAGGGAGAATATTCTTCAGGGGATTATTTGTAAAATCCGTAAATCTCTTCAACACCGTGTTGACTGGGTTGTTTCTGGCACCCACAATGGCAAAACGCTGCGGCCTCCAAATGGTAGAACTCTGGCATGCATCTTCTGGAAACAAAATGCCTGTCTCCCACCAATGGGAAGCTGATAATTCTGGGGGGTGTCTCTGTATGCCTGGGTATAGCAAACACCTCCTCCGGTGTGGAATGAGGCACTTCAATGGAAACTGCACCCAATGGACCAGATCCAAAAAACTCTTGCCAGATCCTGTATAAATCTGTATAATTCTACAGCGGGGGCTCACATGGCCATCAGTGCGGGCTCTAAACAGTAGCGAACGTCCATCAAACAAAGCACTGTGTAATCCATGATCTATCAATGCTCCTTTCCCGGCAAGCAACCCTTGCATCAGGTTTAATTGTCTGGCCCTAAAATCCTGCCCTACCAGGTGGCTGAAAACCTTCCATCATTCAATAACAGACTCCCATATACTTACTGATATTTCATCTCCCCTTTACAATGCATCAGGCCATAAAAAGACCTGCCTGAAACTGACCATCTGATTTGCATCGCAACTGCTGCTACCTTTCCCCAATCTCATGGAACAGGTTTCTCAGTCACACAGAGTTCAATTGCCCAACCCAGGTTTTCAGCCAGCACAATTCCTAACTTATCAGAAAACTTTGCGGCAAAACAGATCTGTATATTCATACTGCCCAAAACATATTTCCTTAGAAACCCCCATGTATGTGTATCTATACATGCATATTCAGGACTACTGCATCCTCTCACGCTGATTTTCCTATTGCAAATCTTCTACCTCGCATGCACACATGGAACTCCTCGCTGCCCGATTGTTAGGCGCTATGTGGCACGATACACCTATATGGCATTTATATTTTATCAGCAGTTTTGACATTTATCTTGCTGCACACATGCAATTCGAAAATGTAACAAACTAAAATACTAACAAAACTAAAAATAACACATCTCTCATTCCCATTAGCAACACTGGATTCATGCTGAATTGCAACATCATGTCAACATCGCTGTCACCCCAGCCACCAATATGGCATACTCAAGTCAAACTTCTCTTTGCCCGCGGAACCCTTATCAACTACCCCAACAACACATAATTGGGAGAGAGGGTCCGTTTGTATTTTAATCAGAGTCTGGAAAAATAATGTGCAGCTTCTAGTTAGCATCAAGGTGTTTTAGTGATTCCAATGAAGCAGCTAAGGCTTCCTGACTGGTATACACTTTGGCTGAATTGGGATATGACATGCACACCTCCTTATCGACAGTGTTTTGGGTAAGAGAAAAAGTATGATATTATCCCCAAATGGAGGAATTTAAGCAAATTCAGGGTGCACAGGAGAAAAACGTGACTCTGGCATCACAAGTCATACTCAAAAGTAACAGTTAGTCAGTGTCCAGGAATTGTGGACAATCCCGCCCCATGCACACCTATTATACTGAAGAGGACTTCAGTCAAGAATAATTAATAAAAACGTTTTTGTGCAATGTAGTATATAGTGCTTCAACGACTTTTTTAATAAGAATACTGAGTGATAATCAAGCTGTACCATATGGTTATCAAGTTTTACAATCATCAATTTTACATATCAATCTTAGAACATTATAATGAAAAAAACCTAAAAATACAAATCAATGTATATAAAACATGAGCTCTACACGTACTGTCGAAACTGATATAATATTGTTTTGTCTCCATTGTAAATGTTGGCCTATGCCCAGTCGATTTGCGAGGAAATCCGTATTGCAAGGACGTGACCTTAAGTTAATCAAGCCTCCATTTTCGGTTAAAGCCGCCATTTTGGCTTATCGTGCAAAGTCACCCTGTGGCCTAAAATGGCCGACCTGTGTTCTCCTGTTCTTACTTTAACCTCTTCAACCTCTGTAGGCGAGTTAATGTCCAATCTGCCTGCAGGCTACATGTTAGGGTCATGTAGACCTTGTCCTTTGTTGACCTCGGGATCAGGGGATTACTTGAATCGGCGATGTTACCCTACAAGTATACAAGAACAATAACGCTATTTAAACATGACATGCGAAACATCTGTTTGACCTGCATTGAAGCAAATGTGTAAAGAGTGTAAAGGTAAACCCAGAGAATAATAGTGCTTGTTAGTAAATGTATTAAGAAGTAAACCGCATGCACGAGATATGTAAATTAGGAATAAACCTGGCGCGAACCCTAGCCCAGTACATGATTAACTTGTAGGAAGCTGGACATCGTTATGAATAAACTGTATAAATATGCTGATGTCCAGCTAGCAATTCCTGTTTATTGCTCACATTGAACCTGCAGGTGGTCTCTGTGAAGTACTGACGGCCAAATAGCTATTTATGTACTTTGTTTTGTAAACTGTTCAGTATTGCAATAAAGATTCTGGGAATCTTTACAAGCCTGTGTTGGTGTATTTCTCTTTGCATGGTGTAAAAGCCTTAATATTGTATTTTCTGATTCCACAGTACGAGATAACAATCTCTTCTTCAGGACCTAGAAATAATTTCTGATTCAATTTTCAGCAAATTCAATCTACAAACAAATATGAAAGAAAAGTGTCAGGCCCCCATGCCTCCATGAACTTTCTAAGTTTTGAAAAAAGCCAAACCCAAGTGGGCGTTTGAATACTTCACCTAGTTGTTTCACATGCTGTGTAACAGTGGTGTTCTGAATACGTAATACATCTGTGCTGAAGAATTACACTATTGATAAGCTGCCTGTGAATGACATATGTAAAGGAAATCTCAGTCTAGATTTTGTATTGAGTTTATGTAGCTAAATTCAATAAAGTAAGGGGATTTACCTTATTGCACCTCTTAGAGTCAAGAGTGCATTTTAGAAGTTCTTGCCTGTTGCTATTTTTACAGAGTGCAATCTTCTTACAATCATTGTTTAGCGAAATTCCCTATGCGTAATTCTGCCTGTCGACAATATAACTTACGTTCAGTACACTTGTGGAACAATTGTCAGCATATTATCATAGTATAATAGTATAATAGTAACATAGTAAAATATTACTTACAGAATGTAGCTCCTTAAATGGAATTGCTATGTTGCTAAGCATCCCACTTCAGAACATTAGGGCGTTGTGCCTGTGAAACCCCTTTGCTGTAAAGAATCGGGATACTGTTCACTACTTGTGTCAGATTACGTAAGACTAATCAGAGATACATAATAGCTAGAGACTTACATTATCCGGTTTGCGTCTGTGTACAGTCGAACGCTGTGGATTTCCTTTGTGTGAGCGCAAGCGTTGCTCTTTGCTTGGTGATTGTAATCAAACATTGCTAGGCAACATTTGGACTTTGTGGGGTACATTTACCAGCCCAGCAGAACTCCCCTACATCACCAAACTGCATTTTCAGCAGTTACAAAAATAATGACTGTGCTGTGTCTGCTGAGCATATAATTCCCTTGCATCAAAACTGTGTTTTTAGCAGTTACCAAAATCATGGCTGTGCTGTCTCTACTGAGCACATATGTGGCCAGATGGAACATGGAAAAAACGAGAATGGCTGCATTTATTTTCTTCATGTGCACCAAAAAAAGAATTCAAAGGCAGCCTGGCTCAGCGCTGCTGTTCTGCGAGCTCAAAACTTCCAACTGGAAAAGAAAGTGTTCTCCGTTTAAAATGACTTTGCACTGGTTCTATTTTCATCTTTCAACAATACACAGTTTGGTTCCAGTAAAACACAGCCATGCCCATCTATCTTCAGAACGTACCCCATCAAATGAAGGCCATTCCTCCCTGAAAGGCATTGTGTGTCAAGTCAAATCTTTGAAAGAGCAGAGAAATTTGTTTTGGGCCGTACGTCAAGCTTACTTTTTGCAACTATTTAACACATGCAACTCTTCACAAGAAGCTCTCTCTCTCACTTTGCTTATGACAATTTCAAAGAACCCTTTTCTTGAACATATCCCTTTGTGCAGAAATTGACTAGAACTCTGGAAGCTTTCAAACAGCAAAATGCGAGGAAACCCGCATTTTGTTAAATGGATCAAAATAAAATAAATCTGTTTTACTTTGCCTTGCAGAGAAATGAAAGGACATGGTTGAAGCTAAATGGGAAAGAATTCTGTAAAGTGGGGACATTCGAAATTCAGGACATTCAAAAATCCAACCCACAAAATCCAGAGATCCAGACATTCAACATTCTCCCTGCAAGATTCCAGACTCCAGTTCCAGGCCAGAGGTAGCAGATCCAGGCAGAACCACCTATCCAATATTAAACCCTGCAAAAAAAACAATAATTCAGGGAGAAAGGGGGAAAGGCTGCTGACCACTTTAGGGATGATCCAGTGACCCGACCTGCTTTGCCGAGCTGATGCACCCCGCTGTCTACTGTGACCAGACCCCGGTTGCCCTGCTGTGTCCCTAGAGGAGAGCCCAGCTGTTGCCCAAGTGACCAGATCCTTGTCCAGTTGTCCAGTGGCCCAGCTGGTTGTCAAAATGATCAATTCAAGTGCTTTTTGTAAGTATCACCCTCCCCCAGTAACCAAAAAGCTGCATCCAGTGCTTTGTTATCTTGTATTATGTCCAATCCCATAGAAATCCTATGAATACCCTAGTAAATTATTAAATTGTCAGAATCCTCTGTTTATCCTGTCCTTAGGAAAAATCTGTGTTTATCTCCATGTGTTAGTCAATCCTTTCCAAATAATTTCAGTCCATTGTATAAGTCCTTAGTACTATTTGGAATAAATTAATTAATTCCCATATAAAGAGGCTCACAGAGTGAATGGGTTAACATTGCAAATTAACCTTCTTGTGGGCAGTGTCCTTCTTTAATAATCTAACCACTAAAATATATTTGCAGTAGAGCAAATCACTATGCTAACAAAACCGAGTTGCCTGTGAAAGTGTTTCTCATGTAAAATACGATTTTTCCTTTCCATTAAGAATCCTATACTGTCACCCATCCAGAGTCACCCTTTCACTTTAGTATCATACCTATTATGTTCCTTTGTACCTTAGCATTAAAACCGAGTTCCGATTTTGATTGTTTAGCCCAATTCCTAAGTTGTTCGCTCGTTTTAAACCTGTAAAAACCCAGAAATTGCAATCCTGTCACTAGTGATTTTGCTGCACTGTTTTTCCTACCATAAGTTGATTTTCTAATCTGTATACACGTTCTTCAGTACATTACCTTGTAGCTTGTTGGTTTTTGTGCTTCTTTAGCACAGCCACACACATTCTTTACTTACCCGTTCAACTGCACATGTTAAATAACCATTCACTAATTCTGAGTGCCATTTTGCTCATTTTTCAAGGGAGCTAAATCCAAGTTTAGCCTCCCATTCAGGGATGGTAGGTCAGATTTTAATTCTGATTTTTGCCTCTTATACCTGACTCCTTGCTACTCCTGTACACCCACACCAAACTTGGTTAACAGGGGTTTGAGGGAGTGTTGCAGAGGGAACACCTAACTGTTGTGCTATTTAAAAGTGGAACCCAAAAGTAATCTTGCTTTCATTTAATTCTACCTTGATGGGTCTGATGTTTGAAAGTAAATTAGGTGTACCCTATCTTTTTGTTGTGTAAATTATCACCCCATTGGTGATTGCTGCCCAATATCAAGTCTGTTTGAATTTCATTTGAATTCAAAAATAAATAAATATTCTATTATTACACACCGGCCTGGTTCATGGTCCATTGTGACACGGGGTGTACGTTAAGGGGGTGTGAGACGGGTTGGCTGCCTTCTCAAAGCTGAATCCAAATTTGAAAGTGTTTTTATTGTGCGCCACATCCCTTATCATTGAAAAAAGTCCTGGTCTCTGGTGTGCCGTGTCTTTAAATTCCGCTAAAACTTATAATGAACATCATGCCGTCATAACTGAGACGTTGTGTAGAGTGGAACGCTGCAGATTTCCTTTGTGCGAGTACGAGCGTAGCTCGTTGCCCAGCATATGTAATCAAATGTTGCTAGGCAACGTTTGGACTTGTAATGAGCGACATACGGTAATGACCAAGACGTCCCAGTTTCATGGGAATTGAAGTTTATGAATGTCGAGTAGTTCTCGTGTAGCAAAAATTGAGATTTGAAGCAAAAGTAATTATATAAATACAAACACATGTTATTGTGCAACTGCAATACCGCCAGTGTGTATTAAAGAAAAATCACAGTTTAAGTCCCAGTAATAGCTAGACAGTTGTAATCCTATGCCAGCCTCATAAGTACATCTGTTGGGGACTAGATACATATACATGTTAATTGCTTTAAATTAGTGCTGCCAAGGTTTCCATGGTAAAAGACGTGTTTAACAATTCAAAGAACATGATCGGTACAAATATATACAAAGACGTAGATTTTACCTTGATTTTGGCCATGTTGCATTAACAATATTATAAAATGTCAATAATGCCATCATTTGACAGTATGCTCATTAAACAGCATAATTATGCGCAAGTCAACTGTACAGATATGTTGTGTCCGGATATTGAGTAAAAGTACAATCTGCTTTTATGCATCCAGTAATTTACAAATACGATGGTGAACTGTTAAGATGTGAAGTGTCAGTAATCTGGATGCACAATGCCAAATATTTTCAAATAATGTGGTGAGCTGTTAGGTGAAACTCAGTCAATAATTGCAATTACGCCTAATTAGTCACTGATATTCAGATTAGGGTGTCTTACTTAATAGGAATGACACGAGGGAAAGTTCCTCATTCATTCCGGATGGTTCCAGGGAGTCAACTCTATGGATCCAGAATATCTCTCTGCGTATAATAAGATCTGTGATATTGCCACCTTGCAGTTGTTTGGTAATAGTTTCTAAGATGACAAACTTCAGCTGTGCAATCGTATGTTTTCTGAGTTCACAATGTTGGTAGACTGGTGACTTGACGTTCTTTGTTCTGATGAATGATTTATGTTCAGACAGTCTTTCTTTTATTTTCTGTGTTGTCTGACCCACATAATGTGGCCAAAGGGGCAAATAAGACCCTATATCACACATTTACTGTCACATGTGGCCTATTGATGGTGTTTCATCTTCTGCCCTGTACGGGGGTGTCTAATAAAGTCTCCTTTTTGCACCTTGATGCAATGGAAACAATTGAGTCATGGGTAGGTGCCGTAATTAGGTGTATTCATAAACAGTTGCTTTTGGGTGTCTGACCTTTTGAATTTTACTAGACAGTCTTTGAAATGATGTCCTCTCGTATATAATGTTAGCAGTGATTTGGGAAATAATTTGCATAGTTGAGGGTCTAATCTGGTAATTTTCCAATTCTTTTTAATTATGGGTGAGATCTGCATACTTTGTTCTGAAACTGTTGTCAAGTAGATCAGTGGCAGATCTTCAAACTTTTTGTTAGTCTTACTGAATAGACTAGCTCGATCTTGTGTATTGCTCTCGCTTATTGCTTTATTGAGCACATGATTAGGAAAAACCCTATTGCTGAATCTTTGTACTTGTTCCTCCGCTGCTTTATTGTATTGAGTCTCATCAGAGATAATTCTTCTCAATCTGAGTAGTCGACTGAAGGGAAGATTATTTTTGAGATGTTGCGGATGATAGCTGGTATAATGTAGACAATTATTGACGTGTGGGTTTTCGATAAATCATGGTGAATAGCACATTGTTGATGGGTGTGATGTTAACATCTAGAAAATGTACTGATGGATTTCCAATGTCTAGTGTAAATTGTATTCTCGGATTGCATCTGTTCAGATCATTCAAAAAGGTTTGGAGTTCATCCTTGAGTTCACTCCATATCCCAAATATATCATTGATATACAGTTTCCAGACTGCCAATTTATTTGGCCAAATGGGATGCGTCAATATATGTTTGGATTCAAACGAGAACATAAAAATATTGGCATAGGCTGGAGCCATTGCCAAGCCCATGGAGGTTACAGAAATCTCAAGGTAGAATTGATCATTATACCTGAAAAAGTAATTATATAGGATCATTTTGGTAAATTCAATTGCAAAAACCTTGTTAGATTGAAAATGATCTTCCTGTAGCAGCAGCCATTCCACTGCTTCTAGACCTTCTCCATGAGGTATTGAGGTGTATAAGCTGTGGACATCTAAGGAGAAGAGTGTCCAGTTGTCGTCAATATGTTTAATGTATTTCAAGACGTTCAGAAAGTGTCTAGTGTCTCTCAAATAGTTTATTATGATATAACATATATATTCACAGTCATTGATCACAAAAGCGTTCTTGTGCACGGTTTATTAACAAATTCTGTCAGCTGACACGTGTTTCGACATTCAAGTCATTCTCAAGGCTGGCAGGTCCATCACAAAAATAATATAAGCATTCGCCAAGCATATAATTGTGAATCAAAACAGAACCGGATAAGTAGTGTCACATGATATTGTCACATGATATTGTGCATCCAAATTATAATATGTCAAAGGTTTACATACCCATAATGAAGCACGTAAATTTGTTGAAGGAGAAGGGAGAAAGGAATAACAGTAAAGCATTCCATTACTTGCATGTATAACTATAACATTTATATTTAAGCATGTTATGCTGTGAGTGAAGTGCGCGCGCCACGAATCACCCATGCATGAGCTGCGCGCCCAACATTAAAAAACACCACTGAGTGCATAGTTGATTCAATGTAAAATATGTGGTATAAATCAGACCAATCCAGTGCTGGTGAGAGTTCCCACATTGAGCATTTAATATGCGATATGGCCAATAAGAAAGTAAAGTGGAAACTGTTACACCCAAAGCCAAGTATAAGAGTGCTGTTAAATGGACACTGAATATGAAGTCTCACCCTACTTCTTGTGATTCTCAAACAAAATTAGTGTTCCTGACAAGTTATTCAGATCGGCGAAGTGCCACCTCCTAATGTCGTCTGTTGATATATAAACACATTACAAAATGTTTCTCATTAATTATAACCAGAGCGTTGTTATGGTTTCTCACTGCCGTATTAAAAAAATATTAAAATCAAATAATCCAGCTCACCATCATAATGGGGGAAATCTCAGTTGTATATCTTGCTATTTCGTTCCGTATGCCTCCATAGTTTTAACTTCCCCCAAACAGCTGTATAGTGTCTGTCTCACTGTTTAGCATTCTCCGTCCTACAAAAGACATTCAACTATTGCTAATCGTACTAACAGGAATAATTGCTACACTTCATAAATAGTGTAAACACTTACCTATATAAAAGGGCTTAATCCCAAGCTACATGTTTGCAATGTTATTTAGGCACAGAACCGCCGTATGCTGCACATTACATAGTGTTAAACGCGAACCTAGATGGACGCGAGTTATGTTACTATGTGCATGCGCAAAAGTGCAATGCTAATCTTTCACACAGCCTCACTGCTCGAAAAATGATCTTACCACGGAGCATGCGTATTAGCTGTATGCACCTAAATATCTAATGTGCATGTTATTTTATAGAAGTGAATACAAGAAACGTAGTAAAATTAATCTCACTGCTTGATAGAATAAACTTATTACTGCACAAGCGTGCTATACGTAAATAACTGACTAGTGTACATATTATTTAATAGGTTGAATGCTTTAACATGTGCCATATCTAAGTGAATAATCTATAGTAAAATGAATTGGTAAAAGAAACTATTATAATGTTAGATTAGATAAGGCAACTCCTTTCTGGATAAACATATAAATCCATGTGGTATATGCTATTGACAGAAATCAGATAATATTGCCAACTGGCCGGAAAATGCTAATTATAAAATGTCAATGTCATGAGCCATATGTATAGTGGTGTCTTTTGGGTGCGCCGCCCACACACTGCAATGCGCGTCACGCGCACCCCTTCCACCACAGCAACACATCATATATGTCTTCGAAATGAAGGAAGTTTTGTTGATTAGCAAAAAGTAAACATCTACATTTCTTGATTCAGTTAGGACTGATTTGTCCTGTATTTGCATCCGTATTCCACCATATTTTTGAGTTTTGCCCACAAAATGTATATAACGATTGCTATACGTTCATTGACAACGTGCAGACAATATGCAGACATTCTAATACCCAGCAACTTCGAAATGATGATTCATAAAAACACATGCATCTCATGATCCGTATTGAGCCCAATCTGTGTACATCGTAAGAGACAGATGAGTCTAGCTTCCATTTGTCTCAATTTTAGAATAATGTCTCCTCCTCTTTTTCCTAATTTGGCTTTGCTCAGTCCCAAAAAGCGGATTTGTTCTTTATTATCTGATTGATGTCTGGTTTTCCAATGTATTGCCAGAGGCAATTTCGGATCCTGGCTACCCAAGCTAGCCAAATGCTCTCCCAAATCTAGTAGAAACCATAACAACGCTCTGGTTATAATTAATGAGAAACATTTTGTAGTGTGTTCATATATCAACAGACGACATTAGGAGGTGGCACTTCGCCGATCTGAATAACTTGTCAGGAACACTAATTTTGTTTGAGAATCACAAGAAGTAGGGTGAGACTTCATATTCAGTGTCCATTTAACAGCACTCTTATACTTGGCTTTGGGTGTAACAGTTTCCACTTTACTTTCTTATTGGCCATATCGCATATTAAATGCTCAATGTGGGAACTCTCACCAGCACTGGATTGGTCTGATTTAAACCACATATTTTACATTGAATCAACGATCTATTTGCACTCAGTGGTGTTTTTTAATGTTGGGCGCGCAGCGCATGCATGGGTGATTCGTGGCGCACGCACTTCACTCACAGCATAACATGCTTAAATATAAATGTTATAGTTATACATGCAAGTAATGGAATGCTTTACTGTAATTCCTTTCTCCCTTCTCCTTCAACAAATTTACTTGCTTCATTATGGGTATGTAAACCTTTGACACATTATAATTTGGATGCACAATATCTTGTGACAATATCATGTGACACTACTTATCCGGTTCTGTTTTGATTCACAATTATATGCTTGGCGAATGCTTATATTATTTTTGTGATGGACCTGCCAGCCTTGAGAACGACTTGAATGTCGAAACACGTGTCGGCTGACAGAATTTGTTAATAAACCGTGCACAAGAACGCTTTTGTGATCAATGACTGTGAATAATTTTATATCACAATAAACTGTAGCTTACATCTAATACCTTTAGGGGTAGTGCGATAGTGCGGGCCGAGCAGTCTGACCACAGCACCGCTGCAGGACACCTACTGTTATATTTGAAACGTGCAAAGTGCACACTATTGGACTTTATGCCTATTCTTTTCTGTGATTTCATAATGTCTCTCTTCAATAGGTTCAGGTATTTTGTACCAAAGGTTGTAGTAGTCTATCGAGGTATTTGACTGTGGGAGCAAAAATACTCTTCGTCGCTGCAACTATTGGTCTGAATGGTGGGTTTGTAAAGTGTTTATGTTTTTGGGGATTCCATAGAACACTGGAGTAATTGGTGCTTTATTGAAGAAAAAATCTCTCTTTTACTAGTAATCCAATCTTCTGTGAGTGCTTCTTTCAGAGCTTGGTCTATCATCTTTTGGATATTAGTAGTTGGATCATTATCCAAAGTTATGCAGGTGTCTCTGTCTTCTAAATGTTGTAGACAGCCTTTCTTGTAGAAATCTGAGTCCATGATAACAATTGCGCCACCTTTGTCGGCTGGTTTGATTTCTATAGTTCAATGTTCTGGCAGTGGTTTTAATAATTTATGTTGATGTTATCATAGATTATGGCCTCTTATGTCAAAGAATGTTATAGATTTAAGATTTTTCACCGTCTTAGTCTCGAAAAGATCTAAAGCAGAATTCCAAATTGTTGGATTAAATGTGCTTTTCGCTTTCAATTCAAGGGTGTCAAAAGTTAGTGATCTTTCTTGCATTGGTGGAGTTGAGTCAAAGAATAATTTGAGCCTCATTTTCCTTGTCAGTTTGGCAATAAAAATGTCTTCTTCAAAGAGACTTGGATTTTTAGTCGGCACTAAAGATAGATCCAAGCTAAGAAGGTCAATTTGTTGTTTAGATAAGATTTTGGTTGATATATTTATTACTAAGTTGGTGGTTTCTTTTTCCCTCAGAGTTTTCTTGTCTATGTATCTCTGATTAGTTTTGTGTGATCTGACACACGTACTGAGCGGTATCCCTATTCTTTACAGCAAAGGGGTTTCACAGGCATGATGCCGTAATATTCTGAAATGGGACTCTTAGCAATTTAGCAATTCCATATAAGCAGCTAGATTCTGTAAGTAATATTTCACTTACAACTGATAATATACTGACAATTATTCAACAAGTGTACTGAACGTAATTTATATTGTCAACAGGCAGAATTACTCAGAGGGAATTCCGCTAAACAATGATTGTAAGAAGAATGCACTCTGTCAAAATAGCAACAGTCAAGCACTTCTAAACTGCACTCTTGACTATAAAAGGTGCAATAAAGTAAATCCCCTTACTTCATTGAATTTAGCTACATAAACTCAATACAAAATCTAGACTGAGATTTCCTTTACATATGTCATTCACAGGCAGCTTCCCAATAGTCCAATTCTTCAGCACAGTTGTATTACGTATTCAGAACACCACTGTTCCACAGCATGTTAAACGACTAGCTGAAGTATTCAAATGCCTGCTAGATTTTTTTTTTTTTTTCAAAAACTTACAAAGTTCTTAGGGGCATGGGAGCCTGACACTTTTCTTTCATATTTGTTAGTAGATTGAATTTGCTGAACACTGAAGAAGAATTGATTTCTAGCTCCTGAAGAAGAGATTGTTATCTCGAAATGCATAGAGCTCATTTTTTATATACATAGATTTGTATTTTCATGTTTTTTCCAGTATGTTGTGCAAAGATTGATATGTCAAATTGATGGCTGTAAAACTTGATTATCATATGGTACAACTTGATTGTCACAGCTAGATCGCTAGGCAATAAAACACTGATTGCATTCAGTATTCTTATTTTAAAAAATTGTTCAAGCACTCTATACTACATAGCACAAAAAAGTTGTATCAATTATTCTTGACTGAATTCCTCTTCAGTATAATAGGTGTGCATGGGACGGGAGTGTCCACATATCCTGGACATTGACTAACTGGTATACAATTTGGCACCACAACAATGTCCTCTGAGGTTTAATTGGTGCAGGGCCTGATTTACAAAGCGTTTTTCAATGGGATTGCATCATTGTGAAAGGGCTTTTGTAATTCGGGCCACAGTCCCCAAGTTATCTCAATATGCCTGAAGCTTCATGTTTTGTTATGTTATGTTAGCAGAATTTGTAAAGCGCACGCACACCCGGGGTCATCATGGCGCTATGAAGAACCAGGACAGTATAATACAAGCGCAGGAGGAGAGCTCTAGAATAGCAACGTTTTTAACATCTGTTGAAAGAGAAGATGGTCAACAATCTTTCGAAGGTCTGGAGGAAGTTCCGCAAGGAAATACAGCTTGTTCACTGGCCCCAGAATTGTGGGGTGGGATTATATGCCAGGGGATATTTTATTAAGGGTGCCCACTTAATGAACAACCAAAACATCCATGTATTAATCAAAATCATTACAGTATATAATGCCATTTATGACACAAGATACATAATTTTCATGCAAGGGATGAGTAAATACATCTCATTTTGGAAACAAAACCCATTCTAATTTTAGCTAATTACAAGAATTGCAGTGGTTTGTATCCTCCCAGGCCTGTGGGTAGTTTACACTGTGAGTGTGAAACGTGTATACATGCAGGCTGTATAAAATTTGATTTGGGGATGATACCAATTCTACGCTGACCTTACATGCACATGTACATTTTCATTTGTGTATGAAATTAATTCTACACTGACCGCAAGTTTAAATGGGGGTAGATAATGTTTATTCTTAGATGAAAATAATTTTTGCTCAGAATTTGAATGCACGTATACCCATTTAGTCTAAAAAAAACACTAGTAGGCAGCTTGTAATGCTTTGCAGAACATTGGTTTAAGCAGTTTAAAAAAATACACCTTTTGGGCCTGATTTTCAAAAAACACGTTTTAATGGGGAAATCCCATTGAAAAAATGGCTGTGTAAATCAGGCCCAAAACGTTATTTGGTTTCAAATAAATAATCACATCTGCATAGATCCTTGCGCTCTTGTGTGAGAAATAGATGTGATATCACGACCAGTTCCTTATCAATTAATGGCTGTAATGTGTCACAGAAAGGTCTTTTGGGCTTACTGCACAAAAACCCAGACTCGCTTAAAAGTGGAAAAGGTTGCTTTAATGTGACAGGCCATAGCTCACAAATAACGCTAACATGGCCCCTGGCCTTACAAACTAAATTAACCGCTTTAACATTTCGTCAAACATTAAATAAATAATTAACTCTTAAAGCCCCCAACACTTGAATGAATAACCCCCAATTTCCTCCTTACCTATCTCCAGGTCCTTACCATCCCCTAGCCATCTTCTCCAGCCTTCGCCCCCGCTTTCTACCACCCTCTCCCCGGGGCCATACCCCTCCATCTTCCAGACCTGCTCCCCTCTATGCATCTCCGGGGTAGCCCGTTCGTGCAAACAGAACCACCCCATCCTTACCCGTGCTGTCCCCCCCCATTGCTTGCCTCCCCCTCATCCAAAGGGGCCATGCCCCCCGCCACCAGAAAAAAACACTCCCCTGAGGTGTTCTTTTCTGCCCCACAACTGAGGTGCTCAACACTTTCAACTCTTCACCATATCCTCCACCAACAACCTTAAATCCAGCAGATAGTAGCTATTACCGTAAAGCGACAAATGAACTCCATCTTCCCTAAAAACCTCTAAGTTCTCATATATAATCTCCTTGCGCTCAAGAACTCGCACCGCTGCCAGGCCACAAAACCTTATCATCTCCCTGTTTATCTTTTTTCTTGTGCACTCTACCGCACCTTCAATCACTGCACCCCTCCAAACTCTCCTCGGTAACAACTTAGTCCATACCAAACTTACCTTAGGCCAAATTTCCCTAACCCATGCCAGGTCCCTCTTCATCTTCTTCAACAAAGCTTCTCCCGTATCCTGCACCAGATAATTCTCCCCAGCATGTATTATTAACCCGTCCGGGGCCCCAAAACGCTCTTTCATCCCCGCTAGCATGGGCAGCAGTTGATCCCAGCGCAGCCCCCCAATCCCCGACCATCTCACAATCCCCATTTCATAGCTGCAGCCCAATTGCATGCCGTAAAACCCTCTCTACTGCCTCTTTGCCCGCCCACTTCACAATCGAGTGCCCGACAATCCAAATCTGCCGAATCTGCCCCAGCCTCCCTGCCGTCTCTGCAAAAGAAATCACAGTGTCACTTACGTACCTCCACCCCCACCCACAAAGAGCCCCCCCACACCACGACCCTGCTGCCCCTTCTCAACCAGACTCTTTTCCCAGCTCCCTGATATAACCCTTATACTTCCTAGACCTCCACCTACCCAAACTCTTGACCCTATCCTCTGACAGCCCCAAACGGTTACCCTCAGATGCTGCACCCATCCTAAATGAATGCATACCAAAATCCTCAGGCTTTTCCCCCACCAACCCTAATGCTTTCCTCAGAACCCGCAGCACCTGCGCTGCTGGCACCCCTGAACCCCCCGCATGTCTAAAAACCAACCCGACCTTCCCCTTGATAACTCCTTCCGCGCCAAACCCACCCTCGCCGGGTACAGCTCATTACTTCCCCACCCCAACAACACCCAGCAGCCCTTCCCCCTCTGGTCAGTTTTTGACATTCCAATACAAATATCCACCCCCAAATCTGCAAAATGTACATTCTCCCACTGTAACCCACCCGCACCCCCTTTCGCTCCCACAAGCTCCGACACCCTGAATGCCCCAAAAAATAACCATGTAAAGCAAGCCTGAAACATAACCCCCTCCCAACCCGACCAGCAAACTACTTCCAAGGCCCTGCATAATCTGACCAACAGGGTTGCTGATATCAGCCTTCTGCCATCCTTCACCCCACCTTTTTCTCTCGCCCAACCCTCTAACATCCTGCTCACCAACTCCCCACCATTAGGTGAAAACCCCCAAAACCATTTGCCGTAGAAGGCTATTCCCACCAATTTCCCCGCTATAGTGGCCTTCGACCAACCATTATCCATACATCACAAAAGAAAATTAACCACATCATCCCTTCTGTGCTCCTCAGCATCCTCCCGGCCCTTCCAGCTACGAGCCCCATTCTTTAGAAATTCTCCCCACGCCCTCCTGATCCGCTGCCCGATCTGGTCTGCTCCAGGTGCCAATCCACGGAATCTCTGCCATTGAAAACGAGATAATGCATCAGCGATGCCATTATCTTTACCCGGTATGTGCGTATCCCTGAACAGCACATTCCATTTAAGGCATCGCAACACAAACTCCCTCAGTAACCTCACCACCCTCTGGTCCCTTGCTGACTGCCTGTTGACGACATTGACCATGCTCTCATTGTCCACATTGAAATTCACCTTCTTATTTGACAACTCCCTGCCCCACAGATCCAATGC
Source organism: Ambystoma mexicanum (assembly GCF_040938575.1). Lineage (NCBI taxonomy): Eukaryota > Metazoa > Chordata > Amphibia > Caudata > Ambystomatidae > Ambystoma > Ambystoma mexicanum. The sequence goes on along the minus strand of NC_090939.1, from coordinate 912,773,129 downwards.
CACCAACAATGGAAAGAACTCAAGGAATGCAATATTCCTCCCCTCTTCCAGCCACCGCGACTGCCACCTCTCTGCATACCATCTACCTTGCCAAAAGACTCCAAAGCCCCCCGCACCTGCTGCATCCGACAATTTCTGCACCTCCTAGACTACTGGATCCCTTTGTAGCTGTCAGGATGCCCAGGTCCAAGGCGCAGGAGCGAAGCAGTACCAACCACCCCCTCAATGGTCTCAGTGTCTGCAAGTCTAGGCTTACACAGACCTCCGTAACCAGAGCGGGGAAGGAGGGTTAGGGGCTCGATGAGTGGATAGGTAGAGGGATTTTAGGGTAACCGGATTGAGGGGTAGGAAGAGGTTATGGATGGGACTGGGGATTTTAGGATAAACGATGACTGCACACTTTTCCTGAACTGGTTGCTGCAAGTGTTTTTAACACCTTTACATGTAAAGGTGTTTCCCTTCACACTACATTGCCCTTCAACAACCATGTACATTCTCCTCTGAACATGAATTAAAACAAACATGGATTGGTAAACAAGATGTGAGTCCAGTTACATTTTTCATGAACAAAAAGTCTTATGCACAAGCACACTTAGCTTATACTTCTGTCTTTAAGTCCTGTCCTGCAAAGGCTGTCGAGTACTGTGCCACGTCCTTGCGGTCAGGTGATCAGATGCACACTAAAAGGAAAAAACAAAGGACAAGCATTAGCGTGTGCCTTCTGGTTCTGTCAGTCTTTCACTCTCCCAAACACACTCTACACGCATTCAGCATTCCGCATTCCGTGCATTCAAGGATTCATGTTTCTTTGGGGTGCGCTGCCGCACGTGGCCTTTAACCCCCAGGATCTATATTTTGCCAATATTCGGTCTTCCTTCAGACCGAGTGCCTTTTGCACTGTAAAGCGCTCCCGCCTCGTGCGCCTTTCCGGCTTATGTTCCACGAGACGAAAACACGTGAAACATCCACGTATAATGTCGTCTGCACACAATCACTGAGCAGAACTCTCTCCCCGAAGCCCGCCCACTTAGCTTCTATGTGACGGCGCAGGGGCTCTGGAGGGGTTGGGAAATGCCCCCTGCGCTTCCCCCGTAAATCCCAGACACTCCGTGGGCTGTGCGGTACTTATCTCTTTGAAGCGAGGGGCCGGATGGTTCCTCCGGAGGCTCTGGGCCCCTCGCGTGTGAATTCCGAGGAGCTGCTGGGCACACGTCCACTCTCCTCGATGTCTCGAGCACAAGCCCCGTGCCTTGGGGCTTGCGCATGCGCACTCGCGCGCCACACCCAGGGCGGCTTCCCATTGGCTCGCGAGTCCGCAGAGCATGCTGGGAAATGTAGTCCTGGTGTGCCAAATGCTGGGATTTGTAGTTTTGGGCTGCAATACGTCTACAGAAAGGGCATAACAGCCTTTTGAAGTACAGTAGCTTTCTAGGTCTAGGTTTCTTCATGGTCCCTGGCCCTACAGTTCCAACAGAATATGGTCTATGGCCAGTCCTGCCCCTGACAGTAGCCACATGGACACCCCATTAAACCCTTCCAAGAAACGCAGCCAGATCCTGCAATCCTCCCGCACCGCCCCTGAAACCCTCACCCGATGATGTGGGCATTTAGCTCCCGCCATGGCCCTCGACATGTTACCACAAAAGGTACGCCCCGGGGCCACCACCTTACATGCGAAATTCAAATGACCTACCAGCTGCTGCATCTCAAGCAAAGTCACCTTCTGCGCCCCCACCACCTTCTCCAGCAAACCCACCAAACGACTCACCTTGTCGTGCGGCAAGCGTGATGTTATTGTCCTGGAATCCAGCTCAATCCCCAAAAATGTCAAAACCACTGCCGGCCCTTCCATTTTATCCTCGGCACCCCCAGCTCCTGCATCAATGCCTGAAAAGTCTGAAGCATGTTCCTCCACTCGGATTCATGATCCGCCCAGCCGATAAACAAAAAGTCGTCTGGGTAGTGTAAAACCCCCTCCGCACCTGAACTGTAAGTAAAAACCCACTGCAAGAATGAACTAAAACGTTCAAATAAAGCGCAAGAAATTGCGTATCCCACGGTAGAGCCTTGTCTACATAGATGCAATCTTCAAATTGCATTCCCAGCAACCAAAAATCCTTTGGGTGCACCGGCAGCAACCTGAATGCTGCCTTGATATCACACTTGGCCAAAAATGCTCTGCGACCCACCTTCCTTATGAATTCCACTGCCTGGTCCACGCTCGCATAGAACACCCAACCATCTTCCGGGGCAATGAAATCATTGACTGACAAGCCCTCCGGCCATGATAAATGATGTATCAGTCTGAATTCTCCCGGCACCTTCTTGGACACCACCCCCAACGGGGATATCACCAAATCGCCCGGTAAATCCACAAATGGACCAACCACCCACCCGGCTGCCGCTTTCTTGCGCAACTTCTCCTTAAGCACATCCCCCTTTTCTTTGGCTGATTTCTGATTTTCCGCCCATCTGCGCACCCTCGGACCTTGGTACCCTAACTTGAAACCGTCCCTAAAACCATCCCCCAGAATATTTGCCCCTTCCCTGTCCGGATAAAAACTGAGCCACTTTTCCAGAACCTCCACCTAACTGGAGTAGAAGTCTTTCCCCACAATCCCTCATCCCGCTCCCGCCCACGGTCTCCTTGCTGGAAGCACTGTGTAACCGGGTGCCGGCCTGCACATCTGGTGCACTCATGCCTGAATCTGCACGCCATCTGCGTGCAGCCATCCTTGTTGAAACCCCAACACACTGCTGACCGCTGAGCCCTGCCTTCTCCCCCACCCCCTCGGGAGCAGGGCGACCAAGAAAGGGTCGGTAAGGCACGGGTAAGCCACTTGCAGTGTGCACCATCGGCGCAGGCCTTGTCGGCGCCATCCATTGCAGACAAAGGTCCATATCTATCTCCCCCAAACCGCCTGGCTATCCTCAGCCAATCTCACCCTAAATTCCTCGTCATATCTCACCCAAGCAAAACCTCCAAAGCTTGTGAAAGCCTTCCTAATGACATCCATATACTTCCACAGTGCTACCCACCTCTCTGGGAATTTCTCGCAATAAACACTGGCGTATATGATAAACGCTGATGTCCAATTCTCTATTGTCACTGGAACTATCGGACGCAAAGCTAACTCCCTCTCCTCCTCCTTCGAACCCCCTTTGGCTCTGACCTCCCTGTGTAACAGCTTGAAAACATCCACAAATTTGCCAGCCCAAATCTTACCCTTTGTCGAAGCCATCAAATGCGCTCCCAATGGCTTAGTGATGCCCATATACGGCAGCTTCTTGTCTTTCACTTTACCCTCTGTCTCCTTATCTTTCCCTGACTGAACCTCCTTTGCCCTGGGCTCCATCGCCCCATCAGTCTGGACCTCCCCTGATGACACCTTTCCCTCCCTGCAAAAAACCCCCGCAGCCTGCGTGCCCACCTCTCTCACCACCCCTTGCACCCTCATCCCCTCCCCACTTACCCCCAACCTTATGTCACCCCTCTGCCATGCAGCTGACCAGTCGCTACCCTGCTCACCTCGCTCTGCCCTGCCGTCGCCAGGCTGTAGCCTTGCCTCCACTCCAACACTCCTCGTCTCCCTCCTCAATGGGCTCTTGCTGCGGGAAGAAAACATGTCAGAAGCCTCGCGTAACCATATGTTCACCCGGCCGCTCAGCTGCTGACCTCCATACCTTCCCACATCCCCCTCCCATCTTAACCCCTCATTCCCTCTCCCCCCTAGCCACCCTGTAACTCTCATCACCCCATTGCCCCGCATACTCTTCCACCCCATCATCATCCCAATGCCATACCAGGGCTGTTGCGAGCACATGCTCGTTCCGGGTAGCTCCTCCTCAGGTGAACTTAGGGCGTCCGCCCCACTGCTCCTTCTCCTTCTTCTAGGTGGGGCCGTAGAAACCCCTGCCTGTTCTCCTCTTCCTGGGCGAGGGGTCCCCACCTCCACCCAGTGCTCCTCCTCGCTAGGGGCCATGCTGCATCCTCTAGGCTGCCCCCCGACATCCTGTAGAGGGGCTGTTCTCAAACCCTCCCTTGGCTGCTCCTGACGAACTGTGGGGGCCGTCCCAAACCCTCCACCCGAAGCCCTCCTCAACGGGGAGGTCGTTCCGCACCTCTCCCTCTCCTCACTGCTGTCCGGTGACCTCTCTCTCCTTATCCCCCTCACGCTCTTCTGTAGATACTTACCTCCTTTACCTCTCTGAGCTACCAACCCCCCCACCACCACCTCTCCCCCTCTCTCCTCCCCTGCCCGCCCCGTCCCCACAAGCCAAATCCTCTCCTCTCCATCTCTGCCTGCATCCCCCACTTCCACAATCCTATATCCTTTACCGCCCCTCCCAACCCTTCCCACTGCAAGCCTGGGGGTCTCCCTCCTGGACCTCCTGACCCCCCTCCCATACTCCCCCCTTTCCCGGCCGCAGGGCTACATGCGACTACCGCTGCAAGCGCTCCATCCGCCGCAGCTCGCCTCTCCGGTCTACCTCCTTCCACCTCCTTACCCCCGTAACCTCTGACACCGCCCCTTCAAGCTGCGCTTTGGAAGCCCTGCTGATGATCGCCAGGGCCTCCCTCGGTGCCTTGGCATCAATGAGACCGTCCTTGCTCGCCTTCTGGCCCACCATCCTCCTCATACGACTACACGGCCTGTGAAACCAACTAGCGACACCACTGCTCGCTAACCCAACCCACTACCACTAGCACTAAAAAGTGCTCACTGCCCCAAGGAAGAAAAGTGGAACCGAACCCGGCACAATTCCTCGGCCCCAGAAAAAAACCCAGTCGGCGCAGCCTGACCTCTGAAAAATTGGCCTGCCGCACCCCTGCACCAGTTACTCACACGCACTGCCAGGCACTTGCACTGGACACACCCCTGACTGACCCCACCAGCTAAATGCAGTAATGCCCGCCAACTACCGCCTGGCGCCCAAACCCCCAAGCAGTGCCACCTCAGTATCCTAAGCCACTGGGGGCCCCACTGCTGGACACAACGGCCTGCAGATAAAAGATGGGAAATAGGAGATATCCCTGCCAAACCGGTATCCCCAAACCAGAACAAAATAACTCACCCTGGAAGCAATACCCAAGTATAAATATAAATAGCCTGCCTGTATTCCGATTTGCTATTTTTATTTATTTATTTTATTTTATTTTTTAATATCCCCCCACCTGCCCAAACTCCCCACACAAATGGCCCAATCCACCCCCCAACCGGCCCTGTGGTGTCGCAGCGCCTGGAAACGCAGCAGCTGCTACACAAACCCCCCCCCCTGTCTCTGCCACTGACCCCTCCTGCTCCCCGGCGGCGGTCCGCCTGCACCGCGCCCGCTCAACCCTAAAGGAAGGGGTCGCCGAGAGACACAGGCCTGCATACGGCAACAAGCTGGCGAGGCCCGCGGCTCCTCTGATCACACGCCCCGCCTCCGGCACTTCCCACAGCTGCGCCCGCAACAGGCTTCTGTGCTTGCGGCCAGCCGGAGCCACGCACAGCGCCTAACACGCCGGAGCCGACACTGCCGCCGCTAAGCCCTGCAACCGCGGAGCCGCCCCCCCACGAGCCCTTCCAACTGCAGAACGAAGAAAAGACCCACCACCTGAGGGGGCTTCTCCTCCTGTAACGAAGGTACCCCTGGGACTGCCTTATTTACGGGAACTCCCCTATCAGTACCTGTTGCTCCCCGCACTGCTGTTTGTTTATTTTTATTTTTTTTTACTAGCGAACTCACTCACCCCACCTCCTGCTCTGCCCTAACCGCCTCCCTACCTCACCACAATCACCCAGGCCCCACGCAGGGAAGGCTCGAAAGCAGGCGACCTGGACAAAGACTCGCCCTCTACAGTCGCCTGCTCTCGAACCTTTCCTGCCCCTTAAATACCCCCCCAGCGACGCGCTATGCGCAGGCCAGCTCGCTGGCCTGTGCTGCGCCCAAAACCACCTCGGGGGGAAACGCTGCGTGTTCCCCCGGGGTCCCCCTTTTAGAAGAAAGAACTCTGAAAAGCTAGCAACTGCTTTAATTGTTCCGGTGATAGCTGGAATTCTGCTCTGGGTGCAGGCATTGTGAAGTCACACGTAACTGTAATAACTGATTACAGCAGGACTCTAATATTCTTAATGCAAATCAATGCCAGTGTTGGAAGTAGACTGTAACTATGAATATATTCACAGAAGTTGCTTTAATTGTACCAGTGATAGCTGGACTTCTGCTCTGGGTGCAGGCATTGTGAAATCACACAGAACTGTAATAACTGATTACAGCAGGTCTCTAATATTCTTAATACAAGCCAATGGTGGTGTTGGAAGTAGCCTGTAACTATGAATATATTCACAGGTGTTGCTTTAATTGTTCCAGTGATAGCAGGAATTCTGCTCAGGGTGAAGGCATTGTGAAGTCACACAGAACTGTAATAACGGATTACAGCAGGACTCTAATATTCTTAATGCAAGTCAATGCTGGTGTTGGAAGTAGACTGTAACTATGAATATATTCACAGGAGTTACTTTAATTGTACCAGTGATAGCTGGACTTCTGCTCTGGGTGCAGGCATTGTGAAATCCCACATAACTGTAATAACTGATTACAGCAGGACTCTAATATTCTTAATACAAGCCAATGCTGGTGTTGGAAGTAGCCTGTAACTATGAATATATTCACAGGAGTTGCTTTAATTGTACCAGTGATAGCTGGACTTCTGCTCTGGGTGCAGGCATTGTGAAATCATACATAACTGTAATAACTGATTACAGCAGGACTCGAATATTCTTAATACAAGTCAATGCTGGTGTTGGAAGTAGCCTGTAACTATGAATATATTCACAGGAGTTGCTTTAATTGTACAAGTGATAGCTGGACTTCTGCTCTGGGTGCAGGCATTGTGAAGTCACACAGAACTGTAATAACTGATTACAGCAGGACTCTAATATTCTTAATACAAGTCAATGTTGGTGTTGGATGTAGCCTGTAACTATGAATATATTCACAGGTGTATTATATATGGGTACTATAGGCTACCGTTTATTATAAAGAGATTGATTGTGCGTGCCATGTTTCTGCACCTGCTCAACACGCATCCCAACTTAAAATGAACTACTTGCTCAATCAGTTTGATTTCAGTAAAACGTACAGCTCTATAGCAAGCAACTGCCAAGAATAATAAACGCCGCGTGCTTTCCGCGTATTAGTTCACCAGAATTGCGCATCTGGGCTCCTGGAGCGCTGCCTTCGCTCTGGATGCGGTGCTTGGAGGCTGGGTGTGTGGCGGGCGGCTCTAGGACCCGGGGTTGCCGGCTCCCGGCAGCCGGCGGGGGCACAGACTCCTCCTTATCTCCAGTGTCAAACTTGAGATCAGCCTCGGCGAGGCGAGCAATGGTAACTTGGAGCGGAGCGCTCACATCCTCGGAGGCGGCGCGTTGCGCGGAGATATGCGGCTCCTCTTGCCCTGTGTAGCAGCAGCATCAGCATGGATCGCTATCAGCTCCTCGCCCCCCTGCTCCTCCTCTGCGCCGCGCTCCTCTGCCTCGGGGAGCAGCCCAGCCTGCATCCCCCCAACGAAGGTGAGTGAGCCAGGCAGAGCCGCTCTCCTCCATCCTGCTCGCGGCTTCTCCGCCCTCCGCTTGGATCTGGGTCCGCTGGTCCGGGATCGCGAATTCTTGGCTTTCTTCGCCCGGCTGTGCCCGCGCGGTGTGGTGGGTCAATGCTGCGAGTTTCCTCAGGGGAGCCCTTTCGGATGTCGGTCGGTCGTGAACCTGCCGGCACCTTCTCCAGGGCGATGCTCTGAGTGCTACCTGCGCGGATGCTCCGAGGTGCTGCTTGGGGGTTCGCTCAGTTCGGTGGCAAGCAAAGAAAGTTCCGTTCTGGGTTCGCGAAGCACAGAAGGCACATCCCAGTTCCTCCTTTCACCTAGCTGGGTTACCCTCCTGGTGTGCGGTGTACTTGCCACATAGGGTGCATTGTGGCGGGCGCTGCTGGGTTGTTATTGGATGGTGTGCCTGAGCTTTCACTGAGTGATGAGTTGGGTAGGAGAAGCATGGCAGCGTTACAAGATGTGTTATTGGGCACAGGCAGCTAAACCTGCGCCTTAATAATCAGGATTGTCAGTAGTGCTGCTGCTATTGCCTTAAGAGTATACAAAGTATTGCTTTTGCCAGTAATTGTTCAAATTGTGGTTTTCTGTATTGCAATATTATACCAGTGTTTTCAGTTGTGTCAATTCGATATATATTTCGTGTACGGCATGCATATGTTTCGCCTGACCAACAATGGCTTTATTTAATGTGCAGTTTGTTGGGTCGGTTCCATCCCAGAATCCCCTGCGGTCTTCATGTTAAGGTTCAGCGCTCAGGGTTGAAGTTGGATGAGCAGTAACTGTGCGGGCGCTACACAGGTGTTGCCTTCATGGCACTGGGCACGCGCGCTCTGTGCGGGTAGAACTGATCACGAGGCCCTGTTATTAGGTCGAAGGGGCCGCTTTACTGTATTGGTCATAAGGGCCCGTGTCCTGGGAGCCTGGCCCCCGAGGGGACGTGTCCAGGCCGCCCCAGGTGTGGGCGCAGCGGGACAGGACAAGGCGGCGCATGCCGGGCGCCCCGCGCGATCCAGTTCCGCTGACCCTCGTAAGCGAAGTAATCCCCCCAAGATCACTTACGCTGCCCAATTTGGGAGCACTTCAGCACACATGTGTCTAATGGCATATTTGGCACGCGCAGGCGGCTGTTCCCCAGGTGGGAGAGGGGATCCGGGCGGAAGCCTTCTAATGTGACAGTTTGGTGTATTACATGGCGTGGGGGCAGGTCACATCGGGGACACCACCTCCATGCGAAGGACAAGTGCATTTGCAATGCAGCCATGTATTTACATAGGCTGTGGGTGGTTTATGTGGAACATAGTTGCTAATAATGCACAAGAAACACTTTCAAAGTTGCTGAGTGAACTTTATAAAAAGCGTGGCTTGTTTGACCCTCTTCTGGTGTATTAAATGGGTGTATGTTTCATCAAACATCCGCACCCCCACCCCTCCATACCCCCAAATTCAAAGGTCTTTTACTACTATATTTGTACTTATTTCAACCTATGACTAGCATGATTTCTTTCTTTCTTTCTTTCTTTCTTTCTTTCTTTCTTTCTTTCTTTCTTTCTTTCTTTCTTTCTTTCCTTCTCTCTTTCTTTCCTTCTCTCTTTCTCTCTCTAGTTCTTTCTTTTTTCTTTTGTGTTCTTTTTACTTAATATACATGTGCATGTAATTATTTTTTCTTCCTTTGTTTTTCTCAATTTATTTTTGCATTTCCATTTTGTGTTTTTCCAGTCTTTCTTTGATTCTCCCTGAAACTATTTCCTTATTTTTGTTTCGTTTTTCTTAATGGATGTTTGCATTACTCCTTCCCTCCTTTCCTTCCTCCTTTGCTATCCCTTCCTTCCCCCTCGGGCCCCCCGTTTTGGGTTGTGAGTTCATAGTGTATTTCAATGTGCCTTGTTCCAGGGGCCAGTCCATTCCCTGTAGATAAAGGGGGGCGAGGGAGGTGGGGCTGGGGGTAAAGCCCCGCTCATTTGTATCCCAGGCACAGCCCGCGGGATCAGTCGGCCCCGGCAGTCCTTTCATCCGGACAAGCACGGGGGCCGCGCCTTTCAACGTGTGCGATGGGCGAACAATGTCATAAGACGTGCACCTGCCCGGCGCCCCCGTGTATTTGCACAGGCTTTCCAAACGCCCATAGAAGCGTTAGATTTGGGGAATCCGACCTGCTCGTACCAGCTCCCAATGGCTGAAGAGGAGTATTTCAAGAAGGAAAGTGAAACATACCAATTAAAAACCGTCTCCTTCATGAGTGCAGTCTGGCTCCAAGCTGGGGGCGATCACCAGGCCGAAGAGCGTAGTTTAAATCACGCTTCTGTGTGCATGAAAGTATTGTGTGTTCATCTAGTGTATCACACACTCAGTTTATAATTACAAGTGGACAATATGTTTAGTCCTGAGCACTGTGTTACAATGGGTTGTCTTCCTCAATGCGCTATAACAACTCACTTCACCCCAATACATGTGTGTTCGAGTACTTGGAGTCTACTTGCAGGGTACAGGGTACTTACAGGGATGGGACTTACAGGGTCCCATCCCAGCAAGAGCATAAAACGCGTCCCCCAGTATAGCACCGGGCCTTGTGCTTCGGCAGGGGGGGGGGGGGCAGCGTGCCTGTGTACATATAACAGCAACCCGAAGCACACCCTGTAACAGCATCTTGCCGGGGGCACAGTGCCCTTGTACCAGGAGCACGAAAAACGCACCTGCAAAAGCCTTGGGCGCGGTTGCTGTTCGAACTCAAACAGATAAGATAGCTGAGCAGGTTGAGTGCTCACCGCTGAGATCTGAGTGTCATCTGCAGGTTTCTGGTACGATTCGCGGCCAGGCCACCTCCGACCAACTTCGCAAAAACTTATAAAATGCTCTATGTAAATTGCTTGAGTAAATCCACTACATGGGTAACACAATATGATTCTAATCCAGACCACGGAAACACCAGATACTGTACGCCTGTAAAAGATGCAAGCACATCCGCCCCTTTAAAAACAGTAGGCACTGTACCCAGATAAAGGCTTGCAGCCCTTTACCCATTTAACATAGCAACATATACAAACAACTAAATCTTACATACAAAGTATGTAGATTCCCTGTTGGTCGAAATGCAGTGTGGCGTGATTACATGGCGTTCACATACATAGGGCCTGATTCACAGAAGCATTGTATAACGGGGCAACCCCGTGGGAAAACGCTATGTGAACCAGGCGCTTAATACATAGTAAACGCCCGCATTGTATAATGCGACACAATATGGCAATGTGTCATCCTCGAAAACCCTTTATTCGTGGAGCGGTCATTTAGCAATCCATACAAATAAAGTAAACATGATTGCTACTTAAACTCAAATTCAATCAAAGCGCCATGTGCATTAAGGCGCTTGATGATGAAAAGAAGAAGAAAAAAGTTACAGTGATATATTTAAAAACAGGACATTACTAACAGCAGCAGGCACTGCCCACATGTAATGCCAAGGGCAACCGCACCAATAGAACAGCTGCAGGCTCTACACTTGCATAATAACAGTAGGCGCTATATCTATATAACAACCACCAGCACTGTACCCTTTGACAGCAGCAGGCTATGTGCGCTGGCGCCGCACCCATAGCGCGAGCAGCCATGCACTGGAACAGCCACAGACACTGCGCCCATCTGATACCAGTAGCGCCACCGTGCTTACATGATACCATTAGGCGCTGCGCCGACATACTAACCACCAGCATTTCACCCCTACAGCGCCAGCGCGCTCTGTGACAACCGTGCCCGTATAACTGCTTCGTGACGCAGCATTTAGGGCGGCAGCAGGCACTGTCCCGTGCTGCTAACATTACGGGGTGATGGGCTCGGGGGTGAATAGCTGGGCTGCACACAGAGAAGGTTTCCTTGCCGGGTTATCCACGATCTGTAACCATGCACAGGGATTGGGGAACACATCGTCCCAGACACCCGAACTAAAAATCTGCTGCCTACGGTCAGACGTTGCACAAGCTGCCTGTGTAGACCCCGGGGACAGTATTCATTTCGGGACATATTTTGAAAACAGCGCTTGGCTCCTGAGCTAGATGATGCTTGTAGCTTCGCTGGCGGCTGAGCTGTTTAAAGCGACACACACACGGGCCTAAAAGCAGGCCTGTCGGGGGCTCCCTCCCGGCCCAGTCCCTGCCTATCTGCACACATTCCCCGAACTCAGCGGGGCGGCGTGTATTTGGTACGGAGCCCCCTCACCACCTGTCCCCTCGCCGGAGGGGCTTTCACTTATAGGCCGTGTCGTGCGGCGCGGAGTAAGAAACAGCAACTCTGTCAAAATCGGCCCGCGTTCGGTAACATGGCACGCATAACTGCACCGGATACCACGAGGGTGCTGCTTTGTTTTACATACGTCATTCACGATAAAAAGTAATCAAGGCTCAGGTAGAGGGTACACGTGGGTAGACGGAACTAAACACCCTCCCCTGACACACTTTTTTCAGAAGTGCCCCCACTTTTTTCAGAGGGCACTTTTTGTTTAAGGACCGGCCCATTGGGTGCCTTGGGGGTCTGTCTGTTCGGTGTTCTGGTCGAGTAGATCGAGATGGGGGGTCGGGGAGAGGGGGGGTTGTAGGCCCTGATATTCTGTCATGAAATTTAAGGCGTTTGCAATCTACGTGTGCCTTTTATCCTGCGAGGAGTGGCGGCTGTGTTTGTGACAGAACTTAGCGTGTCGACTGCCGTCTTTAAAGTGTGTGGAGTGCGTGCCTGGATGTAGAGGTGGAATGCGCGTATTATGGCAAACGCTGCCATGGGGGGGGGGGGGCACAGGGGCCTCTCGTCTTGACACCTCTGCCTGAGGTCCACTTGTACCCCTGGGCCCTTCACGGGCTGCGTCACCCACAGCGCCAGCCTTTTCTGGCGGGTGCGCCATACTTTAGGCCCGAACTGTTCGCTGCAATCTGTGAGGTGAAGTTCGGTTTGAACTGATAGTTTTGGGTCCACCATACACCCCTACAGCGTGGCAAACAGTGGGCCTTATCTACAAAACATTTTTTTCCGACGTGCAAGGTGACTTTTGTACTGAAAAAGTGCACTTTGGCCGGTGCAATCTTAGCGGTGGCGCTAAGTCTTAGCGATATTTTAGTGCGTCACACATCTTTTCATTTTCACGCCCCAGGCCGTTGTGGGAACAGGAGGCAGTTTCAGGTGGGCCATATGCGTCCTGTTGCGTAAGTCAGGTGGATCGGACAGCGCCCGGACGTGTGACGTTTATTAGAGAAAAGCACGCGCTGTCACCTAAAAAAAATTGAAGGTCGTTTGCTTTGTTCTGAAAATAAAAACTGAATTTCACAGCAATTAATTAGGGGCAGTGCACGTACATATGAGGGGAAAAACCTCAGAACCAGTCAGACGTCCGAACCTCACTGGCCTCATCCGAACAGAAATTGCACTGCTAGAAAAGTTGCATCGCGGAATTCAATGTTCACTTACTGCCACGAATGGCCCCCCTGAAGCGCAAAACACAGAGTTACACTCGGCAAGGGATGACTTTGCAGGCAATAGTGGAGGGTCCCAACTATAGCGACCACCTGAACGAGGGCATCATTCGGCAATGGTCAGGTCGTGTCGAACTGTCAAATAGTAATAAAAAAACCCAACCACACACGCTTACATGCAGGCACGCACGCACGCACTCACGCCCACTTCCCTCCTGCCACCCCAAAAAGTTAGCTGCTTTGCGGGAACTTTGAAGAGAAAAGGAGTGGGGGGAGGGTGCTGCTTTTATTTGATATCTCAAAGAAGCAAAGTTGAGAAAGCACCAGCAGGACCTATAGAATAATAAGAAAAACCCTGCCACTGTGACATCCGGAGTTCGCGGACCCGGGGACCCTCCTGCGCGCCGCTTACGTGGCTGGGCGTGGCAGTGGCCCCGCCGCGCGAGGGGATTTTGCAAAGGGTGCGGCGAGACACGCCGGTGAATTGACGATGCGCCCCTTTCTCTCATTATGTGGCGTCCGTGCGTGTTTGTTGCTCCTTCGTCGCGGTGATTGGCTGTTTGGCGAAAATTGCTATATACAGCTGGCAGTCGACTCGAAAAGTTGTTTTGTGCGAACGGGGCAGGGGCCTGTCACAGCTCTCGTGTGCCTGCCAACCACTTTCCCAAAGTGGCAGACTGGGGTTTGTGCAAATGAAGGCCCCTTGAACTGTATAGTCTCATTTTATTTTGCAAGGTGAGGAGTCTTGTGTTCAACTTTTCAAACTTTGCGAGGGGTTGTACAATTAAAAAAAACGTGGCTTCAGTGTTTTCGGAAACGGTTAGAGAAAAGCGTATTTGTATATCCTGACGCCTTAAAACAATCTCTTTCCTACGTGTTAACGGCTGGATTTAACGAGAAAGAGTTAGGATGAGGAGTGAGGTCTTGCTATTTTTTTTTTGTAGAGAAATAGGGGCTATTTGAAACACATGTTTGAAAACACATGGCAACCTGCTTGGCGTCCCCTCTAAATCCCTCCCGGGGAAACGTTTGCGCTCCTGCGTGACAGTTCCCGGCCTGTCGCGGCCGTTCTGTCCCCATTGCCTGTCACTGAACCTCTCAATTCTTCTCGCATATTTTAAGTGCCCGGCCCCGCCTGACCCTGGCTTTGTCCATAAGGCGCTCGTAGGCCTTTCCCTGCCCCTGACCCGCGCCAGTTAACCCTTGACACGACGGGCCACCATTTCCCGAACTATCGCGGCTTCGGCTTTTCCGACACTTGCGATCGCTGTACTAGTATTTTTATTGGTCGACAAGAAACGTCACGAAGCCAAAGAAACACACACAAAACGTGGAAAGAAAGAGAAACTACAAAGACGACGTTGGCTGTTCTTCCGCTACACCCTCCTTTACAATACACATCAACGTGACTGTATAAGTCGCTGTAAGTGGCGAAGGGCTACAGATGGAAGTGTTTTATAATGGCGCAACCCCATTGAAAAACGATCTGTGAATCATGGGCACTTAGGTTAACATGCCGTGGCGTGTGTGATTGGAGGGCCATAGTAGTGCGCAATAATAACGTGTCTTTACAGCGCCCAGAATGGGAGCAAGCTAGCGCTAAGCACTAATAAGAACACACATTGGGCCCGATTTACAGTTGTTTTTCTTTTTCAGCAGGATTGTGCCTTTGCACAACACTTTTATGCTTTTGAGAACCAGGCCCATTGGGCTTGATATAGACAGCGTTTTGCAATGAGATTTTCTGTTGAAACGCACTTTTGCAAATTGGGCTCAAATTCGGATTGAATTAGGATGACCTAAAAAGTAAAAAGACAGGGCAACTGACATAAAAGTAGGACTAACTCTTGAAAGTGGCTGCCAAGGTGCTACACTTCAGTCGCGGTTTGAGAGGGGTAAGTATTACTGTTCAAATAAACACACATCATTAATATATCACTAATTTATCACAAACTAACACCGTCTTGAGTTGTAAAACTGCAGCATTTCTTCTTTGCGAGATTGTGCATTCCTGCCTGCCAGCAATAAAGATCTTCTACCAAAAACCGGGAGCACTGTAGTTTCCAATGGAAACATAATCTTGACAAAGGGGGACAGAGCTCCAAATTCCAATACAGTCCCGGCAACACCGGGACGTCTGGTCACGCTAGATGGAATGCATTGCAGTGATCGGAAGAGGTATTCCCAAGAAAGACCTGGTCTTTGGGCCCGATTCTTGGAATTTTTTGCACGCCCAGATTGATGGAAGCATTTTATAATGGTGCAATCCCGTAGGAAAACGATCTGTGAATCAGGCCCTTTCTCTTTGCACTGCTGAAAAGTGACTTTGCACTGCAAAAATACACTTTGCAAAGTTCCATGAATCAGGGTTTGTGTCGGCAGTGCAAAGTCACTTTGCACTGGCCAAAAATGTTCATAAATCAGGCCCTTAGTGTTGGGATGTTCCACTGTTCGCTCCAAATTTCTATCTATCTCTATGCTGCAATACTTTACATTAAAATGTGATATCAGTATTTACACAGGGAAGGACATTATTGTGTGGATTTGTGTGCAGGTCAAGGTCGTGGATTTGGGTTTATCCTAATGGAGGCCCCATGAGAATAGCAGAGAAAGAATGCCAACCTCCCAGCCTTTGCTGTTTACACAACTGCTCCCATAGGATTACGCTGTAAGTCAGGGCCCTGTTTTTGCAGGCCGCCCAGGGCATTGCGCAGCGAATGCTGAACCCGGGGTCTGGGCGTTTCTCTCGGAGTGTCGGAATGTGTTGCGTGTGCCTTCTCTGCTGAGGGTGAAAATGACATTTCACTCCTCGATAAAAGTGGCAAACTCTTGGCAAAACCTGCCCACTTCACAGTTTCCCCAGCGGAGCGAAATTGGCTATTTCACCAATTTTCATTCACACATTTAATTTTTGTGGGTGGATTTGCTTCACAAGTGCAAATCTTTCAGGCCGTTAGGGGCCCGCCAAATGTTTCCCCCCTAATTCATCAAAATATTTCCTTGCCCAAAACAAGATGGCTGAAAACATGTTTTCCCAAAAGAAAGTTATCTGCTCCAGCGGTGAGACGAAAGCAAAGGGACATTTCTCCCATCTGATTCCACTGTGGTCATTACACCCACCCATACTTTTGAGGTGAAGGAGGCTAGTGGCTACCTTGTCACACTTTCCATGGAACCCCCAAATTCTGACCCCACTTGACGGAATGTTGTAACCCAAGGCCAATCGCCACATCTCCCTGCAGCCTGGTATCGTTATCCCCAATAGTGGGAGTGGCTGAGAAAACGGGGCGTTAACAGACAAATAGTGACACTTTTTTAATTGGTCCCTTGGTGAATAGTGACAATTGGTCAACCGGGTGGTGGCGCTGTAATGTTGACAAACATGTATGGACACAATGTACAATGTGTTCGATAGTCCAATGACACATCGTAACAACAGCAGGCAAGGGAGGGGCACATGAACACTCACACTCACTCGACTGGCCCATTGTAATTTGATGTTTATAGAGTCCTTTTGCCAAAGCACCTTTACATGCAATAAGCACCCAACCGAAGTGGGTACTCATTTGCCGACCTCAGAAGGATGAACTGCTGAGTGTGCGTTGCCAAGATTCGAATTTGTGACCTGTAGATCACACACACATTGCAGCACCAAGCGCTCAACCCACTGAGCTATCTTGCTGGCTACCAGCACGTGCAGTCAGTCTGGACAGTCAAACATGCTAATGCGATGACTGGTGTCTGACTCTTTCGCAGTCTCTCGCTTTCTTTGTTGCTGAGTGGAGTTAAGTGGCCGTGCATTGCCCTGCTATGAATTAATCCACACGTGCACGGTTTACACTGCACGGCACTGCCTCTGCACTTTCTTTGTCTCACCATTTTCTTTTTACAAGCCTGGAAGTAAATAGTTGCACTCAAAACACATTTCTGACAGAACTCCATCCACGAACTGCTGCTCCTAATTGTGACGAACCCGAGTTCTCTGGACGAGGAATCGGCGGGAAGTGTAGCTCGCTTAACGCTCTTGTCCTTGTGTGCAGCACATGTGTGCACGCGACGGAGGGGAACGCAGGGGGCTTCTTACACGTCGGCAACTGCGAGGGCCTCGACAACACCAATAGTTGCTCTATTGCCAGCCCGCTATTTATTTATTTATTTATTTTTATTGAATTTGCACCACACACCCAAGGGTCTCAGGACTATTATTAGTATTTTCATGTAATACCACTTAATCTCCCATCCGTCTTTCTTTCTTTCTTTCTTTCTTTCTTTCTTTCTTTCTTTCTTTCTTTCTTTCTTTCTCTCTCTCTTTCCCTCTTTCCCTCTTTCTTTCTTTCTTTCTTTCTTTCTTTCTTTCTTTCTTTCTTTCTTTCTTTCTTTCTTTCTTTCTTTCTCTCTCTCTTTCTTTCTTTCTTTCTTTCTTTCTTTCTTTCTTTCTTTCTCGCTTTCTCGCTTTCTCGCTTTCGCTCGCTATTACCCTGTGCTCTCTATCAAAAACTTGTCACTGTTCTCCCTCTAGACTGCCGACTCGCTCTGTTTGCCTCTCTTCCTCTCTCCTTCACCAATTCTCACCTCTTTAACTCGCTCTCCCCTCCTCTCTTTCAATCACCCCTTCCTCATTTCCCTCTTTTTCTTCCCTTTCTCATTGATCTTCCCCTACAGCCCCACCTTTTGCCCTTCTCTTCACGCTTTCTTTCTCAACTCTTTTTTAATTTCTACCCGATTTTGCCTCTCTCTTTCCATATAAGGTAGTAATTCGTTATTTTCCCATTTGTATATTATTAAGTGAAATCAAGCACCACAGTCTTTTGCTACAGACATAGCTATATTAGGCTACCCTACATCTCTGATCGCAAGCGTTCAATACCCCATGGTCACCCCAGATGCCTGTTGTGATGAGTGACATGTGTTGTTCATTTTCCCTGCCCGCTGAGCGGAGCCGCTGCGTGCTTACTCCTCGTGAACTCAACCTCTACTCTCGCAAGTGACCCTCCACCGTACACAATAAACACTTCTCGCGATCCACTGCTATCACTTGTGGTGTTCACGCCACTGGAGGTCACCGCTGAAACATGTGGGAATTCTCATGTTCTGCCGGACATTATCTCGGGGGGATAGATCAGGGGCAACGTGCTGACGCAGAGCAACACAGGTTCGATCCCCGGGTCCACGCTCAGAAACCTCTGGGTATTAAGCGCATTATAGATAACCCACTATAATTATAATGATAAGCAAAGTTTTTGAGGACTGAATAAACGTTTATTAAAAAAAAAAAGTTCATTTCAGTTTTGTCTTAAAATTTAAGAAACAATTTGGAGTTAATTAGGGAACCCTTGGACAGAAAATCTGTACGCATTTTAGGGTCGCACTAAGAATTGGGCGCAGCAGTAAAAAAAAGTGCAGTAACAGGATTAACACCAGAATAACCAACTGTCTACTGAATTTAGACTTTTTTGCGCTGAAACTTATTTAAGACTGCCTGTTTTTGTGTGGAGGAAATAAATTCCTTCCACACCAATCCATTATTGCATGCGATATCACGCCATGCACATGTGTTAGCAGTAAACAAGTTTGGCGGTCTTTGGCAACTCCGCCAGTCGCTTAGGCCCTTGCCGCCTGATTCACAGATCATTTTTCAATGGGGTTGCACCATTATAAAACACTTCTGTGAATCGTGATTTTAGGATCGGCGACAAGCATCCTTGTTTCATTGTGTTGACTCTAGTTTCGGCATTATAGCCGGTTTGCTGAAGATTTGAACGCTTCTGGAATGGTAGCCGTTGTGAAAGAGACTCACAGACTCAGGGGCAGATTTACGAGAGCCTTTGACAATGGCACAATCCCATTGAAACACGTTTTGTAAATCAGAGCCTGGAATGGAAGCAACAAGGTGTACTGTGGTGTGACAGGCGGCAAGCTAGGCAAACTTGTGCTGTAGTTTTGCTACACACATACTTTGAAATCTATTAATACCAGCAACTTTGTAAATTAGGTATGTCACCTCCTGACATGGGTATATATTGACTAAGGAACATTGTATGTCCGAACATATATATATATCGCCTAATGATGATTGCATGCGAGAAACCTGAGTAACAATTGTAACTTTTTCTGTAAGCAAGCACCCAGATGCCTTTGGGCTTGGCGCGCTATACAAGCAACAACATAAGTAAATAAAATATGGGGTAATTAATTAGGGATGTTGCTGGTTAAACATCTTTGAAAATTAAAAGATTAGCTTGGAAGGTTTTGCAATGTTTCATTATACTTAACTGTAAATCGCAATAAATATTCAAAGGAAGTTTTAATATTGTCCGATATGATATATGATATTTTATTTGTATCATGCTCGTACACAAGTGTTTCAGAGCGCGACTAGGCAAGGAATGGGAACAGGGGAGAACACAACACAACAACGATCTTACTAGGCCCAGTGACATTGAGAACGCGCAAGAGCATGGGAAAGGGAAAAGGGAAAAAGTGCATGGAAGGGAGAGAGTGGAAAGTGCGGAGCAGAGGAGAGCAGATTAATAATAAATAAATATAAATAGAAAATGGAGGCAATAAACAGTGTGTGTGTAACCTTTCCAGCAATTTCAAAGAGTGCACGTTTGCTATTGGGACTCTGAAGTAATGCAATATATAACGCAGTGTTCGAAGTATACCAAACGTTTACTGGAACTGTGACTCCGGCGGGGTGGGGGGGCTGAGTAGGAAGGGAGCAACGTCCAACACGTTTTTCAAGGGTCACAGTCATGCCGGTTCACAGCCATTTGACTTGAAACAGATTTCAGTTTAGCTGTAACTGATATGCAGTGGTAAAATGGAGAAGTGTGTTTTAACTTCACAAAGAACAGTTCCGGAATGGTGACAATGGCTGCAAAAAGTAGTAGAGCTGTTAACAGTAAAAAAAATGAAAGTAATGGAACAATGCTCCCGACCGTTCCCGCTCACTTCGACCACTGATGTAACGTAACACACGCGCCATTTACACTGCGCTACTGGATGCAGGTTTGTAAATATATCTATCCGACTCCATATGTTTGATTATTGTTATTGCACAACCAGCAGTGTTTTAAAAATACAATAATTTACGGAAATAATACACCCTTTCAGATTTTGCCATCAATCAAAGCTGTGACATAATTTCGACGAATTCTGGATTTTAAATAATCCAAACGTCTGCCTATATCTTTTACATGTGATAAAAATTATCATTACGGGTAGCATGCATTATCGTTCAATAATGCCTGCTCATCGATTATGTGTAATAATATTTAACAGGCGATTTTTAAAAATGAGCAGGACCTAGAGATTGCATTTTTCTGCTATAATAGATGCCAAGGGCTATGCATTTTTGTTTATGTTTTATGACAACGGTGAAATAGCATTACAAATTGCATCACCTGTTTGGCTATGTGGTTCCAGGACACATAATGAATGCGCATGAGCTAAGAATTATTTTACTAGGGTCATACTTCTTTTGCGTTATGGATTCTAATCAATGGGACCTAGAAAAACCATCTGGTGCCAGATTACACAAACTTTGCACCAGTACAAGCGCAATTTCTATGCAGTGCAAAGTTTGTCCTAGTGCAAAAAACATTGGGGCCACATTAAAAAACGTTTCCACCGTGCCAAGCGCAATTGTACATGGTGTTAGCATGAGGGGAAAAACTGCCCTAGTGTAGCAAATATACATTCAATGCATTTTTGCACCAAGTGACATTTTTCCATAGTGCTAATTTCATTCCGTTTTTGCACTAAGGCACATTTTTCCCTAGTGCATAATGATTGAAACAAGAGGTTTTTGTCCAAGGCAAACTTTGCCCTGGTGCTAATAACATGAAAAATTGTACTTGCCATGGCACAAAGACTTTCTACAGTTTCCCAACTTTTTCTTTTGCACTATGGTGCTAGCAACATGAAAAATTGCACTTGTACTAGTGCTGTGCATTGAAAGCTGGACACAGAAGAGACTAGCCAGGAACCAATGTAAGCAATCCCTGCTGACTGTCCACACATGCACATTGAAAGAAGCACACATTTAAACTATCTCTGCTTTCTATTGTTAGCTGCACACTTCCAAGAACAGTAGTGAGTAACCTTGCATAACAACATCCTTTAAAAATCTGAAGTTTAAAAATTAAAATAAACCTTTCTGAAAATCTCCCGGCTACTGTCCACTAAAAGAGAGTTATACTTTCTAATGTGGATCTTCCCTTTAGTAAATAGGATGTTGCTTTCAACACATCTGTTCTGTTTTGGAAACATGTATTTTTCGTGCCATACTAGAACAATCTAACACAAATATATAATTAAATGAAATGCCCTTTTGGCTGACAGGCGATTGCATATTATATATATTTATATCTCCTGTTAGGATTGTGTTATTGCTCATTAATGCCACGCAGTGATGAAGTCACCCAATGAGGAGCAAAGGGTCCTGATTTACAATGGTGCAAGCCCATTTAAAATGGCTTTGCAAAACAGGCCCCATATATTTCAAACCGTGGACATTAAAAACACCCCTCTAATAGCTAGGTTCACACACCCTCAACTCCCCACCCTAGCCGAGAGTGGGTGATCTGCTCCCCAATGTTTCCTCATGGGCAACAACAGGTTGTTCCTAGCGGAAGTTTCCATTTGTAATCATTCATTATGTAGTGTCAGAATATATCAAAATGACACTGAGAGCTGGACTCAGGAACAAAGTAGAGAGGTTTATCTCGCTCTGTTAGTTTACTTTGGACCTTTTTTAACATTGTTCTTAAAAAACAGACACATTTATTATTTCATTTGCATCAGTTTCTTATCCTTAAGTTTCACATGTGTCATGTGCACAGAAGAAGAAAAAGTGCCCTCCTATCGCCCCAGTAGTGTAAAACAGGGAGGATGGGTAGTTGTGCAAGAGAGAGTCGGGTACAATAATTACCAGCAGCCTAAACGGATGATCTATGGCTAAAGAGCCGTGATCAAGCACCCAGGCTCAAGTAGGTTCACTATTGTTTCCTCCCCTGGTTGCTTGTAGATTCCTTGCTGCCAAATTGCCCACCGTTCCCTCTCCCCCGTTGTTAGTTCCCCACTTCCTGTTCCCTCCCTCTCTCACTGTGTTCTTCCCTCATGATTGTAAAGCTCGCTGTTGCTTCCCAAAGTTAGGTTTGCACTCAATAAATACCCTCATACAATATTAGTATTATCATTATTATGCATTTGAGTGGTCCTGGAGACAATATTAAACTACTTGGACTGTGGCCTTGTAGTTTGGTTTATTCACTTTGAACCCTTTGTGGTATTTTTTTGCGATAATGTGCCCCTTGTATCATCTAAAGATTTTGCAATCGTTAATGAGAGATCATTTCTCTGACCAAATAGAGGAAGGACCGAGAAGACTAGCTGAGGTGTGTTCCTTTTCATACGCGGTCACGCATCACAACCTTTAATACTTGGCACCTAATTCATGGAACGTTTAACACGGAGCAAAGGGACTGTGCTGCTAACAAACTCGTTCACTGGGCCTAATTCACAGCGCCGTGCAACGTGTATTTTGGTGGAGCAAAGTCACTTTGCACTGCAAAACTATTCTTTGCACCACACTATATGGGCCTAATTCACAAAGAAAGCACTAAGGGACAGATTAGTGGAATTTTTAGTGTGGTGCAAGGTGACATTGCACTGCCAACAAACACGCTGATTCACAGCGCGGTGCAACGTGTATTTTGGCGGAGCAAAGTCACTTTGCACTGCAAAAGTACTCTTTGCACCACACTATATGGGCCTAATTCACAAAGAAAGCACTAAGGGACAGATTAGTGGAATTTTTAGTGTGGTGCAAGGTGACATTGCACTGCCAACAAACACGCTGATTCACAGCGCGGTGCAACGTGTATTTTGGCGGAGCAAAGTCACTTTGCACTGCAAAAGTACTCTTTGCGGAGCACTAATTAGGCCTCATTCACAAACAAAACACTAAGTGCCAGATTCATAGAATTGTTTTGTGTGGTGAAAAGTCACTCTGCACTAGTACAAAGTGACTTTGCACTGCCAACAAACACCCTGGTACACAGAGCAGTGCAAAGTGTTTTTTGCAGTGCAAAGTGTATTTTGGCGGAACAAAGCCACTTTGCACTGCAAAAAAACACTCTGCACTATGTGGATCAGGTTGTTTGTTGCCAGTGCAAAGCCACTTTGCACCTCGCTAAACGTTCCATGCATTAGGCCCTTGATGTCGTGCACGCTTTAATACAAGGTATATCCCAGCTGTTGGAATGTGGGGAAAAAAACCACCCTGATATACAGATTGCATTGTGCTGTGAACAAAGATTTGAAGCAGGTTAATTCCGATGCACTTAAAAGCGAGCTTTGCGGTTTAGAATAAGTGGTAAAGGGCAGGCAGATTCCTGCTCTCCTTTGCTAAACTCCAACAGCACAGCAGATCAACACACCAACAGAAATCTCTCTTCATCTGTCAGCTGACGACTGTAACTGGCAAATGTAATTAGTTCAAAAGAAAGGAATCTGAACAGCTAGTCAGGCCTTTAATTATAGCCTTTTAGTTGCAGCTGGAATGCTGCCGAGGGCTTTCCTCAGAGTGTCTTTGGCATTGTGGCATCACAACTCAACTGTAATTAGAGTCGTGATGCAATTTTCCTATTACAGGTCTAGGGCCTGATTTGCACAGCGTTTTTGAATGGGACTTCCGCATTTAAAAACGCCTTTATTAATCAGGCCCCTAGACTGAATAAAACGGTGCACAGGCTTGTATGCAGAACTGAGCCCATGTAATATAAAACCTGAAGACGTATTTACCATTTGTGAAAAAAAAAAATGACAATTCCGGGAAAAGCGTACAAAATATCCAAAGACCACACTGGCATTTCCCGAATATTGCATAGAAGAGATTTCCACATAAGTCCCAAGTGAAAATTGCAGCAAAAATAATGGCACATTGCCATGAAACTTTTTTTCCGCACAATGGAATTCATTGCATTTTACATGGACGCTGTCAAGGACAGCAGCACACGGTGTTTGCTTCTTCTTATCACAGCCTTGTTTCATTTTAAAAGCTGGCGTGTTTGTGTTCCTGGTGTACCAAACGCGAGATAACAGCTAAAACAACCACAGGATCCAAAGACAGCCATTTTTACATTTAGGCACAGCAGGCAAACCCATTGATGTACTCTCTCACTGGATAAATAGACACGGTGCCCACGGTGCGTGACGAAAAGTGAGTACAACAGATTTGGCAAAGCCATGGCAGTCACTGCACAATTGGAAACTTCCAAAGCCACCTTCCGAACACTGGTTTTTTCCTAGGTAAGCAGTGCCATGCTTAGAGCGGTATGAGCACACACACAGGTTTCTTGGCCCAACTGTAGGCTTGAAGGCGGGGCTTAATTTGTATCATTGGTTGCAATATTGTTGCTTTTCCAGAATGGTGATAGCCACCAAAATGCTGGAAGAGCAAAAGCATGACAATTGCCAACATAGGCTTGAGTAGAGACCAGCAATTATTGTGAAGGTGGTTTTGGAAGTTACCAGCTCCGGGCCTGATTCACAGAAACATTTTATAATGGCTCAATCCCATAGGGAAACTCTCTGTGAATCTGGCCTTAAGCCTGCCTGGATTGCATGTGCAGCACGATTCAGTTGGCGTAACCACCATACACACTTACCTTGAGATCCCATTTTTCGGAGGCCGCCATTTCCGCCGTTCTTGCTGCACTAGTCTGGCGCATAGACATGGCTCCCATTGGAAAGCAAAACTATGGTCCTGAGTTAAAAAGATAAACATATAACACGGGAAAGCCCCCTTGAAAACATTTGTGTAAATCGGCCCCTAAATCTGAATGTGCAACAGCGGGGCGTGGTTGCGCCACTGGGGCTTGAAACCATTGGAAATGCTGATCTTTACTCCGAAAGAATTATAAGAACCAACTGTGGTATTCTGATATGGTTTCTGGGGGATGCACAGGACTGTAGCAGGTGTTTGTGATTAGTTATTAGAAGCAGAGAGAAAATGCAGCCAGTGCACTTAGAGCCTGCCTACACCACCCACTGATCCCCGCTGGGTGGCTTCACGACTCCCGGTCGGAATTCCGCCGCGCAAGCTGCTGATTACGCGGTTCAAAACACTCATATTCTGAACATTTGTCTTGCACAGACAGGAAAACAGACTTTGGTTACAGACTGTTTCTTTTGAGAATGACTGTCTGTGTGATGATAACGCATGTTGGCACAAGCAGTGGTCCTGATTCATGGAATATTTTGCAAGATGCAAAGTACCTTTCAGTGGTGCAAAGTGACTTTGCACTACCAACAAACACGCTGATTCATGGAACAGTGCAAAGGTTCTTTTGACCATGCAAAGTGACTTTGCACAGCAAAAGTACACTTTGCACCGTTCCATCAATCAAGGTGGAGCAGTGCAAAGTGTATTTTTGCAGTGCAAGGTGACTTGACATTTCGGCAGCCACTCGTCTTATTCCTTCCAAGTTCTTTCTTTGAATCATGATCTTGAAAGAAGAGATGCGAGGACACTTTGCCCTTGTATTCTGACGTGACAGTATTTGTATATTGGCGCCGAAGTGGAGGCTAGAGACCCAGGAAGGCCACGGGTGGCTGTTGTTCAGGCCAGCAGCACAGTGCATGTCTGATCCCCGGTCCTCCCCAGGCATCTGTCAGAGCTGGGCGTCACCTGGTCCTTGCTTATTTATTGGAAGTCTCTCACTAAACAGAGAACCGGAGATCCCAACACGCTTACTTTCCTGGAAGCATGGAGCTCGGTGACCCTGTAGAGGCCAAAAGGCCAGGATACCTAAGTGCCTGTCAATGGTACAAAGAGTAGAAACTAAGGAGTACCACTGTGACACGATTTAAAGTGTGTGTCACAACGAGCAGTGGCCAAGATTAAAGCCATAGTGACCCGTGATTTGTTTTGTGCAAGGTTCAAATGTGCATGGCTAGTGTATAATGTTAGAGGCTGAACTGTGCTAACGGGGTACACTGACCACCACAAACCTGCACCTACGCACCAATATGCCGATACATGTCAATAATCGGCAGTGCACGCACTCCCCCCCCACCCCTCCAGCCCTTTGCGTGTTTTGACCAGTGGCGTCGCTAGGGGGTCTGGGGGGGCAGGGCCCCCCCTGTGAAACCCTGTGCCCCCCTTGTGCTCCCTACCTAAGACAAGCAGTGACCATGTTCTCCCCCTACGTTTGTCTGTGCCCCCCTACTTTTGTCTTTGGCCCCCCTCTGTGCCCCTCCTAAATTTGGTTCCTGGCGACGCCACTGGTTTTGACCTGCTGTGGCATCCGTCGTTTTTTGGTGTCTCATGGGTGATTAAGGACAATGCCAATATCGTGAACTTGCGTTGCTATGCGGGTCACAATCCACGCACGCAACTGGTGTAGTGGGCCAGGTGCACTGCAGGGGGTGAATATTTATATCACCAAAGGGCCTGGAAGGACCCTTCGATAACACTGCCAACACTGCAGCCATGCATACAAAGGGACTCCGTTACCACATTTGCAATGGGGCATTCCCTAAGAAGATGGCGGGCGTCCCATTATCCCCGTGCAGGCTTCATATTACCCCGGCATGCACACAGGGTAATCACACCCTGATGGTGTGTGCTGCACTCCTGACGCACTGATGTGCGACGCTTGCAGTGGTCACCCGTGCTGGGCCTTAAGAAAGGGGAACAGCATGTCCCCAGGGAGCCCTCAGTGGTGGGAAGATGGCGTACTTCCTTTACCATGGATCTCAGGTGCACCTGCATTAACTGTGGCGGTGCAGCTCATGCTGTGCAGTCAGCGTTAGTGGGGGCCCACTCACCGGCAGCGACCTTTGACAGCGCAGTGAGTTCACAGCACACGGCGTGAACTTTGCGTGGACCAGGCACAGCCTTATGCACGACTGCTGCACACCAGGGCGGGGTCATCTTGCCTCTATTACCTGGACAATCATCTTAATCGCCCACGGTGCTGTAGAAAGGTTTCCAGAATGAAGGAGCACCGATTCATTTTATTTGTGCTCTTGTTCGTTTTTGGGGCGGTTACCGCAGCTCCAAAGACACATGCGATAGTGCTCACTTCAGGACGGGCTCAAGTCTTGAAAAAAAAGTGGGCGGAACTCTGACATACGCAGTGGCAAGTGGCTCCACGGGAAGTGAACAAATCCTAATGTGCAATGCACATTCATTCAATTTTTCTTTCCCAACTGAAGAAAGGGCAAAGGACAAACACGTATTTGAAAAGAGACCAGGCTTTCTAATAACATTTATGGTATAAAAGGTGCACGCATTTAGGGCCCAATTTATGGAATTATCTGTGCGGAAAATCGGGGCTTTGCATGCTGAACCGCGTGCAAAATCCTATTTGTTGGTTTATGGAATCGAGTGCTTTGCACTTTTTCATACTTTGCGGGGACTTCGCGCAGGCTCGGCATGTCACTGCGAGAGGCTGAGTGCCTTGCACGAGACTCCATTCAGAGCATGGACGTGGATTGCGCAGAGGGAAGGGTAGGGGGCGGAACTCAGAAAATGAGGAAGAACAAGGCAAAAAGTGGGCATTACGAGGGACAGGCAGCCCATCGCACGCCCAGTATTGTGTGGAATGATACATATTCATGGATCCGAGCGCACAACCTCTTGGCAGGGAAATGCCATGCAAACCCCCTATACTATCTGCCAGCGAAGTCAGATGTAAAGACACTTGCGCAAAGGATTCACCGCTCAGAGGTAAGATTGGGTGTCCGATTTAGGGGTACATATACACAGCCGTGTTTCCGATCTGACTTAGGGGTGTACGTATACAGTGTAGTGGCTTGCAGGGGTTCACACGCAGATCTTCCGAGTTTTCCCTGAGGTACGATCAATCGTGCGCATGTCGTGGTTCCGGTAACAGTTACAGGGAACCCCGTGCAGGGTTTCTGAGATGCAGGCCTGCATGCAGGCGACCCCACACACTGTTTGAGGGTGCGTGCATTCGCGGGCGGGGTAGCACGCAAACATAGCTGTTCTGGCTGTTTTTGCTTTGCGTGGGACGTGGTAGGGGCGCTCCTGTCACAACTTGGGTGTACGGTTACTTTGTGCAGACAATTCCATGAAAACGCAGAGCATGCAGTATAAATTCTGTGCACAAGCTCGGGCAGTGTTGGTCTCGGCGCATGGTCTTTGTGGAATGAATACACACTTTTCCATGAATTGGGCTCCTAATAGCTAAACACTTTAATAACAGATAGACAATATGAAAAATGACAGGTGTTGCTTTGCAGAAACTACAATTTGTAAATAAATCTCCTGTCTATGCTGCTACCTATGACTAAAGCACATCGCACCTGTTATGATGTGTAGCAAATCAGTGCAAACTTCAAAAATATTTAGTGTACAAAGTGTGCTGACATTTTTATGACACAGCAATCCTTCTGTCTAACCAATTGCGGATCAGTTAAATTATTGTATTTATGACCAAGTTGTATAATAACATGTCTCTTAGTTATGTCGGTCAGAATTATTAACAATTGTTTCAACTCGGTTAGTCAACATCAATAACAATTAGTAGCGGTTCTCAGTTAGTCAGCATCAGATACCTTTGGGTCAGGTGCGCATTATAAATAAATAAACAATCAATAACAGTAAATGGAGGCTAACATGTGTTTCGCACCGAGGCGTCTCTTCTTACCGCCTGTCGTGCTTCCTCAGAGTCTACTATTTGTACATTTTTTTATAAGAAATTTACATTAAATCGTTTCAATTTGTATGTTACCATCATTATGAGAGTCAGAATTAAAAGAGATTAACAAACCCAAAATAAAAAAAGACAAAATAAATTGGACAGAATTAGCATATGTGAAATTGTTAATATGTCACATATGTAAACAAAATCATTGTACAAACATAACAAACATTTTACCTTTTTGTCTGTCATATGTACTAATTCGATTCAATTATTATTTCCTTGTCTTTCTGGATTATTTTGGTTTTGTTAATCTTTTAGTTCTGGAATAAAGCATGTTCGGTGTAGCAGAATGTCAACATGAGACATTTTACAGGTTCACGATTAGAGATTGCTGTGATCTTGTGCCTAGTTTCTTGGTTTCCCAGGTACGCGACAGGGGTTTGAATCACGACTACCAGCACTGTGAATTCTATCGAGGACAGCAAATTATTGATTTAAAAAAAGAACTTTAAAACAGACAAAGGGGAAGGCATCCACCCTCGCGAAAAAAGGGGGCAGACGCCGTCCAACGTGTGTACTCTGGAATTGTGCCCTTCACTTCAGGGCACATGTCAGGCAAAGAGGAAATGGGAAGAATGGGTTGGAAACCAGGAGAGGATAGGGTAAAGGGAGCGAGAAAAAGCAATAAAAAGAGAAGCGAAATGGACAGATGGGTAAACATATGCTGCAGAGAATATAGTAAGGACATTGTATAGCTCAGCAGAAAAAATACTATCTTGTTTAGATCGTGGTATATTTCCTCAAGGGGGAGGGGCAGAAGGGGGTTAGCCTAGCAGAGCAGGAAGGTCTAGTTTGCCTATGTTTTAAACACGAAGCATGTATGATCAATGTGCAGTGCCACCTCAATCTCCACATTACTGGTATTATCCATCAGGAATCACTTCTGGGGTCAATCCTTGGGCCTGATGCGATTGTGACGTGTTGCCGTTTGGTTGAGTGGAGACTTGAAGTGCTGAGTGAACGCTCGAGTAGAAGTGGCACACTCAAATCTGCACCCAGGGCATCATGTGACTTTGGGCAAGTAAAACATCTGAAGATTGACCGCTCCTCTTTCGGGTTAAACATATGGTATTTCATGGAACGCAGTGGCGCTTTCACGCCACTGCAAGGTTCTGGCCTGTCAATCTCAGTGGTGGGTGACAAGCCGTAGGCTGTATGAACTGAAAAAAAATTACACCAAAACCTTAAATGCCAGAAACATTTTAGACCAGATTTAGAGGACAACTACAAATCTCAATCCCTAAAATTCTCACTATTAACATGCAACTTCGATCAATTAAATTCTAATTTCTAGGCTTAGATGACGTATGTTAAATACAGTGCATAAAAGAGGAAAATGCACTGGCCTCAGAATTGGATATCACTCTTTGCCAATAACATGTAATACGTAATCTGGTTCACATGTATAAGCTGTGATGCTGCCCTCAGTAGTGGTACAATTTATTATCTATTGTGACCCACTGGCAACTAGATTGCAACTAGATTGCATGCAGGCCAGTAGGGGACTAGCGTAGGACACTTGACTGGTCGCAGGCCAATCCTCGACCCGGAAGACAGAGGCAAGAATGCATGTTGCACAATTGATGATAAAGTGAGCTGTTTCAGAATGAAACCAAGAAAACATAAAGTTATCCATCTAAGCTATGGACCATGTATGCCCTCAACATCTAATTGGTAGGTTTGGGGTGGTGGGGCAAAAAAGAGGGTGTGCTACCTGGTGGGCAGGACATGGGTCAAAACTGGTGCTGTTGCTATGGGAGACAAAGAGACTCAGTGCCGGCCTGGGCCAGTTTAAACTGTGCTTGACATCTTCCCACTATCCCTCGTACCTGCAAGTTCCTTCAGTCCCCTCTCCCAACACTGGGTTGCAAATTGCGTTATGCCCAGGGTACGAGTCCTAAAAAAAGTGTGGGAGGGGGGACTCTTATTGGCCCATTTGGAAGTGGCGTCATAGGACGTGAACTAATATGCACATTGCATTCAATATATCTTCCACAGTTGAGGGAAGTGCACAGGACAAATGAACATTTGCCAATAGAATATATTTTCCTATTGCATTGCTGCTCGTTAATTATAAAATGTACTCACCTTTTAGATCTAAGAAACACTAACAACACGTCCTGTACAGCAAGATGTCGATATGACACATTTTACTGCTCCCCGATCGGTGACTTCATGGTTTTATGGTTGAATGTCTCATTTTATAGCCGCACGACTGGGGTTCGATACCTGGCTGTGGCACAACACAAGTGTTCACTTTTTTAAAATTCCATTAACATACAGGGGACTGAGTTCTCCCTCTCAAAAAAGCGGGCAGCCACCGTCCAACCACGTGGTCCCTCGACTTTTGCCCTGGTTTGGCCCTAATTACCTGGATAATGCATGCCAGGTTTGGGTTGCACTGTCAAACGTCCCCTGCCCTGCACCACCTCCTATCTTGCCTGCCCAACTGTACCGGTGGGCTGGCTCATAAAATGTGGGCGTATATTTTGAACAAATACCAATGCATAGCTTTACATTCGAATTTCTGCTTGGCTGTACATCTCTTAACAGCGGTCTAATGTGTTTCCAGTGAAGGTGGCCACCACCTTGTCTTTCCGTCCCCAGGATCTGCCACATTGTCGAACCTTTTGACCACATCTCCACCCCAAAGACAAACCCAACCACAGAAAAATTTGCAAAATATCACAAATGATCTTCTCTCTGGTTGTAAACTAATATTTTAAGTAACACTTTTGCTTCCTGGCAGTATTCAGCTGTGCTTACTCTTGTTACATAGATAATTTGACGAGCAATTGTCCGACCGAAAAGGTTCTAAACTTACACTGGCGCCTTTTAACCACAATAAATTGCCAATCATTGTTTTTAGGTAGATGGAATTGTGCGTTCTTGTCATATATATGTATATGGTGGAATTGACCCAATCTATTTGACCAGGGGAGACAGGGAGATCACTTATGCAAATAAGACAATTATGAGCATGTGTTATTATCCTGAGACTGGGGCAAGTTGAGGACTAAACCTAATTTAAAGGCATATCATCCGGTTTCTCCACTATTAGAACTAGCACAGTGTGGATACACACGGCCTGATTTATAAAGCATGTTTTCAATGGGATTGCGCCATTGTGAAATCCTTTATATAAATCAGGCCCATAGTCTAGCCCAGTAAACACCTGGCATGGGCCAGGGGTGACACATCTCTGTAGTATGAGCACGTAGGATTCTGAAATTGACCTACACTCCCAGAAGAGCATTAGTGGAGATGGTGAAAAAGGACAGTGAAAACATCAAATCAACAAAGAAGGGGAGATCTAGGGCCATATTAATGAAACTGTGCACTGGTGGCAGCGCAGTTTGTCATGGTATGAGCCCCAAGGCAAACATTCCCCTAATGGAAAACAAAGTATTCTTTCATAGCTTTTTTTCAAAGGGGCAATGCTTGCCCCTATCCTGGCAGGGAACACTTTAAGAAGTCTGAAAAGTGCATTGACAGAATGTTTCTTGCCCAAGGGGAATTCTTGCCCTATGGTAGTACTATGTAGAAGTGCATTTACACCGATTCAAAGTTTCTGTAATGGGAACCCAGTTTTTTTTAACATTTATTTTTAATGTATTTTTTAGCGTTCGAGGGGCAACCAGTTCTGAATACCAACATTCAATGTGGTAAAGTCAGCATAGGGGCTCCCTTTTCTGATGCTTCCTCTCATGGCAAGAAGGAGAGTTGCGTTTTCATTGTGTTTAGCTCAAACATTCTGCAGATAAAACCCCTTTGCTATTGCCATATGGTGTGCAGGTCTTGCCTTGGTGATCTTTGATAAAGCCATGCGTTATGCTGTTAGGGCATCGGCGGCGCAGAGATTGCATTGCATAGCGCCCCTGAGGGCAATCCCTGGGTCTGCGAGGGATCTATCATGTGTAATGTGCCCTTCTGCTTCTGCACCGTAAAGGGTGCATGCGAATAGTGATGCGGAAAAAGCATCGGGGTCAG
The DNA here is from genome assembly GCF_040938575.1 of Ambystoma mexicanum. Taxonomy (NCBI): domain Eukaryota; kingdom Metazoa; phylum Chordata; class Amphibia; order Caudata; family Ambystomatidae; genus Ambystoma; species Ambystoma mexicanum. The sequence goes on along the minus strand of NC_090939.1, from coordinate 912,740,358 downwards.
TAAACATTGGGAGATGGGTCTCCCTTGATGTATGCGGAAATGACTGATGTTTGAAAACGTGTACCCACTGACATTTCATTCATTGCATGGGCATCAATTTAACTGAGCACATGGTTAGGGCTCAAAAGTCAAACACAGTCATGCAGGAGAGACAGATTTGTAATTGCACGTTTTGAAATGCTGGATTGTGACAGGTCGGTTCTTAATGGCTGCATGCTTCTAAAATATGGATCCACTTTCCAATCACACAACACCACTGCAGGACTGCGTTTTATTTCGTTCTATACCACACTGTTGCATTTTCCGTGCCAGAGGTGAATTTGTTTCGTGTAATGGTGTCTCTGTGTGTAACTGGATTGAATGAAAATTGAATTGAATGAAAATGATGGAGCCAATATCATGTCACGTTTATTTTATGAACCTTCTGCCTGGTTCTGGAAGGGTGAAAATGGTTTATAAAAGTAGTGGAGCTGTTAACAGTAAAAAATAAAAGTAGTGGACACCGCTCCCGACCGTTCCCTCTCACTTCGACCACTGCAGTTCTGTCTTGTACAGTTTTAGTAATAAGCTTGTGTTAGAGGTTGTTTTTATATCCGTTATATGTATATGATAATGTTGTCAATGATAATTATGCATCTTTTTATTTGATTTTCATTAAGTGATTAATGGATTACAAAAAACTTTCACACTATTAAAAACACTTTAAAATAAACAAAATAACAATTAATTATATATCAATTGATTACATAGATCTATACAACAATCAACAACAAAATACTTCATTTATCACATTATCACTCGCTACCTTCAATTTCGGCACATCGATATCCAATAAACAACAGATTAAATTCCATTACAGCTACAGATTTTCTCATTTCAACAATACCTCTATCCACGCATATGCCCTTGCACCGCTGATCAAAAATACAAGGGGGGGTTGTGTCTCACGGAACTCTACAAATATTTTTAATTCATAATGTACGATTGACTTCTACTAGCGGGTTGGAAGGTAGGCAAGGTCAGAACAACAACGGAACAGACATATATTCAAAACATGTATTTTATTATTCACATGATAGACATAAAAAACTATAAATCTGAATGTTCTTGCTATAATTCATACAAAACATCAGATAATAATGAAAACGAACAAGGCATCATAAACAACAATTCCTAAAGTGTAACAGTGCAAGCACACTGTGCAGTCTGTGCCAATGTTAGAAAAGAGAGGAATAGAACTCCCTCGCCGTGATCCGCAGTTCACGAGGAATGAGGCTGCAACTCTCTGAGGTATATAATGGAGTACCGCACAGATCCAAAAGGAATCAATCAGAATTAAAGTGCATTAAATCTAAAGTGCATTGAGTCAACTACAAGTTATCGGGACAGAAGAGAATTGGCACACATGTCACCCACATATCCTTAAGCTAGTATTTTCGACAATTGGATGGATCTAACCGAAAAAGACTGATGATCGTCTTCCTCAGGACAAAGTACTCAAAGTCGTTAAAAAAAAACAATGCAATATATCCCATTGAAGTTGATAATAAGTGCTGTTAGGGTGTCGCCACGTGTTCTTAAATGTCAATATTCTTCTGGTAGCAATTTTATGGTGAGACGAAGATACACATTCTACAACAAAAAATAAAACATGAAACATTAAAAATCTGAAGCCCGTGACCGAGCCGGCCTCCCAACTCAACCAATCTGAAATTCAATAAAATACATGACAAAGGGTAGAACAATATATACCATAGTCTTGACCCAAAATGAAAGACTTGACAGTGATTTCTTCAAGTGCTAAACTCAATCATGAAACAGCCGTAAGCAAATTGACCTGTAGAGACAAAGAAGAACTGGGATAAGTACAATCCCTAGTTTAAAAAGGGCCAAAAGCCCAACAGCCAACCGTCCAGCAATGGGTTAGATACATGATATTGAAACCAAATATGAGCAGGCACTTGCCTATCTCCATGGACCAATGAAATCTGAATACATCATGTTCAAGTACCAACGTAGAACTACATGACGTGGTTCAGTTGTGTGATATAACAATCCAATCCATTATGGGCATAATCTTGTGAACACTCAAGACACGAGAACTGGTGAAAGACAATAACAGTAGAAGAGGTATAAGTGATCCCGAGGACAAAAACGAAAGTCTTGTCAACTCTGAAATCACTCCATGTGTTAGTAAGTGGACTAAGCATACAGCAATGAAAGGCACTGGACAAATGCTGGCAAAAATGCTCAGAGAAAACAGAGTAATTGAAACTTATAAAGTCCTCACTGTGGTCGGGTGCCATAGTAGAAGCTAAAATATTGATTTCTAACATGTGTATTAAGTGGAACTAATGCCGCACATGGTCTGTAATATGCTCAAACAAAGACCTATGAGGCAAACAATTGTGGTCTATTTAATATTGTTTTACTTGACGGCATCTATTTGCTAAAAATGCAAGAACCGGTGTCTAGGAAGCACAAAGCACACGTGGAAAAAGGTGTAAAGAGCAGGACTTCACTCACCGATATGCAATGGCCACGTTGCATGAAGGTTAGCATCTTAATTTCTGCACAGTTGTTTCCGAAAAGACGCGGCCCGACCGGAAAGCGAAATACAAATAAATGTATCCTGTGGGTTCGGTCTAAAGACGGACGTCAAATAGAAACACCTGGTGTGTGTCAAGACACGTAACGTAAAAGAGTCACAACAAATCGCCGTAGGTGAAAAATAAGCCAATCCTCCTGTTCACCAAACAATGTGGGAAACAGAAGGAGAACTAAATCGTATGCCACGTCTCGCTGCATATCTGCCACAGCGAGACTACATATCCCAGTATGCCAGCAAAAAGAAAATAACTAGACTCTCAAGGCAATTATGTCTTGTGGAATGAAAATAATGTAGAGCTCATATGAGTGACAGGGGGAGATTAGAATCAAGGTTAGAGAGCAGGTCTTTGCAGATGTTTAGGAGAGCAGTTTCTGTGCTTCTGGCTGCTCTGAAGCCAGACTGACAGTCATGGAGCCAACCAACAGATTCAGTGTGAAGATTAAGCTGGGTGATGGCCAGCTTTTCCAGTAGTTTGCCCAGGGAAGGAGTGATGGAGATGAGGTGAAAATTAGCTGGAAGCAAGGGGTCGGCTGAGGGTTTCTTGAGAAGAGGTTGCACAAGAGTGTTTCAGGGGGGGAAGGGAAGATTCTAGAGGTGAAAGAGTGGTTGCAGAAGTCAGCCAAGGCTGGAGCGAGGGCGTAAATGTGGTCCGTGAAGGTTTTGGAGGAAAAAGGAAGTGCCTGATTAGATGAGGTGTTCCTAGATTGGACTTGTCTAGAAACCTCATCGGGGAGAAGAGAGGAAAGGCAAAGAAGGGAAGTGGGGTGACCACAGGAGGGCACGGGGGAAGAGGAGAGAGTGGAGGGAGAGTCAGGAGAGCCAGAAGGGTGGACAGGATGTCCTGGGTTTTAGAGATCAAGTGAGAAGCCAGTGCCATACAGAGGGCATGGGAAGGGACAGGAGAGGTAGAGATTGCAGCAGGATTGGCCAGATCCTTGCAGATTTTAAAGAGTTCAGCCAAGTTGTTAGTTGCTGCAGAACCACAGGCTTGGATGTGAGCTCTCTTCTTAGTGAGGACAGAGAGTCGATATTGCCTTGGGAGTTTGTCAGAGGATGTACAAGAAGCCAACCATTTCCTCTCAGCCACCCTATGCTTGCATCTAAGGGTGACAAGGTTTGAGTTGTACCAGGAGTTGCACTTGATTTTAGGTTTCATGCAGATCCTCATGACCGGGTAAGCACATTGAGAGTATCAGAGATAGCAGAGTGGAGCATGGAAAGGGATTGTGTCAGGGTGTGAGTCAGCCAGAGGTGCAGGAGGGGAGAGAAAGATGCAGTGAAAGCCTCAACAGACACACGCTTCATGGGTCGAATAGCTGAGAAGGTGGGTGGCAGTGTGGGGGTAGGCTTGGCCTGAGGGGTAGAGAAATAGAGATGAGAGGAAAGGAGAAAGTGATCACTCCAGAAGAGAGGAGTGGTGGGAGGATTAGAGAGGGGGAGACCTGGGGAGATCAGAACATCAAGAGAGTGCCCTGCAGAGTAAGTGGGGCCAGAGGGAACAATAGAGAGAGAACCTGTAAATGCCTGTCAAGAAGGAGGAGGTTGGGGCGAAAAACCCTGGACAATGATAGTGCCATTACAATAGACATTGATGGAGCACCTGGATGATGAGAAGTGTGCCAAGAGCACTTCCCATCTCGTACCACCATTAATGGGTGAGGAAGAGAAAGGGGAAATGACAGAAACCATACGGAGAGTACATAGACCAGGAGAAGAAATGCCAAAGAGAATGTCAGTGATAGTGTGCCTGGAAGGAAGCTTTGACGTAGGCGTCCGCTATGAGCACACCAGGGTCGGAGACCAGGAGAGCCTTCTTAAATGTCTTCCTTCCAGGCTTCGAGAGAGAGGGAGGATAGGTGATGGAGAAGCAGTAAGAATAAATAGGAGAGATATCGAGCACCATGGGAATGGCAGGGGATCAGAGAGGTTCACATGGGAAGGAGAGAGACAGAACTGCACAGTGCATGATGGTGCATGACAGAACTCATCAGGCTGCCTACCATTCAACCAAAGAGCAGAAGAAAACAGTACTATAAACATAATCCCAGTGAGGGCAGCAGCGTTAGAGGTACAAGAATTGAGGTTCAGACATACATGAGCAATGTCTGAGGAGGGCACACATGTTACATTTCTTGATAAAGAGTTTCAAGAGAAGCACAGAAACAAGCAGATGTATGGTGCTGGCAGCAGGTAAAAAGTGCTCAGCGATTGAGTTAGAAAACTGACACCTAGAACACTGTAAACTGGCCAAAATCAAAATTCATTAAGCACAGAAGAATTCCCAAATTCAGAAATCATAAAGCAGGAAAAATGTCCACATTCAGAAACCATTAAGCACAAAGAAACCCCAAATTCAAAAATCATTAAGCACAGAAAAATGCCTAAATTCAAAGACCATTAAGCACAGTAACTGGCTTGAGCCAGAGAGCACACAATACAGTGAACTGAAGAGGTACAAGAGTTATGAGATACAGTGAGATCATAGATTGCAGCTGTACAGTAGTCAGAAGACATCAGAGGGGATTACAGTCTAGATAGTGTCAGTGTGACCAGGAAGGAGGAAGAGTGGCACTTAGTAATGGCGTGCTTGTTGAAACAGAGTGCAGAAGGTGACATGAGGCAACGCTCACCTTATTGTCAATGAGCCAGAGCGCAACGCTTAGCAGCGGCGAAAACCAAGCAGTGAAAAGCGGCATACAGTCCAGCGGCCACAGCCATCTAGGCCAGACAGGCCAGACAAGGGCCTTACCGTGAGCCTTGCTCAGAGGGCTAGCTCTCACCTGCCGGCTCCCTGGATTGTCCCTGATGAGGTGTGCTAAGCCGGCACTCCAGTACTCTCAGAGGCGGTGGCCATGTTGTAGTGATGAAAGGCCCAAAAGAATCACAGAGCCCAACTGGGCTTTACACAGAAAGAAGTGCGCACGATGTAAAAAGAAAGTGAGTAATGCTGCCACAAAGTAACAGAGACCATCAGGGTAATTGTAAGTATAAAAGCACTCGTCGTTTCAGGATGATGAAATAGTGAAGAACATAAGACTCAAAGCCCAACTGGTCTTAGCGAGTGTAAAAGAAAGGCAAGCAACGCTCCTGATGTCTTGTGGTGCTGGACTGGGCACTGCTGGGTATGCAATGCCAGTGAGGAAAGGAAAGAGGGAGTTTTCAAGCATCTTTTGTCTGTAGGCAGAAACTACACCAATGTTCTCTTTATTGCGGGAGGGTGATGTTTGATTTAGTGGGTCACCAAAGTTTTGTTGAAAAGTTAGATGACGAAGGAATAGGGGTAATTTCATGAGTGTCTGGAACTATGAAAACACACTGGTCAACATTTGATTTCAAGATACTTCATCTGCAGTTTAAATGTTTCAATGCACCTGTGACCGTCAGGCAAACTGGCCTGATTACTGGTCTAGAAGCCGTGGAGGCCATGCAGTTGAGAATCATGCTGAGATAAGGTATATTTCACCTCAGTTGCTTTAATGCCCATTTAGCCAAGAGCCCTCTGTATGTTGATCAGCCAGATCTTGGGTCTTTGATGGTTGCTCTGAATCACTGCCAGAAATTGTTCAAGTGTGTTGTATTTTTTGTATTTTATTGCCCGTTTAGTGAATATAGAATGCCATTTTTAAGTTGTTCTTTTAAAAAAAAGATATTATTCTTTTGATCCCGATTGATATATGTTATTTTAATTGTGTGAAATATACTGCAGAAGGCTTTGTAATGAAGCCATGAGTCACTTCATAAAAAGTACAAATTAAAACATGCATTGGAGATCAACCAAGCGATTCAAGCTGCAGGGATCCTAACTATAGTGTTAGCAAGGGTACACTCATCCGGATTTCCCTCTAGTGGGCGATCAGACTGAATTATGTTGTGCGTGACCACCTGGGGTTTGGGTGGTGAACCTGAGCCAGTGTCATCACGCTGACCATTACTATACATTCTATGAAGTGGCTTCTAGAAGAGAGTGGAAATGGGCCACCTTGCCAATGATAAGAAGAATAGTGATTGCTGCAGTTAACGTTTCTAGACCAGCAACTCGTAATCATGCCAGCATTCACTATCGCTAGTGGAGCGGTTGTCAGACCAGTATGAGTAAATGTTGCTAAGGAAGACATCATGGCAAGGCCAATGGTTTTGGCCTAACGACAGGGCCCTCCAGTCTGGGCTGTGATTTTGCAGTGGGTTGAGGAACAGAAGAGTGAGTTGGGAAGCTGAAGTAGCCAGCAACAGACGTAGTCAACCCCGATGGAAGTGGAGTCTGTGGATTCCAACATAGGGAGCTGATCGCTACAGCAGCTATTTTATTTTTATTTATGTATTTATTTATTTAATTTATTTATTTGCTTGTACCGCGCTGGAACCCGCAGGCATCAGAGCACAAGACATGAACACACAAAGACTTAGAACATACAGGCCACAAGACAGCGGTAAACATATAAAGCTATGTGAGCAGAGAAGCCTGCAGGCATATTGACCTCAGTGAATGTGAGAGGGCAGTCTGGGACAGTCGGGGTGACCAACATGTGGGGTGCAGGAAATCCATTCTGAGCAGACCTCTGTAATGTAGAAGGAGCAAGGGCAGGATCCAATGGGGCTCCAGACTGCTCCAGCCCACAGAATCTCTATGGGTACAGAAGTCCAAGGAGGGAGATTTTCCTCTGAACGTTTAAGTTCAATGGACGTGGCTGATACTGCAGGGGAATTTATGGACCAGATGGTACATGCTCCTACGAATATGAGATGCTGAAGGGCTTGTTGAGGGCCTGCAGTTGTATCAGTGAGCCTGCAATAAACAAGAGGTCAGAGAAAAAGTGCCTGACTGTGACCCGCGGGTTACAAGGCATCTCATTACCTACCTATGTTTACTTTTCTTCTCAATGTTTGTAATCTTTAATGCCTCCAAATGACCTTCCATGCTCACTGGTGATTTTTGAAAAATGTGCATGGAATACAGATGCTGATGCGACAGATCCATGAGGTTCAAGCCGGGCAGTGGTGATAGCAGACTGGATCTGCGGCTGACCACTAGTACGACTGCAAGAAGTTAGGCGGGGGAGTCAGGCAGAGGGAGGGAGGAGTGGTTTAGGCAGTAGCCGGGACTAGGAATGCTTACCGCTAGTAAAGTTGGTTTTGTTGGTGGCAGGTTGAGATGCTGGGACCTGGCCTTTGACATGGATACTTTATTTACAGGTGGGGAATTGAATTGAATCTCCCTGTGTCATGTATGTTCATGATGAGGGGGAGAGGTCTGGCTAATGTGCAATATATGAGTGTAGCTTAGGAGGGCCGAAGCAGCAGACGCAACATCTCCTTTAGTTTCTCTCTGTGGGTAGTTGGGCCACGATTCAGCAGTTTGGTGGTATGTCTGCGTCCCTGAAGTTGGAAGGGAAGGCTGCCACCACGACAGGAAGTAGTGCACAAGAGTTAGGAAGTTGCTTTGAGGCCTTGCAGACACCTGACCAGGAATGGGAGTGGAGAACACCGATTTCGTGCATCCGACCGTTAGGCATCCACTGCTTTCTGTATCACAGTTGGTGCTGATGCAAGGAAATGTAACATATCTGAGAACAGAACATTAAGGGCCTGATTCATGGAATTATTTCTGTGTAAAATCAGGGTTTTGCACAGCATTCTTGCTGCAAATCCCTGTTCGTCGATTCATGGAATCGACTTCAGGGGACTTTTCCTGGACTTGCGTGAGTTTGCGCAGGCTCGAGCCATCAAGCGCCCTGTGCGATACACCATGCCACGCATGGGCGTGGCTTGTGCAGAGGGCTGGAAAGGGGGCGGAACACAGAAAATGGGAAAGGAAGTGCAAAAAAATGGGCGTTCCTAAAGACGGCGCGCAGGCAATCCCTTGCATGCCCACAATTGCCCTAAACAATACGTATTCATGGAACCACCCGCGCAGCATCTTGGCATAGTAATGGCCATGCAAATCCCTCAATCTCTACTCCATCCAAAGATAGGCGTATGTACACTTACTTTTAGGAATCGCAGCACGGAGGTGGGTTTACATGTTGGATGTAGGGGTGCATGTACACAACCAGGGTTCCTATATAATTTAGGAGTGGGCATGCAGATTATCTGAGTTACGATTTTAAATACGCATGTTGTCGGGGTGCAGGCAACAGTTATGGGGGACCCTGGCCCAAAATGCAGGTCTGCTTGCAGGGGACCACATGCACTGTTTGAAGGGTGTGTATATTCCTACTCGTGGGAGCACACAAAGGTAGCTGTTCTGGCTGTTTATGCTTTGTGTGGGGGCATTAGGAGTACTTTGCGCAGTGAATTCCATGAATACGCGGGCCGCGCATTTTCGATTCTGCATGTAGTCTTGTGCAGTGTCCTTTTCGACGCGCAACCCTTGCAGGATTTCTGCACACATTTCCATGAATCGGCCCTAAGAAAGTTGGCAGGAAAACAATGTATCCAATATCTGTTATCTTAGAGGTAGCAGAGTATAGTCTTGGGAGACACTCTGATACGAGTAGCCGGAAGAACGGGGGCTTGGAGTGTGCCTTGGCACATTCACCTTGTGCAGCGGTCATTTTCAGTTTTCCCCTCGCAACTTTTTTTTAAGTGATGAAAAACAAGTGCAGAGTTACATGGTAGAGTGGTTATGTCCTATTCATACAAATAAAATAAAATCAAGCACGCTCACATGGGACAATCCTTAGTCATGAGTACGTCAGATTGGAGTGAGACCCCTTAGGGTTTGAGATACGGTAATGGGACACGGTTTCCATGCATAGCCGTGATAGCCCATCTAAGTGACAAAGGCAATGTCAATGCATCGGGAGTCTACCCTCACCGAAAGATTCCTAACAAAAGAACTTTCACTGTTTACAAGACAACTTTTCCATGTCAAAACCCAGAACTGCATTACAGAAGCATTGAGGCGAACACAGCATAAATGCACAATGACATTGCCACCAGACAGAAGACGTACATGTAATGTGACAGGCGTTCATGCCACATCAGTTACCCCCGTAGCATTCTGCTAGCACTCAGGCTCGTCCAATTGAACAATGTGTTTTGCACCCATGCCTGTGGGAAGATGAGTAGGGGTTCATAAACATTTGCAGAAAGCGATAGGCAAGGAAAGCCAATAAGGTCATGGAGGGGTGCTGCTTTTAAGGCTGGGTGTGTGTTGACTACATTTCTCTAGTTAAAGCGGGAGGAAGTGCAGGAAATTTGGGGCTGGGATTGGGTAACTTTATCAGTACAGTTAGGTCTTAAGTGGGCTGGGGCTAGCCAAGGTGGACCCCGGCAGTCTCAGTAAAATGTATATCAAAAGGGGTGCTTCCAGAGCTGCCCCTTTTGCTTCAGGCTTTAGAAAAGGGCCCTTCGCCGAATCGCCTCACCTTTTCTCCCATAATGGTGGCACTGGCCTCCACCAGGCATCCCGCATCTCTTAGTTATAAGGATGCCTGCCAGGCGTCCCTGCCAACATTAAGGCAGAAAAGAGGTATTATCGACCCCAGATGGCCATCCCTTTCATTAAGAGATGCAGGGCTCAGAACCCTCTCCCCCAGGATGCTTATTGCTGCAAAGATCTTCCTGGCAGGGGTCGCCTGCAGCCCATTAGGCTATTAAGCCAAGGCTTGTTAAGGGGCGTGGCATAATGGGCGGCAGGCGACCCCTTTCAGACAGCCTGTTGGACCACGCCCCTGTGACGTGCACTGGCTTATTTTCCAATGCCACTTAAAGCACTGGGTGTAGACTAGCTTCCAGATCTGGTACTACCAGGTACAAGGGTTCAGAGTGAGTGGGACTGGTTTTGTGCTGGGCTCGACATGTGCTCAAGCGGTTTAATGCTGATAAACGCCTGGTTGGATTGGACATGCTTAAGCTTCCCGAACAGACCGACCGGGGATGGATCATCTTTTTTCTTAATAATGCAAGTGGCACATTTTCTTTCAAAACTTGAAAACCAAAAATTTTACAAATATAAAAAACTAGTCACTATGAATGGGTGTAAATTTGGAAAACAAATGTCTTTGGGCCTGAATCACAGAAGCATTTTATAATGGCACAATCCCATAAGAAAACACTCTGTGAATCAAGCCCTTTGGCTCTTTCCTACTTTGTCCATGACAAATAAAAAAAACCTAGGGCCTGATTTACAAAAATGTTTTAACATGGGGAAAGTCTCATTGAAAATATCTGTGTCAATTATGCTAAAGTGTCTACTACATTTTTTCCCCAAAACAATGCGCTTATCGCCAAAATCTTCCTGTGTGCTCGCTGGTAGAAATGCTACAATATTTCCTTAGCGCCTCCTGAATTTCCACGAGCACGCTCTCCGCTGAGCAAATGCAAGTTTTGGAGTGAACTCAACAGCGATAAAAATTGCAAGAAGGTTTTCTAAACCGGGCAGGCACACTTCAAAACCTTGCGAGTCCCGCTGCAAGGAATAACACAGCAGCTTGCCGGTTGCTTCCCAGCACTGTGTCTAATTTAAAGCGCATGGATGTGTGGTGCTTGTTATGTCTAACAAGTCCTGTAGCTGCTTTCTGATTCATCTCAGGCCCTCTCGGCCAAAGACGGCTCGCTCTTCAAAATCATAAGTATTCGTACTGTGATTTTTAATGAAAACCCAGTGGGGCTGGCCTACAACGCACCAGGATGAAATTGGGTCCATCTGGCAAATCATGCGACGATTTCCAGAGGGGATTCAGTGTCAATAGGTGCATATATCACTAAACACGCAGCCTCTTTAAACGGATCAAGGAGCGCTTAACTGGGTTATGTGTAGGAGAAGTGAACAAATTGTCTGAATTGAGCGTTAATGGGCCAGATTCACAATGATCTGCAATGGAGCAAGTTAGGGGAAACCGAGCAAAATCTCAAATTTTCATTTTATTCCGTACTCCCAAAGCTTAAAACTAGAGCAGATCCTGGGCTTCTTTAAGTAAAAGTGAGAGGATCTGGAGTAAATCTTTGTGAATTGGATTAGAATGTGAGCATTTCCAAGATACTCCAGATGCCAGATTACAGAAACTTTGCACCGGTGCAAGGGCAAAATTGCATGGGATTAGCACTAGGGCAAAGTTTGCCCTGCTTTTAAAAACACTAGTGCATATTAGAAAACTATTGCACTATGACAACTGCCCCTTGGCATTGTATAAGCACCTGGGCAAAACATTGCTATAGTGCAAGAAAGATACATTTGCAATACATTTTTGTTACTGGGGCAAAGTTTGTCCTAGTGCTAATACCATTCTGTGTTAGCACTAGGGCAAAGGTTGCCCTATTATTTAAAACACTAGGGGCCAGGTTGCAGTAATTTTGCACCAGTGCAAGAGCAAAGTTTGCACAGCTATTAGCACTAGGGAAAAGTTTGCCCTATTTTTAAAAACACTGGAACACATCAAAAAACCATTTCACCTCGACAAGTGCAGTTTGGCATAATAAAAGCACCAAAGCAAAGATTGCCCTAGTACAAAAAAGATGCATTTTCACTACATTTTTGCACCATGGCAAAGTTTGCCCTAGTGCTAATACGGAATGGTATTTGCACTAGGGCAAACTTTACCCTGATACAAAAAAGCATCAAACATGTCTCTTTTTAGCACTAGGTAAATGTTTGCCCTGGTGCTTTTAATATACCAAACTGCACTTATCGAGGTGCAATGGTCTTTTAACATGTCCCAGTTTTTTTTAAAAAATAGGGCAAACTTTGCCCTAGTGCTAATACCATGCACATTTTGCACTTGAACTGGTGCAACGTTTCTGTAATCTGGCCCAAGGACATATCAGAGAACTATTGCACCATGACAACTGCACCTGGGCAAAAATTGCACTAGTGCAATAAAGATACATCTTGGATGCATTTTGCCCTGTTGTAATAATGCAGTGAAAAAAAGTATATTTTTTGCCCGAGAGCAATTTTTGCCTGGTGCATACCATGCACTTGTCATGATGCAATCATTTTCTAATATGGGGTAGTGTTTTAAAAAATAGGGCAAACTTTGCCCTAGTGCTAATACCATGCAACTTTGCACTTGCTTCGGTGCAACGTTTCTGTAATCTGGGCCGGAATCTCCAGATTGTCTCCATTTGTAGGTTTTGTGTCTCAAACATAAGAAGGAAGATGCATACATTTCAGAACCTTATGTACACAAACTCACTTTCTCCAGTGTTAACCTTTGCAAAACGGACCCACTGAAACTGTGAACATGCAGGAACAAACTCAACTGTTTGAAATACAACATTTCTGCACAGAATAAATCCTTTAAGGTTAGAGATTGTTTCGAATTATTTAATTTACAAAAAAAATGTTTTTTTTTTTAAATCCACAAAAGAAGTAGGCAACTGGAAATCCCAAAACTCAACTGTACTAAAACCCCTGTTAACGACACTGCAAAACTTAGCATCTGTTGTAAGTGCTTACAATACATACATAAGACATTAAACACACATTTTTAAACTTATTTTTTAGATAAGCTAATTTAGGGAACAACGTTAGATATTTCAATTCATAAAGTACAATCTTTTGGTAGATTTTACAATGCACTTTACTGAAACCAAATGAGTAATGTAGACATTAAGGGCCACATTCTGAAATAATGAAAATGTGCAATGTCCTTTTTTATCTGCATTACTTAAGTGTGGCTCATCTTATTCCCAAAGGGGACATGCACATTTCCAAGGACCCAAGCAGCAGCCTAAATGTTGAACTTCCCAACCACTTTACATACATGCGTGTCGGGAACACGCACCCGACATTGATGTATGACACCCTCTCAGCTCCCATTTGTATGCTGTCATACCGTTTCACAGTGACTGGCTCTTGAATAAAAAATAAATAAAAAAAAAACATTTGTAACCCGGTTTGGGGATAGACTTCAAAGTGGGACAGCAGCCCTTCCCATTGAGGCTGATTTACTTAAAGAAAAATGCATAAGAGGGCCAAGAACGACCCTGTAGTGCATTGCATGTCCCTCTCCGCCTGTTCAAACAGGCACATGAGAATGCTTATTTTTTTCGGGGCCTTTAAATGTTTATCTGTTTCTGAATTCAACATGTACCCCTCTACATGCACAATTGTGCAACGGGGATGGAGCAGGGCACCTAACAGATGTCTTTTGTGAATGGGGGCACAATTTATTTTTGGTCAAAGTGAGGCGATGAGCTAGGACATCTCATTCCTTACACCAAAAAGGGTTTAGGATTCTGGCCCTACAAGTTATCTTTTATGTTCAATGTTTTTCAGCAGTGATGTTTTTTGTTTATTATTGTGCAATGTTGCTTTTTGTGTTGGCTCAAGTTCAACATCATCGAAGATGCAGTTAAGAGATCGTTGATAATTGAACGCAAATCAAATGATTTTTCTAAATTAGCAGTTAAGCTCGCAAGAGGCTGTTGGGTAGCCTAGCACTGGCTATTGTCAGCAAGGCACATCCATATTCATCCTCTGAGAAGGCACCTTGTGGGACTAACCCCATTTTTGAAATAAGGAGTTTGGGGTATTGGAACCTTGAAACTATTGCAGTTTGAATCAACACGTTGGGCTAATTTGCCACCAATGAATCAGGAGTGGAGCCAGAACTTATCTGATGTATATGGATTGAGCGATAAGCATTACGGCATTGAATGCATTCATACACTCTTATGGAAACAGTAGGACTGGAACAACAATATTAGACTTGAATATAGTGTGGATACAATAGGACAATTGTCAGGAAGTTGGAGTCCTAATTGGATGAGCTTACAGTATAAGCGCACACCAGGGATACAAACTGAAAGAAGAAGTTGCCTTGAGGATGACTGCAGGTCGAAACACATGTCGCCTGTGACTGCTATTAAAAGAATAAATAATTGGCTGCACATTGATAGTGATTGGAGTCATCTTTTTGAGGATGCAGTCAAGGGCATTAATGATCACTGTCATAGCGCATATTGTCAGCATTACATCCATTTATTAATCGTCAAATTCATCCGTTAGCCACAGTTCACCCACTGAAATCCCAACTGCTGTGCTAGTTATATTCATGTGAATTGTCCTTATTTGCTGCGCATTAGTACGTTTAGCTAGTGTGATTATTTGCTAGATCCAAAGGGACTGATTCGCAAAAAGCAATCATCACTTACATCCACGTAATATAGGTCATTTACTCATTAGAACAATGCACTCAATTGACAAACACATATATATATAACCCCGCATCCGGGGAGGATAGAGAAATGGGTATTTCATCTTTCTAAGTAACTTGCATGCCTCCTGGTTTTGCTGCAGCAAATTGGACTGCATGATACCAATTCTGTGTTGAAAAATGGTTACACTAGCATGAGAGATTTGTCATAGATCTTTGTATGCACACTGAATCCTCCTGTGTTCTGGCCAGTTTGCACTGGTGGGCGGGTATTTTCTCACCGAGCTTCTATGCTTTAGAATTCTCTACTCCCCATTCTAAGGGCAGCCTCTGATCTGCTTACATCCAGAAAGCTTTGGAAAGCTGGACTTTTTCCTGTGCAGGTTGCCCCCTTGCTTCTTCACGAGTGCTCCTCTCATTGGGCTTATTAAACGTGGAAGAAATAGAACAATATCTTTACCAGTATGCGTAATGCCCTGCAGCAACCACTGGCAGTGCCTTACATACCATCATTGAACATACAAATAAATAAGCAAAGACCTCTAAACTTGACCCATATTCAAAAATATGCAGTGGGTATAATAGTGACTGGTTCCATTGCACTCATAACACACCAAATGCACCAGGGCACTTAATAGGGTGTGGAATTAAGCCACTTAACAGTGCCCACTGCATAGCCGCTTAAGTGCAATGAAAGACGGAGTTAGCTGGATGTTTGAGTCTGTATCCTGCAGGTCTCGGGGAGGGTGCCCCGATGGACATTGCTTTCTGCATTTCCTGGCAGCCTGGAAGTGGGTTAGCCAGTTGAGGGCAGTGCCTGAGAGTTTCATCCTGTTGGATAGGATGTTTAGGATGATCGTGTGGCCAATGGTGTCAAAAGCTGACTTCTGACTTATTAAGTGTAGGTCATGAGTCAGTCATAGATACTCACGGTATCGTCTTTGTGATTGGCTGTGTTACATGTAGAGTAGTCAATGTCAGGATTGCTTCATAACTTTATGAGCCTGTATGTTTGACGAGCGTTTCACTGGAAGGCTATGATAAAACTATTAGGTACTCTCCAGTTCCAGGGCAATATGAGGTAACATTTATTTACTTTGGACCTTTTGGGATATGGTAGGGAGAAACGGGGTACATCTATGTCTATGTAGAATGGGGCAAGTGTACCTGGGTAATCAAGTGGTCCTTTTTGGCTCTGTTCAAGGTCAAAATAAAATTTCCCAGAAACCTATTTTTTAGATTCTTGCAATACAGAATATTTTAGTAGTCTATGGGCCTGATTTCTAATGAATTTTCCAATGGGACGTTTCCATTAAAAAAGTGCTTTGGAAAATTAGGCCTTATGAATTCTGGAACTCCAGCCCCTTCCAGGTATTAGATGTGCTTGTTGGGAAAATGGTATTAAGAGCTGGGTTGATTTCCAAATATTTTAGTGCTTTTTAGGATCAGATGTGGAAAGTACAAGAGCACAGGACACTTCAATGGTCACATGTTCTAAGCGAGCGGGAGGGTGAGTGATACTTTTACAAACCATATCTCTAAGAAATCACATCTATGTTAGCATTCATACAAAGTACTGTATCCAATACATTATACTCCTGTGCGGCTCAAGAGATGCTGTTCAAATGATAGAAACCCCAACCTGGGGCACGTGGAGCAGGGAACAAAGCTGCCCTAAAATAAAGGGGCTGGAATTTCTGGATGATTATCCTATACAATGAAAGTGAAGGTTATTTTAATATGCTTTCATATTGTTTTCAGTCATTTGGAGGGGATTTTTGAACTCATGGTAATTTCTTTTTTCATAAAGCTATTTTGATGAGATGATTTTTATTCCAAGTCATTGGAAAAAATGTTCACTCTCCCCTTTGGACCAGTGGTTTCAGGAACAAGTTAATGAGGTTACTTTGGAGAAAGCTGTTTTAGAGGGTACATGTACAGGGGAATATATGGGATTCAGATAAACATTACTATGTGTCCCTTAGATATTATTGGTCATTCATTATTTAATGAGCGTGTACTGTGGGACTACAAGCTTTACCTTGTGTCTGTACGCTTTTTCAATGAATGTTTGCAATCAGACCATTTATGTCTGTAACTATCCTAGTATGTATGTGTTCAATTATTTTCCTGCTCTTGTTAGTTTATGTTTTATATTCTTCTATTGAATATTTTTTATTTGAAATGTACATTTGTTTTTGTAATCCTTTATGTGTTTAAGTCATTGGTATAGCAATACAATTTATTTTATAAAAATCATTATCTTAAGAAAGGTATTAGTTCAAAGAGGCAAAGTGTAACATGAACTCATGAAGGTCATTTACTGCCTGAATGAGCAGTTGTGGTCTGCTCTTATCCTGTGTGTAAAGCTCTTCCTAATACAGTAGGGACTTTAGGAGTCACTTCTCTGACCTTGGCTTTTTCTGCTGCTTCACATTAATTTCTTGTTAGCGTTATGGAATTTCAATCATGGTTAAATGCAGAAGTCCAATACATACTTTAGAACAAATACATCCATCCACAGACCAACAAAGCCATCTGTCCATGGTGCGATGATACTGTTGTACTTTGTGGGTGACCTCCATCAAGCACAGCTGTGAAGGGTTATGTTTCCATGTGGTTGTTGATTCACCAATAACTTTTGATTAGGGCTGGGATCATAGACTTAAAGAAAGGTGTAATTGAGTGCATTTATCATGTTGACCAAAGTTAGTATATATGAGGAAAGGTACATATATATTTGCACATTTATATATATTTATATATATTTGTATATATATTTGCACATTTGTTCGTGATGGTAAACTATTGGTGGTTGGTGATTTCACAATCCCAGCCCTGAGTTTGAAAATATTGAAAAGAGAGTGCTCTTACAACACATGACGAGTTTAGCAAGTTTAGGGATAATGCACCATTAAAGCTATTGAACTTTCATCAGATTAGGGTTCAGCCAGAGGTCACAGGTAGCGATCCCGGGTCAAGTATTCAAAGCTCCATCATGCCTACTTGTTCAATGTTTCCTTATACATCCTCTGTGGAGTCATCTACTGAAGCAGGGATAGCTACTAGTTTAATGGTACTCATAATGTCTTATATATACATTTACTATACCAGAACAGGCTACAATAGTAACTGTATGTGGCCCATCTGAGTACTAAGGCTTTTTTTTTGTGCAGCTGGTGCAATTCCCATGTGTGATTCCCGCAAGCGTCAGAGGATCATCACTCTGGTGCCAAGTGTGGATGGCAGAATTGAAGGGCTTCGGGAGTGCCCGCCTAAGGCAGCCAAAGCTCTCTCCAGGCTTCCTGGCTTTACCTTAGAGTGACACACAAATGAAGTCAGAAAACTGCTGCGTGGTGCGCAATGCTTTGTTGTCATCCGATGTACCTGAGCGTTTTTGCCATTGTCATTCTTCATTATCCCACAACTCTTAAAATGGTGGATGGAATAAGATTTCAGCATCCGTCAAACATTTAGGGGTTACTGTTGATCTGAGGGCACCTGGCTTACACTTTCCATTTATCATGGACTGAAATACAGTTCTTCAGTGATTCTTCATTGTACTTCCTAGGGCACGTAAATAACAACAACTACCAGCTTACTGTGAATCCCATGATCCCTTGCACAAGCACTAATAGGGGTTTCCACCAGCTAGAGGAACAGAAACAACACTTACGTATCTGCGAGATGAGCTCTTGAAGTCATTTGACAGCAACTACCGGCAATCCCTCATTTTGTTAGACTAGTTAGAAGCTTGCAATATTGTTACCAATTTACTTTTCACGATCCTCCCAACACTTTCTTTGGCATTGAAGGCAAATGGCTTGCAGACAGAACTCAGCCTTCCTTTCTGTCAGACGTCTCCATGTCAGATCTGGCCCCTTCCTTTGTGTACCCCCTCTCCAGAGCTATTGGGTTCCACAAAGCTCTCTAATCCCCTCTGTGCTTCTCAAGACCTACTTTAAACCTCTAGCATGGCCAACCAGGTTAAATGCAGATTACCTTCAGGTTAAGTGACTCCTCCATTGACTTACCCAGTATCACCCCCCCTGCGGGATACAGATACAAAACTGGGTGGTAGAAAACAGTCTCTGTCTAAATGCATCAAAAGTTGAAATCATCATTTTAAGGTTTTCATCCCTCCCACTAAACCTTCCAACTGGACATCTTCTGCGGCTGTGCTGCCTGCCCTATCTCGTTCTGCTAGAAACATGAGTGTTATCTTTGATACCATGCTTTTCATCTCCCCCCAAGTTTAGGATATCAGTATTGGATCCCATTTTCAGCTGCATGGACTGAAACACATACCCCCTTTCCGGAGTCTCTTACAAAGATTACAAGTTCCCAATGTGTGTGTGATGTTAAGGGTATGCTACTGCAGTAGTCTGTACCGTGGGGTTCTCAACACTTGTGTATAGGCATGTTACAAATGCGATATCATATCATATCAATCCATCCACTGAAATACTAAAATCAGAAGACCACATCAGTCCTGCCTCTGTTATACCCCTTCCCTTCTCCCAGGGGATAAGTCCTCCTAAAATAAAAGTAGGGATACTCATTAACATACGCAGTGGGATGTGATGCACCAGAAATGAGCATGTCAAGGTGACATATGCACATTTCCTTCAATTGGCTTTGCATAGCCATACAAATTGCAGAGGACAAATAGCACTTGCCTCTCATAAAATCAACACACACAAAAAAACCAAGAGAGGATATTTTCTTGTAATAATGTTTTGAAAACATTATATGATGTGCATGTTTTAAACTCCAAGAATCAGTAACATTGTTTGCCCTGGAGCATGCAGTCCCAAAATGTGACATTTCACCTTTAGTTGTATGCTACTGTTCATCCCTTATTTGGTACGTTGGGGAAGTGCCCAGCCTGCGAACATGGAAACCGCAGTTCAAATCCCGAGGGCAGTGCAAATTCATAAGTAAAAAAAAAAACAGTCAATGCTTCTCATTTTACACACGGCCTCTAAAATACCCAGGGGTGACGGCGTCCACCCTCTGAAAAAAGCGTGTGGTCGTTGTCCACTTGCACGTACCTCTGACTTGATCCCTGCCTTCTCCCCTCTCGTGAGTCCCAAGATCCTTCCTTCAGCACCATCCTCACCGCAAGCCAACCCCTCCCACCTTTCACCTCATGTCCCATCTCTTCCCTCTGCCTTCAGACACAGCCAATGCTACCTTACTTGCTTAGTTGCTTGTCTGGTACTATGGATGCTGCTGCTCGTATTTTCGTGATAATAAATGCTGTTGTTCTTGCCCTCCCCACTTCCCCCCTGCGCATAGTGATCTCAATGCTGTCAAGTCCCGTGAAAGATTAGGGGCTTGACTAATGGAATTTTTAGCGCCGTGCAAAGTGGCTTTGCACTGCCAACAAACACCCTGATTTACAGAACAGTGCAAAGTGTATTTTTGCAGTGAAAAGACGCCTTGCAATGAAAAAGTACTCTTTCCACCGTGAATTAGGCCCATCTAGCACAGTGCAACGAGTACTTTTTCGGTGCAAGGTGTCTTTGCACTGCAGAAATACACTTTGCATTGTTCTGTAAATCAGGGTGTTTGTTGGCAGTGCAAAGCCACTTTGGACCACTTTTAAAATTCCATAAACCAGAGCCCAGCTTCCTGTATCCAGTCCCCATACCTTGGAGGCACCACTAAGGAGTTGCATTCTCACCATGCCCCCCCCCAGCCCCCTTCCAATGCTTTGTGATAGGAGTACCGGCTACCAGCCATGGGTTAATGGGCCCCGGCGTCACCAGATCAGGGGAGCCCTGAGGCAGCCCATTGGGAAGTAGCATGCCTTGAACATGTGCTCACTCCCTTGCCTAGTTTACCTCCAAAATGATCCAGGAAATCTGTACTGGGCTGTCCCTGCTACCTTCAAAGCTGTCAGATCAGGGACATGTCTGCGATTATGTGACCCACTGCCACACAGGGCTTTGAAGTGGCACCATAAACCAACTGCCCTGCATTGTGAACCTCTCAGCGTCGCGTTACTGCTGCCTGACTGTGGGAAATGGGAGCCGTACAGTGACACAGCTGGAGCTTTTCAGGTTAATGCTGACTCGAAAGCGTTAGGTTTGCAGCCCTTGGGTTGAACGTTGCTTCAAAACACCGACGTTTTCGATAAGAACACGTGCGGCGAAGTGCGTCCTACTGGCTCCACTTATCGAGCAGTTTCCAAACGTACGTGCAGATCCGTTTCTGCGGTCCCGCTCACGTGATCAGCGTGCAATCACCAGAGAGCGTCGCGGCAGAGCTGTTAGCGAGTTGTCCACAGGAGGACTCCTCGGGCACGGCCTGTCACAGCAGCTGTTCGCCGACTACGCACAGCGCTCTTACTATCCACACGTTTTACTGTTTGAAATTGCAGGTGTGCATGTGAAGGCAGACTATGTATAGTGTAGAATACGTGTGCACTTTAGAAGGGCACGTATAAGTGTTTTAGCTAGAAGTAAGTGCATATGCTCCTTCGGGGACAATTAACACTAGATAAGAGGGTAATCTGACCACCAAGTGCTCACCCTCAAACAAACAACAAATAACTCAAAAAGCCATTCGGTCATTAAGGTGCATGATGCGCCTGACACCACCCTTTAAAAAATGTTTATGAAATGCAAATAAAGTGAATAATTATAACTTTTTTTTATCGTGCACATACAAAAAAATATAGTTTACATTTTATGTCGTCTACATTTAAATATTGCTCTACCTTAATGGCTAATTTCACACTTATAGCAGCCGGATTATCAAATCAACACATCCACACTTTTGTACACATATACCCATCCCTACATGTTTCTTTCCATTCTTACAGTTTAAAAATGTTGTACTCAGGAAATTCATCAGGGCAGAGCTGAATCTAGCAATCAATGATTACTCATACTAATGCACTTTTTTAGCACACATTGAGGCAAATATCGTATCACCATCAATTACGATCCAAAATTAACCTTCTTGGTTACACAACTCGGATCACCATATTTCAACAGTTTTCTTCCTTATTATTTGAGTGTACTCCTGTTTTTTTCAATGTGCCACCTGCAACAATAAACACATGGGCACGATTCATGGAAAAGTGTGCATTTATCCTGCAAAGGTTGCGTGCCCTGAATGACACTGTGCGAGCCTGCGTGCAGAATAAAACATACGAGCTCCAAATATTCATGGAACTGTCTGCGCAAAGTAACCGTATACGTAAGTCATGGCCGGAATGCCCCCGACATGCTCCCACGCAAAATCAAAAACAGCCAGAACAGCTACCTTAGCTTGCTCACCCAGGCCCAAATACACGTATCTTTCAAACAGTATGTGGGGTCCTCCGCTAGCTTGACTGCAACTCGGTGTACCCCGTGCGGGGTAGTCAGTAACTGTTACTGGCACCACGACAACTTGCGTACGATTTATCCTATCTCAGGTAAAACTTGGAAAATCTATGTGTGAACCCCCGTAAATCATTCCTGCACCCCACTACACTGTGTATGCGCACACCTAAGTCAGATCAGAACCACAGCTGCGTACACGCATCCCTAAATCTGACACCCAATCTTACTCCTACACAGTGAATCCTATGCACAAGTGTCTGTACGCCTGCCTTCGGGTGGCGGATAATATGAGGGCTTTGCGTGGCCATTTCCCTGCAAATGGTTGCACGCTCAGATCCATGAATACCATTAATACGTATTGTTCCATGCAATAGTAAAGAAAGAAACGTTCTTTAGATACTCTGTTATGTCCCCACATAACAGAAGGGCACTCACGAGTTTATTAGCTAGAAGTAAGTGCATATGTTCCATTCGGGACTATGTCAATCAATGGCTAGGAATGACTGAAGCCCTCCTATAATGTTGACAACTGCATAATCAAGTAGCCCCAGTCATATCCATCCACTCTAGCAGCTTTCCTAACTTTGGGAACAATAACAGTGTCTTTCACACATACTCTCCATGTGTAGCAATGCTTTTATAATCCGGGTCTGTTGCAGTAGATTACTTAATCAGTAATGAAAAAAGTGTGGGAGGGACCCTATTCTCTGACAAAATAGTTACTCATAAGCTTGATTGGTAACTTGCACTGCCAATGAGACATTTGCATTTCAAAGCCCAAGGTTGGGTTTGAATCTACTACCTGCAAAGTAAATGGAATCATAAGATAACCATTTTTTTGAAACCATTTAATGATGACTGGGCCATAATAAAGTTTCATATTTTTTGTGGCAGTATGCATGTGTTTCAAAATATTAACAACAATAAGTTGCAATCAAGCCTTGGTCAAACAGTTGATTAAACACAGGTTTCTTAATCACACTGGCTCTTGTGCCCAGGGTCTATAAATCAGGCATTTTACAAGTTGTCCCCAATCAGGTGTGAAATAGCCTACCAGACCACTTCTTGCTTACAGGCTCTCCTCATACAGCATCACTAGATTTTGAATTGTGGCACAGGACAATGTGGGACTTTGAAGACATTGTGAGATATATAGGGGCATTGTGCTAATACACGGACCACCGCTCAAATTTGTCCTGTAAGACCCCCCGTCCAAAAAAAGAGTCTGGCTCTGTTTCTGTGTCCCTTCCATGGTATGCAGTAATAACATTGTGGCCAAAATATTGCCTTTACAAAAAATCGCGTCAAAAATGCTGTGGTTTGACTCTGTAAAGGTGTACCACATGATACCATTTAAGGGGAGTGGGATGACAGTTGGGCTCCTCTTATACAGACATTTTATCAAAATCTCGAAAACAAATTTAAAGTGTCATGCACTGTAAAATCTTTAACATTTTTAATAAAGTAAACCAACTTCCATTAATTGCCCTCAATAATGACATGACTCTTTATTGGCAAAGAGTCCTACTAGATAATAAAATAATGGGATCTGTGCGCATTTCAAAACATTAACAATGGCAATGCAGTTCTGTTGGATAAATACTTTAGAGAACTTCTAGGACCTTTTCTGATATGCCTCGCATGAGTCAGACATTTTGCTGTTGCAAAAACAGGAGATTCCTCTGTAGAATTCCGACACAGAGCCAATGTCTCCACAGTAACTCTGACTTGTCTTTCCCTGAACAAGGGTCTCAGAAACCTTTTTTCTTAATGACAAATACTGTTGGCATTGGAGAAAAAAGGAACTCCATTCTCAACTGTTCCAGGGCAAAAAGGACAGTCAGGTCAAACACTAGCATTCCACCTCTTAGGCAGACTTGCTGGAAGAAGGGTTCCTTTCCGAAACCTTACATACTTCAGGTTAACATAATCTAGAGACTCTTCATAGCCTGGCTCAGATTTATCAGCCCAATTACTCAGCAGCACACAGAGCTATCTGGCCCTGCTTGCACTCATAGGCCTTCACAGCTGCGGCTTTAGACGGTGAAGACATGTTAGGTAGATTTAGCCAAAGGTCACTTAACTAGAGCGAATCTAGTTCACATATGATATGAACACACAAGGGGGGTGACTGCCCTCCATCTTGGGTTAATGCACCCATCACTGCCTCCTTGTACTTGCCTAGTTCTTCAGCAGAGCTGAGCTGTTACCAATGATAAACGGGACGAGCCAGACAGAACCATTCTATGGACTGCAGCATCCCTGTTTCAAGGCGTACCAGCAGGTTTGGTGAGGTTTGCGAGAGAGCACGAATATTTTAAAGATATTTGTTTTCCAAAACCACCAGTTTCGGACAACCCATATTGCCCGGAGCTCTTCCCCAAATATGGCTGCCTGCCTCGCTTGGGCCTTATAGGCTTCGATAGAACCTAGAATGGCCCGTCCCCATGCTCATTAGCGAATCGCATCAATGCTCCCCTATATCTTGCTAATGTCAGTCCCGCCTTAGCCAGCTGTGCATCTCAGCGTCAATTTGCATTAAGTCTCTGGCCCAAATAGTCATAATGTTCTACTTGCCTAATAAGACCATCATTCAATTGTCAGCATACTGCCCCCTTATTCTTTTTACTACCATGAAACAGAAATGATAGTCTTAGTAACAGAACGTCCATTTGTGTTACAAAATTCCACCAATGCACGTGATCTGCCCGCAATCCAACCGGAGTAAGAGAAAGTAGGGCCGCATCATCTATGAACATTAACACAGTTTATTTTCCCTTTGCCACTGTGGGGACATTCATCTGAAGCAGCAGCAAGTTTGTGATGATCCCATTAATAAACAAACAGAATAGTCTGGGTGCCAGTGCACATCCCTGGAGTACACCCATCTCTCGCATACACCCATCTCTAGCGTACACCTCTAGCGTACACCCATCCCTGGCGTACACCCATGTCTAGCATACACCCATCCCTGGTGTACACCCATCCCTGGCGTACACCCATCTCTGGCATAAACCCATCTCTGTCGTACACCCATCCCCGGTGTACACCCATCTCTATCGTACACCCATCCCTGGTGTACACCCATCCCTAGTGTACACCCATCTCTAGCGTACACCCATCCCTAGCATACACCCATCTCTATGGTACACCCATCTCTAACGTACACCCATCTCTATGGTACACCCATCCCTATCGTACACCCATCCCTGGAGTACACCCATCTCTATCGTACACCCATCTGTAGCGTACACCCATCCCTAGGGTACACCCATCCCTTTCGTACACCCATCCCTGGAGTACACCATCTCTATCGTACACCCATCTCTAGGGTACACCCATCTCTAGCGTACAGCCATCCCTGGCGTACAACCATCTCTAATTTTATTTGCTCAGTTGTGCTGCCCTCCGTGCACCATCTCACAGTTGCTGTATTTCCCGAGTAGAGGCACTGAATGGCAGGCAAAAGAGCGGATAGTATAAGACGATTTTGGGTGTTTACCACAGACGTGGC
This sequence comes from Ambystoma mexicanum, assembly GCF_040938575.1. Classification (NCBI taxonomy): domain Eukaryota; kingdom Metazoa; phylum Chordata; class Amphibia; order Caudata; family Ambystomatidae; genus Ambystoma; species Ambystoma mexicanum. The sequence goes on along the minus strand of NC_090939.1, from coordinate 912,714,792 downwards.
CTAGGGTCAAAACAAGCTCTTTCTTTCTTTCTTTCTTTCTTTCTTTCTTTCTTTCTTTCTTTCTTTCTTTCTTTCTTTCTTTCTTTCTTTCTTTCTTTCTTTCTTTCTTTCTTTCTTTCTTTCTTTCTTTCTTTCTTTCTTTCTTTCTTTCTCTCCTGCTTTCCTGCTTTATTGCTTTCTTGCTTTCTTGCTTTCTTTCTTGTTACAATGTGCCAAAATATATTACGAGATGTATATGAAAATACCCCACAATCAACCCTACCTTCCTTCCTTCCTTACCACACAGACATCTTTAGAAATGGAAAGTGTATCAAGCATGCAGGCAGTACGTTATTATTTGCAATATTACAAGAAAGCTCAGTGGGTTCGTCTGTAGGTATGAAAATCATTGATGGTACTTTTACTTTTTTGTCTCCCAAATTCTGGCATTCTCGCTTTCAGTGTATATATATATATATATATATATATATATATATATATATATATATATATATATATATATATATATATATATATATATATATATATATATATATATATATATATATATAGCTTTCCTTTCACTGGGATTTCTCTCGGTGGATGCTGTCGCACAGCAGCAGCTAAACTGCCACCACCAATCTAAGCTTCCATGGGATGTTGCTTTGGCATTAGAAGTGCACTGCGACGACCATGTTTATTTCTCTTCACAGACGTCTGTGGAACCCGAGCCCTCCTGCTCCGATGACATCTAAGGCGAGAGAACTCTTCTGTCCCCTAGACTTGTAAACATAGCAGGCCAGCTTCTTCTCCGGACACTTAGAACAATAAACATGTAATTTAGATTTAAGCGATCGTGTTTTGAAACCGAGATTTAGAAATAAACATTTGGACCAAATGTATATCTTGTATAGCAATGTTTACTCGAACGCTTTCAAGTCTACTACCGTACGTTTAGTTTGCACTTATTTTTTTCCGGTCTTTTTAATCACAGGTCACTTTCCTTTTCCTTTGGACTGGAAGTGGCATTCCTCTCAGAGTGGCATGTTCTATATCTCCAGCTTCAAACACATCCACTGACATGGGCACCAGTTTACCCTCAGAAATTGTGTTCAGAATGGCATGTCAAATCCCCATGGTTTTCCTTGCTACTCGCATTCTCGTTCTCCCGATTCTCATTGGTTGAAATGTTGAGGCAAGTTCTTATTTCTAAAAGATCAGTAACACAACGGCACCACCTGAAAGATGGCTTGCACAATGCAAGCATATATGCAGGGGAGTTGCTAGGTCTGGAAAAGACCCGGGGCTAAGCTGATGTCGGAACTGTCGGGACTGGGGGCTAGCTAGTCTTTTGGCTATAGCTCCTGAGATTCTATCCGGGGCTACAACCAAAAGATCAGGGGCTATAGCCCCCTTAGCCCCCCCTAGCAACGCCCCAGCAAAAATATATCCAGCACCACAAAGTGAACAGCAAAGAGGACACTGTGATGGGTGCTGGCTACCCAGGGGCAGTGGGGCAGCGGGGCTGTGCCCCCTGCTCTTCAGTGATAGGGCCAGAAATCTCATTTCACCCCATGGAGATGTTTGCTGTTGTCAGTTTCTGACTATGCATTCTAAATGAGACAGCAGGTGATGTCAATGTCGTATAACGTCGTTTCATCGACAGTCATTCTTACAACCGCCTTTTAAACGAGTATAAAATTACGAAAAAGGTCATCACATTTTTTTAGGGGGGTGGGAAAAGGCAAATGAGGAGTTGGGGGGGTCCGAATAGTTAAAAAGAGCCAATTTTACTGAGAATACAACACCATTTCCCTTGTAAGTCAATTACAGGAACTGCACGGCTGTTAAGGCAGTGGCAACCCGCAGTATCTGGGTATCGACACTGGATGCTGAACTCTTTAGACGCTGGAGGATATCACTCCAGGCACCGAGCTGGAAAGGAGCTCAGCAGGTTGAAGGACAGTTTTTTGAATTCTGTGTGCCAGACACAGCATCTGTTTGAATTGCTGTGTGGTGGACGCAGCCACTTTCTTTTTATGGAGAAGAAAACAACATGCTTCTTTCTAGGTTTTGTGCCAATTGTCAGATTGAGTTGTCATGTGAGTTGGTGATTTGCAAGTTCAGTTTATTGAACAGAGAACAAGTGTACCCCTACAAAGACAACCATATAGTATTTTATGAAGATGTCTACAGGGCTTCCTGTAGTGTAAACTGGGACACCAGGACACCAGTGGCACATTATCTAACCCTTGTACCGCTGCTATGAACGGAGCAAACGCTTGCATAATGTGAAATGGAGCAAACGGGTTGTGTCATAATCTGTGTTATCTAAAATCATTTGAACTATGGAAAACATGTATCCCTTTATTCTACAATGTCTTCTACCTCCCCCACCCTCCCTCCTCTTATTTCTTGTTCAGCCCCCAAGCCTCCTACTTAGCTTATGTTGGCAACTGCAACTGCCGCCGCCACATCCGCTCCTTCCCCTGGTTCCCGCAGGCCACCATGGAAAGGGAAGCAGGGCTCTGTACCAGAGGCGTAGCCAGGATTGTCTGACAAGTGGGTCCTGAAGCTAATGCAATTGGACCCGCAACAGTGACATTTACATCGGTAAATGCCCACCCAGGGCTGCTGAATGGGCATTTACAGATTTTGGGTGGGCCTTGCCCGCTCAGGCCTTACCATGTCTACGCCTCTGCTGTACACCATGGTGACCATCTTGGAAAATCCTTTTTTTAGCTCCCTGCATTACCGTTTTGGTAACGCGGGGTTCTAATAGCCTTAATCCCATGTTCCATTTGCTGGAACGGGGGATAATGGCCCGGAGCCCTCGTTATCTGCCCTCACTTCTCTGGGGCCGATAACTTGGGATGTCTGCCCGTTAGCCCCCATTCCCGCCACTGAAACGGGGGATAAACGCCATAGTGAACAGATCTTTTGATCATTCGGATTGGAGCAAATCCTGCTTGTTCCAATCCTTAATACACAAGTAACAAAGTCAGTGCTTATTTCATTTGCTCTATTTTTTGCATAAAGGCAAATCTGAGGTACACTGGCCCCCAGATCTCAGCTTGCCGGCTTCCCACTTCACAGATTGTTAGCCATAGTATTCTTACAGAAAAGTGAATAAAATTAAATATTACAGCGGTTGATCACACATGCATTACACATGTGAATAGACATACAAACACACACATATTGTGTATACTCTTTGGTGTCGGTGCCGCCTAACCGTGTTCTCCTATGGGCATTCCTGATGGTAGGCACACTAGGATTGCTAGCCATCTGTTCTTCTTCTCTTAAACTTCACTGCCCCACTTGGGGTCTGATTCACAGAAGCATTTTATAATAGTGCAATCCCATAGGAAAACGTGCAGCGCTTCAGGTCCTTGGTATCACATGCACTGGAATATCTACCTGTTCAGCACTGCCTGTAAAACCTGCATTATTTTTTGGCAGTTCATTCTATAAAATGCACGGTGAAATGCACCATCTATTCTGGCCCCATTATTAAAAGTAAATCTTGGAGGAAGCAACTCCCTTGTCCCCCCCCCTCACCCCCCACAATGCCCTCCCCCCGTGTTAGGTAGCCAGACCTTGCTTTGCTCCTTGGCAGGCTTGCATTCTGGAAGAGATTTGTGCCTAATTAAAAGTTTGTGTCCATGGACACTTTCTGAAGGGGCTGGCCCGAGGCCTGCTGTTAGCGCCGCTTGCATTACCGCACTCACCAGGCGCATACTCTACTTACTTCAATGACGTTGCTCCCCCCTTTCCAAAGGTATATGATTTATTCCATTTATTTTGCATATAGTCAGTCCCCAAGATACAATCAGTGGCCAGATTGCTGCAAATGGATTTGCAGTACAGAAAATGCATTGCGAAGGACTTTGCACCGGTGCCCTTACAACTGTGCATTTACAGACACCTTTTGGGCATTCACGAAATGAATGCGTCTTTTTTAATTTCATGCTAATCTGGCGCTTAAAAACGAATCTAATGTTTCAAGTTTGACACCATAAAACACATTGGGCCTGATTCATGGAATATTTGCCCGGTTCAAAGTGAATTTGCACTGTTGAAAAGTGACTTTGCACGGCACAAACCCTGATTCATGGAACCGTGCAAAGTGTATTTTTGCCATGCAAGATCTGTGCAAAGTCATTTTGTACTGCAAAAATGACTATGCACTGACTTTGCCCGGACTTTGCACTGCAAAAATACACTTTACACGGTTCCATGAAGCAGGGTCCGTGTCAGCAGTGCAAAGTCACTTTCCAGCAGTGCAAAGTCACTTTCCAGCAGTGCAAAGTCACTTTGAACAGGGCAAATATTCCATGAATTGGGCCCTTAGTAGCTGATTCAGAAACAAATAACTATGACTTACACTTGACTTCCACCTGGGTAGGCTATTTGATTCACAGAGCCTCAGTCACCTACTTGTGACTTACTCTCACTATGTCAGGAGTACGTCAACGTTTGTCATGGTACATTCTTTGTGAATCTGCCCCATTGCAACTTACAAACCAAAAGCTTGCTCCCAAAACCACATTTACCGGTTGAGAGGTGGAATGTACACCTCATGAAAATATACCAGACTTACAAGAGGAAATAGACATGGAAATGACTCACATTTCTTTCACCTTATAAAAATTGACCCTACAGGCCAGGTTGGGATTAGTCACAAAGGTTTGAGCCATTTAGACTTCTGTGTCTTTTCTGTAAATGAAGCACATTTTACTCGTGTGTAAATTACGCATCCAATGTGGTTGTGAGGGCTTTTGGAAGCAACCCGTGCGCTCCAGAACTGATCCCAGGCACATATGCTTCACACATTATTTTCCCTGCGTTGATATTTAATATGGTTGCAGTTCTAAACATGTGGTTCTGCTTGCCGTCTAACTTGGAAGAACTTTACACATTTTGCGTTAGTTTATTTTCCTCACTTGAAGATAATTGAAGCAGGGAAATGATGTTTGGAGCAATGGCCTGATACAGTATTTCTAGCTTTCCACCATGCATGTGAATGAGTTTTATCTTATAATTCTTGAATAATCAGTTATCGCACAAAACATAATGCTTATTTTAAACAAGTTCACTTTATTCACAGGTGGTTATCGACTGCTATGTTTCTAAACAGTACAATTTTGAATTCTGATCTGCATTGGGCCATATTATTAAATGAGTTGCCGTCAGTGGCATGGCTTTCTCCTCCCAGCCAAAGGAGAGGCTCAGAGCAGGGGCATTGCCCTGCGGTAATCTCGCCGCTCTGAGCCTCCTCCCCCTAACAAGGTAAGTTCCCTCTTATATCCCCCACATCCCTTTGCCACAGATTTCACTCCCTCCTGCCCCACTTACCTTCTCCTTTCTGGTCCTAGTCCTGCCCCAGGAACAGTAGTGTTATAGACACATGTGCTCCCGATCTGCGACATGCCACCATGGAAAGGGAGAGTCCCTTCTCATCCAATCCATGGAAGCCATCTTTTTTTCTTTTTCTCGACGACCAAGCTATTACTACCCTGTTCTAACGGGCCGGGGTATTAATAGCAATAAGCCCCTCACTGGGGGGTCATTATCGCCTCAGGTAATGCCACAGGGCCTGCGTTAAGGCCCTCGCTTTGCTCAGGCATATGGGCCTGGGGCATTCCTGACATGGTAATGCCCACCCAACTCGGGGCTTATAGCTTAAGTGTATCTTTATTTTTTTGAAGGGCCAAAAGTAAATTGCAGAAAGAAGTTTCTGCAAAACTGCCAAAATTGACCGATCAGCATTTTAATTTTTAAAGTGATACTCATCATTATCATTGATTTCTTCCTATCTATAAATATGTTTTCTTGGAGACTTCTAATCTGGACAAACCCATTCCTCTGAAAGCCTTCATATTCCTCCACAATTCTAATGGGTGCACGCCGGTTTGCACCAGTTTATTGCTAATAACAGGGGGATTCTAAGAGGTGAGACAACTTGACGTTTTATGTTGACCTCCAAAGATAAACTAAAATGTACAGTATTATAATGTCAGACCCTAAATGCTGGAAAAGATCCCACTATGAAAGACATGTTCCACCTGGCAGAAATAACTTTTGTTCTTGTTTACTATAACACAAGATCTTAGAGACTCTATTGTTGTGAAAAATGCCATCTACCCATCCCATCAATTGTACAATGAGCTTGCTAATTTGCTTCATGAGAAAATGTGGAAAATGTAGCAGGATTTAAAAAAGAAATGTCCCTCATTATAGAGAGCCCGTTGCTTCAGAAGCCTATGAAACGTCTGTCGTACATTTCCGTGACTTTGAACCATTGAGTCTTTCTAATTGTATTACTCTGTTAGAGGGAATCACCGCGTGTTGCTCACCTAGGGATCCCTGCGCCACAAATATGTTCAGAACATTTGCAATACAAACCAAGTTTTTCTTTAGATTCTGAATGGTTCATTAAGAGGATATTTTCATGAGAAGTCGAAGTCGGCGATTTGGACATAAATGATTTTTTTAAAACAGTGTCGACCCTTTAGGAGATGAACAATTTTATGCCAATTTCAAATACAACATATAGTGCCAAGTCGATTGATAATACAGGATATAGTCAATTTCAGGCATTTGTTGCAACAAATATTATCATGGGCTCACAACAAGGTTCGGGTCAGATCTTTGCAGGGAATAGAATATCATCACTACAATTATAGACGACTTGAAAATGATCCAACCATTGTGTAGGACCAAATCATTTGATTAGTGTATGCAAACTTTGCACCCCTACAAACTAAGGCTCATTAGCTTTATACAAGATTGATAGCATATGGTGCAAGTGGAGGTTAATAACACCCCCTTCCCTACATTGTCCCTTTAGCTTTCATGTATTATTTTTTAACCTTAATTGCTTTTTGATTTACACAAATGTGCCCAGACAAGCACTCCTCTCCCGGAGCTATCTACCGGCTTCTGCATGTTTACGATACTTCTTTAGACATTTCAGACAATCAGACAGCAACAGTAAAACTATGAGGCCGTTCCCATTTTAGTAAAAACTCTTGCTTGGCACCGAATGGTGAAACCGCTAATCATCTTCATACACGCCTGGGTCTCTCCCCCTTTTTGAGTTGGTTATATCAGATCCTATTCATGGCAGGTCTCTCAAAGCGGTCATTAGACACTTTTCGGATTACTTTCCAGAGGACATCCCTGTAGTTCTCCCAAAGCGTGTTCACTATTTTGATGTTCTTACTGGTACATCACACACATTTTGCATCATCTGTCAGTATTTGTTAGGATCTTCTCCAAGGTATCAGGTGCCAGTTGTGTTAAACCTCTTAGAGCATTTTCAGAAAAGAGGAGAGTCATGTTTCACAACTGGGCCAACACTTTGCTTGGAACTCCAGCTAAACCGTTAGAGTACATTTCAACTATTGAATGGGCGTCGGCCATCTTGGATCTTTTGACTGCACTTGATACAATCAGCCATTTTTAGCTTTTGAGTCTGAAGCATGTGTAGTATTCCATTAAGGTCAGAAAACAGAAAGTGACGTTTTTAATTGGTGCACTCTATACATTACTGGATGAGAGGAGGGCTGCATGATTTCCATTTGGTAGGTCTTTCAAATTAAATTTGCCAGTGCAATCCCAGGTTGTGCAACTCAAGGCCTCGAGGGCCGTATCCATGCCGGGTTTTCAGGATAACCCTCATTAATATTCATGAGATAAATGTGCATGCAATGGTTCTAAATGTATGCACATTTTTCTGCATGACTATTAATGATGGATATGCTGAAAACCCGTCATTATTCCGGCCCTCGCGGCCCGGAGTGGGACAGACCCTAGCCGCTCAAGCTATCACGAGTGGAAGCTGCCCCTACAATGAGTGAAACTAGTCTGCCTCCATGACTCAGAAACGTGCTTAACTCCCCTCAATTGTAAAGCAGCATGGACAGTAAAGGGTGCAATAATTGAGCCCATACCCAGGCATATCGAATCCTTGCATAGAATGTAAATACTCTATAGCGACTATTTCAAAAGGCGTATTCCTCTTCGCGCTTGAGCCTGTGCAAGGTGTGGTCTACCAGCATCTTGCCTAGCTGCGCAAGTCAATGTTTGTGTTCACATCATCTTTCATTTATTAGGGTTGCTTCATTTGAAACATATGGCCTGATTCACAGAAGTGTTTTATAATGGCACAATCCCATTGAAAAACGTTCTGTAAATCAGGCCCATAGTCTGAAATACATCACAATTGCACGGGATAGACTAGCACCTCGACCAATATTTTGGGCTTCTGAAAAGGATGAACATCCTTATGGCAGATGAAACCCCATTCAATAAAGGCATTTCTTTCATTACACACTCAGTGGAAACATATCCTGTATTTTCCAGCTTTCGTCCTCTGCACTTTCATAGCACGCGCGCTGGAATATTATTAAAATACAATGCAACACATATTCTTGCATAATGGCCCTTTGACGCCCGTCTCTGCCTTGCTCATTAAACTACAAAGAGCTCCAGAAGAAAGTGCTTTAATAAAGAGCTGCAAGAAGAATGTGTATATTACTTGGATGGAAAAGGCCTCAGACCCTGAAATCTGATGCTCTTTCAAAGGATTCATGGCTGAACCCTCAAAGGTCTCGGCTCTGAGCGCTTGATGAAGCCTAGGCAGTGGCTGGCAGGCCGGCCGGCCGGCCGGCAAGGTGCACCAGTGAAACATGTGTGACGCAGCATTAAAATGCTAATCTAGACAATTCACAATATTCATTCCAAATATTAAGCACCAGGTGGTTGCGCTGATACCAATCCATCTGCTTTAAATATGTCTGATATGTATTGCACAGCAATCGCTGCTGTGCACTATGGAACTCAGAATACACACAAGAAAGAACATAGATTCGCATAGGTCTGGACCAGTGGTCTGTAACCTTTGGCTCTCTAGATGTTTTGGACTACAATTCCCCCTAATCTGAGCCAGCACAATCAATGTTGAGTAGTCATCGGAGTTGTAGTTTAAACCCTCTGCAGAGCCATGATTGCAAACCACTAGACCAATGACTCGAAGCACCGCATAAAGCATGGTTCTGCAGCCTTTGGCTTTCCAGGTGTTATGGACTACAACTCCCATCAGCCCTAGCTATCAAGGTGATGGATCGTGGACTTTGTAATCCAAAACATCTAGCAAACCACCAAGAGTGGACATTAATTGCAGACATGATGCTTCTTTATTTCTCTTCCTGCACAGAGCTCTATCAGACAACCGTATTCATGTTCTCTATTACAGTAAGGCAAGCAAGTGTGAAACTCTTACCTCAATGGAATCATGGCAAGCATGGAGATGTTTTTATCTATGCCGAGGGGCGGGCACAAAGTAGATTTCCGCCAAGAAGAAGGAAGTAGGGTGAAGGGACAAGAAAGCGGTCGGGTTGGGGAGGGGTGCAGGCAATCTGTGAAGCAGGTAAGGGTTCACCTACGGATCAGCTGGAGCTGTAGTGCATGGCCTTACCTCGCAAAAATGACCCGATTGCCTCTTGGCATAGTGCACACACACTTGGCACAGCAGCAGGTGAGGGACCTTTGCAAGAGTGAAGCTGGTAGGGCAGAACGCCTGCAGACTTTAACAGGCGGCCCACAACAGATCTTGAAGGTGCGCAGGACCCATAGAAAACCTAAAATGGAAGGTTGGGTAGAAGATCCGTTGAGATTGCGTGACCAGGAAAAATATGATGCGATCTGAAACGGATTTATGATATGATATTTATAATGCACTTAATACCCAGAGGTTTCTGGTGTGGACCCGGGGATCGAACCTGTGGTGCTCCATGTCGTCTTGCTTGCAAGGCGAGCACGTTGCCCCTGAGCTATCCTATCGAGAGGGAGAGTATGGAGATCTACACTTGAAGACTGGACCTGCTTAGCCTGTGAAGCTTTCAGTGTGTCCTGGGTCTTGTCATGATTCGCTTTTGGGATTTTTTTCATGTGTCGTGTCATGTTCCTAATGAGGCCTTTATGTTGTAGTTGGAGGACAGCTGCCGTGTTTGACCTGCAATTCATTGTTTAGGCTGATATATGTGCTTTGTTTCTGCAAAACAAAATACAGGTTTTCTTAAACAATACTTTCTGTGACTGAAGCAGCACGGGGACCTTGAGAATAAAAAGTCTTCAGCACTGTCATAATAACAAAACCTGTGCTGCTTACCTGTGTCATAGTAGCAAAGCCTGTGTTGCTTACCTGTGTCATAATAGCAAAGCCTGTGCTGCTTACCTTGGTCATAGTAGCAACGCCTGTACTGCATCTCTGTGTCATTGAAGCAAAGCTAGTGCTGCTTACCTGTGTCATAGTAGCAACGCCTGTGCTGTTTACCTGTGTCATAGTAGCAAAGCCTGTGCTGCTTACCTGTGTCATAGTAGCAAAGCCTGTGCTGCTTACTTTTGTCATTGTAGCAAAGCCTGGGCTGCTTACCTGTGTCATAGTAGCACAGCCTGTGCTGCTTCCCTGTGTTACAGTAGCAACGCCTGTGCTGCTTACCTGTGTCATAGTAGCACCGCCTGTGCTGCTTACATGTGTCATAGTAGCAAAGCCTTTGCTGCATCCCTGTGTCATTGTAGCAAAGCTTGTGCTGCTTCCCTGTGTCATTGTAGCAAATCATGTGCTGCTTACCTGTGTCATAGTAGCAAAGCCTGTGCTGCTTACCTGTGTCATAGTAGCAAAGCCTGTGCTGCTTACCTGTGTCATAGTAGCAAAGCCTGTGCTGCTTACTTTTGTCATAGTAGCAAAGCCTGGGATGCTTACCTGTGTCATTGTAGCAAAGCCTGTGCTGCATCCCTGTGGCATTGTAGCAAAACCTGTTCTGCTTACCAGTGTCATAGTAGCACAGCCTGTGCTGCTTACCTGTGTCATAGTAGCAAAGCCTGTGCTGCTTACTTCTGTCACAGTACCAACGTCTGTGTGGCATAATTCTGTCATCAAAGCCTGTGTATCAAACCTTCGTCAAAGTAGCAAAGCCTGTGGAGCATACATTTGCCATAGTAGTAAAGTCTTTGTGGTATACATTTGTCATCAAAGCCTGTACTGCATACTTTTGTCATAGTTTCAAAGCCTGTGCAGCATATTTTGCTGTAGTAGCAAAGCCTGTGCTGCATACCTGTGTCCTTTTAGCAAAGTCTGTGTGGCATTCTTTTGCCATAGTAGCAAAGCCTGTGCAGCATAATTTTTCTATAGTAAGAAAGCCTGTGCGGCATGCTTTAGTTTTAGTAGCAAAACCTGTGCAGCATACGTTTGTCAAAGTATGAAAACCTGTACGGTATACTTTTATGATAGTAGGAAAGCCTGTGCGGCATACTTTTGTCATAAAAGGTAAGCCACTGTTGCATGCCTTTGGCAAGGTAAAGAAAAGCATGTGCGGCATACTTTTTGTTATAGTAGGAAAGCCAGTGCAGCATACTTTTGTGATAGTAGAAAAGCCTGTGCGGCATACTTTTGTTATAGTAGGAAAGCCTGTGCGGCATACTTTTGTTATAGTAGGAAAGCCTGTGCGGCATACTTTTGTCATAGTAGGAAAGCCTGTGTTGCATGCTTTTTGTCACAGTAGGAAAGCCTGTGTTGCATGCTTTTTGTCATAGTAGGAAAGCCTGTGCGGCATACTTTTGTCATAGTAGGAAAGCCTGTGTTGCATGCTTTTTGTCATAGTAGGAAAGCCTGTGTTGCATGCTTTTTGTCATAGTAGGAAAGCCTGTGTTGCATGCTTTTTGTCATAGTAGGAAAGCCTGTGTTGCATGCTTTTTGTCATAGTAGGAAAGCCTGTGTTGCATGCTTTTTGTCACAGTAGGAAAGCCTGTGTTGCATGCTTTTTGTCACAGTAGGAAAGCCTGTGTTGCATGCTTTTTGTCATAGTAGGAAAGCCTGTGCGGCATACTTTTGTCATAGTAGGAAAGCCTGTGTTGCATGCTTTTTGTCATAGTAGGAAAGCCTGTGTTGCATGCTTTTTGTCATAGTAGGAAAGCCTGTGTTGCATGCTTTTTGTCATAGTAGGAAAGCCTGTGTTGCATGCTTTTTGTCACAGTAGGAAAGCCTGTGTTGCATGCTTTTTGTCACAGTAGGAAAGCCTGTGTTGCATGCTTTTTGTCACAGTAGGAAAGCCTGTGTTGCATGCTTTTTTCATAGCGGGAAAGCACGTATGGCATGCTTTGCCTGGGAGTTAAACCTGTGCATTAGAGGAGGAATCTGGAATCTGGCGGTCAGGGTTCCAAATGTGACATAATTCAATTCAAAACAGGTGTGTCTAGACATTTGCTCTGAATTTCATGAGGGACTGGGGCGTAAGTGCTGAGGGCGAGTGTGGCCATCCCATGTGCATAGACATGTATAATAGCCAAGCAGTGAAGGGGTTAATTCTAATGGAAGGTTAATTCCAAAGGACGTAGGCAATGGCCAAGTTAAGTGGTTCTTCCTTTCCATTTGTATATTGTACTTATTACTGTTAAGAAGTGGGGTTCAGAAGATGGAAGGGTGTGGGTTGGCATGTGGCAATGAAATGTATACACAGGGTAGTGGGGGCTGTGATGTGTAGACTAGGAACAGTATTTTGTAAAAACAACGTTTTGTGCATTGCTAATCAGTGGATGCCCCTTAACTTGGCAAATTAGACTGTGAGCCAACCAGTGACATTTTGCTCCTGTTTGTGGATGTGGATTTGATAACCTGGTAGACCCTGGTGGAGGGATGCTCCATAGATACAGCAAGCGATGACAAGGGCCCACAACCATCACGTGATTCTTTTTGGGAATGAAGAGGGTTGGATCTTCTTCATTCTTTTTATTTGATGTCAAGTTTGTTTTGACTATGGCCACAACTTGTGAGTTCATGCTCATGTCGGTTTCCCAGAAAACAATCCTAGGTTCTTAGCCTGTATTATGGTCATAGCATAAAGAGGCAGGTCTGAAGGAGGAGAGACACATACATTTAGAAGACATTTGTAGAGAAGCAGCAGAACATCCGTCTTGGGATCATTCAGCGTGAGGGGGTGGCAGCAGAACCAGATGTGACAGTCTCTGCTCCTGTAGATCCCATGTCATATTTGTCACACTTGCTTAGATGTAGATTTGCTTGCCATTAAATAGGTTTTAAAGAAGATGGTTTGACTTTTCAGTTGGGGCTTCCGGGGTTTTATGAAAATGTTGCACAGCAGTGGAGATAGCACAGATCCATGAAGAACACTGTATGCTGCTCCTCTGGCAGTAAGGACTAGTGTCGTGAGTTCCTAAAGTCTGACACTGCAATTCCTTTCTGCAAGAAAAGACAGTAACGATAATGTAGGCTTTGTTCTGAACTCGGTCATAAATTGGTTCCCGAAATCTAGAGCATCAGATTCTGCTCCTAGACCCGCGTGATTAGCATCGACAGATTTCCATTATCAGCCCAGGGAGTGAGATAGCCCAGACATTAACTAGGCCAGATTCTGTGCTGGAGGCAAATAGCAGACTGGAGTTGGTCAAAGCTCTTAGGATGCTCAATGTGGGTCTTTAATTGGAATGTAGCTGCTTTCTTTATTGTGGCGTTATGTACCCGTTCCACGGGCAACACCGGAGGGTAATGTCCTACGGCCCCAGTTAATGGTCCGAGCGAAGCAAGGACGCAGTGTGAAATACGAACTAAATCAAAGTGTGGCTTTCTAACATATCCGTATGTACTTACGAACTATAGAATGTATTAACTATCTTATTAATAGATTTTGGAATATTTACATGGCATCTTAACTGAACTGATACTGTCAACACGACGTTTTATTTAGCGCACATTTTTTTATGTACGTTTTAAAGGATATAAATCTTGTATTGTGTTATCATATTTCGTATTCTTTTCTTGTTGTTTGTGACGCAGAGAAATGTTGTGAAAAGTTTTTTATAAACTAAAACACAATAATAAAAAATAAAAAAATGAAACATTGTAAACCCCAGATGCGCCGGGTTAGGCATGCTTTACAAATGCTGAAATAAATAAATAAATAAATAAATAAACAAATACATGAATACATTGTTTTCTGATATACCTTTGTTTCTGCCACGTAACAAGAGGAGGTGATCCCACACTCTCTGGCAGATACACAAGGAGCTTCCCGGATATGCTGCCATCTCAGGGCAGTACATATTGTGTTTGAATGTACGGCACTCCCAGCCAACCAAACAATCTGTCTACGTCGAAATGCCATCTGGAGTTCTGGACACGCAACGTTAAGAGTGGGCGTAGTCCTTGTTGCAGCGCAACGCTCAGGCATGACAAATGCACTTCAAAGCTTTCCAAATGCTAGCCGAAAATGCGTCTGATATATGCTGGGATGGCTGCAGTTATTTGGAAATTAAAACGCCACCAGACGGTTCACATCAAGGGTAGGGTCTTACATTTCAAAGAATGGGAACTCTATTTTTGCATTGGGTTGCACTTTAGAAACGCTCGCACTTAACAGCGCAGTGGAACAAAGCAACCAGGCCGTTATTGGCATTCTCTCTGCTTAATATACACACATTTTCCCTTCAATCGGTTTTCCTGGAGTGTGAGTTTATTATGAAGATTAAACAATACCTTTCCATATGGACTTATTTCAGTCTTATGTTTCTCCAATGCTTTGCATGCATGATAAACCCCAAGGCTGCAAATTTCCTAATGGACAGTCCAGGCCTTGAAGAATGTACAATCAAACTGTGGGATAATCCAAACAGGGATTTACCAATGCTGAGGCCTGATTTACAAAGTGCTTTTAATGGGATTACGCCATTGTAAAAAGCATGTGTAAATCAGGCCCCTAGTATCTTCGGACATGAAAGTGTAATGTGCAAATTAATTTGTAATCTTTGAACTGTTGCCAGTGGTGTTGAGTGATCATACCTACAGCCGACAGAATTGAACACAAAATGGCTGCCAGTATATTGTAGTTGATACAACCTTTAAGAGGACAGTGCTCATGAGACAGCGCAAGCTCACTAGTTGATTTTGTTTTTGGAAACGGTCCACTCTGGCCATGAAAAACACAATAAAACATATTAGAACTGATTGCAGTCAGGGTGATTCAGAAACTTAGCGTCTATCTCAAAACTGCCAACAAGACCTTATGCAATGAACTATGCCACCACAGTCAAATATTTTCAACTATGCCACCACAGTTGAAGTGCATTTTTGGTGTATGCCCCTCCCGTGAAATTGGGCCAGGTTTGATGTTTTATGTGTCAGTATGACACCCTTTGGTGTGCTGTTGCTGGATCCATTGTAGGCAGTGTCACTTTGACAAATGAACAAACAACACAAAGCCAAGAAGTGACATCATAAGGTTTTATTACATATTACCAAAATACCATGAGATTGATATGATAGGTTATTTATAACGCGCTTAAAGCCCAGAGGTTTCTAACCGTGGACCGGGGAAAGAACCTGTGGTGCTCTGTGTTGTCTTGCTTCCAAGGCGAGCAGTTGCCCCTGAGCTATCCTCCTGAGACTTTTAGGTTTAACCTGGTAAGTGTTTCTAAAAACCGTGCAAAGAAAACAAGTTATCTTGGGACTGTGGAGCCCATTCTCCCACCTCACACCCTTTCTGGTAGATCTTCCCTATTAGTGGCAAACAGTTAGTCACAGTCTGTGATGTTGAAGTGTCCCCAAACATCTTTCTTCAGTCTTTCAGGGTTCATATTAGCTTAGTTTTTTTCTGGTCAGAATGTAGCCTTGCTTCTTCTAAATTAACACTACATTCTGGCATCAACACCTCTGACGCCTTGTATTTTCTTGATGTAAATTGACCTTCAGCTTTTAAGAACATGTTGAATCCCAGAATTAGTGTTTGTTTCCTGCTCAATGGGCGGGGGCTGGGACTGCACCAGCTGCTCCTCCCAGGAATGCAGTTACAGACAAATCTCTATTGCCCCGCCAATTATATGTGTTGTTAAGCCTACATGGACCTTCCTTCCACACATTCCACCTACTACACTCTACTTGCTTTCTCACTCCATTCCTCCCCCTTCTATCTCTTGGGTCTCTCCCTTTCAGCCTCCTCATTGCTCACCAGGCAGCACAATCCCCCACCTCACCTCACTTCACCACTACTCCTCCTCTCCTCTCTGCTCTTCTCTTAGTCTGTGCTTAGTCTCTTCCCTCCACAAATATGACTTTCCACTCTGCTCTGATGGTTAATTTCACTTGTCATAATCCCTATTCGGGTCTTACTTTTATCTCCACTCCACCTGTCACACCCACTTCCCTTGTTTCTGGCTCTGGTCTTACTCTCACCTCCGCTCTTTCAATCTCCACTAATATTCGCCTAACTCCCTCCACTCTGAAGATCTCCTCTTCTCTTCCTTTTCACCTCTGTCACCCTGCTTCGAATCCCAGTTCTCCTTCCTTCTTCTTTCTGCAGTCTCCCATCTCTGCTCCTCTGACAAACTCCTTTCTCCACTCTCTCCTTTCTGCTCCTCCTTTTACCTGTTCTCTTAAATCACTGGGCCTCCTTCTGTCTCCTTTCTCTGCCTCTCTCTTCCTTTCCTCCTTTGGTTTCCTTTCTCTGCTCTTCTCTTCTCCGCCACCAACTCCTCTATTCCTCTGCTCGGAACTCCCACTCCACACTTCTAGTGCCTACACTCTTCTGCTAAACTCCTAAACTATTGTGCCCCACCTGCCCATTTTTATGTCCTCATGGTGTTGGTCTGTGAATACCTAATAGAGGGTTGGCCTTCAGCAGTGCAGAACATAGCAATGTGCCCAGAGATTGGGCAGATGTCCTCAGACTACAGGTTTTTAAGCTGCAACTAAAGAGTCAGTGGACCGTGTAGCGGCGCTGAGACCTGAGGCCATTTTAGCATCATCCATCATCTTGAAACCAAGCCTTAGAATTACCGGTTGAAACCTGTTTATCATGTCTTGGTATTGTTTATGCTTTCTCATCATCGTTCTGCCCCACAAAATGTGCCATGCTGGACTCACTACCCGCAAGGAACCTTTGCTTGTTTGAGCCCTTGACTAAACCACCTGTTGTCACAGGCAGAACTTTCTTTGTTGGTGGCTGTGGTAGTGGGTACGCAGGCCACTTGTCATGCCGCCCCCCCCCCCTTCGATTCAATAGTGTTTATTCAGACCAATTCATAACATGCTTGGAAATATTTCTTGGTAACACCGTGAGCTATACAGACCACAATAGGGATGGGCTGGAGTGTCAGTGAGATCCATTATATGCTTGTTGCAGGGAATTTATCACACAGTGGGTGGTGGTGCCCAGGCAACTGGTTACCCCAGTCATGTCTTCTAGCTTGAAAAAATGTAACTTCTTCACAGAAGCCACTGGTAATGAAGAGGCAAGGACAACGCTGGAGACTATGTCAGGGTGGTGTGTCAAGAGAAGCCATTAAATTATAGATGAGGTGCGACAGCAATGGACGGGCAAATGTAAAGATGGAGACCACAAATGGCCAATCTGTCAATAAAAAGCAGAGCATGTACTGACAAAAGTGAAAATGCTACTGAAGAGGCAAGAGAAAAAGTATACAAAGTCTACTGGTGGGTAAAGATAGCCATGAAATATACAGATGAAAGGGGACAGGAGAAGCCAGCAAAGCTAGGGCCCATGAAAAAAAGAAGTCCTCTTGGCTAACACACATATATTTCTGTAGCTTTTAGAACTAGCTTTAAAACTACACTGACTCAATTTCTGACAACCATAACAGAAGTCATCATACCAAACTGTGTAAAAATGTATATACTAGTGTACAAATCAGTCAACCCCAACTTAGCCCAGACACACAGTCTCTAACTGTTTGCTCCCCCGTTTTTGGGACAAACAACGGTTCATTCCTTGCTCCAGGAGTCACCGTTTTTGGGTCAGTTCCTACCTTGTGCATCTCATATTTCCTGAACAGCCCCTACCTAGCTCTGGAAAGACCTTTATTATCTAGCTCTTGTACGAAGATTTCCAAGGAGGTCTAGCAGAGATCACTATTTAGCAAGTGGCAAAATAGACTGCAAATTCAAGATGGCCGTTGTATTGGATTTCCCTTTGTATCCCCCATTCCAGCCCTATTTGCTTCACTTTTAGCATGCTTCTAATCATCTTGCTGCAGCAGCTGAACCACCTTTAGGCCACGGGATGGTGCACCCAGCTTTGTGGGACACCTTAAAGAAACCACACTCCAACGTTAATCTTTGCTATTGCTCTTTCCATCATGAAGATGTCCCTGCAGTGTTTCAGCAACATTCTGAAACTGATGTTAAAGACCTGACTCAACACAGGTCGAGAGGTTGTGTGTGTGGAGAGACTTTCATTTTGGCTTATGGCTGTGTGCAGTATGCAGGAGGAGCCTGAGGGACAGACTTCAGGAAGAAATAACCAGGGGTTCGGACCCCTACACAGATTAACTAATGAGCAACTGACATATGTTGTTCATTGCACAGAGAAAACCTAACATAATGGGCTAAAGTCCCAGCTGGACACTGAGCATAGTACCTGAAAAGGTCTGAGATAGGTTTAAGACAGCTCGTGGCCTGCTAACCAACCTAGTAAGAAAGTGAAATGAGCACCTGGCATCTTCTTATCTCAAGGAGCCCTTTCTGTGGGTTGATGCCTCCCAATTACCCTTACAAATTAGCTTGAGGTAGTCGTGTGGTCATAAGTGGAATCTCCAGACTGCCCCCTTCTGCTCATCTGCCAGATCCCTTTAGCGTTTGAGAGAGAGAGAGAGAGAGAGAGAGAGAGAGAGAGAGAGATTCTGACTAAAGATTGCCAACATGTACGCTAGAGTGTATTCAAATTACTGGGTTCATTCAAAAGAGTTGTTTCAAAATAATCAGGTTTTTATGTGATACTTAAAAAAACAACCAAGCATTGTATAAAACAAAGTGCGCGTGTTATAATCCATTAATGTTATTGGTGATATTTGGAAACTACTTAACCTAGAACTATGCATTTTTATCATGTCATTGGAACCGCTCAAAGACGTGATAGCACCCTTACATGGTCACTCCAGTCATAGTATGATGGAACATTGTACATGATGTTAGACCCATGGAACACGCGTAGGGTTGGAACTACACACATACAACTGCACACATATATAGCTACACACATATATCTTATTTATTTTGCAGATCCAGAATCAACCACTGAAAAGGAATCATGCGCTCATCACATACCTCATTGTGAGGGCATTTGCACTCTTTGATCATTTGTTATATGGTAAAAATAGGCGAATGATCCATATCTATTCACACTTCCCATCAATGGTCCAACAATAAACATCAAACTGTTGTAGGACAATTCCAACCAGGCTCTTCTTCCTCCACCTTTTTCTGAGTGGAAAGACAATTGATGATGAGCTTAGACCCACTTATGATGAGCATCAAACAGAGTGATTTATCACCATCCTACATTGGGATGTATTGCGTGTCAGCTGGTTGAAGGTCAAACCATATGGGATAGGATCTTCAATGTTTTTCCTTTATTGTATTCCAAAACAACTCTTTTAATTTGAGCTGGAGTACAGGTGTCAGACTTGATTTCTTTTTAAAGCTCATCAAGGGTCAATATGAGTCCTATGTATGCCAGGCCCACTAGCCTAACATTGTTCTGGTTAGGAATTAAAGCTGATATGTGATACTCACTTTACATTTACACCTATGGTCAAGATAGTTGGGATATTGGCTAATGAGCGTGCCAATCCAAAGTTCCCCATAATGACTGCCACGTCCATAGAATTATCATTGCTCCACATTGGCTAAGCTCTGAAGGACCATCTGCTCACAGGTGCTCATGGGTGGTTCACATAATCTCTATGAAGAAAGCATATCTTACTCAATTGGCTCACAATTTAAATATCTTCAAATGTTAAACCCAAAGATAGACTACTTAGCTCAATTGTTTCCGACACTTCAGAAGTTGCACAGAATGTGAAGCCTAAATAAGTTTATAAAAGTGGGGTCGATGGGTACGGGTGGATCGGCTGATATCAATCAATTGAGAATGTCTAACCAAGTAGCATGAAGGGCAAATTGCTATTTGGCTTCTTACACTTACTGGTGATCCTTGGTGATGCCATCATGGTGTACGTCCGAGCACCACGTTGATTGGCTGTTGAGAATGCCTGATCAGCGTATGGGTTATTTCATCCTCCTATGGGTTAGTTCTGGAGATTAGAGGAGAGTCACCAGTGGAGTGTGTTCTGATTGGTGGGACCTTATCCCTTTCTGAGAATAAGGCGATCCTGACTGAATCCTCCATCAGGTAAAAGCTATGCTTCAGTTCATGTGCCTGTAAAAGCTAGCAGAACTGGGCCATAAGCTGGGTGCCAGACAAAGCAGAGGGAGACACAGTCTGACATTGTGTGTTCTCGCCATGTGTTGCCACGGGCCTCATGCCATCAAATCTGGAGGGAAAGTGTTGTACCAGGGTCTGGCAATGGCTAGGAGAGGGTAGAATACAGTGTTCCATTACTTCCTCGCTAGATTTACAATATATAGCACCCAACTACAGAAAGCCCTTCCACTCTTTCTTCCTTGCCCCTTCTTTCTCCTTGGCCTTCCTGTCTTACATGCCTTCTTCCTATCCGCCCTCACTCTCCCCCCTCCTCTCCCTTCTTCCGTGTCTTTCTTCTATCACCTCTTCCTCCGACTTCTCTGTTCCCGGTTATATTAATTTCTTTCCTCATATTTCCCTCCACGCCCTAAGCTCTCTTACTTTCCACCAATGCCATTTTTTTTCTTCTCAAAAGCGCCCTCCTCCCCAACTCTTTCCCTATATATTTGTCATTCTCTCTCAGTCCCCCTCTCTCTCTCTCTCTCTCCCTCTTTCTCTCTCTCTCTCTCTCTCTCTCTCTGTCTCTCTCTCTCTCTCCCCTCCTTCCTTATCCCTCCTCTCTGTTTCCTTCTCTCATGATAAATGTTTTGCATTTCCATCTGTATAAAAGATAAATGCAGGCTTTTCTTTGTAGTATTAATCAATGAGATGTAAGGGGCCCATGCTTGTATAATGACCTCTTTAATTGATTTTTGATTCAGTGTAGCTTGCTGCAGTGATGATTCTCTGTTAAATTGTCACCTTTTATTGATTTGCCCTTTGGTTTTCTGGTTAATACACATGTGACAAATCACTTTCTAATTCTCTGTTATTCTTCCCAGCATTTTTAAGACCAAGGCTCGATCTTCAATTAAATGTAACTGGCAAGGTTGTGCTCGATATGATATGCGCTTTATTTATTGGCTGAGGAAGGAGGCAATAGCAAAACTGCTTAGAATCCAAAACATCTGTACATTAATGGATTGTGCAAACAGGATCCCTGGGTTTTGGGGAATAATATCCAGATTCTTTAAATTAAAATAGAGCTTAATTATAGCAATATAATGTTAAAGGACATTTGTACTGCACACTATCACCACCGAAGTGGTCCCCTACACTCCTTCTGTCACAATTTCAAAATAGTGGCAGAGTAATGCTTATTGAATGTTGTGTAATGTTCAAGAACTAACTGTTACTTTATACAGCTCTCATGAAGTAAATTATATTTTCACTTTCAAAATCGCAATAGGTAATCAATAAAATAAATGCCCGGTGAGCCTTCATTTATTCATTTTTTACAAAGGTCAAACGTGTATAATGATTCCTTTAGAATTTGGCAGAGTGGTAAAAAAGTGGTGTTAATTTCATTATTGGCACTTTTTGTGGCAGTCACGTAATTATCATAATTTTTACTGCTCGGCCAATGTCTGCGTTGGTGTTGCTGGAGGTAAATACTCCACTTTAACGCCCAGAATCGGCAGAATTACCTCACTACAGACTCCAGAAATAGGGACTAACACTGCCTTGCCACCACTTGTAGTCCAGTGGAAAACCCCAGGAACTAGTGGCAGAATTAATAACTGATGTTGATGGTAATTCAGGGGACCTACCACCAGAATACTGACAATGAAGTCCTTAGTGTTTTTCTGTTGCGCTGGTCCAGCCCTACACTACTTATATAGGCAATTTGGTACAGCCTGTTGTATTTGGCACAGTGTAGAAGTATACCCTTTACCACAGTCCACTCATCCCCTGCCCTCACCTCACATTAATATCGCAAAATTCAGAGCACAATATTGAAATCTTACCTTCTCGGACAGAAACGGCAGAAGAATGCAGTCTACGATAGGAGAGAGAAGTCTGGGACTGGGTTTTAAGTAGGAACCAAGTAGGGAAATGGTGGAGGTGGGAATGATGGGGCTGGGAATGGAATGCACTGCCTTTGATGTGCAATTGTGAAATGTGATATATGTGGGGGAACAAGAGTATATATTTATTCATGCATGTGTTTCTGTATTTATTTAGTTATTTAAAGTTGATTTATAAAATACCCTCTGTGAACACAGGTGCTTGTAGGGCCACAAGGGGGAATGGTGGGGGGGGGGGGGGGTTGACTGATTTACTGATCTGTGCAGCCATGCCACATTAGGATCAGGTAAGTGCTGCAGGGCGGGTGGCATATAGTATAAGGTATGTGCAGCTACCCACGGCACAATACATGAAGAAACAACACTGGGACCTGAACATTATTAGAAGCTATTCCCAGGTCAGTGCATCAGGGAAGCGTAAGTAAGATAAGTGCACAACTGCTATAGGGCCTTCATAAAACCCAGGCAGGTGCAAAGACAGATGTGTGAAAAGGGTGCGAAAGGGCAGGGTTCAAAGTGGAATGGCTACTAGAGTATAGTGGGGCCCAATGTAGACAGACTCCAAGAAGTAGGTCTATGAATGCCCAACAAGAGAAGGTGAGGGAGACCCACCCTGGGACTCGAATCAGTCATTGAAGACAGTCTAAGCAGTCCTAGGCTTAGCAGATATGCGTCAGTAAATTTTCGTTTGACTGAATGCTTGAGACATGAAATGTACTTCTTTGCAAGATGGTGGTGGATGGAACCAGGCCCAGTGGTTGGCAGCAGGTTTGAAAGGATTAAGATAATGTATGTTTTGTCATAGAAGGCTCAAAGGCCACTCCATCTCCCAGAGATGGTCTAAGTGTATTTATTGATTTTGTCCGTCCCTCACGCTCTCGCCATTTTCCACCCAAAACCAGGCATCCCTAGTTCCTCAATTAGTGTAAAGTGAATTTTGATCCCAGGAGTCAAATCTCTATATTGCTAGTAGGGAGAACCTAAAGGCAATAACCTTCACTGTTAAGACTCCCTCAGGAAGTGTCTAAATTAGCCCTCCACTACGACTTTTGTTAGCATCTACCAGAGGTTTTCAAACTGTGCCTTTTAGGAACTCCCCCCAATCCAGTCTTTTTCCTCTCATGTCCTCATGTTCCTTTCTCTGTCTATATCTATTATTGTCCTCTCTCTCTCTACTCTCATGCATCCAACTCCACCCACCTCCTCTCCTTCTTCTCCCTAAGTCTTCCTCCTATGTCCCTCTGATGGCTCTCACTCCTTCGACTACTCGCCTTCGCCATTCGATATTATAGCTTCCTCCTATAACATTTGTTCCTCCTCCTCCTACACCCTAGTACTCCCTCCTCCACACTACTGCTCTCTCCTCCACATTACTACTCCCTCTTCCACTCTACTGCTCACTCCTCCATACTACTCCCTTCTCCACACTGCTTCTACTACTACTGCACCCCACCTGTTGCTTAGCCACTCTCCTTCAGCTCTCACAAGCAATTCTACACACTCTCTACACTCACCCCTCAGTTCAATTTGCTCTCATCAACTACTATCTCACCTTTTCCTAAAATTGCCTCCATGTTCCAATCCACCATTCTTCCTCATGCTAGTCTCTTGGTCTTCTATGTCCTCATCCTCTGACCTCACCTGAACAAGTCACAACTTCCTGCTTTCTGTTGCCTCTCTTATCCTCCTCCTCACTCTCTCATTGGTTTAGTGTCCATGGCCAATCTGGAATGATCTCCCCCACCGGGAGGTGTTACAATCATCACAAGTCACAAAGAGTCACAAGGAGCAGGTAAAGCCCCACACCTTTTCTGCCTGTGAGGCCACTGTGCTGCAACAATGGCACCCTGGTTTGCAACGTGTCTGGGTTCATGCTAGAGGTCTGTTTTGCGGTCACCACCAAGGTAAGTGCAGTCCTGAGGAATGCTTCCTGCTCAATTACACGTCCCTGGTGTGATAGATCAGTTACAGCTTTTCTGCGGCTCTACATGCTGAGGGTGGGGAGCAATATGCAGCACCTGAGGCCACATTGGCTCTCTGGTTACGCCCGCTGGTGCACTTTCTGTGCATTGCTTTTGCTGCTTAGATTACAGCAGATGGATTGCATGGTGTGCTGATTGGTTGCCGTCATCCGGGTGGTCTCCGGGCACTGCTTCTAGTTCTCTGGCGGCTCTAGAATTGAGAGAGAAAACTTGGCCAGCACTTTCTCTGGGAGGTATTGAGTGAAGTCAATATTGCACATGTTAAAATCGGCATGTGGGGAGGTGCCCAGAAATGCAGACCCTTCAACGACCACCCTCACCCTCTGGAGTAAGACATACTATGGCCTCCACCTTTGTATGCCTCCCACCCCAGGTTTAGAGAGATTCCTAGCCCCCCTGTTCCAAAGATACGTTACTGACCTTGCCACACACCTCCACCCTTTCTTATAAGTCATCATCTTTGCCATGGCCACTAGCTGACTGGCCACCTAAAGCGGAAGGGATTTTCTTTTTTCAGACTTTCTTGAGATACAGGTCAAATAGTCGGAATTCTCTACCCAACTGAACCTCCTCTGGGCAGAGAAGCATTCCTATCCCCTCTGGGCACGGTCAGATACCTTTTGAAGATAGGATTTGCAGTCACATCTCCTTCTTTCTAAAGGGTGTGCAAGAAGTTCCAGAGAGTGAGACATGTTGAGCTAGGCATTGTGATGAGTTTCAGTGAAGGTCTTTGAAAGTTAGAAGGGCCCTTTGAAAAGACAGCAGAACTCAATGTGTAGAAAGTAAAGATTGTTTCATCTTGAGTGAATAGCTCAGAAATGGAACCAGATCCTCAAAATTGATCTTTCCACCCATTCTTTTAAATATCTGCATGAAGCCGTTGAGGAGGTCCGATTCAAGGACTTTGCATCACGGTTTATCAGTAAGAGGATGGTAATAATTACTATTAGTACCCAGCGAGGGACAATCAGATTGTTACAAACGATCTGATTGGCCCTCGCCAGGCCTTACAGGCCTGACAAGGCTCTGATCGCCCCTGTGTGCTTCCGTGAGTGAAGTCCATTTTCCCATTCCATAGTGGCCATTTCCTTTTACTTTTTTTCAATCTTTTTAATGGCCAACATGGAAAGGGACACTCCCTTTCCATGGTGGCCATCTTCTTTGTTAACTTTTTTTTAACTGTTTTAAATGGGTGACATGAAAAGGGAGAAGGCACTTTGTTTCCCGATCTACGGCGGCCATTTCTTTTTATCGGTTGCAAAACGCAGTAGTGTTGCACAACTGAATAGATACACTATTAGTACCCCAGTCTAACAGGTCAGGGTACAAATAGAAATAAGACCCTTGCCAGGGGAGGGGGCATTACCCTGTCTGGTAATGCCCCAGGGCGTGTAATTATGGGCCCCAGGGCTTTACCTGACACGGTAATGCCTCCCGTCTCGGGGCTTATTGCTTAAGTAAGGGTATCTTCAAATATTGATCTAGTGCACCTGAAGAATGGTATTTGGTAAAGAAGGTTTTCGTATACTCATTATTTACGTTTTTAAAAATGAATAGCAAAACCCCACCCCATGCACATTTTGTCACAGGGATTCCATGCCCACATTCTTCAGATGCCGTCGCACATGAAAAAGGTGGGTTGAAATCCCCTAAATATGATAGAAATTAGGGTGATGACTTTATAAAATGTTGATATTTGAGTATGAAAACCAAGAGTAGCTGGGAGGGCTTAAGAAATGTCTGGTACTTAAATATTCCAATGATGACAAATTCATTCTTCAGCATACACTATTGCATAATGTGAGAAAATACACACTTTGCAATTCATACTAAATTGCTGAATTTAATAGTCATGAGTAGGGACTGTTGTGAGCAGTATAATAATTTCCAAACTCCTGGTACACTTGGTTGTACTCATTTGGTGGAATTGTATTTAAAAAGATATGTGTCCATCACAATGGTAAGAGCAAGTTGTCAAAATGGAACAAACAATCTTATTCCTGCAGGCATGATTTTTTAATTCATGAAAAGGATTTTTTGTTGTTGTTGTTGTAAAGGTGTGTCAGGAAGGATTGCCTGATGCTCAGACACTAGATGTACCAGTGACAGTTCTCTGGAATCTGAATGTTTTGCACCATCCCAAGAATAAATGATTGACAATTTGTTGTTGGATTTTTGGATCCTGATGCCCTCCACTAGTAGATAAATATAATTGTAGACCATGTCAAGTAAATTGTTGCAGTAATTGGTATTTTTGCCCAGAAGGTCAAAGTTAAATTATGCACCACAAACGTCTAAATTAGAGGTCATTTATTAACGTTTCAATGGCAATTCTTGTACAGAGAAAAGTGGGCTTTTTACACAATTTTGCAAGATCCAGCGGCACACACAGCGGCACACACTCTGATTTGTGATGAGTGGAAATAAGGATAAGCATGTTGAGTTGGAGAATTGTCACAAGAAGACTTGCTGTCTGTGAATTAATAGAATACGGTGTACAGTGTTTATAACTAAATTAAAATAGTGAAACATAAATAGCGATGAAAATGTTGAATTTGTAAAAAAAAGTATATGTGGAGGGTAAGGGATTAAAAAAGGGTGAGGGGGCTTGCAGGGATTAGTAAAGCAGGGAAAGTGGGAGGCTTGTGGGGGAACCCCCCAAAATAAAAAAAGAGAAAAATATTCAAGATGTCTTTATTATTTTAGAGTCACTGAAAAAGTTTGTCATTATTTGTCTTGTCGTTATAAAGACATGTGATCACAGATTACATACTAAGATATGTATGGTACATTGATTTGATCTGTGTTAGGAGTCTGATCTTTGCGAACTAAAAGTGAGTGTTTCATTTAGTGTTTAACCATAACACTTTAAATGTGAAGAAAGGCAATACCATTAGTCACAGTGACCCTTTTAGACAAGATGGTGGCATCAATTTGATCTCTCCCTGGACACACAAGCCACTCAGTCAATGGCCTTCCCTAATGTGTTCTGTTTTGTAATGTGCAGGAAAAGCACAATATGAATTAATACAATACAAATACTAGCTTCATCCCTGGGCTATAAAGTGTGGCCATTATGAATTAAGTTTCTACAGCATCAAAGTGACAGCAACGCAAGAGGGCTGGGGTGTTCTTATTTTATATGGCTAATTGAGTTTTTGGTCTCTGGTAGTTTGGATTCTGAGCGTAGCAGTTAAATAAATTTGAAATGTAAGCGCATTTCATTTAAGCAATATCCACTCCCCTCAGATTTGCCTATTCAGCAATCAATACAATGTTTGAACTTTTCAAAATCACAATGTCCTTCTAAGATCATAGATGCAACCCCTGGTGATATACCAAGTGATCCTGTGGGAGCTACATTACTTGGGCACCGTCCACTGTGGCGCCCACCTTCCACCAACTAAGGATCACCAGCCCGGTACTATAGGAATATCCAAGCAAAACCGACGATGATTAGCAGGTGGGGCATGAAAAAGTTACATAGGAAAATAAAAGTCAAAATCAAGTAGGCATAGTTTCACACATTTTGAGTACCCCACGTCATACACAATGTAAGGTAACAACTACCTTAAAGGAAAGGTGGCTATATTAAATGCATGTGCTATCAATGTCTTAGCTTTGCATAGAAGTAACGATTAACATGTATCTAAACTATAAGGTTTGCATGAATAATATTATTTCGCATTTTCATTTGTGTACCAAATTATTAATCATATGTATGCAATGCCATGTCCTTGACACGAAAGTGGTGAACATTGTCATAATATGTTACCAGTGTCTTTGAGGATAGGTAATTGGTTAAGTCCTCTAGTCTGTGATATCGGCCAGGCTGTGCATCGCAAATTCAATCACCAACAAGGCAGATTCATCCTGTCATCCTTCCAAGGTTGATAAATTGAGCATAATTAAATGTAATGAAAGCTACTATCATAGCACTTGGAAGCAGTCGGAATTGGCGTGAAGGCACTATATAAAAATCCAATATTATTATCTCACATAACATACGATATTCTCACAATGCACTATTTTGTTGTATTGACCTATTTTTACTAATCGGTCGAGGTATACAAATGAAACATTGAAAATTGATATAACAAATCAATGCAATTTAATATTTCTTGTATTCATCAGATGCAAATGTATATACAGTGTAACATCCATTGTAGCAGAAAGCTGGAATAAAATAATTATTGTAGCCATATATAAAAGTGGCCCTGGAGACGATCTCATGAGTTACCTCATCCTAACTATGCTAGACGCACCAGCTCAATATTCGCTAGAGTGCTATTGAAGGATCAGAACACTCGACTACATCAGCAGCAAATTCTCCCTTTAAACCAAACAGGTTTTAGGAAATCTTCTTCTACTATTATAATTTAACTAGCTTCATAACTATCATTGAGCATGCAAAGAGACACTGTGGGCAGCCTGTATATGTTGCCTGTGTGGACTTTAGTGCTGCATTCTATACAGTGAATAATGGTAAACTATGGGGAAAACTGCAGAAATGGGGTATCCCTATGTGATTATTGAAAATGATAATGAAGTTCTATTGAAACCCTTTGGTGTCAGACTTGATAAACCTGGCACTGTAGCTTAAATGATTACCTTGTCCAACACATACATATGGTATAATTAGTAGCGCCAGGCTATTATGCAAGTCTTTGCAAAAAAGGACGAGCATACTCGTCCTTGGCACTTAAGGGGTTAATCAGCTCCCTGCTTTTTCGAACTCCTGAATTCAAATGCCTAGGTGCCACAATTGACATAAATTAAAAGGTTTGGTCATTGTGGCATGTCAAAAACTTAAAACGTTGCTGAATGATCTTCCCCAAACATGCAGATTATTGATAAAATAGCATTTCACTTTGCATAGATTAATAAAAACTGCACTTCATGCACAATAAATATGCCAATGGACATGTGCTTGTGATTATCATGCCACAATGTCAATGCTCTTTATAGTGAGTGTTACATGAACAAAACATATTTAATATTCAACAGAAGAATGCTTCACCTTAATTAAAAAACACAAGATATTGGGATTGTGAAACCATGGCCTAGCCTTTACAAGGGAAGAATTGAACAGTTAATCAAGCTGCAGTATTAATCCATGGGGAATATTATAATTCATATAATGTAACTGCTATGATCAAACAATTTTACATATGATAATAGATGTCAGAGTATGTAGAACAATTATGAATAGAGTTGTTGAAATATAATGCCCCTGAAGAAGCTGGTGATAATGGTTAACATTCATTGCATTCCCCTATGTGAAACATGTGTTGGCCAACCAAATATTGTTCTTCAAAATATGTATTGAAAAATAATATGGTTAAATGAACTTTGTTCAGGAACAACCTATTGTATAGCAGCACACCATATTGAAGGATATATTTATTTTATTTATTTATTTATTCAAAGTATTGACATTTTATACAGCAAAGCAAATTCAATTAGAAATAATCCATACAAATGTAATAAACATCTAATTTCATCGAACAGAATTCCTGATCAAAACAAATATTAATTTCAAAATGTTGAGGATATTCCCAACTTGTTGTATGTTATTAGTTTCTCCTTTATCTCAAGCCAAAATTTGGTAAAATGATAGACCAAAATTCCTTAACAAAATCCATACATATTAAAAAAATAAAACAGCTGAGTCTATTAAACAGGTTTCCTGATCAATGCACATATTATATAAAACATTTTGAGCATATTCCCAACATAGTTTATATTTTTAGTTCCTCCCTTATATCAAGCCAAAATGTGGTAAGATGATAGACCAAGACAGTGTTATTTCCTTCCATATATTTGTTTATATTGTATGTATTGGGCATTTATAATGTGTCTATACACAATATATTCTGCTTTTATTCTATTCTCGCTGAATAGAGGGTATGGTATGTTCATGCTCACATAAGATGTTTCTTACAAATACCAATTGAAGCAGTAATTGGATATCAGATGGTTAACATTTTCCACCTCTTATTATTATTATTCTTATTATTCTTATTATTCTTATTATTCTTATTATTCTTATTATTCTTATTAGAGTGTCACATTATCAGCAGTATCTTAGCTGTCTTCATAATGTTTTCCTTTCTCCAATTACTTCCCATGTCTCAACCAGGTTAAATATAGCTCTGATCTATTCTAATCGAATATATACATGAGGGAACTCTTTGATGTAAGTGGGTGTTTGGCCTAATGTTGGCAAATCCTGAATGTAGTCTCTACTTGTCGACTGAAGCCTAGTTGATTCAGTTCTGTTCCCAATCTCTCTCAAGCATGTCTCTCCTCAATAAGCTCTTATACATGCTTCCTGCAATCCCCAATACCTCAAGGTTAAGTCTAAGACTCCAACTAGTTCCCTCCATAATATAATTTCCAATGATGATTTTTCATAAGCCAGGTTTAGTGGTAAAATCTTTATAAAGGAGGTTCAGGAGAGTGATGTTACTAGAGTTAACAATTGTTCAGTAAAACCATAAACTGCACAATATTCTTAAATAATTAATTGAACCAATGCCAACTTCCCCTAGGATAGATTCCACTGGGGGGTTCTGAGGTAGGTTCAATACAGTTCTAAAGCAAAAACGTTCCAACTTTTTGAGGTCTGTCTCATGCCAACCACCCCATATCTCAATTCCATACAATAGTGCCATAATAATTAACATGTTATGGTGAGGTACCAAAGAGGGCCACGTAGAGCAACTATGGTCAATCATGAATCTTCCAATAGCTCCTACTTGTGGAAAGACTTCCACACAAATTCTTTACCAATGCTTGTCCCATTTCAGCTTGCTGGGACTATACACCGAGTTAACGTGTGTTGTGCACGTCCTAGTGAAGCGAGCCGATAATTAGACTCTAGTTTCATTCAATAATATAGAAAAGTTTATGAGCCATATGTTTCATGATAAGGAGTAAAAAATAATGTATAGTTGACTAATATATTTTCTTCTAGCTACTGTATGACCTGCAATATCTGATGTAAGCCTGTGTAAGGAGTTTTTAACAGCCTTGCAAAAAACGTAATCAAATAGGGGCTTGGTGGAAATTCAGAATTGGAGCTAACACCAGTACATCATTATTTAAATGAAATAAACTTTTCATTTAACTAATGATGTACTGGGTGAACTAAAAATCCTTAGAAAACTAAGGCAAAGGAGGACATTATGCAATGCATTTTTGTACAAATTGGAATGCAGTCGAATTTCAGATGCTTTATTCCTAATAGGCAGTTCGACGAGCATTGCCGTCGGAAATGTGGGTTGCCATGCGTATATCTCTGGGAACCACCTCACCATATCAGCTTCCTCTCCTGATGACCCCCATTGTTCAGCCGGTATCCGGCTCCCAGTCCAGACACACTCACCCTTTCCACCCTACCTGCCTCCTTTGCACTCTGTTACTGACCCGACTCGCCCACCTCTGCCCCAATCCTCACCATGCTTCTGCCTTTCTCCCGTCTCCATCACTGGCACAACCCACCCTTCTTCCTCTTAGAAGCTAGACTTGCACAGCCTTAATCATTATCATTGTAAACTCCAATGTCTGCTTCATCACTGATCCATCCCCCCTCCAAATATACAGGGGACAGGTAGTGTTGGCACTTGACACAGCGTATGAAGAACATACCGGGATCTCTCTTTTGTTAGTCACAATTGTTGCATCAGAGCGACCTGCTCAAAGTTTTCTGCATCACCTAACCAGGGAACTATGCATCATCAATTTGACTTCTCTCGGACCTCCTGTGGGACTCATTGTGAGTTTCTGTGGTAATTTTAGAAACATGTGGTATTTTAAATGCTGCCTAATTTTAAAACACCACTTATGAGTTAGATTAGCATGGGATATTTACTGCATGCGGTACACAGAAAATACTGCATGGGGTAAATATGGATTAGTCACTCTGGCAGTACTTTTTAGCCATGCATACGGATCCTATGTGATCCC
Organism: Ambystoma mexicanum; assembly: GCF_040938575.1. Lineage (NCBI taxonomy): Eukaryota > Metazoa > Chordata > Amphibia > Caudata > Ambystomatidae > Ambystoma > Ambystoma mexicanum. Next base: position 912,682,716 of record NC_090939.1, on the reverse strand, counting down.
AAATCATTAGGTGGGTATTCAAAATAGGGGGTGTTTTATGTTACTTAGATGAGCTGAAAGGGAGTCATGACTTGAGATTTTGATTTGAGATCTCATGCCCATTGTGTGTAATAGCCGCAACTCTTACCTGCCAATCTGCACCAATTGCCACATATTTGCTTACATAACCGCTGGTTCTATTTTTTAACCCAGAATCACACAAGTGCATTCTCCCATGAGCCTTCATCCTACAGTCTTACATTTAATAAAACACTGTCAATGCATGAATTTGATTTGGCGTGGCCCCCAGGCATGGCACAGCAATTTACCGGGTGGTGGGTTGGGGGGTATGAGTGAGGGAGGGGTTCATTCCCCTGAGCATGGCTACACCTGCTTCTGATTGCACAGGTTCTCTTCTGTCTTCCTTCTTACAGTAAACGGGAGGCGGAGCGAGTTTTAAAGCGAGGGGCCGATTTACAAAAAAGGTTACTTTTTCTAAGCCTTGAATTAAACCAGGAGAGGGCTATTAAGTTCCTTTGAGTAACTCTGGTAAATCAGGAGTAAGTCAGGCGTAAGTCACATTTACTCATAGCAGAGGTGTAGACAGTCCAGGGCCTTGCCGGGCAAGGCCTAATCAATATCTGGAAATGCCCACTAGGCAGCCCTGTGTGGGCAGTTACAGATGTTAATGCCACTGCGGTGGGCCCACATAGATTAGCTTCAGGCCCCACTTGTTAGACAATCCTGGCTGCACCTCAAACTCATAGTAATGTCTGAAAGTGTGCAGATTTGAGCAGCACATGAAGCGGGCGTAGATTGAGCGCCAATTCTGTAATGTAAAAATGCGACCTTTTCATGCATTCTTTTAAGTGCACTGAATGATGTTGCTGGCGGGAAAGCAAACATGCCTTTGTTTAAAGAGATAACATGCAGAATGCACTGTATGCTTCCAATTAATTCATACAGAGAATCTTAGCCGCCATTTCATGTTTGTTTGCGTTTGAAAGCTCTCGCCCCTGTTTGCTTGTGTTTGTTCAGTGCAACTGAGGCCTGTGCTGGCATTTGTCTGTTCCGTTTTCTGGGAGGCAGACCCCCAAATACACATGTGGGTGCTCAGTAGGGAGCCAGGATGAACTGGTCCGAATCCAGAGAAACTCACCCTCGCTCTCTCCCTTCTCTTGCAGTGAGCCTGCTGGATTCCAAGGCAGTTCAAGGGGAGCTGGGCTGGATCGCCTACCCGTCACATGGGGTGAGTGCACGAGACCGTGAAATGGGAAAGTGCTGCAGCTAATCGATGTGCTATTTTACCATTGCTTCCTCTTCACAGAACACACCCCGCCTGTCCAGGCGCCACTGGAATTATGTTTTTAAAAGCATCCATGTCCTGTCCGTTCTGGCAGATCCAGGCTCATACCTTAGTGCAGGGGTCTGCAACCTTTGGCTCTCCAGATGTTTTGTACTACAACTCCCATCAGCTCTAGCCAGCCTAGTTAATGGTAATGATTTATAGGACTACAACCATACACACCTGTACCTTTTAAGCATAAGTGTCACAGATTCTGTGTCATATAAACAATGAGGCTGCAAATTGAGTGCTTTATACACCTGTAAACCTCCAGGGTGAGTTTGAATATCCTTAGATTTTACAAGATGTGGGGGCTTTATGCTATATAATAGCAAATAACGATGGGAATGTTAATTTTAACATAGTTTAAAGGAGAACTGAATTTACGAAAATGTGTTCTGAAGTCTGGATATTGTTTTCACAAAGTGTAGCTGTGTTGACGTTTGTGCACCTTATTGCCATTTCCAGGGAGTCTAGAGTGGAATGAAGCTGCCGGCCATGGGCTCTGTGTCCTGTCATTACACCTAGCAATAGTGTCACAATCGGACGAATACAGGAATTTAACAATTACAGGACTATACAGATAGCGTGTTCAAATTATCTATCGATCAATGTTTTTATCTAGCTAAACTGGACACTTGGTTTTATATCTTGCAAACTATATAGTATGTAGAAGGGCACATTTTAACATTTTAAAAAAAAATAGCTATTACTGTGAAAATTCTCCAAAGCACTCATGCTACTAACACCAAAATGATAAAAGGACGAGTAGGCTCTGCCAAGAATCGTACCCATAGACCTTACACATACATCTCTACAGTGAGCACATTTACTGCGTCGGCAGTGCAAAGTCACTTTTCAGCAGTGCAAAGTCACTTTGAACCGTGCAAAAGATTCCATTAATCGGGCCCTAGTCTTTCTTCACACAAGGCAGGGGCATGTTTTTTTTTTTTTTAGTGTTTACTATTTCCTGTCACAAGACTACAAATATCAAAGAGAAATTGTTCATGATGTTACACTTAGTTCACACAAGGTCTTTAGATAGAAGGACAAAACATATTGTTGGTGTATTCGTTTTGTGCCACCTCTATCCAGCTGTGGATCACACACTAACTGGACAACATTATGAAACATATGGAACCGGACAAAATGGGAAAATGTATTGTGTGGTCTGCTGCTTACATGATATGGATCGGATGTTCCTCAGGACGGACTGGCCTGTAGAGCCAATCAGACATGTCCTCTATGAAGGGCAGGCAGAAGAGCAGCTAATATTGCTTGATAGAAATAATACTCGGGAAACCAATTGCGTCATTGTTGTCCTATTACACACAACTATGCATCATGAGTGTCTTGAAAAGAGGCACACAGAACAACTTGGACACTAGGGGCATGATTCAGAACATGTTTTTAAAGGGATTTTCCCATTGAAAAACACTTTGTGATTCAGGCCCCAGACATCATCTCATTCCTAAGAGTTCTCAGAATGCACATGTTTGTTAAATGTACTCCCTGCAAGTTTTGGAATCCATTTGTAATCATTATCATCATCATCATCACAAGGTTTGTAATGTATTCAAAAATCCATACAACTCACAAATGCTAAAAACAGCACACATGTGTTACAATTTCATAAAACGTTAAAGGGCCCGATTCATAAAGCATTTTTGTTTTCAATGGGCGCATCCCATTGACAAACGATTTGTGAACCAGGACCAACGCTTTAATATATCAAAATTCCTCAGGGTCGATAACAAATGCAAATAAAATAAACTTCAAATCAAAAATATTAAAAGAGATTAAAACTCCAGAAAGAGGCAGCATTCCTATCATCAGCAATGCACATGAGTGAGGCAAATAACTAGCCGTGCCTCATTTTTAACCGTACATGTAATATGTTAAAAATAAATCGCCTGTCTGAAAGTCACAATTAAACAATGCAGTACTAATAACCAGGACGGTTTTGTGACCCTTGCAACAGGGACTATAACAAACATTGGGGGCTTGCTCCACAGAGTGCTTTTCTGTGTGATGCACCCATATCATATAGAAAAATGCTTTGTGAATCAGGCCCCGCAAAATGTATTTTATTCATTTTACTTGATCTCAGTTTAAAAAATACAATAAATTAGAGTAGTCTGTGCTTGTTTAAAGAAATGGCCATCATTTAAGAAGGAACCATATGAAATAAAACTGTCTTAAAATAGACTAAAACTGACATAGTAAAAGGAACGTTAGTTTGAGAGTCATTCAAGTGTGCTTTTATGAAATATGCAAAACTTGAATGTACGTGTAATGTGTTACTAAAGGTAGCAGACTATTCAATACCAGTGGATCTTTACTGTTATGGTATACATTTGCCTAAAACTTTAAAAAAAAAAACATATATATATTATCAACAGTTGATGTTTGGAAACCCGGCCATGCAAAATCCGCCTAACAGATGCTGTTTGTTTAAACAGATACACTAATTGACCTTGATCCCTGTCTTCTATTTCAATTTCAATATTGTGTTCTTTTTTATAGTTTGTACAATTTGGTTTGTGGTTTTACAGTTTGGATGAGTGTTGGATTGGCTGAAACCTTTTCTATCTAACCTCTGGGGGAATACCGTTGTTGTTAGAAGGAGAAGTGGTGAAATGTGGGCTTTCCAGTATTTCAGCCCTATTCCCTCCTCCTTTTCCTTCTGTAGAATCACTTTGATCTCCCTGGTCAACTCCTTTCGGATTCGTGTGCATCATTTCTGAGACGATACAAAGTTCTGTGTTTCAAACTCTAACCAAATTCATGTATTCCAGTGCAGCATTTCACAGATTGTATACAAGCAATGATTAATTGGCTGAGCAGCAACTATCTGAGCCGAAGAGCTCATGGGAACCGAAATCTTGGTGCTATTGGACTTGTGGTAGGACACTCTCAATGTGCCTTTGCCTTGGAGGCCTGGGGAATATTCATTATCAGTGAGGGTGGTCAAAATCCTAGGTTTTATTTAAGCAATAAGCCCCTAGCCGCTGGGGCATTACTGAGTCAGGTAATTACACAGACTCGGTAATGCCCCCGCGGCAAGGGGCTTATTGCTATTAGTACCCCGGCCCGCAAGACCAAGGTACTAATAGCATTGTTTCTGTTCCAAAACAGAACAGAAAAAAAAAGTCATAGAAAATGGCTGCCGGGAAGGGAAAACAGAGGCCATTTTCCCTTTCCATGGGGGCCATCGCCAGCAGACACGCGGGGAACAGAAGTGTTCCCAGCACGTTCGCTCCCGAAAAAGGAGAAATATAAGAAGGTAAGTGGGGTTGGGAGAGCGGGGAGGGGATTGTTTGCAGGGGGGGGAGGAAAACAAAAAAAACTACCTGAATCCCCGAAGGGGAGGATGGCAGCCTCCAGCCGTGTGGAGGCACGGAGCGGGAATGGCCCCGTTTCGAGCCTCCTCATTGGCTGAGGGGCTGCCACGCTGCCCGCCGGGAACAAAGGAATAGAATCCCGGCCAAAGGGATTCCCGGTCGGGTAATGCCCCGGCAAGGACCAATCAGAATGTTTCATTCTGGTTGACCCTCGCCGGGTACTAATAGGTTAAAATGGAATCGTACCAAAATGTCGCCCTGGTAATTACGACGGCCGAAAATGCCTACTTTTCTTTTTGGCACCCCCCTTGCACCACATATATATATATGCGGGGGGGTATAGAATATAACATTTATATGGGGGGGCCTGCGGGGGATCTCCCGCGCATATATATGTGGTGTAAAGGGGTTTAAAAAAAAAAGTCTGCATTTTCAGCCGTCGCAATAATCACATAGATCCGGTTCAAATCTGACTTTAATCCCACACGTGGCGACCACTGTTGGAAAGGATTTTATTTGCCTTAAAACTCTTGCATACTTTTTTCCTTTCCTAACACTCCCATTGCATGTCCATACCATGCTCACTGTGGTCATTCTCACAGCTGGAGTATTTAAACAGTGTATATCTGTGCCTTATGAAATATGCAGTACACATTGATAGAATAACAAAGCATCCCTCCTACAACATTGACCTACCCTGGCCCTGTGTTCTTTACACTGGCTGCTCATGGAGTATCCCATTGAAAAACACTTTGTGAATCAGGCCCCTGCAAGGTGCATCTAGTGTACTATAATTTGGCACCTAAGTTCCTGAAAGGTAGCCTTTTAAGACATTGACCCACCTGTCAGCTGAAGTCGAATTCCCATTGGCTCATGCAAATGCCAAGGTGTAGATCGGTGAGATCCGTAGAACACGCTCGCTCGGTGTTAGCTGACGTGTTATGGAACACTAGCGCTGAAATTCATAGATGAGCATCTGAGTTTTCATAAGAAATACCTACAGTGTCTTTTCTCTTGCAGTTCATAATGTAAATTCCACCGTATAGTATTTGATGGTACCCAGTCATTTTACCGAAAAACAAAAGAGTGGTACATTTCACCGAAACCATAATACAGAAAAACACTGAAAATATGAAGTAAATATGTATGGGGTAGTGGGGTAAGGGGTTGAAATGAGTTGGGATGGGGTTGGGTGGGGTTATAAGGGTAGAAAATCGGGGGGGTTGGAATGGGCACAAATTGAAAAAAATCAAATTGGGTATTTTTCAGTATTATGATTGCAATGAAATGTACCACTCTGAATTTTGTGTCGGTTAAATCACATGTAACTGTATTTGATGAAAGCACTGTACATGATTTCCGCCGACAGGAAGCCATGTTAGTGTACTGTACAGATACCATACAACACGACATAACATAAAGTTCAACCTGACCACTACTAAGGACAAATATAGCTAAAGGTAGGATAGCACACATGACTGGACTTCTAGCGCTAGAAACACGTTCCCTGCGTGCTTTTCTGTAGTGGTGGCTGTGTGCTCATGTTCACATTCCAGCATCATTTTGTACTCGCGCTCAAGGGAAAGTTGAGCAAGGTCTAACTAGACAGTTATCTTGCAGACATATGAACAATTATTTAGAGGGCTTCTCTGCCATGCTCTTTGAAGCTTAGAGGGATTGCCAGCATTGTCTCACTGGTGCTACTTTGCCTCCTGATTTTAATACATTGATACTCTACAAAGTGGTTTGGAAGGTGCGTAAGCCCCCACTGGAATTGCTTGGGTTTCACCTAAATGCAAGCCTGAGCTCCTTTTGCACACATCAGAAACCTCAGCAGCACTGATTAACCTATTAAAAAGCACTTGACTTATTATTAAGTTTGCTTTATTCATCAAAACTCTCCTTCTGGGTGGCAGTGGAGCAGTTAATTGAATTATGTGCTGCGCACGAAGCCCTCTTTTGGGAAAGTGTTCCGCCTTCTTGTTTTTCTATCAAATCAAGTCGTTTCAAATATCTTGCAAATGGCATTATTATTTCACAGTGATACTGGCTATAGTAATTGAAGAGCTCTTTTGCTTTAATCAGTTGGTACAATGTCACAGGAAGCGAAGAGTGACTTCTACAGGAAGTGAGGACGGTGTGTGTTTCCTTGAGAGTTGAGTGAAATGAGACGCTGCTGGGGACGGCCGGAAGAGTCCATACCTGCTCGCAGTTTTGTCTCTCATTGGGAGGAAGACCTGCACTGGAAGATGGGGAGCCAGCGATGTGACTATCCAGTTATTCATGGAGCCGTGAAAGTGTATTTTTGCTGTGCAAAGTCCGGGCAGAGTCATTTTGTACTGCAAAAATGACTGCGCTAACTTTGCCCGGACTTTGCACTGCAAAAATACACTTTGCACGGGTCCATGAATAAGGGTTTGCGTCGGCAGTGCAAACTCACTCTTTAGCAGTGCAAATTCACTTTGAACCGGGCAAATATTCCATGAATCGGGCCCACAGTGTATAATTTGCACACTTGGAGTGTTCACTCCCAAACAAAGCACTGTGAAAGGCATCTTAAGAGTCAATGATTCTTACAGTCTCGAGACAAAATACGCGTTGCCAGTTTTTTTGTTTTTTTGCAAGATGCTGTTTTCATGGTACTAACTCAACAAGATGCTTAACATTTGTTATGTTGACAGAAATGTGATTTGAACATTGTATGCTGGCACCAACGCGATCAGGCTATCCAGCCAACCACAGCCGCACAACAGCCAGGCTCTAGAGCTAAAGTTCCATCTTCCATACGTTAGTTACATGTTGGCCTTATCAATAAATCTAATGAATGAACAGATATGTCTCAGAAATTAGAAATAGTGGCAATAAACAGAGACACGGTTGGACCAGGCTATTGTGCTGACAGCCAGAAAAAAATACAACCGAAACACTAGTAATGGTTGCAGCTGTGACAGACACAGAAAGCACACTGATTGTCATCGATGTAACAACACTCGTTCTCTCTCTGACAATATGTTCCTTAGTTAAATATATGGCGCAAGTCGGTTGCCAGTGATAGGGTGGAAAAGTCAAAGGATCGAAAAAAGGGCCGAATTATTTATTTATTTATTTATTTATTTATTTATTTATTTATTTATGGGGAGGCTGGGGGTTCACCACCCAGCTCCCGTTTTCTTTATTAAATACATTTTTTTACCAACCCAAACTAAAAAATATATATAAATAAATGTAAAAAAAAATTCGACCCTTTTTTTCGATCCTTTTGCATTCGAGCAAAAGGTCATTCGATCCTTTTTTTTCGATCGTTTGACTGGACACCGCGCAAGTCAAAGACCACATATGGTCTAAGTCTATCACAGTGACTAACCTTTAACTATGTGTTTGATCAAAGACATTTTTTTCAAGTGGTTTTTAGAGATTACAAAAAGGTTCAGTGTCCAAATCCTTGGCAGAAGCATTCCCTACCATCCTCAAATATCATGGCCGCAATAATCCTATCATCATCCCATGGTACTATATCAAGCTATTTGTTGCTGAAGAAGCAGCCATTTAAGTCACACTAATGTATGCAAGCATATGAAAGTAATTCCCTCTCTTCCTGTTTCCCATCCCAGGTACCCCATAGATCTGTCACCGGGTGTCTTCTTCTCATGTCATACCTTGCGTTTGGCGGAATGCCCCAACCATCACGTACAGGTTGATCTTTTGCATGGCCTCCTCTTTTGGTTTATTGCATAAATCAAGCCACCTGTTTGCTCCAGCGGTTGAGGAATTTAGTTTCCTGATGGAAAGTTCCCATGTGCTGTTTAAAAAAAAAATACTTAACCATTTGGCTGAAAAGGAGGAGTGGGGAGTGGGAGATGATAGTTGAAATGGAGGTGTGGTTTACACGTTTCATGTATCTGCCTGCATGCACCCGCAGGGTACCCTCGCAACAGTTGGCATATCCTAGGTTTATTGAGATTTCGGGTATGCTTGGTTGTCTAGAGACAACAAACCCAGAACGTCTTCTGGTGTCGTAGTTCCACTCAGTGTTTTTTTCTGTTGATCATATACGAGCCATCGAAGACTACTTAGTCTCGGGAGGATAGCTCAGGGGCAACGTGCTCTCCTTGGAAACAAGACAACGCGGAGCAACACAGGTTTGATCCCCGGGTCCGCGCTTAGAAACCTCAGGGTATTAAGCGCATTGTAAATAACCAATTGCAATTTAATATAGTCGGATTAAGCTGTAGGTCAGAAACAATGAGAAGTATGTAGGTTCCTTTGCAGAAACACGCACGTGTCTTTAGTGTATCCGCCATAGTAGCCACATCATATCCAATAAAGCGTTCCATGTCATTTCATTGTGGGATGTTTTTTACCACCTATTTTTTAACGCAACCACTCATCAAATTTTTATAAGCCCACCCCCTTTAATTTTTTATATATTCCTTAACACCCACACCCCAAATATATATTTTTCTAACCCCCCTAAAAATGTCGATGAGTTTGTTTTCGTTAAAAAATCCACAGTAAAAAACCTGCAAAAAAACATCCCGCGATGAAAGGTACATCCTACCCCAATAAAGACACGCTTTAATATCATCACTCTGTAAGAACCAATCCCAGTTCAAGAGGCAATACTAGCTCCAGCGCAGAGGCAAGCGGGGTGCATTTTTCTCTCTGCGGGCCTGAATTTTATATTGGATGTGTAAGTGCGTAGTAGGCTTTCTGGTTGTTTAATTGCGCTGCTGTATTGATTTTGGCAAAAGGGCTGTGTCCCATGGCTCGGATTTCCAATATACTGTAATAATACCAGCACTATTTCAAAATGGATATTGCTATTGAAGGCAGGACAATGATAGCGTAAGTAGCAAATGTTAAAGATGTTTTATGAGACTGCACTTCGTGCTCCATCCGCTTTTTAATACATTAGTCGTCTTTGCTCATTCGTGCTGTAGTTTGTGGGAGTTGTGGTTAACCATTTATGGATATATTATTGCTATTGCTGTCATTTTTACAAGAACAGTGGCACTGCAACTATTGAAAAACGCACGTCTAAAGTAATTGGTTGGCATTGGGGTCCAATAACTGGAGTGCTTGTGTAAATGGCAACCCTTATCATAATACAACCGATAGTAAAATACTATATTAAATCAACAGCTGTATAGGCTGGACGTGTTAGCAAAACATCGCTCCGACTTATGCATTAAACCTGAACTAAAAGGAAAGCGATTTAAGAAAGACTTACTCCAGTAGTTGAAAGTCGCATTCAGATAAAAAGGCCGCGGGGGGCTTGCTACTGCTCACCACATTGGAGGCCAGGATGACATACTGGCGAGTATATTTTAGACAGTGCTGCCGAGAAAGAGGGTACAGGGAGATGCAAAGAAAAATTAGTTTGGGAAGGATATTTTGCTGCATTTCAACACAATGAATTAAACATTGCTTACAGCAGTGTAGAAATTAAAATATTTATGAACAAAACATATTGCACCTAGCAAATAGCAAACTCTGGCCCCTGAACCCCCAAAGACATTGTGTGTAGGCGTGCACCCTTGGCAGCCATCCTGTGTAAACAGAGGAGGAAGATTTTAGGATATCAGTGTGCAGACCCCCCTCCATACCTAACAGATCAGTACCTATTGGCGCACTACCCCATTGCGACTTCATCCACCCCCATTGATCCACAGCTCCCCCAAGGGCATTCAAACTACAAATCTTTTTCTGCACCCACAATCACCTTCACAGCAATTTTAACACAATTCTACAAACATCATCACAGTGCAGCTACGCATAGTGCCGGGGGAAAATTGATTGGGCAATTTCTTTACAAAAGCAAAGAAACAGCCCAACTTGCACAGTTACACTCATCTCTATAATACATGAGCACTCCTTGTATCAAGCCATGTGCACTATTCTCCATAAACCCCTACGAGTCAATTGGACCATCTCATGGTTTAGTGGGCAAAACTGATACGTTGGCAACCATCGTTTACTTTGAGTTGCACCAGCAGGTAGTGATCATGTGCGACACCAACACCACTGCTGAGTGAAACGGATCATGCCACCCGCTCAAGTTCAGCAACCAGCACTTCTCACACTCTCTTCCTGGCCATGGTGGACAAGCTATCTCTTCCCAGTTGACTAATGATCAATTCGGCGGAAAGTAGATATTTCCCATGAAGGACTTCATCACCGCTCAGACCTCACCCGGTGTAAGCGCATACCTGCAGCAGCTACTCAGAAAAAGTTTATCGCCGCTGCCCACTTCTGACTGTATGTGCAGTGTCCTCTTTATGGTACCTTGCTCATGTCTTTGCGTATAAAATGCTGCCATGGGTAATACAGACTATTGTGCTGCAGCCTTGCTACTCCTCCACACATACGCCCTACACACCCACACCCACACAACTGTGTGCCACCAAAATATGCTCACGCCCCACAGTGCTGTGCATGAAGAATGCAATCTTCATCATGACCATTCCTAAGCAAGTTGAATCCTACGCCCCCGGAGCACTGCTGCAGGAAAGCAAGCACGTTTTGAAGGCCATATCACGGAGCAACCAACACCCCATGCATCTAAGGGCAAAGAACTAACCACGCAGAATCTTCTATGAGGCAAAATCTGAGAAGAGAAGTTGACAAGTGTCGGGCGAGTAGTGCTAGCTGTGAGGTCCGTCAGAGGAGGCGATCCAAAGTGGGGTGGGTTGGGCACACCAGGGGCAAAAGGAGTGTGAATGCCATTGTTGGGGGGCCTTTTAGATCCAATTTTACAGCATGCCTGATATGTGATGAGAAGCCATGAAAACTTCTGTAGCTGCACGGTACATCGAAAAACACGTAACCACACTACGTGCCATCGGATTCCCCAAAAAAAGTAAACCACTGTAACAGTGCCAATCACCACGTAAGAGTGCCACCCTCACAATCTGTGGTTGCTTGCCTACATTCTGTATCTCACATATACTGGTCCAGGGAATGTAATGTATTGCATTTGTCTTTTGACAGACAGCTGCATTATTGTTCTACTGCAAAACTGTCTGTAAGGTACTAGAATAACCATCTAGAGAAGGGCTAAATCATTAAACATGTGAAGCAGTGATGCCGTGCAGAGGCACATGCAGTCGGGTTGCGGGATCCTTAATAACACCTTCTCAGGAATATGACTAAGAATTCCCTCACATCCCATTGTATCTGCCTTGTTTTTGTTGTGGGGTAGAAATAGCAACATCCCTCAGATTGACTTCTTTTGTGCACACGGAGAGCCTCCCTTGAGTATGCACAATCCACATATGTGCAGTCGTTCGGTGTAGATATTCATCCGAGCACCCCAATTCCTTCCTGGCCAAACAATCAGAAATGTGTTTGGCAAATTGAGTCGATGTATACCAATGCTGCACTTTTTGGATGAAACTGCCACCAACCCATACAGTGTGGCCCCTGCTTGAATTGCAAAATTTAGCTCAGAAAAAATATTATCACAAAAGTGAACATGAGATTGGTAACTAAATGTATGCACAATTATAGTGCAAAAACAAAGAGGTGATGGCTGGAAGGTTTAGAATGAATCTTAACCTCTGGCATTCCTCTGGGCAACTCTCCAGACCATCGTGTTGCACCTGCCAATCCATTACAAAAGGGGAAAGACCAAATGGAAATCAGGCTTGGTCCCACCCCAAAAGGGGCCTTCCAGCCTGAACTGCTAGGTCACATCCATTCTGCACAAGACCACAAGCATCCGCAGACATTTTTCGGCCTTGTTGGGCATCATCAGTGAGGAGTAGCTAGGGTCTCTAGGCCCAGCAGGCATGGGACCCACGTCTGAGCATACCCGTCCCACTCAGGCTGACAAAGCAAAACCAAAGAGGTGATGGCTGGAAGGTCTCGAATCTGAACCTCTGGCATTGCTCGGGCAACCCTCCAGACCATCATTCTTTTGTTTTGCACAAATATACTCCATTGCAGTGACAGATCGCGTGTGAGGTTCAACAGTTTGGAAAGCATTTAAACATTTGTTCACATATACAAATCCCTCATCAAGACGGCAAGAGCACTGTCACACTGTCCACAGTGTTAGTGCTTACCTACACATCATACATGTAATGCCTAATAACATACAAAACTAAAATTAATTATGCATAGGGTAACCTGTTTTCCAGATCATTGACAAAAGATATGTTTTTTCTTTGTACAATGGAGGTTTATCATTGAATTGTTGATCTGATATCAATTCCTGCTCACTTGAGTTTGGCTGCATGTGCATTCCTACACAAAGCCCTGTTGGCATTATGACCTTACTTGGTAACTAAGACAATTGGCACCATATATTCATATGGCACCGATGACTACTTCAGTGACAAAAACGAAGATGTGGATTTCAGTCACTGAGTGCCACCGAGTCATTATAATGCCAGCCCAGGCCCCTGTCTGCGCTTCACGGCTTTCAGCAACGCGCAATTTCTAATTCATAAAATGTTGTTTTCATGTCAGAGGTAATAGCATAGAGGCATCTCGCCTTTTATAATAATGAATCCCCAGGACGCAGAAATATATATGCATTGTTCCCAAGTAGAATGGCTAAGCCGAAAAGTCAATACAGCATTGATCTTGTCCTGGGGTTGCAGAGTTAATAAAAAAAGCAAGAGATAGGAGCAAGCGAGAGAGCAAACAAAGAAGCTACGTGCCCTATTTTATTTATTTATTTATTTATTTATTTATTTATTGCATTTATAAAGCGCACATGCAGCCGGGGGCATCGAGGCGCTGTTACATAGACAGCAAATTAGTTACAGGGATCTTACATAATGCGCTTGCCTATTGAGACACTGCAGAGTACAGGTGCAGGCTTTACAGCGTACAGTTCAGACAAATAGCCATGTTTCGATTACTTAAGTAACTATTTAACAGCTGCAGGCCTTTTCCTACAGAACTAAGCACTAACTATTCCTTTTTCTGTTTTTCTATTGATATATGATATTTTCTATTCCTATATCTATTATAAATTCTATTTCTAATTAGGTAAAGGAGACAGGAAATCTAATCATGGTAATAGTGCAAACATAATGAGAGGATCTGTCAGTGAGAGTCAAGCACTAAAGTGTTCAGTCTCTTTCTGAACTCGCAGAGGGAAGGGAACCCCCTGATGTTCAGCAGAAGGTTCTTCCAAAGCTTGATACCAATAACTGTGATGGATCTTCTAAAAACGGTGGCTCTAATTGTCCTTGGGACCATAGCATTAGACGAAGTGAAGAACTAAGTGGTTTATTGAGACAAAGCCATACTAACGCTATTACCCAAATTGGTTGTTTCTAATTGACCGTATTCTACAACTGTCCAAATTCGGCCAGTACCACTTGGTCGTTTGGAAACGACCAATTTAGGTAATCACTACCAAAAATGGGGAGCAGGGATTGCGGGGGTGTCGCTTGGTCCCCATGTTTGGTAGTGATTGCCTTTGGGAGTAGCATGGGGTGTCCCCCGCTTCCGGAGGTCTGGCGGCAGGGGACCAAAAAAAATAAAAAAAAGAAAAGTGACCCTGCGGTGTCAGATCCGACCCGCGTACTGCGTAGGATGGACGGATTTGATGCTGCAGGGTCAGAACATGCACAGACGGTGAGAAGGTAAATAGGGAGTGGGTGTGAGGTTTTAATTAGGGCAGTTTTGGCCATGGCAAAGTTGGCCTCATGGCCGAATTGACCAGAGTCAATTCGGCCGCGAACAATTGTGCCACAGCCAAAATGTATACATCCAGACAAACTGCCGACTCATATAGAATGGGTAACATAAAGAGTCTTTGGGATTAAAGTTAGATGTTTAATTGTAATCCATGCCTGAATAGGGAGATGATGAAGCAGTGTCAGTACTGGGGAATGTGAGCTTGTTGACATCTATTTGTGAAAACACGAGCTACAGCATTTTCATTAATCTGAAGGCAATTGATGGGCTGTTTAGTTAAGCCTGCATAAAGACTACAATTTCTACCTTGACCCCACCTAAGGCCCATGCCAATGCGGCAAATCAACTTCAGATATTAGAAGTCAAAGTTGTCTTAAAATTGTTATTGTAATAATGAATAGAGCTTGTTACTCTACTGATTTATGGACCCACAGATAACGAGGAGTCAATCATCATGGCAAATATTGTTTGCCTCATCTCAAACTTAAATACCACCGTTATATCCTGAGTAATCTACAACTTTGGAGTACATGAGTGGGAAAATAACCATTATTTCAGATTTGCCTGATTAAGGCATAGCCAGTTGTATGACATACAACTTAAAAGGACCTGCAAAGTGGATTGGACGAAGGCAGCACTATCATTATAGGGTCCAGACAGTTGAGAAACCATCTGTGGGTCATCTGGATAATTCTGAAAGATTACACCACTATCAACCAACAGATTGTTCAGAGCCTTTACATATATGTTGACAAGCAAGGATGAGACACAAGAGCCCTGTGGTACACCACATGTCAAGACGGCTAATCCAGACATACACTCATTTACCTTTACTGTTGATAATCTGTTAGGAAGAAAATAATTAAACCTGTCTACAGCAGTGTCAGAAACTTCAAAAGGCAGATGATTTAAAATAAGTGTGTGATAGAGGGTGTCAAATGCTTCTAAAACATCCAGAAACATCAACATACCAGTTCGGCCTTCATCAGAGCTTTTTTAAGAGGGTATCTTTGACATTCATCAAGGCCATTTTAGTACTTCGATAGGGCTGAAAACTTGACTGTCCGGGCCCCAAAAGCAACTTGGTTTCTAGATGTTCTTGAAGCTGAAGTTCAGTGGACTTCTAGTAACAGAACGTTGGAAATAGGTCTATAATTAGAGAGGTTGATTTGATCTAAAGAAGTTTTTTTCAGCAGAGGGGCAGCCCAAACCTGTGCCCTACTGTCTGGAGGCCCAGAAAGAGCTACTGGGGATCTGTGTAATCAGAGGTGCCAGAATTGATTACTCAAGAATTACAGTGGTCACTAGGGCGATTCAGGGGGTTCCGTCCTAGTATTATATTATAGTGTCCAGCACTGAAAGGTCTTCAAAAACCGATGTGTTTGAAAATCTACTTGTTTTAGAATACACAATATATGAGAACCTAAGATCTGTACAATATGCATTCTTTTTGGAAAGAGTATAGTTGACTGTTTCCAGGTGTTTGGTGACCTTATCAGTTGCACAATAACCAGCACACTGAAGATCTGTGTTGGCCGTATAGAGGCCATCCCCAATGTTTTTGATTTTTCTACTGAAATATGTACATTTGATTACACAAGCCATCAGAAACAGTAAGTGTAGTTTTGTTAGATGGGATCTTTTGTTCCTGTAAGAACGTAAAAGTAGCTTCATAGGAATCAGAGGCTTTCAGATCCTCTTTGACAGATAAGAGTTTTCAGTGTCAATTACAGCACTTTATATTTGGCTCATTGATACTTCAGTCTGAGACAATTTGCTTGGTTAGGATTTCTCCTTCATCTGTGTTCCACTCTTCTTACTTTATTCTTAATTGAGGCTATATTCCCAATATGCTTTGCTTTAATTACGTATTTTTAACAGGTGCAATTTTATCAATAGTTTAAGAAATAATAGAATTGTAGAAATACACTAAAACAACTACATCTATGAATTCCGGAGGAACTGAGATTGTTGCTATGCCATAAAAGGCAGGATTCAATACTTCAGCTGACAATTTGCACTTGGTTTATAAGTAAGGAAAAGCTCATGATTTACCTGGAGCGAAAGGGGCACTGCAATGTAGTGGTGAGGGAGAGTATTGCATGAATATTCCGGTATAACCAAGTCAACTGACCTTCTGCAAGACTAATGTTGTGTGCAACCACCAGTCCACGGAACCTCCCCCCGACCCGCGACACGCGTGAGGGGAATATCCAAATACAAAAACCCCACATCAATGAGATCTTGAAACACTGCAACATCTTCTCCAATAATTTCCAGATATTTGTTAAGTACTATTGATACACGGGAGACATGGAATGACGTACAGGAATGTGAGTGGGAAGAAGGAAACCCCTGTGCACTGAAAACAAAATGTAGTAGAAAATCCACTCACCAGGTATAACAGGAAATCAGCATTAGGAAGTGGTAGGCCACGGTATGCCCACTGTCCACAGTCTCTCCAGATGAAACAGACTAAACAGGCTTTGTGTCAGCGCTTATGTTAAATTTATCCTAATCAAATACACTTTATGTGTAGGATTTTGATGAAAGGATTTTTTGTATTCCAAATTCTGAGAGGTGGTTTACCAGGAGCATCCACTGCACCAAAGCTTGGATGGTCCAGTTCAGTGTATGCTCAAAGAATGTTTAGCGTGCCAGACAGAGGTGTATACAGGATAAGGCCTGAGCTGGCAAGGCCCACCCATAATCTGCAAAAAATGCCCACCCACCATTGATGTGTTGGCATTTACAGATGTTACTGTCACTGCGGTGGAACCAACTACATCAGCTTCAGGCCCCACTTGTTAGACAATCCTGGCTATGCATCTGTTGCCAGATAACTATCAGCCTCATTCTAAGTGAGGCAACACACTAAAGAACTATGGGCATAGGCATTGCATGTCTTCCCCCAGGACCACCCCGTTACAAACAATTTCGTGTATGTTGATCAGAATCCTGATCTGCAAATAGAGGCTTGATTCGTGCGGCCACGCATGCTTTTCTGCGGGTAGAGTAGCTGCACCTTGTAGTAATCTAAGGCAGTATGACAGCTGATCTCCACTGCAGAGATCAATGCAAATTCACCACGTGCAATGGTGAAAGTCATGAGGACAGGGATTATGCTACAGTTACTGGTTCTTTCACCTCTGCATGCATTGAATTGCTAGGATACAGGTGAATGTCCCTGACTGTGCCATTGCAGTAGCAGTTGCCATCATACAGCCACATTCCTGAGGCTTTGAAAAATCAGCCGGTAAGTTATGAGATATTTTGATCAGCAGAGCCACCAGCTGCCTACTACTCCATCCAAAAGACTTTCTCCTTTGAGACCCATGTTCCTCTATACATGATGTCCAATTGACTTTAATGACTCTACAGAATAAACATTGGTACCAATGCTATTATATGGAGATGATACCGAACACAACCTTTCAGAGACATGCAGCTTGAAATTGTTGTTCCTTATATTGCCACCATTAAGAAAAATGTACATACAATTCAAATATGACATGAGAAAAAAACATGCAATCCCATAAAGAGACACATAGATCGATCCATTGAGTTTTATTGGGGACGTATCAAATATAAGATATTAAGTGTGCAATACATTATCACATATTTGAATGTAATATGTGGCATAAAGAACCCCCTACTGAACGTTCTGAGGATGATGAAAGCCACTGAGGAGTTCCGTGACCAAATAGAGGAATGAGGCCGAAGGCAGTTCTTTATAAGGCCATGGACACCTGAGATGACTTGCATTATAATGTTTACGTATGGTACGGGGTATTTTATTCCTTATAATACATGCCATACGCTGTCATCTACTTTAATACCAGGCCTCTTACTTAATTTAACGTAAGAGATCTTCAGTTTGCTGAATCATTTCATCAGTATCGAATCTCTTTCGATTAAAAAACGGATATGAAGGTTCTTATCTGCCGCAGAAAAATAGTTTAGGCAGCCTAATAAAACACATTGACAAAAGCTTTCATTTTGTGCTTTAAAATGAGTAATAACATTCAGATTCTGGCACACATATGTTCATCTCCAGCAGAGAACAAAATCTACCATAAACAGTTTATTGTCAATTAATGACTGTAATCTCTCACAGAAAGCTATTTATAAGCATGGAATTTGAAAACCATGTCACAGCTTTAATTAAATGCTGCTGTGACAGCTGCAATGCTGCTCGCTGCTGGCTCAGCTGACACTGTGACGTCACAACAGAAGCGTAATAACTGATTGCAGAGAGTTCTGATGTCATGTTCTTATTACAGGTCGGTTGTGATGCCACAACTAGCCTTTAATAAGAAACCTATTTCCAGGGTTTAATATGGGTAATGCAGGCTGGCATGTATTGTAGATTGATGTCCAAGTAAATGGGAAGCTCTTCAATGGAACTGTGCAAAAGGGGATGATAACTGTGCAATATAGGACCCTGATGCTTGCTGCCATTCTACCTCGGGCCATGGCGATCCCAAGAAAGATGCCACATCCTCAGATTGACTATTCAGTGTCTTTTGATCAGAAAGGACATTTGAAATCGGACATTGAATTTCTCTGCTGCTGGAGCCAAGGTCCTGGGAAGAATCATCACATTTAGAAATCAGTGGTGGGGTATGTCTCTTTATTTCTTGGGTTCCTTTGGCTTCCAGTAGACATCACAAGTTATCTTATTATGCTCTGATTATGATTGGTTATTTATAACGAGCTTAATACCCAGAGGTTTCTAAGCGCAGACCTGGGGATCAAACCTGTGTTGCTCCTCGTCCTCTTGCTTCCAAGGCGAGCATGTTGCCCCTGAGCTATCCTCCCGAGACCGAGATGGCTCTTGGAGGAGGAATATTGGATTAGCACTTGTCTTGTGGAGATTGCATTCTGCCACTAAATGACAGAATCTGGAAATAGAATTGGACTCAAGTGAACAAAGGATAGTGCTAGGTGCCATTACTTCTGGGAGGTTGGGAGCTGATGGTTGTCCCTAGAAAGATGATCTACAACCCGTGGTGATGCATTCGTCCGTCCAAGCACAAGGGGTGTGAGGAACAAGCAGATGCTATTCACTATCTAGCTAGTGAATTCCTTGCACAAGTTAATTTCCAACACAGCCTTAACAGCCCACAACCCAGTGACTGCTGGCATCTACTGCAACCCTTTATCTAGTACACTTCTCTTTAGCGCCACCTGTGAAAGCGGGTTGTGTGCCTCAATTTCCTTCCAGCTCAAGTAAGAACAATCACCCTAAAATATGCAACAATTCAAACACCTATCCATTAGAATTCAGAAATATTGATAGTAATATCGTTAAAATATACCATGAGAGTTTCTGAGAAATTCCAGATGTTCCTGTAGTAATATTCGTTGAGGAATCAACATTCTCATCCCCTCTGCGTCATGCGCCGGTGATCACATTTTTCCATGAGTGCAACTACGGCTGACTCGTTTGGCTATAAGTTGACCTCTGCAGATACAAACACATGCATAGGCCATGATGCCAAGGTCTCCCATTGGCATCCCAGAGCAAACCATCTACCATGGAAGCCCTCCGGTGCAAGGTGCTACACAGTTGCACTAGGATGGATATGGGACTATCCAGGGTTGCCAGTGATGCTCATGTTTCCTCCCGTTTCTCAATAAAAGGTCACAGGTCAAAAGGTATATTTTCTTTAATTTTCTTTTCAACTGTGATCGTTATTTCCTGAAATATGAAGGATTCTAGACGGCTGTGCTGTTATTATAAAAATATAAACAGTAAAGAGGTGTTTAAAATGGAACAATGCAGATGATAATATAGGCCCTTGCTTGCTTTACATTCTACATTCAGAACCAAGAGTCCAGTGATTGATGTTTGCAATTGCATTTTGTAGCACTCTCGTAAACCCAGATGCTTCATGGCACTAACAATGAAAGGGGCTGCCATGGGGAGAGAGATTCAGACCAGAAACATGGCAGGTTTTAAAGACGTTCCTGCGATCCAAGTAGTTTGAGAGCGATCTTATAGATAAATGTATGAGTTCCGAAGGTGGGGAGCAATGGTGGAGAAGCCAGGGCCACCATTTCTTTGTAGGAACAGGAGGATAGAACTGGATTGTATCATGCGAGAGGGGTGTTAGTGGCAATAGTGACAGTTCGCACACATAAGACTAAACAGGTACACAGAATGTGGTACAATATTTGCAAATCAGGGAATATATGAGTTTGAATTGCAGAACATTTTTCGCGAACATCATTAGCAATATTTCATGGGTTTTGAACCAGTTTGTTCCTCTCCCGCCCCCACTCTTTGTTGATGGATGAGCATGTTACCTACTTCAAACGTGCAGTGTCGGTCACCATTATCCCTGAAAACGAGGGGAACTGGTCAAAGATGTAATGATGACAACAATTCTTGACTAGACGCAACCAGTTCGGAAATGGTTTCCAAGTGCCTCCACGTGGTAGGTTGTATTTCGGGAGCCATGATTACATATGTGCACGCATAACGCTCTTTGCCACTCTGATCATGTTGGGCAACCACTTACTGTTCAACAAACAGCTAAAGACCAATGTTCCAATTTCTCCTGTACCCCTGAAATGCTGGCCTATAGGATTACACCGCTTTAGGTGCCCGATTATCCATCTCAATGAACTTTACACCTCCCCAAGGAAGTGTGTAACCTTGTCCTGTTGGCACTTACTGATGACCTGTTGGGACGCCATGTTTGTCTCCTTGTACTGTGTAACACGGAGTGATAGTCCGCCACCGCGCCCCTTGACACATAACATTTCCTGAATGTTCTTAGTCTTGCAAGGTACGGGCCGCCCTTCTCCCCCTCCCCCCTGTGAAGCGAGTGTGTTCCCAGTTAGTGCATTACAACACAAAAATAGATGAACACATAAATCTCATGAATAACCTTATTTGGTGACTTATGAATGAGAAATAAAACCTGCAAATTGTATTCATTAAAAACATCGATGAAGGACCTGTTCACTCCAAACGAGACAAAAGCCTCGTCCTTTATACTTTATTAAGTGACAAGATTTATAACATAAATCGTAGATACAACTTAAGATTATCAGTTATCGCATCCCTCTACTTCTTAAAGTCCTTTTCTGTAAACAAATGAAGACTCACATGAAATTTCTCAGTGGTACATGCTTCATGAAGAGTTTCTTTGTCCTCAATCAACAATATCAATAAACAACCACAATTCTTAATTGGTTACAGCTTGGTGTCACACTACAAGTGATACCATACTAATGAGACCAAAGTTCCCTCTGTGTGGTGCTTGTAGGAGACTCCTCACTACGCGTTTCGGGGCTGACTGCCCCTTCTTCAGGTTTAGCTTTTAACAATGAATAACCTGACTGGTATCCTTGTCTCACTCTACCCCTTATATGCTCACTGGATCAGTTGCTTACACTGCAGACTTCTGAGTGACATGTGTGCTGGTAAAGTCTTGTTTCTCAATCTGGCAACCTCCTTATTAATGCCTTTCTCTTCTCAATCTTGGTAGTATGAGGTGTGATGCGGCAACTGGGATATGGCTGTCAGAAACATGGATTAGATCTGGTTGAAAAGGACCCGGCAGGTGACAAAGTTTATTTTACCATGCCATGCATTGGGCCTCATTACGACCCTGGCGCTAATGGGTAAACGGTGCCGTAAAAGGCTGCAGCGCCGTTAACCCATTAGTGCCTGATTACGAGGTCCCTTTGCGGGTCCCGACCTTAACGGCTGGTCTACACCAGCCGTTAAAGTAGGGACCCGCAAAGGCACCTTGGTGCTAAGTACGGTACCGCAATTTGCGGTACCCTACTTAGCGCCTTCCCCATTCTCATTGAGCCCTATGGGGCAAAAATGGGAATGGGGAAGGGCCATGAAGGAAGGGGGAATTACCGCCCCCTCAACCTCAGAATGGGGCGGTAATTCCCCCTTTCTCCATGGCGGAGTCGGTAAATTACCGGCATGGACCATGGTGCTATTAGCACCATGGTTTTCCGCCTGGGTCGTAATGAGGCCCATTGACTTTCCTAAATTAGACTTTGATGGCATCCCATGTTTACTACTGACTAGACAGACATTTGACCTGTCACTGTGAAGAGCAAGGAAGGCGCCTGAAGAGGAAGCTAAGCTGACTTCTTGTGACACAGTCGACTCGCTTTAAAGAAACACACTTTTGTAAGTATGGTAAAATGATACATTGTGCCACAAAAACAAAAAAGTACATCATGCTAAAATAAATTCTATTCTCAAATTCAAAATTACAAATTTAAACTTTCCTTAGTGGACGGGAGGACAGTTGGATAATTGGGTGCCCATGTCTGGCACCATTTTCATGTAGTCTTATCCTACTATCCATTGCCATTTGTGACCCTGTGATGTGTTGATTACTAGATACGCCTCAGCTGACACTTCTTCTTCATCTCCAATGAAACTAGCATCATTTGTTTCGGCGGCGTGGTGTTTAGTGTGCTATTAACCCTTTGTTGCTTGCTTGAGCTTGTCCAACAACCAATGTGCAATCAGGCCACTAGAGATGATATGGAAGACCTCTGTGAAGCACCTGTATCCAGTCCTTCGTATTATGGTTGCATGGTAGAAACGCCCACACCCTTTTGAAAAGCCCTGGTGATGTTGAGTAGGAGATCGGGACCGGCCTCTTGTTCCCTGAGTACCTCAACATGGGGCTCTGTTTCATGAGTTTGGTGGTCTAATTTTCGGCCTGGATGTTATCAGGAGGAGCACCATTTGAGTTGAGGTTGCTCTAAAAGGCATTATGGGGTGCTCTACATGTACATGGGTTGCATGTCTTTGTATCAAGGATATATATAGAGAAGGATTATATATCGAAACGTATGTAACTAAAACATTTATAGTGATTTTATTTTTGTGGGATTCCCTCCCAAACCCCCTTTTCCAAATCCTAAAAGCTCACCCTAACCATTTACCAAAAATATTTAACCCTTTACCCCACCTCTAAATGCATTCACTATAAAGGTTTTCGATATAAAAGAATTGATAAATGTTTCCTTCACTATATAATTTTCGATATAAATACTATACCATACTGAGGGTCCTAGTGCAAACAACAGAAATATGTCTTGAAAACCTAAGGTGATTTCAAAATATCACAATACTTACAGCGGAAACATGAAACATATAAGAACGCAGGTTTTGCTGCAGTAGAATTTGATGAAGTACATTTCGTCAAATTGCTTTTGTCTGTTTTTACTGCAAGTATGCGTGGGGGCTGATTTAGGAGAATAATTAATGTAGGAGCTTTAAGGGGGGGGGGGTCTCCCCTTGCATATATTTTCAGAAAAATCTTCCTGTAAAAAAAAAGACAATAGATGACAAAGATTCGACCAGATCACATAGAACCAAACATATCACTTTTCATGTCTGGCTAATGTGAGGCAAAGTCGGAAAACACATTTCTTAAATTTCACCAGATTAAATGGATCCCAATAAAGATGTCACATTGAAAAACTACTGACAGCGGAACACTTTTATGTAATGCCTGCTTCGTAAAATGTCTATGGAGCCGTTATTCACAAAGGAACATGCTGTATTCGTTTTGCGCTGAGATTCCTCTAAAATACAACAGTTATTTCCCACAAAGTATGAAGAAAAAAAAGTCTGCTTTTTTCTTGGGTCCTCTAAGCTAATACAACCATCATGTGGAAGTGGAACCTTCTGCTACTAATTATTAAAAATTGCCGTTTATTGCATGACTTTATCCAGTCTGGATTTAACAAAGATATCGAGTACTTTGGAGTAAAGGCGCACTCTACACAATGATTCGATCATGTTCGAACTCCTGGCCTTGCACCAGCTGTTACTAACAGACTCTGCCTGATATGATTTTTTATTTATAACGTGTTTAATACCTAGAGGTTTCTAAGCGCGGACCCGGGGATCGAACCTGTGTTGCTTCTGCGTTGTCTTTCTTCCAAGGCGAGCACGTTGCCCCCGAGCTATCCTCCCGAGCTGATACCCGACCTAGGTACATTATCAAGGGTCAGAGCAAATCCAGACACAAAAAGGGTCATGCCTTCCCCTTTAGAGCATCAGTTCAACTATTTTGGAATACGAATAGCATCACATTTGCAGTATGTACTGCAACTCACCTGAACTAGCTGGCGTGCATTGTGCCACTCACAGTGAAGCATCCGAAGACTCGGTGCCAGTGGTCCCTGCACTGCCCCTCAGCCCCCTGGGTTAGTGAATGAGAACTCTAACAGCATGAAGAACCACAGCCTAAGAGTGTATCCCTGAAAGCAGGTGCCTGTGCAATTACATGTCAGCACCCTTCTATTTCTGTGGCATCCGTCTGTGAGGTCGATTCACGCATACGTTCGAGTAAAGAATGCAGAGGGGTAACTGTGTCCAACCCTCTGTGCCCTCGCATTTCCCAGCATGCACCTCCCCTGATTCTAAACAGGAACTTGCGTGCATGAGGAAGAGCTGGATGCGGGGGCAAGGGGGCTGCATCAGGCTGCTCGGTGGATACGGTGCGTTCGGAAGATCGAGATAGCATCTGGATGTGCAGTGCTCGGTTGCTTCCTAGCTAGGTTTGCACTATATAAAAATCCCAGAATACAGATACAAAAAAAACCCACATAATTAACACTGAATAACCGATCTCATGCGGTGTCAGGAAGAGCACTTGCTGTGATGAGCCATGTTTACATTGCCACCACCATTTTGGAAGTGGGAATATGATGGAAGAAAAATGATAGCAATGTTCATGCCAAGCTTCAGCATTACTATTTTTCAGCAGCAAAATATTGATATGGTCTCAAGCCTACCCCTGTTGTCACTGCTCTTTCCCATGCACGTTTGCTTTTTGCAGGGGAGGCAAGGCACAGGGGAAACATAAACAGGGATTTTCACATGTTATACTGCATCTGGTTGGGATGTTGGCAGCCCTTGCGTGGGCATAGTCACTGCCTCCATTCTATATTGAACTATTTTACAAAGGGCACCTTGCTAGTTTCTCTGTTGAGCATCAGACCTCCTGCAGAATCATTGTTTTGCCTAACTCCCGGGTGCACGTGGCACACGCAAGTCAGGACAAGCGTTTGGTAGACAGGGCTTGCATTGGCGTGTGGAGGCCCATCAGCGGTTGGGCTGAGAAGTGAACATGTTGCGATGATTGGGCAGCGTGTTAGAATGCTGAGGATGATTGACAGTTGGGACAGTGTGATCTGTGCGTGAAGCCGTCTGACTGCACAGAAGGTGGGGCAGGGTAGAGTGCAACTATGACAACCCTCACTAGCGACCTTTTGGGAATGGACAGCTTCACGCTCCCTTCCTTGTTAGAAAGGGTGGGGGGCCTGCACAGACATGATCCATAATACAGTAAGGTCATTTGTAGAGTGGATCCTTTTTTTTTTTGTTGAAAATTTAGTTTTGATTAAGCTTTTATAGTTATGACATGACAACAAAATGATACAAACATTGGCATATATGAAAATGAGGTCACAACTTTCCCCCCACCCCTCCCGCTCCCCTCCTCCCTCTCCCCAACCATGGTCTATCACTATTGTCTGTCGGATGATGACGACAACAAGGTCCAACATGTTAACTGGAGGCATATTGTGAGCACTAGGCAGTCTCTAGAAAGAGGGGGCGCTCAAATCACAAGGTCCAACATGTAAAAATCACACTTCCCATCATAGCAACTCTCTCCCCCCTCCGGAGGGGGCGACCAGACAGCGATGTTCAAATCAGGGGAACCGTCAAAGACGGTTGCTTACATCTTAAGCTGCTTTCCCATATTTGTAAAAAAAATGGCAGCCCTCAATGTTAGACTTCGATTCGTCAATCAGGTGAGTTAAGTACTCCATGTCATAGATTGCCCGTGTTTTTGATATCCATTCCTTCTCCCCCGGGGGTCAGGGTGATTTCCATTTTTGGGCCCAACAGCATCTGGCCGCAACTAACATGACCTGTACCATGTGGTCGTGTTTCACCTTCGGACCCCCGTCAACCTCAATACCAAACAATACTAGCCAGGGGGCCAAGGTTCTCTCCATTCCATCTACCCCTTTTATCCACGATAGAACCTCACTGCAGTAAGTTTGTACCACCTGACAATTCCACCACATATGAACATAGTCCCCTATTTCAATATGGCATTTCCAGCAGTGGGGGGTCGTAGCCTTTTCTCATTCTGGATATCCTCTGTGGGGGGTAGTGCCACGTGTGTATCAACTTCAGGGCCTGATGGCGGTACTGGGGCGCGGTTGTGGAGCGATTGGCCTGCCTGCAGATCTTAGTCCATCTTTTTTCCGTGATGGGAGTGCCTAGATCTTTTTCCCATTGTACCTCGGAGGATGGGGGGTCCCGTGGGGTGGAGAGCAACAAGAAGCTATAGAGCCGCGATATCACCCCTTTGGTCCTAAATGAAGATCTGCTGAGAGTGGGCTGAGGGTGCACTAGGTGATTTTTCAAACACTGGGTCCTCTAGGAAACTAAGATGTCCTGAGTGACAAGACCTAATTGGACAATCAAAGTACACTATAAACAATATTTTGAATGGTCCTCAAGCTTCTAAGAAATGTATTGTGCATTGTATGGGTTCTTCTGTTTCCTTGAGGTTAAGCTGTCAATGAGGAATTACTTCTCTTAGAGAAGTTACATTACAAGGGAGATCCCAACGCCCACTGAAATTGATTCGCCTGTCTGCACAGCACATGGCCATTCACACAGTGTCCATGACCTATCTATTGAACACTACACAGATTGCCAAATTCTTGCAGTACTAGCTATAATTGGTGTTGCTTCAGTGTAGGGGACAATCAGATCTGATTTTAAAAAAATCCCCCCTGCCCCAAACTCTCTAGGAATCTTGCTCTCTGCTTTTATTTGCATCTGGGCTAAAAGGTGGTTCGTGGCCAGGACTGAATCTTTAGAGTTGCTTGTAACCAATGAGAAAGCTCCGTCCTGAGAAAACATATGTTGGCCAATTTGTAAAAAACGAAATTCTGTACTCATTAGAAAAGTTCATTTAAAAAAAAAATATTAAGGCTGCATGAACACTTTCAGTGTGTATAATTTCCTGATTTGTGTTTGATGAGCTTCTAACGTGTTTTTCTAATAGACATTTGGCCTAAAACAATGCCCAAGTATGCATGGTGTTATATAAAATAAGGCAATTCTCTCAATTCATATCTTTGGTGGGCCTTTTGGAAAGGCTGAATACAGCAACTGGCTTGGGAGAGAGGGGCCCCAATTGTTTGAGCTAACCACAGTTAAGACCTTATTACTTAAAGTAAAACGTTTCTGCTCGGCCGTCAGGTATTTGCGTGCATATATTGGTGGTTACGGTTGCTACAAAACAGGCTTTATCTGATCTATCTTAGACCTTTTGATGAATTCAAATGTCTTTGCTACCTCATAGCTCTCCATCATGATCCTGTATATATGAGGATGACATTTGATAGCTAAGCATTAAAAAGAGCATGTAATAGACAGTGTATTATGGACCACTAAAAACACAATGCTAAAATACCAAAAGTTGAAGCATAGTCCATGTAACTCTATGTAAATGGGATTTGCATGAACTGGAGCACATTGGTGGCAACCATAAGGGGATTCTTAATCTTGATATATTAATCAATGTACTGGCAGTTAGAAGATGGGATTATCTCTAATGAACATTTTGGGGCTACTTGATTCTAGGACTGCTAGTATTCACTAATCGAACACCAATCCTAAAACATTTTGGAAAGTGCTGGATAATGGATCAGGAAAGATAGAAATGGTACATCATTCACGAAAGATGCAGCAAGATCACATGCAACATAGCCAATATCTAGTCTTAATCATGAGTTGAGTTCTCGTGCGTGTGAGCATGATTCCTATGCATGCATGTGTGGTTTTTTTTTATTTGTTTTTCATGAAAAGATTGTGAATCACCATAACAAATGAAA
The DNA here is from genome assembly GCF_040938575.1 of Ambystoma mexicanum. NCBI lineage: Eukaryota > Metazoa > Chordata > Amphibia > Caudata > Ambystomatidae > Ambystoma > Ambystoma mexicanum. The sequence continues at coordinate 912,654,462 of NC_090939.1, read as the reverse complement.
CATCCTTTCCTGACAAATTTAAATGGGTATTGTGAGCAACTATCATATTGCTATTGGCTTTTAAAAGAACAGGAATAGCCTTTTTTGGGGTAAAAAAGGGGGCAATGGTACATGATCTCTTGCAGTATGACAACAGATGGGAGTTTTTTTTCTAGCACTGTCACAGCCATGAACTGGAACTTGAAAGGAGTGAGAGAAAACTGTGTAATGATGAAAGACTCATTAGATGAACCTCATCCATGGTGCTGACAGGTCTTAGGGACATGAATCGTAAATGTACAGATAAAGAGAAACAGGCATTCGTCGTCTTATCTTCCTGAAACAGAAGTAGTAAGCTGTGTCTCATTAGGCTGTGTCTTATTATCTTCCTGAAACAAAAGTAGAAAGCTGTGTTTTTGTCGCCTTTTTCTTCACACTGAATCTGGCGGAATCCACCTTTACTCACTTTTATCCACATCGCTGAGTTCTTTCAAGTTTCCTCGCATACCTTTGCTTCGCTCCTGATTTCGTACTCATTTTTATTTACAGCTGTTGACATTTCTTCCTTCACTCCAAATGCTGTGTCGGAACCTTAAATTTCCTTAAGCTCTGCTTCAACGAATCACTCTTACAATCTCATTCCACTGTTCCTACGAATTAAACTTTAAATCCAAAGGCTCAACCCTGGCTGGGACATCTGTGCCTGCACTTCAATTGACCAAAGGCTGCTGTAATTTGTTCTTAGCCTGATCCCATTGTCACAAGGGTAGTACCATAAATCACACCCATTTCTTTGCATTGCTTGGTGCACATATGGTGGTTTAAAATTACAAAATCATCATAAAACCTTTAAGGTTATTTTCTACTTGCTTATATCAAAAGGCCTAAGAAGAAACAGATGTGCCACGAACATCCTAACTTTTCTGCTAGGCAACGATTTTGGATGCTTAATTGCAGACGCAATCTTGTGAACAGTCCTTTCAAGAGCAATCGAATGTCGTCGACAATCGGCTAAACAACTTTTCTGAAGCCAGATGTAGGGCCTCGTTACGAATTTGGCGGTGTGGGGAAAACAATTGGCGTAAAATGGTAGTAACAGATTAACTGTCACTTTACAGCCAGTTTCCTGCACTGCTGACCTCTGACTTGCATTATTTGGTTTTTCAATGTAAACCTTTTATGGCATACATTTAACAAAAAGATTTAAAAAAGAACATTTCATCTTTTGCAATTGTCCAGATAAAAAGGAAAAAGAAGAAGAAGAGGTTTGGCACATATATCTCTAATGCAGTACCTTCATTTTATTCTCAATGCACACAAATACATACATTCTCAATTCAAAAAGATTTTTCTTTTTAAAAAGAAAAACATTAGACAAGAAAAACAAATCCATGATCTTGTCTAATGCAAAAGTTCCCTAGAAATACCTCCTGGAATCAATGACTGAAATGTCGCTATCCAACATCAGCGCTGAATTCACGAGAACATAAGACGACATCGTTTTTTATGTTGGGATCAACTTACTTTTTAAGTATGATAATTGTTGCAAATAGTTTGCAGACATCAGCGCTGTTGAACATGTGACCTACAGATCTCTGATGATCTACAGGGAACTGCCTCTACCACCTACAGCCAAGAGACCTAAAAAAAAGTGCAATAAAGTTCATTAGTGCCCGGCACGCGCTGCGCACCGGGAATACAACGTGTGGATTGGCTCTTTTCCGAACCATACCACACGGTATTCCCATGTACGCCATGCGTGCAGGGTGCTCTGTTCCCGGCGAGGGGCGTGGCAGCCCCATAGCCAATGAGGAGGCTTGAAACAGGTCAATCCCCGCACCGAGCCTCCCCATGGCTGGAGGGTGACTTTGTCCCCCGCCGGGGCCTCAGGTACATTTTTTTTTTCCTCCAGCCCCTCACCCGCAAACTATCCCCTTTCCACCCGCCCTACCCCACTTACCTTCTTTTTTCTTCTTTTCTTGGAGCAAACGTGCTGGAAACACTCCTGTTCCCAGCACGTCTGCTCCCGATGGCCGCCATGGAAAGGGAAAATGGACTATGTTTTCCCTTTCTCGGTGGGCATTTTTTGCAATTTTTTTTTTCTGTTTCGAAACGCGGCAAAACAGAAAAAAATGCCATTAGTACCCCGGTCTAACGGGCCGGGGTACTAATGGCTATAAGACCCTCGGCGGCGGGCCAATACCGCCCCAGGTAATGCCCCCGGGGCTTCGTTAACTACGGCCCCGGGGCATTACCTGGGGCGGTGTTGGCCCGCCGCCTCGGGTCTTATTGCCACAATATTGGCTCCATATTTCCTAAAACAGCCCTGCAGAAATCGGAGACGCCTTTGCTGATGACAGAAATCCTAACGGCAGTTTTAAATGGCGCGCCCGGTCCTATAACGCCCATCACGTTTACTGTGCTAGCGAGCGTGCCACCAGATTTGCAATCCGTCGGTCGTGTTGATAATGCAATGTAAATGGTGCTGCAACCATTTCTATTGTGCCCAGATATTGCAGGGTGCTGCTCATCATGCCATCCTCTGAAGAGCTTGGTTGGATAAGCATTCTAATAAAACAAGCTGCAATTGGCTGTTCTGGCCATCACATTCGCTAGCATCTAAAAATGAAGGATTGTACAGTTTGTTTGTAGATCTGCAAAACCAGATGTGCTAGATGCTAAGCCAGGCTTTTGCTGGAAAAGGACTTACATGTATGGCCCAACCATGACTATGCCCACCTAGATAAGGAAAATATGATGTCTGTGAGGGCTCCAGCCCACAACTTGCAATCAGTAGGAATTCCTTTTGATAGTCTTGGGAGGATAGCTCAGGGGCAACGTGCTCACGACGCGGAGCAACACAAGTTCGATCCCTGGGTCTGTGCTTAGAAACCTCTGGGTATTAAGCGCGTTATAAATAACCAATCATATCATTCCACTCCATTGGCAGTAGAGAAGGGGATCAGCCACAGTGAGATAAGCCTTAAGCTACACCCAGATGCTGTGCCCAGGAACCTAACCTGCATTCCACTGACAAAGCCCAATCAAGCTGAAAAATGTCTGGGATTACTCACTTTCCGCGCACACCGAATATTGCCAAAAAGATCTGTCTGGGTTGCTCTAGATGACTTGCATGCAGTGGGTTTCCTTTTTGTACTTTCGCCATCTCTGCGATGAGCTCCACGACTTAAGTTATATGTTACGCTTCAAACGTAAAGCAAATTTCCAGAAAGGCGACAAGTCCGTTGCACCGACAGTACACCAGCATGCTCTGTTTACCCATGAATATAGAATTTCCGCCCGGTTACATTAGATGCTGAATAAATCATTTTACATTCGGAAAATAGATTGGTTGAGTCTGCGCTATCAATTTCCATCGGTTTCAAGAAGTGCAAGCTTCATCTATTAGTTGAAAATGAAATAAAGGACACATTTTCTACTACGGTTGCGATGTTTCCAACTTTGCCTTTTCTCTTTAAACTTTGCTGTGCATCATTCCCCCCCCGGTAACCCCCTCTGGCTGTCGGCACGCATGTGGAACATTTGGGGGAAGTTATCACAGGAAAGATCACAAGAAGAGCTGCAGTGTTCTTTTCCTTAGAGTAGCACCTCAAAATGAATTCTGCCCTTGGGGTGCTTACATGTTTGGGAAAATAAAATTGCCAAGTTGGGATCTTTAAGTTCCCATAGGCACAACAAAACACACTTTCAATAAACCACACATTATATCACTACTGAGTGAAATGTAGGGTGCATCTCAAATTATGGGCCCAAGGGGGAAAGAACTTATCCAGCATAGTGGTACATAGATCTGTTGCGTAGGATGGTAGGATGAGCGCAACCATCATCCCTGAAGATCACTTGTAGGCTTCTGGGCATCCAATTAATTATTTTATTTATTTATTTATTAATGAATACAATACATCCAATTACTTTTGCTTCTTTGTGCTTCAATGAAATAAAGAATCCATTCACAGTGCTAAAATGTCTGTCTCTTTTATCTTATTTTCGTTCATAATGACTGATCCCTAGTTTGTGGTTCCACCGTGTGCGCAACGGTTATTAGGAACAAAGACTTACAGGTTGTAGGTAACTTCATCTGTGCTCCATCCTACCCATGGCCAAGCTTGTTTATTATATTTTTTAATTGCCCCAATTCCCAACCATGTTATTGTTTCAGGAATCTTTCCATGCCTTTTGCTCTCATACACATTTCACTATGTTAAATGTGACCGGAAAAGGTTGAAAAAATGCTTCACACAATGGTATCACATTGTGTTGTCCAAAGCGGCAGCACATAAAGCAAATAACTGCGGTGGCGGCCTCATCTGTGGAATAATTGCCTACAGTACTGGGTCTTAATTAGTTGTCGCAATCTAGCAACTCTCTCTGTGAGTTTGATGGAAGTTGTCAGGCATTCTATGGAAATGGACCGCTTGCCAAAAAAGCCTAAACACCGCTCAGTGTGAAGGTTAAGGGCATGATTTACAAAAAATGTTTTCAATGGTGGCAACCCCAGAAACAATCAATCCAGGCCCAGTTTATTGAGTGGAGAGTGGAGCACATTATGCCATTAAGACCCTATCCAATGGGCCGGATCGGGTTAACGGCCGGCAGCCCGAGTTAAAGGATGAGTGAAGGGAGGGCTTTTAACAAGGGTCCTCAGGCCAATAAGAGGCGATCCGGCCTGCCGGAGTGGGTCTTAAAGTTATTAGCACTCTGGGTTCCCCAAGCGGTATCCCGGGGTGCTAAAAAATAGATTTTTCATTCATTGAACGGGACGCTGGGTGCATCCCGTTCAATGAATGAAAATACTGTCTAAAGATGGCTGTCATGATAACAGAAGGTGGGGCTCAATACGGAGCCCCTCTTCCATGTCCACGGCGGCCACAGAGCGAGAGCAGAAGCGCGGTGGCTGTAAAGGGGCCGCCACCGCCATTGAAAACAGGTAGGTAGGGCAGGGGGGTGGAGGGAAACATTTACAAAAAATAATAATAAGGGAGGGTGGGGTTAAGATGGCGCTGCGGGTGGGGGAAGGAGCCAGTAGGCTGCTCGAAACGCACACCGAGATTAGTGGTTTATGCCTGTGTTTTTTGAGCAACCTGATTGTTTGGCTCCCCCGCCCCAGGTGCTAATAAGTCTCGGAAACCGCACTGGGTACTTTTACTGTTCAGGTGCCATCTTTAAGTACCGTCTGATGGGCATGAGCCTCACATGGCCTCGAAACACCCATCTCTCCTCAGCACATATGCAAATGCTGCCTCTCAGATATTCTGTTTGCATTTCATTTGCTATAAATATTTGTGAAGCACACACACAGGCCTACATCTGCTTCAGTGTGCTCTCCGATTGGGCATGTCTGTCCAGAATCTGATTGATAATGTCCATAACATTGTCAGTGAAACAACAACAGCGTGATGGCTGTAAAGCTTTGAATCAATCCTAACCACTGGCAATTCCTCTAGAGAAGCCTTGCATGCTATTAGTGTTAGTTCATCTGTGCCTGTACAGCTATAGAAACCGTATGCAGATCAGGCAGTGTACTGTACTCCACGAAAGAAATGTAATTAGTGCGAAGTAGCTTCGGACCCAAGCAAGAGCGAGCCAGGGACACACTTCCGGGCATGTCAATGCCACTTAAGGTGAGTCACATTAACAACCACAAAATGCTTCACCTAATCAAACACCCGGATAATCTCTGGACACCTTTGCATTCCATTATATTGTAATGTATACCTGTCATTTATTTATTTATTCTTGTTTTTAAAACGCGCATCATTGTGGCGCTGTTACAGATATTCATTCATTCCTGGTTACAAAGGAGGGAAAGTTACATAAATTTTGCATTTAGAATCATCATAGAGTTACATATAAATTGCATTTGCAGTCCAGATTATAATTTTGATGGCAGTAGATAGCTGAGGGCCAGTCTTGTGTGGAGCTAGGTGGATAACGTGGTTTTGAGAGATTTGCGAAAGGAGTATAGAGCGGGTTCTGCTCGAAGATCGTTGGGTTAGGCATTCGAGTTTGGGCGCTATATAGGGGAAGCCCATGTCACTAATTGTAGGCATCACTAATTGTAGGCATCACTAATTGTAGGCAGGATTGGCTGTTCAGCAGGCTCGGACTACCCTATCGGGTAATAGGGCAATGCCCAAATCAAAAATGAAAAATGCTAGTGTGGGCCATTTTTGTGGTCAATGTGGGCCAGTTTGAGTTACTTCACCATGCACCTAGCAGTGTTGACCAGTATTCTTTAAAATGCACAAGTTGCATCACATTTTATCAAAATACGTCCCCCGTGGGTACTACTCAAACACACTGTCGCAAAAGGAATAAATTGCCATTGGCAACTATGGGCCACTTTTTCATTGGTGCCCGAGACAATTTTATGACCCAGTCCAACCCTGCTGTTCAGACCATGGATCTGGATGAATGGACATTATGGTGACCTTGTGCTAAAAGGCTAAGAAATCGGTGAGCCTTACGTTGTTTCAGGAATCTCATTAAGTCTTCTTTGGGCTTGAGGATGGGTGAAAGGGATGGGTGCTGAGCCTAGATACTTCTGAATGGAGAGATCCCCCACATAACTGCCGTGTCCAATGATGCACAGCTATTCTCTCAAAGAACGTAGGTACCCTGTATCAGATTGACCCATTTTCCATATTTTAGAGTAGGAAAGGAGTCTATTAGGGATGGTATCCAGTCAATATTTTCTCGAAAACAAAATGCCGATTTTTGTTTTTTCAAATGGTTCTTTTTTTGTTTTATAAAAAGTAAAAACACAGAGGTTGGGGGAACGCCCCCCCCACATTTCAAAAATAAAATTTTAAAAAAACGTTTGGAAAAAAAAATCGGCAAAATTGTGTAGAGAAAATGACATTTCGAAAATATGGCGTTCGAAAAAGTCACTATAAACCATTAGGGATGCATTATCTCAATTCCCGTTCTTTGCCTGTATCTGCTTCTTAAAATCTCCACATAGCTTCCATCAATTCTCCAGCTCCTGCAATCACATAGAATTGTAGATGAGTAGATATCAACTCAGAGGCTACATTCCACTCAGGTGTTTGCAATAGGACCTGGTAGACAATGAGGGAGAGGCTCGGGCTGCCTGTGAAGTCACTGGGAACCCAGAGATGGAATGCACCCTGTCGTTCAAGGCTATCCTTTTGTGTTGTGTATTCCCCCGTCCGCCCCATAGGCCCTATTGCACCCCCTGAGCTGTCTCCACGGGGCAGCATATCGGGTGTGGAAGAGGGAAGGCATGTGGTACCCGCAGAATCCTGTGGCCAGGGTGCTTGGCTTGCTCTTCTTCATCAAGTCTCTGGAGACTCGCTGGAGAGGAGGACGTGCCATGGCCACCTGCCATAACCCCACAGCAGTTGATTAGGAATTCCACAATCCACAACATCAGATGCAATCTTTCCTTAAAAGCCCAGAGAGAACTGTGCAGTCATAAGAAAGAGATGATTATATCACTACATGAGAATGCCCATGTTTATTATTATCTTTCATGCGCCATGTTGTTATGTTATTCAAAGGTGCGACGGGTCCTTCCAGCCGGGCTGTTGCTAAGTCTGGAAACAATCCGGGTCTACTCTAATATCGGGACTGTCGGGACTCAGAGCTAGCTAGCTTTTTGGTTTTAGCCCTTGAGCTTCCCTTCGGGGCTACAACCAAAAGACCCAAGGCTATAGCCCCTCACATCCCCTCCCCCAACAACGCCTCTGTCTTCCAGCCTAATCCCCAATCTAATCACGTGCAACAACCCTGGTGTCAATACAGGAAGTGATGCCACTTGCCCATACCAATAGGATTTCCTTTTAGCATATATGGCAGTTTCCGTCTAGCTGAAACCCAATGGTTGACAGTCCTTCCTGCCACTGTTCCGCATAGTAGCTGGCATTAAAATTAAGTTATTCCTGCCCTATTCAAGGAAGCCCTTTAACCCCACTATTTGAGCCTCTCTTCCATTAGACTCTTGTTTCAGAATAGAAAATGACCTACAGCTGGGCTTACAAAGAGAAAGGCAGGGCAAAGAATGAAAGAGGTGGGATTGCTTTTGGGAGCTATAAGTACATGATTTGTGACATCATTTTTTAGCACCACAAAAATGGTTTTATGGTATGTTGGCACTTATACACGGGTATAAATGATGTTCCCGCGAAAGATGTGGTAAATATGAGCTTTTTAGTAGTTCCCCAACGACTGTTCATTTTTCAGTGCACAGTGAAATGTTGATCTTTGATGTTGTCTGTTATGATATGTTATTTATAACACGCTTAATACCCAGAGGTTTCTAAGCGCGGACCCGGGGATCGACCCTGTGGTGCTCCGAGTTGTCTTGCTTCCAAGGCGAGCACGTTGCCCCTGAGCCATCCTCCCGAGACTTGTAACATGCCAGAGGGTTTATCAAACTCCGGAGATATATGGATCATCTACTGCTTGAAAAGGGCCGAACCCATCTGTTCTCCTGCTGTGTTTTCGTGGAATGCACAACATGTACAAATCAACAATTTCCCTTCAAGCATAATCCTGAAAGCACAGGAATTATTCACAGCTGTTGTATGCATGCGGGCAAATGGGTGGTTGCAGCATGCAGTGGGAATGGCTGACACATGCAGATCAATGGCAAACAAAGTATATCCGTGCACAGAAATGACGTGTCCTGTGGTCCCACTACGTAAGGTACCGCAAAACGGACTTCGTAGAATGTGAGTGTGTGATGTGAACTAATGCCACCATGTGAGTCAATGATGGGTTCCCCCCCCCCAGTGCCAAGGTCTTTTTTGGTGATTTCGGTATGTCGCTATGCAATGCCTTGTAATGTTTGCTCTTTCATTAACCCCTTAGGTGCCAAGGACGAGGTATCTCACCCTTGGCAACAGGGAGGTAATCCCAAGAACGAGATACCTCACCCTTGGCACTTAAGGGTTTTTTAAAGAGGGAGACTGTGGTTGGTGTTCCATTGTGCTCCTGTACACATATCCTTTCGCCACAAAGTAAACTTGGATGGACTCTTGTGCAAGGGAATGCACTCTTGTGCTAGAGAATGCGTGTATGATTGTGAATGCCATGTTTACACATAAGCTCGTTTTCAAGTACTTTCAAGACAATGGCATGAATCTCAAAGGGAGGAGGCATGCACACTTTTCATGTAATGGTGGCATACCCATAGTGCTTTGCTCTTTGGCTCTAAACTGGAGGTGAGTTTCTAGGGGTATTTGCTGGGAGGTGCTGTGACACGAGTTCCATGCAAGTACAAGTGATGGCGTTCTGTGTGATATGTGGCCCAGGGCCACTGCAGAGAACTCAACTGGTGAACACAGAGATTACCCGTGTTGGTGTCCAGTTGTTTCTGTATCTGTGGTGAGTCTTGGATGCATGCTGAATGCCACCTGTCACATCACTGCGGCATGGAAGTGAGAAACACACCGTGTTTGCACTGGTATGAGAACATTATCTATAAATAGTAATTGAATCCATATATTGAGAAAAGAGGCATTTTACAAGGAGTTAAGGTTACCAATAAAAAGTCAAGGCTATTGGAAATTCCAACCTTAAGGAACAAAGGGCCTGCATGATTTACAAACATAGTTCTCTCTCTCGCCACACACCAAACCTATCCACCCTCTTTTTTAGGTTAGATAATGTAATAGTTGACAACAGGGATATTAATGATTGCTTCAGTGGCTGCAATTGAGGCTACCAGTGGCAAACAAATTCCAGGAGCCCATGCTTGGCTGTCGATATATCGATGGTTGAAACAAACATAATGGGCCTCATTACGAGTTTGGCGGTAGCCGTGCCTTCATTAAGGTGCCAAACTCGCTACCGGTCCGGCACCCACGAATGGGCCATTACCGGGCCATTACGAGATGAATGGCCCGGTAATTGCCCATTCGCGGGTGCCGGTATGGCCGGCCTCCCGATCCCCATTCTGCTCCAGAGGGCAGAATCGGTGTAGGGAGCATGGTTGCACGGCACCATTAATAACGGTGCTGGTGCAATCATGAGTTCTGCTCACAGGTGCCGGTCTGCACGCCTGGTCAGACCACGCGTGCAATCCGGCACCGGCAAGCAGAACTCGTAATGTGGCAGAGAAAAAATAACGGCACCGGTAGCACTACCGGCGCCGTTGTTGCCTTTCCGCCACATTCGTAATAAGGTGCAATTTTGCAGTGATTTCATACTTATTCCCTTGCACGTATATTGTCCGTAAGAGGATCCCGAATATCCAGAGCTACAACATGTAGAAGATTGGAGCACTTGCTTTCGCCGCCATCCATCTTGCCATGCTAGCCCTACGCATCTGTTCTACAAGACAACTGTGCTCTTTCTCGCGCTTGTATTGTGTACCTACAGGGAGATAAACTGCTGAGGTTTCTGTGAAGATAGGTCATGGACTGGGATAGTTAATACAAGAAACAGAAAAAAAGGGATTAAGGTAGAGAAGTGATATCAGACGGAGAACCGTTCTGCCATGTGGCGGGATTGAACCTCTTCAAAAGCTACCCTTTATCATGGCGTCAAACCTTCTGGGCTTTGCAGAATGTGAAGCAGCACTTCTGATGTGGTCTGTCCGCTTTCCTGCAGCCGAAACTTGGGACTGCCAGCCGAGCTCCCTCAGGACCTGATCCACAGAAGCATTTCAGAATGCCGCTATCCCATTGAAAAACGCTCTGAGAATCAGGATGTCGGTGTCTTAATATTCTCCCTTTATCTCATGCACGTGCAGTGATTTCCGCTGACACGCACGTCCCACACAAGCGAAAGAGTGGCTCGCATCTACTCCAGGAATCAGGAAACCCCCGGTCACATTCGGCACGAGCGCCTACATCTCAAGCAGGGGCCCTGCTGTGAAGCTGCAAATTGCTGGGCTGATGTGCAAGGCCAGCCATGTGAATCTGCCAGCCCATGCATCAGCATGGCATGCTGAAAAACACTCTGTGATTTGCTCCTTTAAAAAATATATATACACCATTACCACATGGGTCTTCAGGTTGAGGTTAATAGCAGGAATTCAACAGAGGAATACATAATAATGCACGGTCATCAAAAATACATATTTGCATTCCTCACCTGAAATCATCTCGCTGCATACTGATATCCAGTAGTCAAATGTTGATAGGTTCCTTTGATCCACAGCTCTCGTTATCGCACGCGTAATAAGCAATGATTGATATGGGAAAGCGTGCTCTTGTTAGATGATCCAGAGAAGCATGATAGGTTGGGCTTGCCAATCAACATCCTCACCACTGCCATTGAGTTTAACATGTTGTGCTTTATCAAGGTGAGGCCTCTGTTCTGCCTGACCATGCAAATGGGAGCACCGTGCCATCACAATCCCAGCCCAAACCTTATTGAGCTTCCATTACGTATTAACAGGACACATAATCCTATTTAGAAACTAATGAACATACAATAATCTTTTCCCCAAAATGTAAAGAAGAAGGAACATAAAGTGGGATATCCGTGAAAGTGCAAAGGATTTAAGAGCGTCCGGTTGGTACCAAATTAAATTAGAATTTAAATATTTGTTCATTAATATATAGAGGAAAAAATATGGGTGCCCAAATGTACTCCCACAAGCACCTTTCCACATTTTAAACCTAAGGGTTTCACTTTTTTTTTTCCTTGCTCCATATTTTACAGAGGTGCCGTAATCTTGGTGCCCAAGCCCGTCGGCTACAACGAGGGATCATTTCTCAAAATGTGTTCTTTTTCGCAGGCAGTGGCACTGCACACAACGTCTAATACAATGCATAGAACCACAAAGTAAAGACATCACCCCTCCTGCATTGTCAATCCATTATTTCCTAATAATGAGCATGAGGTTGGAACACTGGCCAACAGTACAGCAACCCTGTAAACACTATTAGACCTCAGAAACAGAGTTATACTGGTCTACTATCCCTTTAACTAATTATACCAAACATACATTCCATGTTTTGAGTGGCATCTGATGGAAATGTGCCCAGCAGCATACTTTGTCATTTCTGCGCCTGCCTATAAATAGGAATAACATTAAAATTCTTAAGAGTGCAAGACTTTTTTTTAAACACTACAATCACAAATCATTATATTCAGTGAAATTGAAACTGAGACCCAAGGCTTGCATGTATGCAAACCTATCAAGATGATATTGTGGTGTCGCTGGAGCATAATTGACTCATTTTCTGTTTAGTTCTTCGATGGTATCCATATGCAGGTCATATAGTCCTTGACCGCCCCCAGCAAGTATGGTAGATCAAGCATGAGAGGTAGTGCATACATTTTACGGACCAGCTGTCCTTCTATTGGTATTGAATTGAAGAAGTTAACCTATGGGATAGTTGCTATAAAGTTCCAGGTGCCCGACAGGAGCAGGGGAGTCAGTAGAAACTGGGGGTCAGGGGAATTCACCCACTGCTAGGGAGATTTTGCATAAGACTTGTTTTCAAGATCTGTAGGAGGATCAACCAGTCCCTTCTCACGTACAGACTCTTCGCCCTAGGCATCAGGGACCCCAACCATAGTTGGATCTCCTCTTTCCTATCTGACCTCTCCCAAATCATTTTCCTCCATCCGTTCTCCTCGGTTCCCAATACAGTCCACCACAGATTCCCTCAGGGGGCCTCCCTCTCCCCTCTCCTCTTCAAACTCTACCTCTTGTCCCTTCCCGCACTTATCCACTCCCACAATCTCACCTGCTACAACTATGCTGATAACACTCAGATCATCATCAATATCCCGAACTTCCCATCTTTTCTCCTCCCAGATCTTGCATCTTGCTTCACAGACATAGACCGCTGGATGATGGACAAGCACCTCCTCCTCAATCCTGGAAAAACCGAAATCCTAATCTGCCTTAAAACAGCTCTCCTTCCCCAACCTACCACGTGGCCACCTTTCTTAGGACCCCCACCCATGGTATCACCCTGAGTCAAAAACCTAGGATGGACTTTTAGCTCGGACCTGACTCTCTCTCGCCACACCAATGCCAGATCTTGCAATTTCTATCTCTGCATTCTAAAGCAGATCTCTTCATATGTCATGTCTCTTACCGCAATAGAGTCTCATCATTCATGGCCATCATCCTCTCTTGGCTAGACTACTCTACATAGGTGCGCCTGCATCTCAACTCAGATAGTTCCAACAGATCCAGAACTCTGCAGCAAGGCTTCTCCTTGCACTCTCCCTTAGAGAATATTCCTCCCTGCACTTAGGGTACTTCTCTGGTTGCCAATCAGCCAACGGGCCTCCTTCAAAGACATGTGCATTACCCACTGTGCCATCCATAAGAAAGGCCCTGAATTCCTCCAAAACAAACTCACACACTGCCACCCCGCCCGAGTCCTCACACCAGGCTCAATACACCTCCAGGTAGTCCCCCTTTTCAAGTTCTCCAGACTTGGAGGAGCCTGTTTGTCTGTCCTTGCACCCAACTTCTGAAACTCCCTCCCCCTCCATCTCATAGAGGATCACTTGGCTTTCAGGAAGTCCCTAGAAACCTGGCTTTTTCCTCCCGCATCCTGAACCTCCCGCATCCCCCACACACACCAGCACTGACCAGGAACCAACTCCCTTCCCATGCCCACCCCATCACACATGTCTGCCATTCAGTTACCTTGCTTCGTCTCTCATTTATCTCTTGAGCTCTGCCCCCACACACCTTCCGCTTGAGCGACCCCCCTCTGTCCCCAGCAACGCAGACAGAGCTTGATGTTCGGAGGAGTTAAGAGGACATCCAGTAACTTGCACTTGATAAGAATTCTGTGAGTGACTTCATATATTTAGCAAAGCTCCCTCTGGCTGCTAGAAATGGATAATAGAAACAAAAGGTACTGAAGGTGGGCAATATATCACACTGAAACACACCTCTAAGTCAAGCAATTGGATCAATTAGGAGGAGGATACCTTGAACTGAATAACCTCAGCCCTTTAAGATGAGTAGCAATTACCCTGGAGATGGATGGGGATGCACAAGTTACTCAAACATCAATAATCAAAATGACTCAATTAGTTGGTAAAAAGGATAACTGTTTTATTTGCATTTGTCTAAAACAGGGAGCACAATGAATATCAACAAATTTGCTCGATCCTCTTACTCAACGAGATTCATAAAAAACTGAGTTTATAGATAAAAACTTGTCATCATTAACGTTGACCTGTGTCACTACCAACGTCATCCGACGTGGCAAACTACAAAAACCTAATAGCAACGTGATAGACTCTTAGTGAGCATCTAAGTATATGATCTATACTAGTATGGGATAGTGAGCGAAAGTGATAGGTTGCTTAACATCAGGTGAGGCAACTAAGCCCTCCCCTCAAACGGGCCACTATGAATCTCACTAAATACACAATGTCCCATTGGCTACTCAAACTATAGGACCCTTAATTACGCGGTCCCCTAAAATTGGTTGGCACTCTAACCTGCGTCAGTACTTTTCCACCTATATCTAGCAGCACACAGATTGGACTTCCAGGTGCTGGTGAGCTCGTCTTAAACCCAGCTTCCCAACAATTAACATATCAATCCATCATCACCTCAGTGGTCAGCAGAGTCAATTAGGCTTTGAAGCTCTGCCTTGAGTTTGTTCTGTACTGTGGAGAATCAGGGGAGAGAAGGCACGCTCTGCTCTCATGCGCAGGTGTTAACATCTTGCTCGTCCAACTTCATCCTTCCACGTGACTGAGGACCATGATTTTGAGTTTTCACTGTCTTTAAAATACTATTTTTTAATAGATCTCTGACGTCTTTCTTGTTTGTATGTATCTTTTGAACAGGAGTTTTGTTCTTTCCCACGATTTGTATCCAGTGCCAGTTAACTTCATCCTGATAAGACCTTGGCTTCTTGGCTTGGCTTCACGGCTCATCCAGCCTTGCCTTTTCGAGATTCACTTTTAATTCATGTGTTTCCTTACTCCGACACACTGAGAAGAGGCCTTTCTTTTTTAGTCCAATTCTGCTATCACACGTAGTGGAAACATCCATTGTTTACTCTTTATGCATATATGTATATATTGGCGCACGCGACAATCTACTCACTATAAAGCTAGCCTGAAGAATACTTTGTCGACTTGTGTTTATTTTGCATCTGTACATGTGTAAACTGACTTGATATCTTCATCCATTTTATGGCATAAGCTTCTACACCTTGATCCCAAGATGTCACTTATCCTTGATACTTTTTTGATGCCTTATCGAATATCTGCATTATCTGGTCTCTGCATCTTTTCTAGGCACGTAAGCTCAGCTCTGCATGATGTCACAATTCATCTAGACCATTCATTTGCTCTGCTTCTTCCGGGATTTAATTCAAACGGCCATCATATTTTCTTGTATGCAGGTATGGTTTTCTTAATGGGAACCTTGCCTCCAGGATTCTCTTAGATATCAGTATTTTCAATGTTACCGCACGATTTTCACATCCAGACTCCCAACGTATAGGCAATCTGGGTGAGGTGGTTGAGGTGGGGGTACTTTGCTCCTCCTCGACAACGTAGTTGCATTTTATTCTTCGTTGGAGTTTGCCATTCTGTGTAACTCTAACACATATGAGGCTGGGCATTGCCGTTGCAACTAGACATTTAAGGTGGGAATTATATCACACTTTAAGGAGCAGGAATGGGCAATTTACCACTCTAAGATCCACACAGAGGGTGGGTACATATTGCACTTAGATCCTATGTGAGACTAAGCACTGCCCTTTGTACCTAGATGGAACCCAGGGTGTTGACACTGTTGAATGCATACCTAACCCATTTTTTTCCTTTCACACTTGCCCCCTTCATGACTTAGCCAACGGCACGCCTAACTCCTACACACATCTGCTCTCGCATACAACTCATACACTGTTGCACAACACCCCTGCCATAAGAATGGAGCAACCTTTCATGACAGAATTCTGAACAGCAGCTACTCACATAACTACCTATTCTCTTACACACACCCTCCTGCTTAGCTCCTAGTATACCGCATTTCACCCACCCACATGCCATTTAAACATGGATGACTAGCAGGGTCTTGGCCTCCCTCTCATAACCTTAATGGGCAAAATGCACACATGCATAACAGCACCTCACAATTTTCCCATACTTTTGACTTTGGTTCCGCCGACGGCGTTCAACCACCAGCGCGTTGGGAGCATAATTATGGTGAAAGGCACCATACAAGGATGAATCCCCTGGGTGTTGGGTTTTACCGCCATGGGGGACACTGGCCCTCCACTGCTCCCCCCACAGTAGTTAAATGCATAGAGTTCATTGACCATTCGTCGCCAATGTAATGGTTAGGAAAATGGTCTGTGCCTCTAATAATGTAATGAAGAGTCATGCAGGAAGGATGACACAGGAATGACTTGAAGTATGTCTTCCGTATTGGTTCTTGTCACTTAGTCTGAGCGGACAGATACATGGTAGGACCCAACCAGTCCACCAGTGCCCACCACCCTGGCTGGTCACCTTCCAACTGCCACTGGCGGAACTCTGTATCCAGAAGATGCTACTAGTGTTCTAACTGTGACATCAGCTGGGATGTCACTCACTAGGCTACTACCCACTACACCACGTTTGTCATTATGATGTCATATTACACAGTTCATGTTTTATTACATGACCTAACTTAAATAATGCATGGATTTTTCCTGCTTAGGCGGAGCAGAGAAAAAGAGAAGGAGAAGGAATGTCTGCATTTCCAAGTGCAAGTGCTCCAGTAGCATTAACAAGCTTTCTATAGGGTATCATTATGAGCAACTGGCCCTCGACCTTTATAACTGGTGCTTGCGCTTGACTCGGGACACAAAACCTAGGCTGCTGGTACCTATTTCACGATAATGCTCTATAGAATGTATTAGTATTTGTACAGCAAACCTTTACTTAGAAATGAGATTGGGATTTCTCCCACTAGCAACACTGATTATTATTATTATAATTAGTTATTTATAACGTATCCAGAGGTTTCTAAGGGCAGACCTGGAGATCGAACCCATGTTGCTCCGCATCGTCGTGTTTCCAAGGCGAGCGCGTTGCCCCTGAGCTGGCCTCCCGAGACGTGCAAATGGGTTGGCGTTCAGACCTATCCTAGGAAAGGCACAGTTGGGCGATTTTGAGTGAATCCTATCAAATGCTCCTTTTTATCAGCTCTTTAATAATGCTGTCAAGATGGAACTGAAGCCAAGTTGAAAGTTCCGTAATAAAAGTCAATCAAGCTAAACATGTATAGTACTGCTATTGTAGTAATGCTTATAGTTGATAGGGCTATTCAGCGGCAGTGCAGGCTTCCCTTAGACAATTGTGGGGAGCACATATGGACACACTCACACACCCATCTTTCACCTCCCATCCCTGGGAGAAACAGTACATGCTCTAGCGTCCCTAAAGCCGAGGCACCAGGAACCAAATGATTCTGCATAGAGCCCCAAGCGCTATCTCGCAGACATGGGAAGAAAGGTTTTGTTCAGAGGGTAAAGCTTTTCAGTTAGGTTCCTTCATTGTTGCTAAACCCCCCCCATTATCAAACATAACAAGTATTTTTAACAGCATGATTGTAATGGAGAGTTTACCAATGTTTTCCTCAGAATGTGTTGGACAGCGTGGAGATGCAATGTGCCTCTTCTGCTGGGGTCTTGGTCAATTCCCAGTGCATAGAACATTTCAATCTTACTGGGGTGACACATCATTTAGGGTATGGATACCAGGTGCTATTGGTTTGAATCATAGTAATGGCTGTAATTTACAGTGCTTCATAAATTCTTGTTAGAATATGATAATACCGATTTTTCAGGATAAACTAATATTTCCTATGAAGTCGCATTAGCTCATTGAGAGTTCATAATAGCAGTTCATATTATTCTCCTAGTATACTTCCTATAAAACACACACGCAGTAGCCTAGCTATCTTGTATTTAATGCTGTTGCATTATGGGCTGGTTCTAGGGGCGTGCCTGTTAATGGCAACACCAGAACGGGCACCATATTCTCGTTAATATCAGCAGAAGTAGTCCCCATTGGTCAGCAGCAAAAAAAGAACTCTGCAGCGGATCGAAAAAATCATTGCTTTTTTGCCTAGCTCCTATTTGTCTTGGGAAGGCTTGACAGTCTTAAAATGGACACACGTTGCATGTAATGCTTGAAAACGTTGATTGTCATCAGCAGAGACGCAAAGGATGGCTCCATGAACTGCTAGTAGGCGCATGGGCCTCCCTTCCGACACCGCGCGGGCGCGCGCGACTGTGTATGATTTACGAGCCAGGGATCCAGCTGTCAATGTATGACTAAAGACATTTACTAGATGAATCTCCCGAAAACTGAAAATTGATTTGTTGGAAGGCTTCAGGGAAGGAAATGGGGAAGATTCTGCAAGAAATATTTTCTTCAAAAAGTATGGCAAGGCAATTTATGAGGTGTCAGAAGAATAGATATATCACGCCTTTCAGATCCCCCTATGTGTGGGCTACTAGTACAGTTGATATTGAAAAGCGGTTACAGGTCATTTGGTCGAAAAAAAGGTCGACAGGACAAATGGTCGACGCAATTTGGTCGAAAGACAAATGGTCGAATTTTTTTTTTTTTTGTATTTTCCCTTTTTTTTTTGGGTGGAGGGGTCCCCCATCCCCCCTTTTTTGCTTAAAAACCCTTTTTTTCCTAAACGAAAACCTGAAAAATATACATAAAAATAAAATAAAAAATTCGACCATTTGTCTTTCGACCAAATTGCGTCGACCATTTGTCTGTCGACCAAATGACCGGACAGCTTGAAAAGCAATACCTTGAGCTGAGACTTTTTGCAACATCCTTGGGTCAAATCGCTGCCATCTTGTCTAAACACGTATCACGTTGTGCTCCAAACATTGCAAAGTGACTGAGAGCTGCTCCCTAAATCCTCTTTCAGACATGTTGTGAGATTTATCTATTGCGGGACCAGAACATGGACACATTCATTTTAAAATCTGAGAATCCCAGAATTTGTGTTTCTTACTATTGTAAGGGAAGTAACACGTTGAACTGGTTTCGTCAGAACGCCACATTTCAACACACCTAATTTCAATCCTCGCCCGGCCCTCGTCTTATTGCACTTGTCATTGTGTTGCATACTGGAGAGTTTGTTATTTACCAGTAACCCCATCCCAAATGATAAAAGCTCTTAACATGTGCCAGATTTAGTATCCCCTTTTGCAAGTTACGACGATCCTTATCCGGGCGTGGACTGACGTTTGGGGCAATAGGACAATGCCAAACGTGCAGGCCCATCCTTATAGCGTGGGCTGGGTTTATTGGTCACAGCCGGCCTGTTTTATGGCTAGAGTGGTCCAGACGTATGAATTTCTTCACTGTGCAGATAGTAGTTTTGATCAGTTTTACTGAACAAATATTATTTAAAATGCACACAGTTCAACACATTTTACCAAAGAAAGCCTAAGTTCTACCCTTAGATTGTACTCAAACAGTCTGTCACAAAAGGAACACATTGCCATTGTGACAGGGGACCCATTTTAATTGGCGGCGAGTCAATGAAGTGCCCCAGTCTGACCCTGTCTTACTGTATTATTGCCACAACCTAGAATATGATAAACACGAGGTGGTGCTTTGGCCACACTCTTCATTGTTTATGAGAAGTGCTGTCTGATTTCCACACAAATTAGGAGCCAAAGCTGCCAGCCTTCTTCCTTTATGCTAGATGCTTCCGGGAATACCTAATGTGGAAGCAAAATGAGCTCTTGGATTTTTCACTGACCTTGAAACGAATATCAAGTACACTTTCAGTGCATTTTTTTATTTTATTTGTATTTTATTGGACATTTGTATGGCTCCTATACGCAAGTGCTTCCAAGTGCCACAAGATAAGAAGCGGGGAGAGGGAGCATGGGTTATAATATGAAAAAACAGCAACAAGAAAAGAGATGGTCATATTGTCCTTGTGACAATCCTACAATGCAAGTGCTTAAGGAGAGAAGTGCTAGGGGGAGGGGTAGAGGGAGAAGTGCAATAGTGCAGGGACCCCACGATTGGGTAGCTGGGGGGGGGGCGGTGTACAAGTCCTGTACAGGCCAAGGTTGCAAGTGCCAGGGGAAAGAGGGGAGGTAAAGTGCAGTGGGCAGGAGGACTGGGAAGGGATAGTCTAGGCAAAGCAGCCCAAGGGCAAGTGCTCATGAAGAATGCTGGGAGGGACTGGTAGTGGGATGGTTTGGTCCCTGTATGACTCAGAAGGGAACAGACCCCAGTTGCAGGTGAGGGGAAGATGGAAGGCAGAGGAGAAAAGGAAGGTCTTGAAATGGTTCCGGAATTTAAGAAGATCCGGCTCAAATCTAATGCAGAGAGGGAGGCTGTTCCAGAGGGAGACACCACCTGAGGAGACGAATCTACCTCCAGCTACCTCCTTGGAGAAACGTTTGACCTACAGAGAGCTGGAGCAGAGGACCAAAGGGTTCTGGCTAAGTGTATTTAGGGATGTAAAGCTGGATGTAGAGACGTTCCAGGCTGGAGACAGACTTGTGGATGAAGCAGAGGGTTTTGAATGTGATCCTTGCAGTCCCCGGGAGCCAGGGTAGAGACTTTAGGTCTGGAGAGATGCGGTCCCTGGGTGTGAGGCCAAGGATAAGTCTTGCAGCCCTATTCTGGACTACCAATGTAAGGAATGTCCATTTTGGGTAGCCTTCAAAGGAGTATGAAAACAATTGTTTTATAGCTTGCACCATCTATCAAGACATGTTCCAATTGATGAAACATTGCACATAACCAGTTGAACTACAATTTGCAATGAATACTCACATTTTCAAGCCACGGTCTACCCTTTCGACCATGGACCAAGTGGGACCCTTCCATCATCCGGCTAGGATTTATGATTTTGAACTGTGCTGGGCAACTTGTGGCCCTCCAAGTATTCAGGCCTACAGCTCCCATTAGTAAGACTAGTTAATCGTGAGGCATCATTAAAAGTGTAATGCAAAGAAACTGTAGGTCTGCAAGTTGCCCACCACTGCTTTAGAGTCTTCTAATGCTTAGTGAAAGTAGATCATTGGAATTAATGGTAAGAACTTTAACTTTCCCAGTGTACCGCTGAGTGCTTAATCCTCAAGCAATGTTTGTTGACAATCACTCCCTGTCATTGATCATGTGCAAATCGAAATGTCAGTACTTAGAACCGAGAGTGGATGCTCACAAGCAAACACAAATGTGGGAATGAGACGGGCACTTACCCGGGACTCCCACAAAATGTTGGACCCAGTATATGCTGCTTCGCCACATTTGTGCGTGTTGTCCATTGACTGCTCTTCAACATGTTGTGAAATTGGTCTTCAGTACTAACAGACTCATAACATATTTGGTGGTAATTGCAAAAGCAAAATGATATTGTTTAAATATCTCCTATTTAAATATCACCTAATTACAGTTTGGGATCATACCGAAAATATATATAGCATGTGGCAGACAGAAATGACTGCTTGCAGGTAAACATCCTATGCTGGTAAATATTCAATGCAATTCCAACCTGTAATTAGACAGTACTTTAACGATAGAATGTATTCAAACTATGACATGTGTATGAAGTTACCACCATTGCCACCATGCCTATCTCTATAGACGTATTTGACGGTTTCCTTTGTTGAGTTGCCAATGATCCACTTTTCTCAATCTAGGTGATATTTTCATTCGATTTTTAACACAAATGAAAATACAAGTGATTAGTATGTATGTTGACTGCCTATTCTATGTTCCTATTCGTTGTACTGCTGGGTACGACAATTTTTCGACTACGCACAGGCCCAGGCGCAGTTAGACTGTCTGACTTAAAGTCCACACACAGAATTGATCTGAAAGACTGGTGCACTGTCCCAAATAGTGACTGTGTTATTGTGGGCTTTGGGGCATACCCTGCCAGAGGGGCCTCAAATTGTAAATTAATTTTGTAAATTGCCTCTGCCTAAATTCTCTGAGACTGATGATATTACAGTAGTACAGGACAACTCGTTCCTCATACTTCTGTGGTTTTTAGGTTGTATTTCTTAATTCTATGCTATATGTTTTATGTTTATATGTTACTTTCCGGTCTTGTTTGTATGTGTGCGCCATCATGCCTGGGGGTCCATTGTGCGCTATAGGAATGAAATAAAGTAAAGTAAAATAATGTAAGCGCGACCCTCTTCTTCTGTGCTGAGTGCTCAGTCTAAGAATAACCTTTCCCAATGCAAGGGCAGGACAAGGTGCTATGGGATTACCCTCGTTGCCGGGTTACTTATGGAGTCATTAAATACACCGCCATCCCGGTGGCTTGCAGAAGAAAAAAATCAATGTTATCCTACGGTTACATGGACAGAAAAGGGAAAGGACATCGCATGTCAAATATCATATTGCGTTTTTCATTGCCAGGCATCTAATCTATCATTTTCTAACTCCTCGGATTCCGGGGTGATACAAATAGCAATGCATATCTTCGAAATGTTATTACACATATGGATGCTATAAATGGCAATACGGCTTTGATATTTAGTCGTTAGATTAAGGCACAATTAACAAAGGTATATTTAATATGTACATTACTGTTTTCTAAAGTAAGCATGTCCATGTTTTCTTGCAACATCATGCAACACCATAGTAAAACATGTACCTGCCCAATTTGTTACCATCGATACTGAACTTTTTTAGCACAATCTTGTATATAAACCTCATTATATTGAAGACAACATGTAACAGTAAGAATTAGCTTGAACAGTCTTTAGTTCTTTAACTGAAGGTTAGGAAATGTATTTACTGATTAATGAGGAAGACAAGGGATTCATTTTCATTGTTCGCCTCGGCACCTTGCATGCTTTCATGCAAGGAACTTTAACTCTCCATTGTCCTTGTGCTCAAACTTAAAAATCCCATACAGGTAGGTGTTTGAGTTCACAGAAGATACCGTCGGTGGTAGAAGCCGCCCCGTGGGAGGAGGGGATGGTGCTATGAGACTCATACTGGCCGTTACGTAATCCTGGCAGTGTCCTGTGGAGGCTCCCGCCAGCAGAAACAAGCCTCCACCCGACAATACAGACAGAAATAGGTCAGCTGGGATGAATGAGCTGATGGTGCCCATGCCATACATTGCAAGTTATCATTGCAAGTTCATCATGATAAAAATGGTGGGTGAGGGGCACAACTGAAAACATTTTTGACCTGTCCAAAAGTGGCTGAATTTCAGAGAGCAGCTGTGAAGGATTGTCATCTGGTGGGGGCGTAGAAGCCGTAGCATTTTATTTTATTTTTCGTAAATAATAAAAATATATAGGCAATGCAGCTCAGAAAGGGGGTCTTCTAATCAGACCCCCCTTTCCTAAAGCACAATGCCAAAAGCATAGCGAAAGCCTGTGTCTTCCTGAATCAGTCTCCTAATGTGTAGCCTGTGCTTTTTAGTTGCACAGAGCAGATTCAAAGGTTTCGTTGATTGCTACTAGGAGGTATGCCTCCTTTTGTACTGTTCAGAAATCGATACTCACTGATTCCCAGCATACCGTGCCACTTGCAGTGGATTGGATCAGTTCCGGTAGTGGGGGTGTGCTTTTGGTTAGGCTCGGGAGGCAGGATGCTATGACTTCCTCAACCTTTGCATCGATCTGTGGTAACCACACTCTGTTTCTTATCCATGCTTCGGTCCTTACCCTGCCCTGGTGGCCTTTGTGAGCTAACACCACTATTCTGCCCTGCAGGTGAGGTGGTACCAGAACACGCATCCCTCTCAAGATGAGGCCTTCATTCATGATGGATAGCTCATGACGGACTGTGAACACCCCTGCAAGGAAGTTCTTTGCATCCATGGTGCGGTTATGATTGTTTTGGAGGAAAGAGTTCCACTCACCTGCCAGGATGGCGTTCTATGTCAGAGTGCAACAGGGGTCGCTATTTGTGGCTTCTACTAAGTCTGATATACTCACAGCCTTTGGTTCTGTCACTTGGATGACCAGGTATATGTGTTCTTCCATCACTGTGGATGCTGTCATTTCTGCCACTGTGTTTATTTGCGGGTGCCTGGACAAACAATCTGTCTGCTCCCGGTCTGTATGCAAGGTCGAAGTTGTATTATTGCAGCTGCAGCAGCCTTTTCCCGATTCGTGCCAGAGGGTGTGGAGCTGAGCCCGTGAATATAGGGATGAGTGATTTGTGGTCTGTATAAGTTTTACATTTCTGTCCATACCGGTATAAATGGAAGTGCTTGCAACCCCACAGAATGGCAATGGCTTCTTTCTCAATGTGTTAATAGTGTTGTTCTATGGGATGAGGGCGCTTGATGTGTAGGCCACTATTCGCATGTCTCCTGACGGGGTGCTTCGTACCAGTATGGACCCTAGGCCCACAGGGCTTGCGTCAACATACAGTCCTGTCTGCAGGTGGGTATCATAGTAGGCCATGGTGGTATCAGCTGACAGCGACTCTTTGATGCTCTCAAAAGTCTTTTGGTCATTGTCATCTCTTGTTCGCCTACTCGAATGTTGCATTAGGGTCTTCTCTTCTTCTTCCTTGTTTGCTGGTCCCCTAGCTCTAATGCAGATATCAAATGTACCTTTCCTTTTTCTGGGCTGCTGGGTTGCAATCGCACACATCGTCCTCCCCTCTTCGTGCTCCAACTCCATCAACGAGGAGGCATGTTCAACCTCGACCTTTCATGCCTTTCCCTGCTTCTTGTTCCTGGGTGTCATATTCCTGGCTGGTGGTCATTGGCCTGCTGCGGTAACCGACCATCGGCAGACTTTGGAGTAGTGATCCAGTCGGCCGCATGCACTGCACGTGATAAACTGTGCTTGGCAGTTGGGTTTACTTTGTCGTTGTCCACCACACCATCTGCAGTCATTGGGCCCAGAAATCCTGGGTCGCCACCCGGGGGTTTGGGTGGGTCCACTGTCATCCCCTCGTGGTTGTGGTCGGTTGGTGATCGCCGCAGTCCTGAGAGTTGGTGTCAGCTGTAGCTTCTACAGAGTCATGTTCATGTGGGCAGCCCTCGCATGTGAGAGCTCCCTTCAGTGGCCATATTCTACTATGCAGGATAGGGAGATCTCTTTCTCGCTAAATATGATTCTCCTTAGCTTCTCTGAATGCATTGCATTTCTGAGCTGTCGCCTGATCTGTTTGTCTGCATTTTCAATCTCACATGACAGGGCTAGCCGAAACAGTCGGGTTCGGTAGGAGTCAAGGGTTTTCGTCTCACCCTGTACCGTTGTGCAGAAATTGAAAATCTCATAATCTGGGTTGAGATGGGGCATGAAATGGTGTGTCGAGCATCCTTCATTGCCTTGTACTTGTCATCCTGCATGGGAGTGAGTCGGAGAGAGGTGCAGTGTGTCATCCCCCACATTCAGTTACAGGTGGGACCGCATTTTCTTTGGCATGGTTATGTCTTTGCAGTCCATGGCCATTTCGAACTTCTGTATCCATAAAGCCCACTTGGGTCTGACAGATGATGGCTCTGAGTATGGGACGAAGGGGGCTATGGCCATGCCCATGTGCACTTCTGTGCATGGTGTGAAATGTGGGCTGAATGTGGGCGCCAGTTTCATGGGGGTGGATGGCCCCGGTGTGGCAGCCATTGTCAGTATGTGGAGTTGGTTCAGCCAGCTACTTACTCCTCAAAATAGTTCAGGGGCCTGGACCCACATGCTTTGTAAGTGTCTCTGCAGGGCGTTACTGTTCCTTATTTTTCCTTCTTTTGCCGTAGTTGCAGGTTTCTGATACATCAGCAGTGTGGGGCCTCTCCTCTGGTGACCACCTGGGATCCCACATGCTTTTGTGGGGCCTGGTGGCTCTCTGTGGGCTCTGTGCTCTGCAGGGCTGGGTTTGTTCATTTATTTTACCTACTGAGAGCTCCTGCTGCCTGGGCTGCGTTACCCCTTTGTCGCCAGTGTTAGGTTTTACCAGCAATCCGACTCTCCAGCCCCTGTTGGCTAGGGGACTGGGAGGGCTGGAGCTGGAAGGCAGGGAGGCATGTACCGTGAAAACAATTCACCCTCACTCTTCTATAGGATGGCCCGCGACTAACCCCTACCCCCTGTCCAGGGTCATGTCGCAACATTTATTTTATGCCCCACCTCAGCGCGATGACGTCAACATAACAATGCTCCTCTACTTTTTTTATTCCGTTTAACTGTTCCTATGGTTTAATTTTAAAAAGAAACCATTGCGGAATGGTTTCGTTTTAAATTAAAAGTGTAGGAAGCAGTTGAAACTTGCACTTAAACAACGGATACATTTGTTTGTGGGTTTGCATTGTGCATGGGAGGGGGCGTGGCGATGGGGTTTGTGGGGAGCGAGGCAGGCCTGCAGGTAACATAGTTTCACGACTTCTTTTTATGCACTAAGACCACTGAGCACAGGTCCTCTCAAATTGTGTTCATAATAATCAGGGGAACAGGTTGCTTGTCTGTCATTTCATTCCCGCCTCCGCTGAGATCTGTACAGCGATTTGGAAGTGACTTGCATTATTCGAAGTGAGGGCTGTGACCTCCCCACCGTTATCTCCCTGGCACCATCAGACCCTGCGTTGCTCCGACGTCGCCGTAGACAGCTCTTCTCTGAAGCCGGAACATCGCATGCATATTGTCTTCTGCAAAGAGCTAAAGACTCAAACGGGCCGTTCTGGTTTCAGTGCATTTTTATATGCGTTCAGATGTTATTTCCATAACATTGGGTACAGTACGGTCTGTCTTTGAGGTTTTCAGCCTCTATTGATTAAAGACACTTTTTCCCAAAAGACGAACATTTGAAATGTAATCTCAGATTTTTTAATTTGAGCATGAAACACGAACTCTTCTCTTTGAACTTTCAAACAAACAAGGGTGGGGAACATCGCAGTGTTGTTTTCAAACCCATGCTAACATGTGAAGGTTGTATTGCTTAGGCAGTTGTGCACTGTTGGGGAACTCGACACATGTGTTAATGAAATACGCTTTAAGTACTAGCAGCTTTACCCAGCTGATCCAGCTCTCTCACTTTCTCTGCCTCTCTCACTCCTCCGCCCTCTCTCTCTCTCTCTCTCTCTCTCTCTCTGTCTGTCTCTCTCTCTCTCTCTCTCCCTCAGCACTCAAACTCGGTCTCGTTCTTTGTCCCTGTCACTTTGTTCATCTGCACTTTTACAATCGCCTCCCACGCAGTTGCTCACATCTGTTCGACCACAGAAAACACTTTGACATTTTAGGGGTCGTGGGGTGCAGGCTTTGCATATTTTTTTCAAAAGTGGCTTTTAGAAAAACAAAAAAGGAAAACCCCAATGTGGGAAGGTATTACAGGTCAGGTAATGGCCCGCAGCCCAAGTGATGCCGGTCCACGCAGGGGCTTACCGCTATTACTACACCGGCCTGTTTTCTGGGTGCCCGTATATACTTCATTCAGAGTAAGACCATTCAGAACATCTTACTGAACCTAGCACAAGATCAATCAACACAACAATGAACATATCCATTTTTTCTGCTAGGTTATCATTTCAAGATTTCTAACCTGCTACACTCACTTTATTCTCTTTCAAAACAACGGTGTGAGAAAGGGGATGGGGACAAACCGAAACAGTGACGGTCGCTGCCTGCTTTGCAGAAAATCAAAGAGCATTTTGGGAACACAAAAAGATCTTTGTATTTGATAAACATGTCTGTGATAAAAAGGCTTTTAGGATTGAATCGCTATGGGGTGTGAAGCCTATTTATTTCTTCAAGACTCACACTAACATACAAATATTTGTATTATTAAGCCATATGCAGTGATTGGGGCAGCCTTACACTTTGGATAGGAGGAAAAATTGACATGATATGTGTAGCTTCTCATCCTTTTAGCTAAGATCAAATGTAGTATCTGTTCTTTTAAGAGCTTTCTACATCTATTTTTAGTCAGTTAGCTAGCCTGAGGCCTTCATCCCTGCCTTTTTAAGGCCCAGAGTCTAGGCTGCACCCTTAGCTATGTTGCGAGCATGGATGTCTGACATGTAAGGCGACGCTGTAACAAGGCCGCTGCCATAGGCTCATTGCAAGGCACAGTTGAGGATGAACATCAGTGGAAAGTACATTGAAAACATGAGTCATGAGCTCCTGTGAAACCCACAGAATACGGCTATATGGACCTTATACCCAAGGTTCAACCGTCCTAGCAACACCTAGTTGTGAGAGATGAGTGATGGCTAGGGCATGTCAGAAAGACTTCAAGGGAAACACAGACTAGCGGTGTACCCCTAATGTCCTTGAGGGCTACAAGAAAGGTGAAGAAGGAGCCTGAAGTACCTTTACACCTCTGTGTATACCAGGAAAAATGAAGACATGTGGAAGCAAGTACAGATGGGAAATGGCTGACACAAGCTTTAATGGAACAGTTACCTGAAATGTGTTCACATCAGCACCTAGTACCAACAAAGGCATGATGGAGAGGGCAGGCCCAGAACAGAGCACAGGCAAAGGCCCAGTATCTGCCTTATTAGTGGGCAGTGAAGAATGCAAGGCAGAGCACTTAGAACTGGATGTAACTAACTGATACTATACCTGTACATAGACACTGTGACTTGTGAGACAAGGGGGGCTATGTGAAAAGAACTTACAGGGCCACCTCCCTGGGACAAGCTGTGCGAGCAACATGGGGTGTGGCAGAGGCTGCTGTCAAAGCCTCCAGGAATCATGAGTGGGGAAGCCCTGGATGTGGGAGGAGGCAGGACTCAGATAGCCCAATGCACATCTGGGATGGGCAAGCAAGCGCAAGTACCCTAGGGCTGGTAGAACTCCCCCTCACCCCCAAATCCTCCTTCAAAGAGCCTACTACATGGAAGGTGCATAGAGGGGCCGGTATGAGCAAGGGTCACAGCGGACATAAGAGATGGACTCCTTATTTATTTATTTATTTATTTAGACATGTGTTAAGCGCACTAAGCCCAGGGGCATCAAGGCTCTGGTTACACAAGTGGCATCACAGGGACAAAGGCATCGTACAGGTAAGTTAGTAGTTAGACAAGGAGCTTGTTGTCTGAGAACAGTAAGGTCTTGGGTTGTTTCTGGAAAGCCCAATATGATTGTTTGGATGTTTGGTAAAGTGGTAGGTTGTTCCAGTTTTTCGCAGCTATAACTGGGAAGCTGCCACTCCCCGATCTACTATGCCTGAAGCACGGTATGGAGAGTAGTTGGGAGTAGGTGGTGCAGGTCGGTCTTGATGATTGCGATTTGGCATACTTTTTAAAGTTGCCATCCTCGGTATTCTCGGTCGCATAAAGTAAGGGAACGATGAAGGATTGCCCAGGAAAGTAAGGGAACGTTTTATCCTTTAGTTCCCGCACTCTTTTACCTTTGTGTAAAACACATTTTCATGCTGGCTGTGCCAATAGGAAAAACACCCTGAAGGTATGCCCCAAGGTTGCACTTGGTGCAGTCCTGTCAGCCCTCCTCCTTCTTTTTACTCAAGTTTGCCTCAAAGACGCTCTGAGGGCTATCACGGTCCTCCTGCACCTCCTGACTCTGTGCACTGCTCAAGTTCTGCCGCAAAATTACTCCCAGTTCTGCTGTGAACATCTTTACGTTTTCCGCAGGTGCCTGCACTCTGGCACACATAACATACAGACACACATACACACACACTCAAACTGCTAGATGCATACTCCCATTACACCTGCTCTTGTGTGCACACACATTCACTAAATCCTCCTACCTGTAAACACAGGCACCCTCCTTGTGATTGGGCCTAATGACAGCAGGCGTCTCCATACATATAGACATGCTGTTCTTCACACTTCCCTTATAATGCAGGTGCATAGGATGGAGAAGTGATTGAGGTCCCTGCGTGACTTGGGGATGTCATTTTTAGTATCCCCAGCCCACAATCTGGCACGGGGTTTCTGGTGCCTTTGCCCTAAAAACTTTGAACAAATGGCATGTGGCTTCTATGCTCGACAATCTCACAACATCTGTACTCTACTTGCGCAATATGGTTGGTTCTCCATTTTGCGTGGCAGTACAGAGAGGCAAAGCGCATGTGTAAGGCAGCCCATGCTAAGTCCTCTCTCAATAACAGTCAATGTCCCCCTCAGTGGCAGCTGATGAATGATTGGGGGGGCATCAATCTGTAACCCCGAAATTGCTGGCCTCCACTGATGTTTTATATATGAACAGTTACAGGATTCATCTCAATTGTCCGATAAAATCACAGGGGATAGATCGCAAGTGCAGTTCATTAATTTGGAGCTGACAAGTGTTTCACCTTTAAAGCTTCGTCAGGGCTTCTGAATTATGACCAATGCAATGATGCTGTGGTGTTCACCATTTTAATATTGCATTCTCTCTGCTGTTCAGCTCAGTTATTTGTTTTTGGGTGCTGGGGATATTCCCGGCCGGAAGTTATAGTTGTCTCAACCATGTTTATTTCAGCCATTTTACAATCCAGTCGTTTAAACTTTGGTGCAAAAATGTCCTTGCAGTTCCTGTGTGTCAATTGCTTCAGTGGTGAATAGGACCACAGTACACACTCGGGCTTGTTTCTTCAATAACCTTCACTGCTTAACCCTTTGACTGCCCTTAAACAGCCTTGTTCGTCAGCACATTCATTGTGTATTCGTGTGACCGGTTTCCTATTGCAGTGGTCTTCAAACTGTTGGTCTGGCCCCCCTAGGGTGGCCTGAAAGGAGGATAAGGGGACGCAAGTCTCTTAAAAAAGGGAGTAAAGTGACTGTTTTCAATACAAAATATAAGCAGATATGGCATGGGGGGGCAACCCTATTTCTTTCTCTCAGGGGGGATTTTAAAACAATATTTGTACTCAAAGGCAGGCTCAGCATAAACAGTTTGACTACCACTGGGCCTATTCCTTCGCCCTAATAGATACATGTTCCTTTGCCATCTTCTTTCTCTACTGCATACAGTAACCTTTTACTTGTACTCCTATCGCTGGCTTTTCCCTCCTATTTTTACATTATGGTTTCATTTTTCATTTAAAGGTTTCTAAAAGCATGTACTACTTCAGACATGTGGGATATTGGGGGCAAATAGTGCCTCTCACAATTCGTCCTAGAGGCAATTAGTTATTACATTGATTGTATAGCAGAGGCCTTAATCCTTAAAAACAATCAAAAGACACAAAGACATCCAGAAATCGACAGTGAAGTATCTGTCATACTTCGAGCCTCCGCACACCACTGGCACACACTATGCTGGCATTCTCAAATAAATGCACGGAATGTTCCGCGTGCGGCCTCGGACATCTTTCAGGAGGTTGAGCTCCTCTAGGGGGACGGAAGGAAAAAGCAGAAAAGAAGACATTCCGACAGCTTGAAGTCACAGAAGGGAATGCTTTTGTCATGCAGTGAAGACATCAGGGAGGCCTGTACTGTTCTGCTTTTGACATGATGGCATCTCATCCCCCAGTCAGCTCGAATACAGTTCACAGAAACACACCTGGCCCCATTGCTGGCCCCAGGTCTAGCAGTGCCCCGTGCGAGATTTGTTGCACTCGGGGAGCCCTCTGATGTTGAACCCTTGTGCCGTTGTTGTTGAATAGGCGCTGGCGTTTCGCCTCTGCCACACACTAATATAAAGTCATTGACTGACTCGTTACATGACAGTGACATGTAAAGAGTTAGACAACAATGTACAGAGAGCAGGAGGGTGACAGACAACCATTAAACACATTTCTGAACAAAACATATGTATTTTCATACACTGTAACTATTCATTAGTGGTAAACAGACCAATAAATTAAATAGCCAAATTGTCAGTAAAGGCTTACACTCCATCATTAGACGTACACATTGAAACATGCATTCACAATAGTCATATACTGTACATTTCCTATATCGGCCTTGTAACATACATGGCCACTTTTATAATAATTCACACATTTCCAAACACCCCATCTGTGTATTGGTGTGTCTCTCTATCACACAACAAATGTCAGATCAATGGCGTGTAAGCCTTTACTGACAATTTGGCTTTTAATGAATGTGTCTGTTTACCACTATTGAATAGTTACAATGTATGAAAATAAATATATTTCGATCAGAAATGTGCTTAATTTTTGTCTGTTCTTGGTCCATTGTTGTGTGTATATGTATTACTTACCTGGGGGACCGGGATCATACCAGATACCCTTTATTTTTTCTGAAGTAAAGAGTCAGTCAATGACTTTCTATTAGTGAGTGACAGTGTCTTGCATGGTTGCGGCCGGCTCACACAATGTAAAGGAAGGGGTGGATACAATGGTGGGACAAAAGACGGACGGCACCTCATTGTCAGGGCAGAGACAGCAACAATCTATATAGCAGCCCTGCGGGCATCTCAAAGGCACAGTCTACTATTGTGAAGGAAAGTGGTCCCCAGTCTACCTGATGCATATACTTTGTAAGGTGAGTACTCTGCGACCTTTACTTTTTTCATTACATAATGCAGGACTATGATGTATCGTGACCTGTCTGGATGGTACCGCGAACTCTGCGGAAGCGGGGCCATCGCATGGGTGCCCCCTCCAGCAGAAGGTCTTGCGCCGCCCACACGTTGTCTGCAGTTCTCAGGGCAACGTTCAAAAGCTGCGCCGTAGACTTCCAGCACGACCAGCTTAAGGGATGAAGTGGCGCTCCCTGATGCGCCCTTTATATTGTGCGCTGCTGTGCGGTTGCACCGCTCGACCGTACCTTAAGCCGGCCCTACCTAGGCATCCTAGCAAACCAAATTCCCTGCAGCACCCTAGCAGAATAGTTATCGATAAAAGAACCCACCAGACTACTAGCCCCTAATATTAGTGTGCAATTAGTTACTTTGTCGCCCGTCGCTTTAAATTGCTACATTTTAGCATACGCAACAGAATAAAACGCTTTGCTTCACATCTCAGCCGCTGCATTTTAACTTCACACAGTGGGGGTGTCCAGCCAGCTGCATGAACTGAACCCTTTGAGGTGACTGTGATTGTGGGACTCTTGCAGGGCGCGGGCCACCAAATTGTTTTCTATCACAAAACGTTTTGGCAATAATGGTTGGAGGCATGGTGCTGCAAAGCATATCTTGAAGACGCAGAAGATAACTTTCCCTGACACTATGCAGTAGGCCCGATATACAAAAGCGTCTGTCTATGGGGACTACCCATTGAAAAATGTTTAGTAAATCGGTCTGACATCCTGGTGGGTGTTGGGTTGGTCTAGGGCCTCTGTTGCAAACACTGAATGCCTACGGTACCAGACCCTTCCCCGTGCTCAAGCTCAGCACTTTCTGCGTGATATAAAAGCGAGCCCTCCAATTATATGTGCTTTTTTTTCAGACCGCGTACAATTATTTACACCTGTGCCCTCCTGGATGATATCTCTCAGATCTGTGTATGATTTGTAGCAGTCTTTTTTTACTTACAAGAGGCAACGAGGGGTTGGAGGTTCATAATAATTGACGTGCACCATTTTTCTGCCAAAGAATATATGATAAAAAAGTCGACTTTTGAGCAGTATCACTAAAACGTACATCTCAATGTTTTCAATTGTGGGACCCTGGCTTTGCCCTTACCACATCCGTACCCATTCATGTAGAAGTCGGGGGGGGGGCCTAGTTATTAGCTCATGATGTTGTTTACTGATTAAAGTGCAGATGTGCACTTAAGGGTGACAGGCCATTGGCCACACAATATTATCTGTGTGGGAACGTGGATGTTTTTATTCGTAGAACAGCAATTCATCTTTCATGCGACAATGAAGTCATTCATTGTGTAGTGCCAGAAATAACATGCCCTGCCATTTGATCGCTAACTTGGAGGTTAAAATGCCCTCCGTACATCGTGGCATGGACTTGGGCTTGCATTTTTGATACACCGATGCGACCAAGCGAGCCAATCGGTAGGAATAAAATGCACATGTGTTTTCTTACCAAAGACATGAAGGACGCCATGTTCCATGATCATAAACCTGCGTGAAATCAGAAATCCAGTTCAGTTTTTAGAATGGCTGAGAAACTGCACATGTTCGCTACTGTAAACAATTAACTGCCTTGTTTCTTATATGTCTTCATTGTGGACATTCTAGAAACCTCAAAATACAAAATGGGACCCAACAAGGGCCACCGGACCTGAACCAAAGGCCCAGAGTATTGTCACACAGTAAAGTTCAGATCTCGAAATCTTACTTCTGCATTTGCATACTTGATTAAATCATACTTCTATCTCCCTCCAACCGCCAATGATTATCCTTCCTATAGTGTCTAACTCTAGCATGCGCTGATGCACCGCTTATCTAGGGTGAGGGGTATGACCCAAATTGATCGATTGCAAATGATCGTATGGTAAATCTGTCTGAATTCGGCCAGTACTATTCGATCGTTTGTAAACAATCAGTTTGGGTTATCACTACCAAACGTGAGGAGCGGGTTTGCGGGGGTGTCCCCCGCTCACCATGTTTGGTAGTAATGGCTTTTGGGGCAGCAGGGGTGTCCCCCGCTTCTGGAGGTTTGGAGACGGGGTCAGGAAGATTAAAAAAAGAAAAGTGGACCTTGCAGCGTCGGATCCGACCGACGTAGGATGGACGGATCCGACGCCACAGGGTTAGAAGATGAGCGGATGGTGAAAAGGTAAGTATGGGGTCCGTGGGGGAGTGTATGAGGGTAGTTGGGGGGGGGTTAGTTTTGGTGGATTTGGCCGCAGAAAAATTGCCTTTGTGGCCAATTTGACCATGGTCAATTCGGCTGCAAGCAATTGTGCCATGGCCAAACCGTATACATCCAGGGTGAGGGGATGGAGGAAGAGACTGACCCTTAATTCATATAGAAGCCTAGAAGTTAGGACAAAATTAAACGCCATATTTGAGGTTTCTGCAAAAAATACTTAACATTGAGCACAGAAAGAATTTAGACTGAGTTTATTTCTTACTGCTCATCTGCTCATTGGAACAATTAAAACCCAAATGTTTCTCTGGGCATCTGAATCACTAGTCAGACATCCCGCTTTAAGAGTGGTCGATCAGTTTCAATGGGTTTTCATTTCTTCTCTCCCACTTTCTTCAGGACTCAATGCATATAATGATTTGTTATTTTGTTATGCTTAGAGTCACACAGCCAAAAATGCACACCATAACCTTCTGTGTTGTTCCAAAAAAAATGAAGAGAGAATTCAGTGCGAGTTCTCTATTCTGAAGCTCGGATGGCGCAGAAAAGACTTTCAGTGTGGCATTGATATCAAATCGGTCAACACTCACCAATATACGGATATCAACTCCTCTATCTGGAATTGGACCTCATTCTAGAAACCTGCCTGGAATTTACTATTGAGTGGGTAGATGATTTGATATATGATGTTGCAATAAGAAAGAAAAGGGTCAAAGGGTATCATATGGTAACTTAACCTTTCTTCTGTGTCCATCTCCTCTTTGCTGTACTGGCAGGGTTAGGCACACAACACTCCTCAGATATTTTGGACTGTGACCACCCCTCCTACCCCCACTCCATAGCTATTGACTATATGGGCTGGGACTGGTGGGAGTTGTATGGAAACACATCTGGAGAGCAGCATGCTGCCTAACCCTGTGCTAAATGATACACTTAAGGGTGGTGGAAACATGTTAACTGTCCCGCCCACCACATTTCACATTGACATACAGTTCCTGGAATCTTATTCTCAGGCTTTATAGCAGTGGTTTTCATACTGGGGTAGGGCAGATTCTTTGAAAAGGGATCAAGATTGATGTTTTTAATTCACAAAAAGTATTACAGTGGCTGCTTTTAATAGAAAATATAAGCAGTAGAAAATCTACAAGGGAGCCTGCCACTAGTCCCTCACCTCAGTCACAAATTTAAATGGTTCAACCCAACCAATGAAAGCATCAGGCATCCTGTGAAGTCTCCCCCCCTAGCAAGGCTGAAACATATTTCATAGCACTTTGGATATATACAGACAGCTCAGTGAGCTGACTCCAGCTCCAAATTAAGCACAAATCCATCGATCTGTATGATAAATGTAGAATATGGAGGCATGAGTTTGAATGGTGAAACCTACCTTAGGGAAAACCTGAGGATTGGCTTCATGAGCTGCACAAGATAGCCAAGCAGCTGACTCCACAGAGGAGGGGGTCTTTATCAGGTGGGACTTTCAATCAATGTGAAATAAACAAGCACATGCAGGCAACAGTTTTGAACCTTATTTGTGAGGCCTTGGACAGCATCTAGCTAAAATGTGAAAGTGGATAATGTTTAGCAACATAGAAGCACTGCTGTTTATTTCAATAATTGAAACATATACGTGTTGTGCTGCAGATGTTTATAACTCGAGGCACACGGTGTAGAAACACTCTGCACTGCAATGTTAATCGTCCTATCAATTCAATTCTTTCCATCAGCGCCATCACGTCCCGCCTTCTGGAATTCCGCCTGGGTCAGAAGGTCATGACTGGGGAATGTTTTGCAGCTCGTTGTACCCCATTACATGACTGATAGCAGAACTCCCTCTGAAGACTGACTGTTTCACTCTGTTTGAGATTAAATTCACCCTCTCTTTTCTGCATGGAATTTCAGTTCAGAGGGAGGAATTTGTAGAACAGAAAGTAATGATGTCTCTATGTCTACTCATTGAAATAATGTATGCAAACCAGGCTATCCTGTCTGGGTTGTCGGAACATTGTTCTATTGTTACAGTTAACATCATTGGAATAAAAGATATATTATGCTAATTTTACCTGAAAACTGATTTTAATATAAAAGGCGGTGAAAGCACACGCACGTCTATGTGTTATTGGCTTTTCCATTGTGATACTACTCTCACTATAAAGTATTATATAAGCAGAGATTGGAAAAAATGAACTACAAGAAGGAGACATGGGCTATTAGCATCACTTAAATTAATATATAATACGAAACACGTTCGACAATGTTATTCATTAAATGTGACATCATAATGAGGCAATTTCTTTGACACGTGATGATACAAAGTAAGCATTCATATAAAACATAGCCGTTGGAGGACGGCGTGTGCGATATCTCACCTAGATTTCAGCAAGGGTGGCGGTCTCCCTGGGTCATGTGTATGATGGACGCCCCAAACTACAGGGCGGGGAGATAGCTAACCAGTTGCATGGCACTAAGTTGAAGGACATTTATTCTTAGCCTTGAGTAAGAAAGGTTGCATCATCTTTTATGGATTGTGGATATATATATATATATATATATATATATATATATCAATGTTATCAAAGTGTATTTTAAAGGTGTTTTAACTTTCTATGGTAATAACATTGGGGCTAGGCATGCTTGTACTTATTCATGCTATTTAATGAAGCAATAGCCTGAATTAGATTGTATTGATGATGGTTATTATGACACAAACATAAGGGCATATTACCAAAAGCAAGAGAAGGCATCCCTGTTGGAATATTAATAATAACTACTTGCAAAACCATTCATTTTAGAGTATAAGTAAATATGAATACAGACAATGTGTGACTTATCCAATGGCAATCCATATACAAAAAAAGAAATGAAGCTACAAACTGAATCATATTAATGAGGTTAAATGTCTATATTTCAACCTTAATATTGCAAAAAAGTCCTTTAAAAATAGCATTCTGAGCATTTAAAGCCCCACCGAAAAGACTCGGCCGTGTAATAATGAAACAGGGTTTGAACAATGTTGATGCATTTTTCTAAGTAATGAAGGCAAACGCAAAACTCGCACTGCTGTTTTGAAGGGCATATATGTGTATATGTAAACACATTGAAAAGTTATTGTAAAGCAATGGATGGCTGGATACTCAATGAAGATAGTCACCTAAACGAATAGCATAGCTCATATGAACTCCATTATAATTTTACATTGTATACTAATCACAAAAACACACAATTCATCTGGGTGTGCAAGATATTATAGCACAAACGTGTCCATGTTGCCTATGCAGTCACTCTAGGGGATGCCTCTCAGTTACAAAATTGGACAAAATATTAAAGGTCAAATGGGATACCATGTCTTCAAGCCATCCAATGCCATGTGGGGAGAATACAATTCCCCTCTTAAGAATGTCAACATTTGACTTTGATGAGCTTCATAACACACCCGCCCTCCACAAACACAAGGGTTTGGTTGATGCAGGACTTCAGGTAGAGAATTTCGCAGCTGTGAGGACGCTTCTTCTCAAGCCAGAAAAGCAAACCCAGAAAGGCCATGAAACCTAACTACTGCGGCTTCTGTAAGAAAAGGAAGCCATCCAATTGGAGGTCATAGCGGCTCTGCTAAACCCAGTTGTGACCGCCTTCACCTCACCACTAGAAGAGTTAGAGCGAATGACTGCTCCACACCAGCAGTGGTTACCCGGGGGGGCACATAACAGAGTGAACGTGGAGGAGAGGTGCACTCAAAAGGACTGGTAAGGTAGTGCATTGGCACATAGCCCAGCAGTACTCTGTTGGGGCTGCTTTTCGCCCCTCTCCCCTTTTTCCTCTCACCTTTTCCATTTGTCTAGTTTCGCACTTCGATGTGGTGAAGAACTATTGTTTGTCTCTCTACCAGTTGGGGCGCATCTTGCTTACGCCTTTCCATAACTCCAGAGAAGTTCCAAGATGTGAACTTATAAGTATGGTGTGTTTCGGGAGCTACCTGTGATGTTAAACAGGAGATGGGTTGTGGGGTTAATGCCCTCCTGAACTTCTGTGCATGCTTGTTAGCCTTGCAGGTCCAGACAAACCTTCCAAGTTCAGATGACTCTTTTACTTTGCCTAATGTGATCTTCATTGTGTACTGCAGTGCCTCCACCTGTCCTATTAGGGTGGACAGGGACGTCTACATTTGATGGTTGATGCTTAACATCTTTTCATACCTAAAACAAAATCTGGGGTAATATAATGCTAATGTAGTTTCTACACAATATGTGATTCCTTCCAATCCAGTTAAAGAGTTATTTTCCTGGTTCTAATCTGCCTTCCAAGGGATTACTTGATCCCTGGAAAACAACAAAATGATAATCCAGTCCTACAATAATATCAATAGTCCAGTGGCCAACACGTGCGTCACACTCCTGGGCTTACGATGGACCTAAGATCTGTGCCTCTCATATAATGATCTTCCTCGTAAGCAAAATTATAGGCAATTAATAAACCATAGATTGAATCTGTTGATGCAAGGAGGACTTCCCTCTGATCCTATAGTGTATCCGCGGTGTGATTTCTGCATGCTTCCTGCTGGGCTGGGCTGTTTGTTAATGCCAAATCTATATCTGTTATTAGTACCCGGCAAGTGCGCAATCAGAATGAAAGAGCCATTCTGATTGGCCCTCGCTGAGTCATTACCAGGCTGGGAATCCCTCTGTCGGGATCCCTTCCACGGCAATCCCTCAACCAATGAGGATGCTCGAAGCAGGGCCATCCCTACTCCGAGTCTCTCCATGGCTGAGAGGCTGCCTTTGCCCCCCGCCGGGGACTCCGAGTAAGGCTTTGTTTTTTTGTTTTTTTCCTCCCTCCCTCCTCCCACCTCCCTTCCATCTCCACCCCACTTACCTTCTATCCCTTGACCCCGGTGGGGGGCGATGGCAGTCCCCTGCCGTGTGGAGTCTCAGAGCAGGGCCATCCCCGCTCCGAGCCTCCACATGGCTGGAGGCTTCTATCGTTCCCGAGGGGGAGAGAGAGAGAGAGAGAGAGAGAG
Organism: Ambystoma mexicanum; assembly: GCF_040938575.1. Lineage (NCBI taxonomy): Eukaryota > Metazoa > Chordata > Amphibia > Caudata > Ambystomatidae > Ambystoma > Ambystoma mexicanum. Next base: position 912,614,937 of record NC_090939.1, on the reverse strand, counting down.
AGAGAGAGAGAGAGAGAGAGAGAGAGAGAGAGAGAGAGAGAGAGAGACCCTTAGAGCACGTACTAAATAGACAAAGTAGGCATCAGCCTATGGCCCCCACTCCTAGGGTACCGCAACAACGGATCCAAATAATATTGATTTGAAAAAATGACCATCAAGCAGTAAATTGTTTACAAAAGACAAAATGTACTGTGTAGGGTGCTCCACAGGGTTTAATCCGGCACTGGTGCACGTGCATAAGCACACACACAGTAAGGGATCCAGCTTTCAGGGCCCCTTCTTACCTCCATCCCAGATATCCCTAATAACTAGAAAGGGAACTAGCAGCTGTGCAGAGCTCACTCCGAGGATTCATTACTTATGCTTTGAGGCAGGGCCAGCCGAGCACTGGTATAAATGTGGTTGCATGGCTGACTAGCCTCAGGAATAGGATCACAGCCATGCATCCATAGTTGGAACGGGGCTTGCTCAAGGGAAGCATGCGATGAAGTTGACTCTGGAAGAACACTGGAGGGACCAGTAACAAAATGGCCCCGAAAAGAAATGCACACTGACATTTTGTAAATCTTCCTTTCTTCATTCATCTGTTCCTGGGTACCATTAGTTCCCCAATTCCTCCAGAGGTTGAACTAAAAAGGCATCCCTCCTCTTCTCTCTCTCTTGTGTGGCACTGAATGGCAACTCAGGCCATGTTTCATGGTTTCAGGAAGCATGAATTGGATCTCCCTCCCTGCAGCTAACATAGAGGGGCCTTAGGTGCTCAATATGGGGGAGTCCAACATTCATAGGCTACATGTGTGTCTCTTACATAATCCATCACATCAACAGGAACTCTTGCCCTCTAGGCAACCATCTCAACAGTCAAGTCATCACTCCCTGATTCTCGCACAGTGCCAGCCTGGCCCTGTCTAATCTGCCTGGCATTTACTGGGAACACTGGATTCACTACATACATGAAAAAAGGAAGACCTGTGGAGCAGAAGCTGCCTGTCAAACTGACATATTCATTCTGACCCTCAATAATGATATGGGCGCTTGCAAGCACATTACAGCATACAATTCCACCAAATTCCAATTTATATACTACTAACTCCCAACGTGGGGTGGAGGGTTACACAACTATACAGCCCTGATCTAGGCCCAGTAAGGTGTGAACATATAGGTGTACCCCTGCCAATATCTCAAAGGAAATTACTATATTACTATGTACAAAAAATCCAGACTAGTGTAACTGTCTAATCCAGTTTTCTATTATACAGCCTCCTTTCCTTTCTGGAGGTCTGTATAGGGTCTGTCTGAAGTAAGTCACCCACCACCTTCTGATTTATAAATATTCAAAATTTAGGGATACGAAAGAGAAGGAGCTCCTCTAAATCAATGATGCTCCTCACAACAGTGTAATCAAACACAATGGTTTACTCGATGTAATAAGTTAAAGACAAGGCAATCAAGCAACAACATAGATAAAGTGCAAAGTTACTATCAATTCTAATTCATTGATGTGGATAGTGTAGGTGTGAATTCAGTTTCTCAGTAACTTAAAATAAATGGTGAGTGTACATATTCACATTCTAATTAACCAGTGTGTCAATTAAGTACATAAAGATGACATGAGAACAACCGTTCAGTAATTTCAAAAATATGTCAGTTGAGTACATAAAATGGCATGAAAACAACAATTTAGAATTTCAAAACCAAATGTGATGCCCAGAGTGCATACTGAAGTTCAGAGAGTTTCAAATTCACCCTCTTGATGTAACGTCTCTATAGATCGTATTTCAGGGTCATGGGGTAAAAGACATCTTTGCCTACGTGGGAATTAGTAGTAAATAAAATGTAAAGACAGGGGACCAATTGTTTGTTGATTCCCTGAGATCTTCACGTATCTGCGGTCATGTGGTCTATTGAGGCCCAGTAAGGAGCATCATGGAGCTGTGATATGCTTATATAAGTGAATAGTGATGAACTATGTTTGGAGAATTTAGAGGATTATGGTTTTTCTTGAGAACTAGCACAAGTCCATTCCACAATTTTCATTGACTTGACTGAGAAGGCATAGCCAACCCATCCAACAAGACAAAATGAAAGCTGAACAAGAAGGTTGTGGGAGACGGATATCTACGAGCGCGGAGGGATTTAGGTTGCAAATCTAGAGTTTAGATATCTGGGCCTTCGAATGTACAAGGCGTTATGTACTGCTCACAGGGGCCTGAGCGGGATTCTCTTGGCCATCAGAAGGCAATGATGTTGACAAACTACTGGAGACAAATGGTCCACTGAAGAACTTTCACAAGAGTCCTTACGCTGAGTTCCATACCCTCTAATCCATTCTTGAATCATCCAGCTCAAACTTCCCTCACACAGTAGTAGACATCCTGGCCTCAACAGAGTAAGCATCACTCAGTCAGAATAGGTCCAGACATCACCTCTTTGTTTTACACAATATGGCCAACACCAGTGCAAGCGTCACTCATGGTGTTGCAGCATGGCTCACGGAAGGGCATGCATTCGTCACACTGAACAGTTGGTGCATGTGCCATATCTAGACAGGTTTCACACTAATTGCCTGGCAAAGCAAGGGCCACGGAAGAGCATGCTTCCTTCACTTACAACGAGGAGAGCCTAGGTTCAGCAGGGCAAGCTTCCTTCAGACAGGGTCTTACTTCAGGCACCAATGCAATCCCACTAAATTACACATACTGCACTTTGTAGGGTCAGCCTTTAAAGAGCAGAGATAACCCCCTAGATTGCACATGCTTGAGTCTGTGAAGAGCCAGCATGTCTCATAAAAGAGAAACATGCACCAGCAAAAGAGAGTCGTTGTACTGAAGAGGTGCGTGCAAAGATGGAGACCATGAAGTGCATATCTCTCTCTAGAAAGCAATAACATATATAGACAAATGGGAAAAAGGTCACTGCAGAAGCTAGGGTAAAGCTGGAGACCACAATGGGCCGCTGTGTTAGGGGAAGGCATAACACATGCAGACGGGGTGAGCATGCAATAATCAGGAAAGGTCAGGTCAAGCTCCAGGAGAACCCCTAAGGGGACAGATCAGACCTTGTGCAAGAATAATCCAGGACAACCCCTAAAGATAGATACATGCTGCATACATGTTGCCTCTATGGTACCATTTGTTCTGGCACAACGCTTTCCATGGAGCTTGGACATCAAGCAGTGCCTAGTAAGGGGCAGGCGATACTGCAAATTTGACATTGCAATGCTACTGGCCCACTCATCCTCTCCCCCTGCACCAACCCCGTCTCTTACACTCTCAGCATGCGCCTTTTAAACCTCCTTGCCCCCTGCAGCACCCCTTTAGGCCTGAACGATGGATCACCATGATTCCTGGGGCACCTTGAGGAATCCGGACCCCCTGCTTTTAACGTTCAACTTCACAATTTCAATAAGAGGAAACCCAGGCAAGCTCTCAGTGTCATTCTCAAACTGAAATTATGGAACAGCTGCAAAACCATATAAGGATGGCAGGTGGGAGGGATTCCACTTTGACCTGTCACCGTGTGCACTGTGTGAGTGGCGCTTGAGGCAACACATCCTTCCACCACAGGGACACCAAGTTTCCCTTCAGAAAACACATGTCTCTGTTCTTTTGACACAGAACACCTAGAAAACGACCACTGTGCAGATCTCAGGGCACTTCCTGTCGGCACGCATCAACACAACAGCAAAGCTATCTTTCATCTTCCCTGCTCTACCCACTAACATCTGGGATTATGAATTAATTATATGCCTGCTTGCAGACTCCTCCTGCCTATCTTCATTTTAGGACATTGCCATTGTGTGTCTTGCAAGGACACCCTGGGCCTGATTCACAGAGGAGCAAATCCAGAAATGCCCTGAGCCTCTTGAATTTGCTCCTGCTATCCTGCGCCTTGTTCACAACACCTAGAACACCTGGAGACGCCTGGTCATGTGTTCATGTGATTCAGGTAAAACCGGCAGCTCTGGGTTTTCTTTCGTTTTAGCCTTTCTGAATCAGGTATAACAGAGCTGGGGCAAATCAGGGAACCTCGGGGCGTCTCCTGATTTGCTCCAGGGCAAATTGCCCTGAATCGCGCCCTCGGTCTTCCTTTTCTTCCCTGCAGTGAGCATTCCCTTTGTTTGGCCATGCTGAATTTGGCGGACGAAGTGAGTGGGATCGTTCGGGAGCGGTTTTCCACTACTTTTATCCACTACGTTTTGCAACCATTTTCACCATTCAGTACACTTCTCCACTTTTCCACCAGTTATCAGTTACAGCCAAAGTGAAACCCGTTTCAATTCGATTGGCTGTCAACCAGCAGGACTGCAACCCTTGAAAAATGTGTTACACGTTTCTCCCTTCGTTCCTACTCTGTCCGCCGCCGGCGCCACAGTTCCACTATTGTTTGGTACACTCCTACCACTGGCTGGATTTACAGCTTACCTTTTATCTAAACCTCTGCACGTTATTGGGTCATGGGGCCTTCCAGTGTCTTTCCAGTGGGCGTTGGCAAACCGCGCGGAGAAAGACACAAGACGGGCTGCAATTTGGCCCTCAATAAGAATGATCACCATGTGGCCTGGAACAGTTCTAATGATAGACCAGTCCAGGCCCTGAGGTAAATTATGCATAATTATTCATAACTGCTATTTTTGGCTTGTGTGCCTTTCTGCTAGACCTCTGCCTGAGGAAACAATTTGGAATAATTAGTGCACCGCTGCTGTGACAATGATGAATGAATCGAGTGCCCTTTGTGCCAAGCACGAGGTTTGATAAGAAGCAGATAAGTTTGGTAATGACAGCTTTTGTGTCATTAGCTTGGCAATTATGATGTCTTTCTGTTTGCTCGTTTTGCTGGACGAGCTCGCGAGACAGCGACTTATGATCCAAGCCACTTGTTGGCCCCAGTCTGCCTGGGGCGCGAGGGGGGATAGTGGGTTTGAAGCGTTAGCAAGAAAGAGCAAGAAAACAGGGACAGAAAATGCGTCCGCGTGAAACGTGCGATGGGCCAAGCAAAAGAATGAGGAGATGGGAAAATAAAATGGCGATTTCGAAGACAGAAAATACTAGCTACGCATTAACACAGAGCTGACATGTTTGCTTTCAATGACATGGTGTATACCTTGCAAAAACTGCTTGGAATTATTTTTTTGCGTGGAAAAAAACACGTTTTTTGAAAGAACGGCAAAGGGAAGAAAAATTCGAAGAAATCCTTGCAGGTGTGAAATTATCCAAAATCGAAGGGCGTGGGAGGATGTTTTGTGGATTTCAACCGTTTAAAAAAAAAATACATAATAACAATGTGGACAATGAAAACACATGTATGTACACCACAATGTGTTTTTAACTGATATTGTATGTACACCACAATGTGTTTTTAAATGATATTCCCACGCTCCACCCCTAATATATATTTATTTATTTATTTACTTGCATAGTGCTCATCGTAATCATGGTTGCCTCTTGGCACTGCCAGCAGGAGAAGATAAAGCAGTACAGTTACATGTTCTCGGTTATGCTGATTCAAGTCGGGTCACAGTAAAATGGACAGGATTGTGAATGTTAGCGAGTGCCACACCTAGACGGAATTACGAAGATTGCCAAGCACTACACTTATAAGGAATTGAGAATGTTGGCATGTCCCGCACTTGGATAGAATTATGAACATTGGCCTGTGTGGTATCTGGATGGTATTGTTAGGGTTGGTGAGTGCCACACTCAGCTGAATTGTGTGGGGCAGCAAGTGCCACAGATAGAACTGTGAATGCTTGCATGTTAAATGTCACATAACCCACTAACCAATATAAACTCTAACTCTCTGCATACTTAAAAAAAACTCACACAACCATCTCTCGCACAACCAGCTGCACGCACTTCATAACACTGCAACAACACATAAGCCGCACCAACAGCACACACGGACTGACACCGATCCAATACTCGCACCAAAGCTCAGAACCCGGTGTCTACCGAGTTGAAGCTGCCAACAGTACACCACTCCTCCCACTATCCTACGCCCTCTTCACCTTACTAACCCATCCCACCTTCTCATTTACAGATCCTCCAGAGCGCCTGGTGACCAATTCCGTTGGTGACGGTGCGCTATATACGTACCGTTAACATAACATAACATAACATAACATATTATTACATGCACAGTGGTCCTTATGGTCTTAGTGTACAGTTTAAGGGGTGGAATTAGAAGAGGTTGGTTTACGTTTGCAGTTCTCCTCTGAGCTGAAGATGGAGTTGTGCAGTAACAGTGCCGCTACACAGCATTATTTATGTCAAGGGCACACATGTCAGGGTACTTGTTCCTCCACACTAGTGTAATTAGGGACTTTTTTTCGAAGTGCACAGCATATGAGCACTTTAAGCTTCGATAGGTCGGTATTTTGTGTCCAGTGCAATATTGCCCAGTTGCAACTTCCTACTGGCTGAAATGTTACATTGTGGTTACCACTGCTAATTTCTGAGCAACGAGTTATACATCTTTCTCCTGGGTATTGAATTGTGTTGGCTTTAGGAATGGATAGATGTTCCTACTAAAGAAATTTGCCGTAAAAAAATCCTTTCTTGGTTTTATTGACTTTCATTCATCTTAAAATCTGCTGAGTCAGCAAACTGTATTTTTTGTCAGTTCATTACTTTTCCATGTGCTTATGTTCTGCTCGTTCAGTTGAAGTTGACCAAGACTACAATTCCCATAATCCATTCTTCTTGTCGATGAAATCCTGAGTCCTGGGAAGTTAAGTGATCATTCTCAAGGATTTATGGATGAGAACTAATCCCCGTATCTCAAGGTTGTATGTTATGTTATGTTAGTTGGCATTTATATAGCGCTCTATATATCATTGGTATTACCTCAAAGCGCTGGTAGGTTGAACGCCCTCCGGAACCGTATGCCCAATGAATTGCACTAAGAGGACATGGGTGGATCAGTCTGGATTCATTTTTCAAGCTCCACATTGGATCCATACACATGGATCCAATGTTCACTACTGAACAGGAACCAGGAGGGATACATTGTCAATATCAGAACATATTCCCAACAATGTTTTGGGGTAGCACGCAGCGAGCAAGCTCAGACTGCGTATAGGCCAATGTCCCATGGGACGCCCTGGCATGCAGCGGGGGCCAATATAATGATTTAATGCACCATCTGTCCATAGTTTTGATCTAGGATGCTAAACCCTAAGTGCTATCTAAAAACGACTACCTGCTACACGTGTTGCAAAAATTGTGCCATCAAGGGCTAGACAAACAGTTTGTTGAAAGAAAAGTCACTAATTGCAGAGTGCAAATGTGGACGCGTTTCTCTGTTGGCTCATTGTGCCTTCCTTCGCTCAACCATATTTTCTAGCAGTGTCAGGTACTTTGGAAGCTTGTTGTCCGGTTGTATAGAATACCCCAAGGTCATTTCATGATATTGCCGAAAACACTGAATGTTTCCTTCAATGTTTTACAGCAATAGGGCGATTTCAGCAAATGTCCCTTTGGCGAAAGCGATTTGTTATTATTAACATTAATATTCTTGTAAATGTTTCCATTTGGCCACTCTTTGCATGTGTAGGACTCACACGGGTCAGTTCCGTGCATCTGCATAGGGTAGAACTCCACTGATTTTGGCACATTCGAGTAAGCTGGAATGCCGCCAGGTCTACGTGGGTATTTCATGGGTATTTCATGTAACCGCTCAAAAAATATCTAATGGGTCACCCCTCACATTTATCCTAAGAAAGGACTCCTACTAGGGATGTAAAATAGTGTACCACACAATAGAGTAGGTAGCCCAGCCCTCGTAAAACCTCGAGAGGACACCTTATTATTGTATTGCTTGTCTATGTATTTTAAATATGTACTAATAATAATACATTGTCTAAATACATGATGGTGTGTTTTTATATATAATGTTTGAGAGATTTGTAGAACTAACGGTATCCGGTAATATTATCCCCATATATATATGGTCGCCATACACATGGTCGCTGGGAAAAGGCTGTAGCGACTTTATATATGGTAACCATACTTAAGGGGTCAAGCGGACCAGGGGTTGTGGGGGTGTCCCCCGCTACCCAATGTGATAACGTCCTGCAAACAACGGAAATGTATTGGCGACATTTTTGTCAGACGACATTTTTGCAAGTACATTATCACATGGAATCGAATTAACATTGTAAGAGTAGTTTGTGGGAAAAAGAGAGCGCCTACGGGATTGGTTATCCGAAATAAAGTATTTACACAGACTTAAGGTGTTCCCTTGAGGTTTTATGAGGGCTGGGCTTCCTACATCTATTGTGTGGTATATTAACCCGGAGCTCAACAAATTCTGTGAAATTTCAAAAAATCTACCCAGCCGAATAGGCCAGTTATTTTCATGAACAATGCTTCTGCCTTATTCACGGGTGCATCGATCAATCCCAGCAGAGACATTTATCTATTTGTGATTAATACATTGATTACCATGATATCTGGTAAATGTAGCAGGCATTATTAGTACAGCTCTTAGAAACCTGGCTTGAAGCACTGTAGAAAAATATGATTTTCTCACCACGTCTGATAAAAAAAAAAAAAAAAACACACACACACACACAAAGAACAACATCTAAAACAGGAATAAATGAAGCTCTGAATTGTTTTTCTCATGACTTGAATGGAAGCAAATCTACCAGCTATAGGCGGACGCTGGTCTATCGCGCCACAGTATGTGCTAAGCCAGATGCGTTGCTAGAGGGGGCGAGGGAGCAATAGCCCCAAGTCTTTTGGTTGTAGCCCCCGGATAGAAGCTCTGGCGCTACAACCAAAAGGCTAGCTAGCCCTGAGTCCCGACATTAGCGTAGCCCCGGGTTTCTTCCAGGCCTAGCAACCACCCCTGTGCTGAGCGAACTAAGGCATGGAGAAAGGTGTGTTGGTGTCGCTTCAGTGGCTTGATAGATGTGGGTTCTGCAGTGATAAACGCCGCTGTGCACTGTGTCACCTCTACGCAAGGCACCCATGGACAGCAGGCGCACCATCTTCCTTTCATGCCTGCATTGGAAATTCAGTTTACGACGTTCAAACAGAAACACCCCATCTCTGTGGTGCTTGCCCGCGACTGATCTTCGAGTGTGTGATCTCTGCAGAAGGCAGTCATTCTCTGCGCTCCTTATCCTGCCGCGTCACATGAAGGGGTCCATGCAGCACCACATCTACATTAAACCTCTTCCACTTGATAAAATAAAAAATAAAAAAAACAGCAAACATCCCATAACCTGGAAAGACCTAATGGGGAGTTTCTTGTGGTTCTGCAGCTGTTTCCTGCCTCATAGCCGCGCAATCTGGATTCGAATCCCGGACACAGCTCTGTGATATTAAGGGGAGGCAGGACTTTTAAAAAAACACAAGGGGGCGGGGTCCGTCCTGTGGAAAAATTGGGCGGACCCAGTCCACACGCCTGTTCTCTTGACTGAACCCTGATGGTAATATTTACGTGGCGACGTTCAACAAAGAAAATAAAACGGATGCCTGCACTGGGGAAAGCACATTGTGAGAGGTGTTTCACCTCTCCTATCTCGCCGCTTCTCTGGTTGTGTGACACGCTTTTCTTTCTAGTAAACGTATCTTCTCCACAGTGCATATTTGGAAGCTCCAGAACGGTACATCTGGTTGCTTTGCATCTGTTTCCACAAATATTTGACTATGCTCTCCATAATAAATACTGTGGGCCCGACTCATGGAATTTTTTGCACGTTCGAAGTGATGTTGCACTGCTGAAAAGTGAGTTTGCATTTCCGACACAAACCCTGATTCATGGAACTGTGCAAAGTGCATTTTTGCAGTGCAAATACCCTTTGCACAGTTCCATGAATCAGGGTTTGTGTCGCTAATGCGAAATCACTTTTCAGCAGTGCAAAGTTACTTTGAACTGTGCACAAAATGCCATGAATCGGGCCCTGTGTGCGCAGGGGCGGATTGGCCTATGTGGAACTCTGGAGATTTCCACGTGGATCTCCACATTCAGGGGTGGACTGGCCTACCTGGAACTCTGGAGATTTCCCGGTGGACCTGCGCACCCAGGGGTGGACTGGCCTACGTGGAACTCTGGAGATTTCCCTGTGGACCTCCGCACTCAGGGGTGAACTGGCCTACGTGGAACTCTGGAGAGTGCCGGTGGCCTATTTTATTTCCTCATTTTCTTTATGAAAAAGGGGTTGGGCTTGCTCACACTGTATGATATGGGTACACTTTCAAAAACATTTCCAGGGCCTATTTTGGTTCCCTGTCAACTCCTGACTGTGTGTTTTTCAATGGGAAAGCCGCATTGAAAGACACTTTATAAATCAGGACCCATGTGTGAATGTTGAAGCCTTTACTCTGAGAATGGGCCTTTTCTTGGATCATGCCTGTTATGAAGGATGCTTGCCACTGCTTGCTTTTCAAAAAGGAGTGTGTTAGAAAATATCCTGTCCCCGTTTATTTTTCCGATTGTTAGGAATATGAATTGGGAAAATGGATATGCAGCAGGGAACCATGGATATTTAGTCATTCTATACCAATATCGCCCATTCCGATGGAGTGGAAAGCTGCAGGGAATTCATGGAGCAGCATGATGAGCCCACAGATACAGCAGCCAGCCCTCGACAATTTATACTGACTTGCGACTATGGGTCGTGACCTCTACATTTAAAGCACAGAAACATCTATAGGTACTAAAATGGCACCAGAGTAAGCCAATCATTTTATGGCACGACTGGAACAAAAGTACCTCACCACCTGCTGCCTAAAACCTCTAATTTACCTAGACTACATTGATAATAATGGGGGCAATGGTCATATCCTCCTGGTTGTTACCTATTACACAAAATTTGAAGTCCACTGCAAACATGCCAGGATCCTTACCACCTATGTGCACAAACCCTACACTCTCACCCTACCTGAAACTGGGTGATGCACTGTTTCCTCCCCTGGTTACTTGTAGACCTCTTGCTGCCAAATTGCCTGCCCTCCTCCAACGCTGCTGTAAGCTCCCCACTCCTTTGCTTCCCTGCTTCCCTCACTGTGTTCTCCCCCCTATGTTTCTAAAACTCTTTGTTGTTTCCCAAAGGTCCACCTCGCTCACTAAATACCCTAAGCATGACATTATTACTCCTTCAAGCAATTCTTCAGGAAGATGAAAAATGGAGGCTAGTCTTCCCAGAAACCCCAAGCATTAGCCCTTAGACAACATAAACATTTGAAACAAACGTTTGTCACAAATAGACTCACACAACAAACAACAGACCAGGGGTCACAGCCCTGTTGAAGAACACAACTGAAACCTCTGTGCTCATCCTAGCAACAGAAAAAGGCAACATACCAGAAGGCAGCCGAGTCTTTAAGATGTGGTGCTCCTTCTCCTGCACATCCACCTGTGACAACATGACTACTGCTCTGCATGAGTACAGGGCTGAACAGTGAATGGCATTCATACGCAGTCCCACGCTACTGCTAAACCAGCTGTGATCCACAGCATAACGTTCAAACAGGTACAGCATGATTGGTACACCTTCCTCACCTCTATACGGTGGCATCGGCCGAGGGCAGGGTATACTCTTTGAAGAAGGTTGAAAGACAGCACTGAAGCATCCAAACAGCAACAGTACTTGGGTAGCAATTTGAAAGAATGTCCTACCAAGGTTCTATTATAATTAGCAGTCTGTAATTAAACTAAAAACAAACAAATGAATAAAAGCACAATAATGCACCCCATTTAGACAAGACACAACATTCAGACCTTGTAATGAAAGGGGGCACTCTAGGATTGAAGATAGGGGTAGTCAGGCAATATTTCCAGCAGCAAAGTCACGTTTAATGGAGTGGTTCTTTAGAAAGGCTGGAAGTCGGCTTTACATGTTCCTATGACCCCTTAAGGTAGGCCATAGGGGACACAATCACTTGAAATACATATTAGACTTGTTTTTGGTGTTTGGCACCATTGAAACAACCTCCTAGGCACTTTACAATGGATTCCCAATAGATCGAGTGTGTAAAGACAGTCGATTTGGCTCGGGACAGTCCAGCCAGGGGAAGTTGTCCTTTAGCAAAGAGTGTCTGGAATCGGGCAAAGACAGGCTTGTGATCGTCGAGTTGGTGTCTCAGATTGGCTGAGTTGGCTTCAAACATGTCCAAAGATGTGACACAGGTCTTCAGTGGTGATTGGCTCAAAAATAGCTGGAGTGCAGGCAGGCGATGTTCAAGTCAGCAAATTGATGGCTCACAATCGGATTAAAAAACGTTGAGGATCAAAGGCAGCTCTGCGTGCTTGCAGAAGCTTGAAAAATGACTCACTATGGTGGAGTTGTCAACAAAGTGGGTTGAAGCTGACAACCAAGCCCAGAGTTGTTCTTTACTTGTGGTTACTGGTAGACTCCACCCGGGCAATCCAGGACCACGGCAAGTCCTTTACTGGTAGACTCCACCCGGGCAATCCAGGACCACAGCAAGTCCTTGATCTACACTTCCCAGCCAGGTAAGTTCTCAGAGAGCACTTCCAGGGGCTATCACCTTAAGTAAGCCGGATCCAGGTACCAGTGGTCTCAGCTGCAGACAGACTTGTCCAGACACCAAGTCACCCGAAATATTCATCTGAGATAAAGGAGAGGTATTCCCCCCATCTTGCTGCCTTTATCTTTGCCTCTAAGGCAGAGAAGTTTGGGGCAGACTGTACCCACAATACATTTCCCCGAGAACGCCTTCTTCTTCTGTAATGAAAAAGATGATTTTGAAAGATTCAACATAGGGGCGGGTTAACTTGCTTAAATTGTCAATCTGCCACAGCAGATTGCTTCCATTCTAACCGCCTATAAGGGTACAATCCTGGCTGCGGTGGGAGTCGTTTGCCTGGTGATGTTGGTCCCGGAGTGCTCTACTGACAGGCCGTTGGGAGGGGGCACAGTAAGTGTGGGAGACCTGGGAGAGTCCAAGATCGTGGGACCCTACTGATGACTAGTACTTCTCTCCTATTTACCTTTCATTAAAGAGACTCCAGTAATTACCACCCAGTTTTATCTCCCTTAGCTTGCCAGAGCCTTTGCTTTGGCTTTGAAGCCCCGAGACCTCTCTGTGCCCCCTAGGGGAATCCACTGTCCTCTTGGAAAGTGACAAGTAATTCTCAGGGTAAGGAGAAAGCCTTTTGCTGGTACTGAGCCCACATGTTCTGTTTTGGGTGAATCTCAGTTCCAGACAGTGAAAACAGCAAAGGCCCTGATAGAAAGGTCACAGGAAACCAAGATGGCAATAAGATCATGCCAAAAGGTTTTTGCCGGTGTAATTGTTTTGACCGGTGTAATTGCAGATTCCCAGAGGCCTCTACATCAAAACTAGACAAAACAAATATGTTTCTATTAATCTGCCACCGGAACATGCTAGAACACAATCATATATTTTGGATCGGGGCTACCCATGGTTAAAGAAAAGTCTCTGGATGTTGAAACTTTGGGTTCAATGTGGCTGTTTGGAGGAATGCACACATTACTCTGTAACTGCCATGTTGCCAAACTGCAAGGGAGCGGTTCAGGAGTGTCCGTAGCGGGCTCAGCAGAGTTCTATGTTGGCAGTGTACTTTTCAGCCTGGAGCATTATAAAAAAAAGGTCTGATTAGTAGATTTAACTGGTAGAGAGAAAACTACCAGCCTTATGTTTATATCCATTTATTTTTTTAATTTCCAGCTACTAATCCCTTACAGATGACATTTCTACACGCCACCGAGGTGGCGTATCTGATGGCATGCATAAATTGCCCAACTGGAATTTTTGATGTCGGTGAAACCCGGCAGCCAATCAAACAATGAATGAGCAACCATGGCTATGGCATTAACAACAGCGATAAAGACTGGATTAAACATGCACCTTAGTTTTATATCACACTCCACAACATGGTTTTATATTCCTGACTGCGCCCCAATTTGAGACCCCTCACCATATAAACTGGGACATGAAAACTGCACTCCCTTCCCTTGTCTCCACTACCTTTCTTTGCTTTTCAATGCTCCCAAATTAATGTCTTCCGTAGAGTAAAGATTGTGCATTACTATGAAATGGCTGAACCATAGGACAAAGCAGAGCTTGCTTGTACTTGACTGTAAAGCAGTAGCATTTTGCACCTATGTGCTGTATACTAGCACATGATCTTTCACCAACACACCACGTGATATTAAAATGACCAGATAACAAGAAATGTAAGCAAACAGTATTCTACCCTTTGTCACCAAACTCCCATTTCCTTTTCATGTGCCCTGAAACGAAACCCTCTCCCTTCCTTCCCTTTGTTCCCTTGTAATTAGCCCGTTCTTCCCAATGAATATAATTTGCACTTCACTTGCTCTCTATTGTACATAATTGTGTCTGCAGGGTAGCTGCATTTTATAACCTTATGTTAATGTATACCAAACCTGTAACTTCCTCACACACACACACTGTAAAATGCAATTGGGATACATGGGGCATAAAGATACCAAACAGTATTATTTTCCCCCCAGCGAGTTCACATGTTCCTTTTGCACAGCAGAACATGCAAACATCCTTTCATGTGCTCACTTGCACTCGAAAGAAGGCAATGTCTGTTTCACTTGTATAATTATCAAGGACAGACTGGGCACCCTAGTCTGAATGTCTACCATTTGAGCCAGTAGAAGGCTTGTTGCTTCGCCTAGGGTGCCCATAGTCTGAGTGTCTACCATTTTAGCTAGTAGAAGGCTTGGCGCTTCGCCTAGGGTGCCCATAGTCTGAGTGTCTACCATTTGAGTAAGTAGAAGGCTTGGCGCTTCACCTAGGGTGCCCATAGTCTGAGTGTCTACCATTTGAGTGAGTAGAAGGCTTGGCGCTTTGCCTAGGGTGCCCAGTGTCTCAATGATCATAAACGCTTGAATTTAAGGTATGGTATCCCTGAAGGACACCCGCTAGAAGCGACAAGCAGCATCCAACAATAACTTTCAATCATATCAGACGCAGTGGCGCAGAGTCACAGAAATACATACCCAATCCACCTCGAAAGCAGTGGTATTATTACTTCCCAAATATGAGCCCCATGGGATCTTGAAAGCTAGCAAACAAAAATATGAGCTGGCCAAACTCAAGTCTCATTGCTGCAAGGGCCTTTTTTGTTTTAAGAAATCAACACCCTGGTTTGTTTGGTTCTGTAACAGTGTTGCTACCTCTACTAGTAACAAAGGTAGACGACTATTCTGATCGTTGACTCCTGCAAGCATCCCCCTTGAAGCATATGCTTTGGAAGAAGGGCCCCCTAATTCTGAGCCTATGCTGAAACACATGAAGAGTGGAATTGATTTCATTGGCTGGTCTTTACTTGCTTAAAAGATGACGAGCGTGCTCACACCCAGGTTCTAGTCAGGGAATAGGTGGCACTTGGCATCGCCTAGTGGCTGGGAGGAGACAGTCATGTCTGTAATCCTGCATCTACCGAGAGCTCTAGTAGCAATCCAGTTTTGTCATGTGATTGTTTCAGAGCTGAACCGCCAAAATAGAACAGCACACATGCTGGGCTGTGGGATAAATAGTGCATAAATAGCAAAGCAACAAGACCCATACATCTATACAATAAGATGTTGTATTGTTGTGGCTTGGGCTCCGCAATCTAGTTCTAGTAATTGTAATTCGTTATTTATAATGTGCTTAACACCCAGAGGTTTCAAAGCGTGCACCCGAGAATTGAACCTGTGTTTCTCCGCAAAGTCTTGCTACTAAGGCGAGTGTGTTGCCCCTGAGCTATCCTCCAGAGACTGTGACCCAAATCAGATACAAATCTTTGACCTTTTCAGAAGATTTGTTTGAAAGGGGTTCAGGTTCACCATGGGATCAACAATTAGGGCCATGGGAGGAAAGAGAGACTGGTGCTACCCCTGCAGGGTCCCAGGACATACTCCACTGCCCTGCTGCAGCATGGCAGGTTCCACGGCGCAATGGGGCATGTTACATTTTCATTTCCTTATTTACAGGCTCTAGAAAGATGTTCTAGTGAGCAAGAAAATGATTCATGATTTTAAATATCATTGTTCAAGCATGTTTGATAACATTTGTTTTTGGTCTGCTCTCTTTTTGTGACCTGGTGAAGTAGTTCCTTTTGGAGAGTGTACAGTTCATGATAGAGTTGTCTTTCAATTTCTGTCAGGCAGGTCAATCTATGTTCTTTACAAGATCATCTTCTTTTCACTTTTCAATGTTTACTACAACATAGGGGTGGATCATTTTCATAGTGTGGTTTATCTTATAAAACTGGAGACCAATTTGGCGTTGGACTGTTAAGAGGGGGCAGGAGAAGATACACGAGTGGTTTTGTGGCTCCTTCTTAAAGAGCATCAATGTTTTTACTTCTACGTCCCACACCGGGCATGGTACATTGTCTGTCGTTAGTGTGTGACGCTGTTAGCGGATGCCATTTAGCTTCAAGTGTGTGGACCCCACCCCAGCAACTGGCCACAGGCTGGCTGCCCCGGTGCTGGATGCCATGGGTGATATAGCTTGCTCAGGCAGTCTGCAAGACTTAGCACATGGAAGTCCCAAGCAGCAGGCCTCCGGCATCATCTTCTTGCAGATCTGTTGTGATCTGTTACTCCTACCTACCCCGCTATCTGTTTGTCGTTTGGTAGGGATGTTGGGGGTGGGTGTAAGGGTTGTGATTTTATTTTTGGTGCAGGATCTCTTTGGGGTGTTGACATGTTTTTCATAGCTTCATTCCCTCGCCTCCCAGAGGATGGGAAGGGTTTAGTGCTGTGATCTTGCTCACATGTCTGCAAAGCCTCTCTTACACTAACATTCCAGTGTGCATGTCCTGAGCACTTAAGCTGCCATGTGATGCAGAGATTTCAGGTTGCTTATTAGTGTCCCCAATGCACGCAGGACCCTCAAACACGCTTTTGATGAACAGAGGTACAGTACACAGTGTACAAATCAGATGTAAGGATGATGTCATCAATATCTCCCAGAAAGCAATTGGTTATCATGTCGTAATTTGGACAGACAATATTATTTTCCAGGAGCGCAATGTGTTCAAGTCACGTGATCTCTGGGACGGTCTTTGATCGACCCCTGCGCTGCCCATGCAGATCCTGTTTCTGGCATTAGGGAATGGGAGCCCGCAGCCACTGTGCTGACTGAGTTACACTGTCCTCATAGGCTGCGAGTATGTCAGTGCAAGTCTTTCACCAGGATATATATAAATAACCCTGACTCAACAGGGACCTTAGTTTTTAAAATAACATTTTCATGGATGAATGGGAGTCAGGAGAGCAGTACGTGCTTTCTCTGGCGGGGGGAGGGAATTTTTTCCCCAACATCTTTGAGTCAACTATTTATGGCAAGCACCTCAAGTGTTGCTAGTATAGTGTGACAGTTAATATTTCAAATTGTTCTGCACGTTGTCTTTTAATATATTGAATGATGATGAACACAATGGCCTGCCTTCTAATGTATTCTGCTTACAATGTTTTCATCATCTCAGAAATGCAGACCTAATCTCCCCTTTAATAGGACTTGTTTCCAATTTGTTAAAGGGACAGCTGCGACTCTTTGCTGACCACCGCTGCAGCAGGGAGGCGAAACAACAAAAAAAACATTTTCAAAATAATGAGAGGCAGCAGCGATAGACTTCATGAAGTGCCAAATGGGGAGGTCCTGTTGAGTTAGCTATTGCGTTGTGGTAGTTGATACAGGGTGGTCAGGCTTTTGTGGCTCGCGGGTGTCAGTGATTGCATGGGTTTGTTCATTTGCGTGTGACCTGGGAATGGTTTCAATGTCTGAAGATCAGGCTTGGGGTCCAAATCCTGGAGGTTTCAGGCCTGTGCTGGCTTGTTTGAGGTCCGTTCTCGAGCGTGGATGTTGTTGTCCAGAAATCTGGGGATCACAATATGAGATCGGGTGTCCCCCACACACAGGCTGTTCGGCTATGTGTAAACTGTTGAGGTCCTATAACAGAGTCTCTGGCTGAGTTCAGCCAGTCTGAGGCTTCAGCTTTTGCGACCCCTGGTGACTTACAAATGACGTCCCTGTTTCAGCCGCTGGACACAGCCCACAAAATCTGTTCAGTTTTACACAGGACAGTGGGCCACCCACGTGAAAAATACAATGGCAGAATGTTGCAGGTAAATGCAAACCAGCTCAGTGTATTTTCGGTCTGCACACCTCAGTGCAAGCAAAGGTGTCTTGCAACATTGCTCTCTCCCCACTAACCTAATTATCCACCCCCCTTAACCCCCATCCATTCAGATCCACATGGAGACAATGTACATGGCAGCAGAGCACAGTGTACATTCTACTAGCATAACATACTATAACATAACTGAACATAGCATCAATAAACAACAGCCTATAAAAAATGAGGAAAGAAGTATGAGGAGCCTGGCACACCAAGGTCACAGTAAAACATATCCTGGAAAACGGGGGTGGTGGGGGGGTGCTTCTCATTCAGCTTATTTATCCTAACAAAGCAGTCACACATTTTGTATTATTGCTGCATTACAAAGGCAGCGCCTTCCATTCAAAAAAAGTTATAAAAATGCTGCAAATGAATGCTTGCACGACTGACAAAGTGTGCTGCAAAGGGCCTGCGCACGTGGGAATGTAGCTATCATTATGGAATGAGGACGGTCGGAAGTGTGGCCAATCCTGTCAGTTCGCCGCCTCTATTTCACCCGTCGTTTCCTTGATACGGAGAGATGCCCGTTGTGTGCTGTGGGGGGGGGGGGGGGATGGCTGCTCCCGAGGCCAGGTGGCGGCCAAACGGCGTGAGCGCGAGGCGCGTTTCGTCCGCGCAGCGCGCGCTGCTCTGCGTCAGGGACCCCACGTCCCCTCACTGAGCTTCATTACCACCGCTGGCTGCGTAAGTGCTCCCCTGACGTGCTGATTAGGCGCCGTGCCCCCTCTTACTCTCGGTTAACCTCTACATTGGTCACTTGATTTAAATTACTGATAATTGCAGGGCGAGAAGAGTGGCCTTAATGCAACGTGAGCGCCAAAGCGTTCCTGAATGAATACTGCCTGTCTCCCTCTCTGCACGCAGCCTTTCCCCCCATAAGAGCACACGCTTCATACACAGCAAACGTAAAGTTTCGCCGAGCATTGTGGTATTATTAGTACCATTGGTATTTTTATTATCATCATTTATTTTTTATTCATTTATTCGGTGTCTTTTTGGTTTATACTTTATACAGACGTCTACACATAACAGATAGGAAACAAAATCCAAATAAAAACCATTGCAACACATTCTGTCACTAAAAGAACTAATGAATCATATTAAAATCCTCTAGCAAATACATTGACAGGAAAATAACATAAATAGAATATAGTGTCGAATCGTTAGTCTAAACAATAAATACATAGAATACATTCCTATAATAAAAATCCATCAAAAGGTCCGATTATTACTATTATTATTATTATTATTATTATTATTATTATTATTACTACTACTAGTAGAAGTAGTCATTGTGGTGGTAGTTGTATAAGCAGGAATATAGAGTACAGTTATTTAGGTGTCTGCTGTTACTGCATGAAAGAACGCCACTAAAGATTATTAATGGGATGCCCCAGGGCTTTGGTGCTTTATAAGTAAAATAACATAACATAACATACGCATTTCAAATAAACAGACCCATCAATGCACTTTTCCATCTCCCTTGAAAATGAAGTTCCAAATGGGCTTTTTATGTAGCATTCTAAGCCCGACATCGGGGCCATAACTGCCATTAGATGCCCTGCCCACAAGTTAATGGTCCTCGCTTGTGGTTTGGGCCTATAAGGATAATGATAAGTTCATCACTAGAAATGTTGTGTTAACCTTGGGAAATGGACCAGGCCCTCACAAAAGCTATGTGCCTAACAAAGTTATTTGTAAAAAAAGTTGACAGATTTTATCATTTCAAAGAGTGAATAGTGCAGTGGCATAACACGTTGTGTACCCCCTCAAAGGGTTCTAAAACCCTAAAGTGATCTAAAAAGAAAGTTATTATTCCTGGGCATTAACAAAGGTTTTCGGCCTTCAGATGCACTGTGAAATTCAACCTTTCTGGAGCAGTTCATAAGGGGTTTCAGAAGAAAGCTTTTTATAAATGGCAAGATATGGGAATCCTTCTCCAACCTTCAATAGCAGAAAGATGCCGAATGTTTGGTCATGGGTAGGTAAACGTAGATTTGTCCGATATAGTACTCATTTTAAAATGATTAGCAATGGTGGAGGACAGTGCAGGGAATGGGCCGGAACAAGACGGAGCGGCGCTCCGGCAAAAAAACATCTTGCCAGAGCGCCAGGACGTACCCATGACCCAGGGGCACATGACTCAAAGATCCTGCACTGGAGTCTTCTGAAAACAGTTTGCTCGTTGACTTGCGCATTGCTCACGTGTGCCAAAGAGAGCGGGGCTTGCACGGCTCTCGCACAGAAATCCACAAACCAGCTCTGAAGCTGCTTTATCGCCAGTGATCGAAGTGAGCAGGGACGACCAGGAACAGTGTACTACTACTTTTTTTCTGATTACCATTCATCTACTTTTTACGACCATATTCACCGTTGTACATAGAGTATTTGTCCATTCATGTCCCTGTGCAAGTGTAAAGTTATAATAGGAGCCTTATTTAATAGTCACTTAAACTAGTGCAATGCCCCGGCTGCAACACCATGTCACATGCTGCACTATGCTTCCTCCTACCCTCTCCCTTGCCAAGACCATAGCTCCACTACTTTTTCCAGTCCACTTCTACCACTGGTTATCAGAGTTATTTGTAGGCACGAGTAACCCACATGCACAACCCGCGCTTTTCAAGAAGCTTGCAGAAGATTCAGCACTGGGCACTGCATACAGAAACTGCCCGCCTCACATACGTGAAAGCTTTCTTCTTCCTCTTCTTAATTATCGGAGGCGTGGGCGGACCCACGCAGGCGCTTCCCCATCCTATAGGATGATGTGAACCGCGTGAAAGCTTTCAAACTGACATATGTGACCTGCAGTTTAAAGACATATCTTTATTAGGGTGAATATTGTGACCAATCAAAACAGAAGAGTCCTTTATTCGCATCAAAGGATTTTTTTACTGAATCACTATAAGGCATGTTTAACATTTACTTTTGTGGACATTATTATGTTCCCATAACGCTCTTTGCTTCTATGCAAATCGCCAGGATTGGGTTCTGTGAAGACATACTGCGTTGGTCAATTTGGCTGGGGGCCACGCCCCCTCTTGCCGACAGCCCCGCCCCTCAAAGAGGTGACAGCTACCCCACTAAAGTTTTTCCATTTCCACACTGGCGAAGGGGGCACATTTAGGTGTTGTGCAATGAACACTGGCCCCGGTTCCTGATGATTAGGATAAACAAAAAAAACGTGTTGTTAGTGATATGATAGGTTCATTATAATGCCCTTAATAACCAGAGGTTTCTAAGCGCGGACCTGGGGATGGAACCTGTGTTGCTCTGTGTTGTCTTGTTTCCGAGGCAAGCACGTTGCTGCTGAGCTCTCTCGAAACCTAAGCAATGGTGGCGAAAGAACAAAAGGTATTCAAATAGAATTGCTTGCTACTCAGAGTTTTATAGTTTCATGAGTAATAATTTGGTGTATGAGAAAGTAGGTCGAACAACTGCAGACATTAGCTTTGACCTATGATTTTAAATGGGAACCACATCACCTCTGACCCCACAAATGTGCTTGCCTGTGTCCTTGCAATGCCGCCACCTTTATAGACGAAAAAGCCCCTGCTCTGTTTTTTCTTTTTCCTTTACCAAACGCGTGTGCCCTCCGCTTAGCTGGAGGGTGACCTGACCGTGGCTTCCACCCCGGCACCTGTCGTGGGCCGTGATGTCACCGGGGTGCCGTGCAAGCTATCCATGGGGGGGCAGCTCCTTTATGTGGCCCCTCAGCACTTGATTGGAAAGTAGGCCCACTCTTCACATTACCAGATGTCATCGTGCTGTCATAACTGCTTCCAGAGCTGGGGCCATGAAGAACCTGGAACAGCGGAGTGTTTAAAAAAAAAGGCCACGGAGCTGTCAAAAAGGACCGTTGGAAAGAATGCGTGATTGATGGGATGTATGACTGAAAGTTTACACTGAAGTCACTCAACGATGAGTGGAATCTCATGTACTAATTATTGTTTGTTTAGGGCACCGTTCATTCTGAGCACTGATTTCAACCTTGCACCACCCAGGTGCAATCTGCAATTACCCGGCTTGCGAGGAGGTGAGTGTGGACATCATGGCCGCCTTGGAGTTCAAGGGTCAGTATTGCGTGCCATAAAGTACATTCCATAGCTCTGATCTCGTCACAGCATAGACATCTGGGGCCCAGGCGTTCCAGCGATGCTGACGGATGCTGGCTGATAGTTTCTAGGTGTTGTCTTGCTTTTATCCCTGTCAAATGCTTTCACATTTTGGGAGACTTAGGGCTGACGCAGAAACGGGTTTCTACTCTCGACTTTACTATGTCAAGCAATTTAACAACCCTCCCAACAGATCTCCAACCACAGAACTCCACGTCTCTGCAACCGACTTACATACCACAACCACAGTGAATGCCTCCTGGTACTGCAGCACACAGGACTCCCCTCTCAGATGCCACAGTGCTCTTGACACGAACCACTTAGAAACAGACCCACATGAAGAGATCAGTATCCTTCCAGTCTGCACACAATAGTGCTGCAGCAACGCTAGCATGTAGTTTCCCTCCCTCCCTCCTTACTAACCTAACCATCCCCTCTCTTCCAGATTCACCAGAGCACCTGGAGACCATGCAAATGTCATCGGAGCATGGTATATGTCCCAGTGGCATAACATAGTATAGCTAAACATAACACAACCAAACATAACTAAACATAACATAATTTAACATAACCAAACATAGCATAACTAAACATAATATAACTATGCATAACATAGCTAAACACAAGACAACTAAACATAGCCTAACTAAACATAACATAATTTAACATAGCCAAACATAGCATAACTAAACATAACTGAACATAATATAACTATACATAACAAAGCTAAACATAGCACAACTAAACATAGCCTAACTAAACATAACATAATTTAACATAGCCAAACATAGCATAACTGAACATAACTAAACATACTATAACTATACATAACAAAACTAAACATAACACAACTAAACATAGCCCAACTAAACATAGCATAACTAAACATATTATAAATATACATAACATAGCTAAACATAATTAAACAGAAACATAACATTCACAGCTCGGCTGTCCAGTTACAAACCTTGGACTGAAACCATTCAAAGATGCGCATGGAGACTAGCGGGAAGACTTGCATGGAGCCGAGTTAGGAAGGGTTTAACAGCTGGCAAGCATCTGCTTTAGACAAGACACATACTGCCCAGGCAAAGGCAGAGATTGGCACAGAATAAGCCTGCATCAAAGGGTTACCACTGGGCACTGCCCTAGAGCATCTGACTATTGGGAGAAATGAAAGATACCCATGAGAGAAACGTTTAGATTCTATGCAGGTGAAAATTAATACGATTAAAAAAGGATAGTCCAAAAAACATCACTTTAAAGAGAAAAATATTATTCGAGTTCCATTAAACAATCAATGGCAAAGCCAATAGTTTGGCTCCTGAATAAACATTTGCCGGGGAATGCATTGCATGATCATGAACGCACACCACGTGTCAGATGGTGCCATATTATGTTTACCATTATTATGCAGGCAGTCACATGATTTGCCCAGATATTGACATCTAATGGAACATGGCTAGAAATGCATTGGTGTCATACATATAGCTGGCATTGCCAGCACTTGCACAGTTACTGGCATAATTTGCAGGTATTGCAATCAAAGGTCCATGTACTCATACCACTGTAATACCACATTTAGAGACCTCGTATGCACGAGCTCTGGAAAACAGTGTGAGTACCGGGCAGTACCATGCCCATGCCTAGCACATGACTGCCCACTGCTTAGAGAAAAAGGCAAAAGTGTTGGCTTTGCCAATGCTTGCTCCTGAAGCCATTCCTTCAGACTAAACCCTGCTCTGATGCTGTATGAAGGGGGCTCTAAATGGCCGCACTGCCTGCAAACTATGTCCTGCCTTCGTGCGTCTGCACCCATGTTCGCAATACAGCAAGAGGGGAAAAGAAGCAGAAGCACAGCAATAGATGCTGCAACATACTAGGATAAATACTATCATTAATGAAGATCTTGATAAAGCAAACAGCTGCCTGTGTTAGTTGACAGTGGAGAGTCCACATTTGGAAAGGTCTCCACTGCACCGTATCAAAACAGCACCCTCAGGCCTTGTGTGCCTCCTCATACCCATCGCCCTTCAATATACACTCTCATGCCCATCATTTTGCTACACTTTGCACTGTAGCTAGCGCCGAGATGCCCCAAGGTTTTGTGCGCTGCTATACATGTAAACGCAAATAAATAAATACAGTAAAAATAAAAAGCATAACGCTTTAACAATTTTTTTAAGTTTCCCACTAGCTTTTGGGACTATACACAGTTCCAAAAAAGCACAAGATTCTGTGTGGGAATGAGGCACGTTTTAATTGCACATTAAAGTTGAGAAAGTGCAACTCTGAAATTCTCCTGAAAAGTCCAGACAGCCTGTTTCATTTGTCCCCAATGATTCCAGTGTGACCTGTGGCACATGTTGCCATGGCTCCTCTTATTGGCACCAGGCGTGGCAACAAGTCTCCAGAAAAGCCTTGCCACTACCGCGTAACTCTCTTGCTACGCGCCTCATGATGCACCTGCCCAGTTGGCTTTTACAATCTGTTCTCAATTTGCCCCTCAGAAAGGGCATTTATGGAACTTTGGGTTCAGGCTTGCCCAAACTGCCCCTCCAACATGTGTACAGGATGCACATGTGCAGTGTTAGGGCCACTGCTAATGGATGTGTTCCTTTTAAATTAATGTCCATCACCTTTTCAGGCGTTGCAATGTAAAAAAATGATAGAAGTGCTAATGGTTTGCATGAGCTTTGCATGCACATTTCCCTCATTGGCACTTCCGGTGGCCCGATCAGAAGTGTGCATGTTTATGCGTTAGGGACGGTTGTGGTGAAGCAGAAGCCTCTTCTGCAGAATGGCCTGTAAATGCCCTGATTTGGAAAAGGGTTTTCAACTGAACTTTTTCCCCTGTGAATGCATTTTTGTAAACCAGCCGTTTGTTTTTGCAACAACTGCATGCACAAGAGATTTGCATGCTCGGCGTCTGTTTTGTGATACAGCACACCTACTAAATGTTTGTAAGTATTAAAATACCTTTGCAAAGCTCTTTCAGTATTTACATCTTCTGAAAAGGCCACATTTTTAGATTGCAACGGTGAAAAGTCCTATGACATCCATCCTGACCCCTTATAATGTCGCCTGCTTGATCGATGTCAGAGTTAACTATACACAGTGATAGAAGTGTATCAAAAAGTAGTGGAATTGTGACTTCCGGCGGAGCACAGAGTAGGAAGGAAGGGAGCAACGTGCAACAGATTTTCCAAGGGTTGCAGTCATGCTGGTTAATGGCCAATTGAGTTGAAATAGAGTTCTGCCATCGGGTAGTAAAGTGGAGAAGTGTACTTTAACTTCATAAAGAACAGTTCCGGAACAGTGAAAATGGTTGCAAATACTAGCTGAGCTGTTAACAGTAAAACATAAAAGTAGTGGGACATCGCTCCCGACCATTCCCGCTCACTTCAACTACTGACCATGCACAGGGATACCCACTGCACTCTACTGAAAGAGTCATGTTTAACACGCAGGTGCATTATCGCATGCACAACTACAATCAGTGTGTGATCTATAATGCCTACTATACTATAGAGTGCATTGTAAGCAACCTTGGCTCTTCCTGCAGTCAGTCTACTCCTCCTCCAAAGCTCCTGCTTACACAAGAGCTGCACATACAGAGCAAGCTCTCACATCTAACACGGCTGCCGTTTGCTTTCCATTGCTTGCTGCACCTTGCTGCACTTCCGGTCGCGCGTCGCTCTAGAGGATATGACACTCGGACTCAGTGTGCCCCATTCTCATCTGAAAAGTATTACAACTCTAATATTAAAAACCTCCGCAACAAGTGAATACCAACACAATCACACTCTATACACAAATGGCTGCTGGTTTTATTTGACTGCCTACAACAAGTGTGCACTGATAAACGGTTTTCCAGATCTCCTCTTATCCTGTCAGTTATACACTTTACCCGTCAGCGGTCCTTTCGTCTATTTCCTGTCTAGTTGTCTACGTGTGCAAATAACCGTTCAGACGGTGGGAGGTGTCATTATCACATTAGATATTAAGCCTTCCTCACCTTATTGAGGTGCGTCATTTTCCCACAACAACCAGTGGTAGAAGTGTACCAAAAAAAGTAGTGGAACTGAGGTCTCGGCAGGGGAGAGGGTAGGCGGAAACATAGTGCAACATAGGACAAGTGTAGCGGCCAGGACGTTCCATTATTATAAGTGACTAGTAACTAAGGCTCCTATTACAGCTTTACGCTTGCAAAGGGACATGAATGGACAGATCCTCTATATAGAATGGTGAATATGGTCATAAAAAGAAGAGGGGTGGTAAACAGAAACAAATAAACGTAGTGGAACACTGCTCCCGGTCGTTCCCGCTCACTTCGTTCACTAACGACAACAAACCCTCCCTTAGTCTATAAGGCTAAATTAATTAATTGCCCAACTGTTACCATGCAATGGACTTCATGCACAACTATGACAAGCTATACAACATTTGAAAATGTGTTAAACACTGTGAAAGTAACAAGCTATAAAACATTTGAAAATGTGTTAGACACTGTGACAGTAACATTGCAAATACAATGTATAGATGTTGTATCATTAATTGATGTGGTAGGGTCTCATTGTGTGAGAGCCAACAAAAAACAAATACAACGTGGCCGGACAATCAGGTATAGGAGAGGCAGGGTACATGTTGCGAGGAGTGTGGGAGCACACAGCTTGAGGGAGAGTGGAAAAAACTCAAAAAGAGTTGGTCAAAGTCAAGGTGCCAACTTTTCATTTTCACTACGGGGCAGAAATTCCCACACTGAGAGCAGTGAGGGAGCCATCCCCATCCCCAATTTTAGAACACATTTGAAAAAAAAAAGGATTTGCGGGTAGATCTAAACATATCACATTTTAGCAACAGTGACCTAACCTGCTCAGCTGTGTTTCCTCAGCATTCTGCGTTTGGATCTCCACCTTTCCACTGCCAAACAGCTTTGGCCCTTTCCCCTCCACCCCACAATTAAGGCTCAGGTGGTCCACTGACGATGGGCCTTGGTACCTTGAAGGCACCAGCACTTGGTAATTTTGCTAGATGCCTGATAACACTCCATTGAGCCTCAGCCTAACAGGAGAGGAGCCAGAAGTCCTGTCGCGCAGACCAAGTTAAAAGTGCACAGAACTCAGTCCCTTTTCTGTTTTCATTTATTGGTCACCCCTTTACAAATATATGCAGAATATCCACGGGACAAAATGCCCCAGTGGTTCAAGGAGTACAGGGTCAACTGCCCACCTGCCCCATGTACTCGGGGCCTATGGTCGAGGTAAATAGCAGATAAGCAACAAAAGTACATTGAGAAAGGGAAGGATAGTGCCAAGACATGGTAGGAAAGAAGATGCTTGGACAGAGGAGCTATAGAGGATGTGTAGGTGGCAGGTGTTTTTGCCTGTCAAAAAATAACTTAGGAAAACAGAACATTCTCCCTTCCACAAAAAAATATGCTTTCAGAAATAATGAAAAAACATCAATAATTTAAAATGTTCAAAACCTTAATATTAGACCATTAAAAAAACACAAAAAGCGGTTTATTTGTCGTAATGAGACAGTTAAGCACATGCTTGCTGAGTGGCCAAGTGCCTTTGCTTGGTTACTGGCTATTCCTTTCCATTCCGCCACCTCCTTTTTAAGAACACTGTCCTCTTAAGGTCCCCTAATTTATACCTTTTCTTCCCTCCTTCCCATAGACTGTGGTAATTACCTTTGTCCTCTGTCAATACCAGAGCCACTTGCATTGCAAAACGACAAAGTAAAAAGGTTTGGGCTCATTTTCGCGTTCCCTGTAAATTACAAAGGGGTCCTGTTATGTTTGCCGTTAGGTGCAAACATTTTACACATTGGAGTGCAAAAGGGAGGTGTAAAGTGGAGATGAAATCGCTGTTACGTCTCCATTCTTCACTCCGATGTGCTAAATGAGTAATCGCCACCTGGCATCCACGCATGTCAGACGGCGTTTGCAATGGATTCTAATGGAATCTATCTGCCCGCATCTGCTGGTTTAAAAAGCAGCCAGATTCGGTGCCCAGTCAATTTACCGAAAAATAATTCAGAGTGGTACATTTCACCGAAAACATATTACCGAAAATATTAAATAAATATATATAGGGTAGTGGGGTAAGGGGTTAGAATGGGTCTGGATGGGCTTGGGGTGGCCTTATAAGGACAAAAATTGAGGGTCTGAGGGGGGACCCTCCCAAATAAAAAATAAAAACATTGTTATTTTTCGGTATTTTGGTCACGATGAAATGTACCACTCCGAATTTTCCGTCGGTAAGATCATACATAACCCCGGATTCTACCGCAATACGCAGCATTAATGCCAGCAGGAAAATGGCATGATGGTGTGAATGGGAAACTATCTGCATAGCGGGAAGGAAGGGGCTGGGGAATCATTCATTACAATCCGTGACTCCTCTCTGGGATACTAATGAATTAAAATCTGGTGTGGAGTGAAATTCATGTGTAAAATGTTTACGCATGCTCTTCACACATGAAGTGTACTCAGCAGCATCACACACATGAGACCCATTGAGAGAGCAATGAAAGCGTTCTTGGATTGGATAAACTATACTTCCCTTGACTCTTAAGGATTACTATTCGGGTGGTATTCGGGTTAATGCTCCAGGAGGCTCCTCGTGAGCAGTTACTGCCCTGGGCAAGGGCCGGGACTATTTTAGCACCGGTGCCTCTTAAGGAAAGAGAGACGATTATGTTTATTACAAACGAACCGAAATAATATGCCCGATTGAGTGACAGACATGCGGAAAAATAGGAAAGCTGCATTTTGCTCGGGTTTCAATGTCAGAGCAGAGGAAACGTTTGTGTAAAATCCTGCGTAGTTTGTTTTGGCTGTCAGACGAACGTCGGCACGTTGACGTCTTTCCGGGGTCACCTTGGGAAGCCTATCAGCACCCTTTAAGGGGTTCTCTATGGAACCGCCCCCATACGCATGAACAGAGGGGATCAGTGGCTCGAGAAAGGTAATGCCGCCCCCCTTCATCCCCACCATACCTAGCCAGGAGGTATCGCTGCAAAACAAACTTGTAATAACGTCCCACTCATTCCAGCAATAGTAAATCGTAGTCATTTTGACCGACTTGAAATAATGCTTCCGTCGAGACAGTCATATGTTCATCACTGAGCTTTGTAAATAAATTGCAACTCCATTTGCCCCAGACATCCTCCTGTCTCCCTTCCAGGGGGGTGGACAGGCCCGGGAAGTAAGGCACTCCAGCCAGACATAGCTATTCCCCTGCACGTACAGCACTGTGAACGCCTTTGCGTTCACACGCACCGCCGCGAAATACACAACTGCGTCCATTGCTAGCATGGCAGCGCCGGCAGTAAATGAAGTGATAGTCTCGCTGCTTTTAACAAAAAAAAATATTAGCCATTGAAATGCGACGCAGTTCCTGAAAAGAAAAAAATGGTTTGGCCTGGCCTCGAACACGTTCTCTGCAGACAACGAAAGCACTATGGGGAGTAAGTAACGAGATGTGGTGCGCCCAGTCTTCGATGGTAGTTCAAATGTCAGCCACAGCAGAAGCAACATGCGAGGTTCCCTAAGCCTCTTTATCACAATATAGTAGATTAAAACGTATGTTGCGAAACAGCGCAGGAGTCTCAAATCAAGAGTTCAAAGTCAAAATGAGTCCTCATTCGGAACGCGGGATTTAGCCCCTCTACTTTTACTGGCCACAGGTATTAAGACCTGCTATGCTGCGAACCTCAATAGGATTTGGACTTAAGCAAGTCTCCCACTTGAGATATCTAGACACCAGTCTTTACATTAAGCACAACGGATTGATGTACGGTCTTGTAGACCACTTTTGAGTAGATGTTTTCAAACTTTTCTTCTTGTCAAAGGTGGCTCTCTAGCTTCAACAAGAACCTTGAAATCGGATATGCTTGCCTTGAGGACGACCAATTGGTCGAAAAACGTGTTGGCTGTAACTGCAATTAACTCATTTTGACTTTGAAGTCTTGATTTGGGAATCTCCTGCACTGTTTTTAATACCAGTGACTGGCAAATGCCTAGTACTTATACACAAGCCAAAACGGTTGGCTTTGCCGACACTTGTTTTTAACAGGACTTCAGTGAAGTACACACAGAGTGCATATACATCTACTGGCTGGAGGCAGGCCTTGTAAGACATTTGAAATACACCAGTAGTGGATTAAATCTCAGAAGATGGCTTTGAAAAAATCCTTTTCAGTCACTACGAGTGCAACGTTTGATGATAAGGCTTGATTAAAGAGAGCTCAAAAGTTCCCAAGAGAAGGTGTTTTGAGCGGGTAGGGCCAGGAACTGTGTGGAAATGGCCATAGGGATTAGCATGGCAATGGGCAATCAATGGGGGGGGACATAACTAAACACCTACACACTGTGTTTCCCTCATCATATGTCATCCCTCCATATCTGTGCTCTAATGCAATCGTTTTGGCTTACAAGTGTTGACACCCAATCGCCCAAACTAAAAATACACACATCGATATCTCCACCACTCAGTGTTGTTTTATTCCCAAAAGGCCATATCATATATGCATTGTGTTCCTTCACTTATTCCTTCCTGGAGCTCGCAATCATCGTCAGCGAGCAATCAGGGAACCTGAGCGAAATATATTTCTCACAGAGTATACAGGCTAAGAGACCATTGCTTCTCGCGATAAGGCCAGAAAGATCCTGAAAGAGAACAATACTAAAACTGATTAGCACCCTTTTGAGGGTGATTTTCCAATCAGCTGCTCCGAAGGCGAGTGTTATTAGCAGGTACAAGACCACCGTTCATCCTATCAGCTGCTCCGAATGCATTCTGAGCAGTGTGTTTTCACCATCATTTCCCGGAACCCCCATACCTGCTCACCAACCTGCACTTCCCAAAGCACTTTCCTCCTGGACTTGCCAGCTGATTTGGCTGCACTAGAAGTAACCCCCCTCTCAACCTCAGCCTTTATGGGTGCAACTGCTGTCATGGAATTTGGGCTCCATTTCCTTTCATTAATGGACACATGGACACTGAGCCTATTTTCACAAATGGATTGGCTTAAACCATTAGCCTGCGTCTTTTTTTTTTTTTTTTTTACAATGGTGCTGATGGCAACATCTACCTGGGAGGGGGCCCGACCGTGCCAGAAACAGCATCACAGACCGTTTTAAGTGCCTTTATTTTGCTTGGACCCTTAACTAAGGCAGCGAGACACTAGCGGCTAGTTGGCATGCCTTCAGGTTAAAATGGCCTGTGAATGTGTGTGAACGAAACGCAAACAACGATGGGCCTGATGCAGATATATCAGTATGACTGATTCACAAATAAGGTACCAGAAGATGGAGGGCCAGGTTTACTAAAGCAGGAGAGGCCCCATTGAAAAACACTGTGTGAATCAGGCCCTCCTCCATTGGGAAAGATGATTCTGGCAGCAACTTTGACTAAATCCTGATGCACTCATTTATTTCCCGGAGTAAGTCACGAGTAAGTCAGAAAAAATCCTGATGACTTCCTTGTGAAGCAGCCGCTCTGGATGGAGTTGGCTGCATGCCTGGGCTGGTGGAGGAAACCCTGATAACAGGGGGTGAAGGTGTAAGATACATCAGGGCTTCCCACTGAGTGGATGCAAAACTTGGAAGTGATCTTGAAGTTAGATGGTCAAGCTGAAAGAGCCGGGCCTAGGAAAGCAGCATTAGAAATCAGGAGACACAAAAGGGAACATTCCGGAAGTAGGCAAAGTGGAAAGTGCAGTGATGGATGGAACAAAGGGAGGGATGCAATTAAATATTACCTTCTTTGCGCTTTTTAATAGCATCACCATGTCACCTTCGGCTCACATCAAAGCTCTAAAAATGGGGGATTTGACGCAAAAATGAAAAGACTGGTGGCTGACATTGAACTATGGATGCAGAGTGCCGGGGCAGGTCCATATTAAAAATAAGGTGATTGGAAAAGGGTACATAGTATGAGCAGAGGGATTACCATGACATGATCTAATGGAGAAATGACCAAATCTTGTTTTAATTATGCGGGGGGAGACCACCTGCACCCTCCACTCCACCACTACCTTAATTACCCTTAGCCACCCTGCACCTATATTTTAGTAAAATGTCCCCAAATTTCGAAATAAATTGGCAAAATAATTTAGTAATTTCTCCACTCGTTATTTTAAATTCGATCATTTCTACGGATTCTGGAGCAAAGATGGCAAGAGTGGAAGGAACAGAAAAAGCAATACACTTTATAGTACAACAGGTTGCTTGCTTGTGCTGCACACACCAATGTATGTACTGTCTCTTGGTACATGCTCAGTAGACCACCCTGAAATCAGTGCATGGGAAGGGAACAGATATGAATGTGTGAGGGAGGAACAGTGACCATTCTGTAGGAGAGGGCCAACACCGAAGGGCAACACATTGTGTGAGATCCTCTTGCAAGCAGAGACATAATGGCGACCAGTACAAGCCAGGGAAAGAAGCTTTGGGCGTTAGTTTGCCAAACACTGCCAAGCCGTTGCTTGAGAACTTTTCAGTGTTTTGTCTGAAAGTGTGTCCTATATCAAAGGCCAATGAGGTACGGGTTGCTACTGTACGCATCCTTCTGTTAAGGCACAGCGGTACGGGCACCGAGCTGCGTAAAAAAATGATACAAATGATAACGAGGATATCTACAACTCTTTGCAAATGCCTTCACCCACCCCCCCCCCCACTGTCTGCTAATCCTCTTGCCCCAAATCCTTTGAACCGGAAACACTACATCTGTGCCACTTTGAAACAGGCATTGAGCACAGTGTGAGATATTTAACGAGCATATAACATGCCATAAGTTATAAAACCTATAAGCAAGACGTCATAGGACACTGTGCAGCGCCAAGTGGCAGTTCCAACTGAGCACGTTATTGAGGAAGAAGTCACACGTGTATCACATTAACTTGATTTGCTTTCAGCTGGGTTTTGCACTGCTGTTCATGAATTGTGTATTAGGAAAAAGAGACAGTTGCATCAACAGACAGGAATTTAGCACATTGAGTTAAGCACATTTGTTTATTTATCTATTTATTCATGTATTCATTTCTAACATGCCAATGGCCCATAGGTATTAAGGCGCACGTAAAAAAGAGACAAGAACAGGCAAACATAAACAAAAACTGGAGAGCTGCTCCAGATCCAAAAACAAATTCATAAACCATAAACTGAATCCAGCAAACAGAGGTCGTCAGGGACAGCCCATTAAAGTAGCATTAGCAAATCCAGCAACAACTTATTTAAAGAAGTGAGTCTTAAGCCGGTTATATGTGAGGTTAACGACTACAATTACAGAGTGGTAAATTTCATCGTGGACAAAACACTGAAAAATACCAAATTATTTGGTGGGGGTTCCACCTGATCACCCCTTTTTTCCACCCCCTTAAAACCACCCCATACCCATCCCGACACATTTTAACCCCTTACCTCACTGCCCTTTATATATTTATTTAATCTTTTCAGTGTTTTTCTGTGTTTGTGTCCACTCTGTTATGTCCCACTCTGTTTTGTTTGCACTACAATGACTGGATACCTCTTTTAAGCGGCTTCTTATACAGAGGAAAGAAGCATGTTTCTCGCACGTCCAATGGCAGGCTATTCCAAAGATGAGGACCCGATGAGTCAAAGGCCAGTCTACCAGCTCTTTCAAGTATGACTTGAAGCATGGCCAACAAATTGGTGTTGCTGGAGCGCAATGTCCAAGCACAGGATTTAAAGGCCAGCCTAGATTTGACATAAGGCAGACTTTTCCCATACAGGCATTTATGGGCAAGAGTAAGAACTCTAAAGACAAAACACTCCTTCACTGGCAACCAGTGTAGGGCGTGACGAGCCTATGTAACATGCTCCCTACGTTTCATTAGGTTCACTCTTCTAACCGCGCTGTTTTGAAGTGTCTACAGTTTAGTTATATTGCTTTGCTTAGAGCCGTGCTGAAGGCTACACACTAATCATTCTATGCTCCAACAATGACACGGGCCAGGCAAGCACAATTCTCCCTGGACAGGAAGGGGAAAACATGGCACAACGGCTTCAAAGAATATGAGGTGGTGGAGACAACATTGTTTGTGTAGCCTTTCATGGTAAGGGAGACATTGAGATAAACTCCCAACCTTTTATCCTTTGTTGCCGCTGGAAGGACAGCACCAGCAATGGTAAACTCTCTGAAGTTAGCAGAGCGCTTTCCTCAGACATGCGTCTGCTCTGCAGTTTGCAGGCTTAAATTCCATAAAGGAGCTCTAACTTCCTTCAAACATTAGAGCTCTGTAAATTAAGTACCATTAGATTGAAGGAGAAGCTCGATTGCAGTGCTTTGAAATGGTAAGAATCTGCATTGGGTGCTATGTGAATATTTGATATTATTATTTTTTCCTTAAAAATATATCCCAGCTGCACCTTTAACTTCTGAAGTTTTTCCACAAATGCATAAAGAACCAGCTCTTTTCTGATTCTAAAACCAGTACCCAATGGGGTAGCTTCAGCTGAAAACTTAAGTATATTTTCCCGTTTGGGACAGTATTTGGGGCAGTTTGGAGGCTTAAATTCCATAAAGGAGCTCTAACTTCCTTCAAACATTAGAGCTCTGTAAATTAAGTACCATTAGATTGAAGGAGAAGCTCGATTGCAGTGCTTTGAAATGGTAAGAATCTGCATTGGGTGCTATGTGAATATTTGATATTATTATTTTTTCCTTAAAAATATATCCCAGCTGCACCTTTAACTTCTGAAGTTTTTCCACAAATGCATAAAGAACCAGCTCTTTTCTGATTCTAAAACCAGTAACCAATGGGGTAGCTTCAGCTGAAAACTTAAGTATATTTTCCCGTTTGGGAGAGTATAAAAGCATATTAAGATTACACACCATTCGTTTTTTACAAACCTGTGATAAGGGAAAATGCTCATTTCTTACAAGAAAATGCCAATAGACTGAAATGAAGTTTTATGTTGTAATACTAGGATGTCCACCACATGCCTGAGCCCTTTGCATGGCTTTCAGGTGCTCTGGCGGATCTGAAACAGAGGGGGATGCGTTTGGTTAGTCTGTGGAGAGAGGGGAAATGCAAGAGAGCCTTTTTGTCGTGTTGGTGTGTAGAGGACAGAAGTACCCTGAGCTCTGCATGCATGTCCCCTTTCTGGGTGCTCGGTGTGAGGGCATACAGGCACAGTGAAACAAAGGGCTGATGTTTAAAAGGAAATTAGATGCACCTTGTTCTCAAATTTGTCTTTGGAAATCCATCTACCCGAGCCTGGAACGACCATGGAATGCCAGATAGGCTGAAAGCATCGGCTTTCAGTTGGATAACAATATATATGCAATGTAACGTAATGTAATAGGGACTTTTACTTCTGTCATGTTGGTGGCTTCTTGGCACTCTTATATAGAGAGAGCGAGAGAGAGAGAGAGATAGAGAGAGAGAGAAAGAGAGGCAGACTGTGAGAGAGAGCTCATTTCAGAATGATCACACTTTCCACAGAAGATCATTTCATGTGATAGTAACTAGATTATTTTCTATTTTTATCTTACTTTTTAAACAACTGCTCTGTATAAAAGTAGCCTTTGAATTCTTGAAATGCTTGAAATAGGCAGACGCACCGCCCATCAAGCAGATGGACAAATGTGTGTGTCTCATTTGTACACTCTTTGCTAAACAAAATTTCAGGCCTGCGCATGGTGTGACCGAGAACAAGATTCTAAAACCCCTCCCCAGAAAGCAGAGAGGTTGACATGCCCTGATGAGTATATCCTGGAGTGGAAACCCTTGGTACAGCTTCAGAGGCAACGAGTGGAGTGTGAAGCATCCCCGTGAACGCCTGGCTCCTACTATAGATTGCTGGGACAAGCAGCCCTTATTCTGTATTCACAGGTTCCTAATCAGATGCCGCGTGTTAACATGGCACAGATGCCAAGGCTCCTTTGTAATTATAGATGTGGCAGCTTTGTGAGAAACACGCTCCAACTTCCTTCACACAGCCCCTTTTTGTCATTTTCTCTGCATATTTAAATAGATTCGCGCATGAATATTTTAGATGTGCCAGCATTAAGGTGCAAATTGGAGATTTTCTTTGGAAAAGTATTCAACCTGTTTATATTGAAAAAAAAAAAAATGTGTCTCCCATGCCCTCGTGCCCAGGTGAGAAGATGTAATTTCAAAGAGACGAATTAAGCATATGAGATTGAGAGGGATTCAAAAGCACTGGGCCTTTTCATTTTCACTGAGGTTCAATACCTGTGACTGTTTTGGTTGTGGCTGGCACAATATTCCCGAAGGACTCGACTGATGGGAACATGTTCATGAGCAGTTTGTTCCTGTGGGTGCACATTCATTGTGTATGATTCAGAACATTGAGAGGATGTTTGCATGGGAAGGAGTTTTCCCATTTTTTAGGCCTGTTGTTTTTCCCCTCATCCATGCAGAGATAACCCTAAGGCCCCTACTGTAATACAGTTATGTTATGTTATTTGGCATTTATATAGCGCTCTATATATCATTGGTATGTCCTCAAAGTGCTTGTTGGTAGTACTCCCTTGGAGACCGCAGTCCAGGTCAGTCGAGAGAGTAGGATATTATAGGGTGCTTTGGTGCACCCAATATGTGTCGCGATTGGCTGTATGCCTTATACAGAATGCCTTTTCCAGCGTGCAGTCTTTGGTGTGTGTTGCCCCATGCAAAGAGGGCAAGAGGGGAATCTGAATGCTTGTGGGCAAGCGTGGTATTATCAAAGGAAGAGCATGGGCATTCCGGCACTGTACATGTGTGGCATCCGGGAGGTGGCATGCAGGTGGCATACATGCATTGTTGACTCGAAAAGTGCAGATGAATGCGCAAGGGGGACACAAAAGAACCCACTGCAGGCCAAGTGCAGTTTCAGACTGCACTTGTACAGTGAGGGCAACGGGCCCTTTCTCCTGGTGACTTTGCTTTGACCCTCCCTAAAGCTCGCTTTGGAACAGGGTAGCTCCGTCAGTGTTGGCCGTGGCCCACGCTGCTCCACAGCATATGCAAATTCTACGCCACACCGAGAGGTGCGGGTATCGTTGGGAGCAGCTTCTTTTTGCAATGGTGGTAAAGCCACTGTCTGCTGCTGGTGCAGCATGTGAATTTCGGAGAGTTTCCTGTTTCTGAAATGACCGAGGAAGTAATGACCGAATGTTGTTTGTTTGAAAATAACATTCAGTTTTTCTTTGTGCGGCCAGTTCGGATACCCCGATCCACCCACCCCCTCACTTACCCATCAGCGGCACACGCTGTGTAGCTCCACAGTAGATTGCATCATAATCTAGAGGAGATGTTATGTTATGTCATATTTTGCTACTGGGAATACCATGCACTGCTGTCACTTGCATGGTCTCCATGTGCCCCAATATATTTCAAAGTAAGTGGGTTTCTTTAAGATAGTGGGCAAGAGGAAGAATGCAAGATAGCTTGTCTGCTGAACTGTTATGTGCAGACCATATGTTCTTTGAGAGTTCTATGTGCAGGACTATTTCTAGGTGTTCTGAGTCAAAAGCATTGAGGCATTTGTGTCTGTAGGGGAGCTTCGTGTGCCTGTGGGCTAGGATTCCCTGCCAGGACTGTTGTATGTAAGTTGATTGCAGAGGTGCAGTGTTCTGTTGTTTGATGTCTGTTGCAATGGTTATTCCACTGCTGTGCTCGTGTGGCTTAAATAGTATGTGTATAATGTGTTTGAGCCTAGAGTTTAGGAGTGTAAGTGTGGGTCCACTGAGCAACTTGGGGCATCCATTCTGGGTGGTCAAGGCAACATCTCAGTATGGGGTGCCTTTCTGGGTGTTGGTACTGGTGCCCTTTGGGAAATGTACTTGGGAAGAGATGTCCTGAGGCACCCTCTTGTGGACTGGTATCTCTGGCAGTGGACACTGCACCGAAACTGGTCCTGTCTGAGTGTGTAGGAACACAGGAAGGAGTGAAAGAATGTAATATCGGATGTGTGGGGGAAGGAGGAATATACACTCCGTAAGATTAGAAAGAATATCCCATTTAGTTTAATTTCCAAATTGCCAAACTTGTGGAATAGACTTCTCTCAATATTAACATATGCACACTGTTGGAAAACATGCATATCTGGATGGTTGACATAATATTTCCTTCACTGGGTTATGTGTGTAGTAAGGGGTGGGGGGTGTTTACTTGTTTTAAGTACAATTAATAAACATGTTAGGTGTTTTGAGCATGGCATATCTCCTTACATATCGTATTCCAGTTTCAAAATAATCTTTTAACACAAAAGGAATCTGAATGGCTGGATACAAAATAATATATACATAGGTTGGAGTGTGAAATCTTGCCATGAACCCAGTGACTCATTCCCTGATTTAAAATGCAAGCATTGCTACCAATCTTCTTTCAGAGATCTACAAAAAATGAAATATATATACATATATATATATTGGGAAGGTGCTACTCTCAGCAGCAATATTCTAGTAAATAATTCTTACTTTATGCATGGAAAATAGAAGGAATATAGTACGTGACATTGTACACACACACATATGTGGGTGCCCATACACAGTTGATTCAAATATATAATTAAGCACATGTACCTTTATTTCTTTTCATGTCACTCACTTATGGAGAAGTAGTTTTGAGGAGAGAGAGAGAGAGCGAGAGAGAGAGAGAGAGAGAGAGAGAGAGAGAGAGAGAGAGAGAGAGAGAGAGAGAGAGAGAGAGAGAGAGAGAGTGTGTGGTGTGTCCCCACTACCCACGGTCCAAGTAGGCTCTATGGAGTTACTGGAAGCAGTACGAATATGACATTAAAATGGACATATTGTCCTTTATTTGCTATGACTATGTGGTAGTCTGTTTCTATAGTGTGTATATATGTTTGTTCCATTCTATATATGTAGCCACTGTCGGACGTTCTATGTGTCTGCCATGACTTCATATTATTGAGCACAAGTCTACCGGATAAGTTTCCGCAGTTCCCAACACTTGGTGTGCACAAGGAATGGCTAAATTATTTTGTGGGGTTCTATTGCAAAGCATTAGGTTTCATATTCTACCCAATACGTGTTTATTTTCTGTAGGCCCAGCAGGCTCGGGACCCACGTCTGAGCATACCCGCCCCACTAATGGCTTAGCAGGCGGAAGAACAATGGTCTAGAGCAGAGGTATTCAATATTGTGGGGTGCACCCCCATAAGGGGCATGGCAGCATCCCGGGTAGGGTGACCATATTTAAAAAAACTAAACCTGGGACGGGCCATGGAAATAGAAGTAAGACTAAAGTAAATACACATACAACTTTCGTCCCACTTCTATATCACTGGCTTGTTGCAGGGGGGCCGGGAGGGGGTGTGCTAACAGGCACTCCTCTCACTGGAGGAGTGTGCTGAGGAGGGGAAGGGGAAGAAATGGGGGCATGAAAAGCATTTCATGGCCCCATTCTCACAGGAAAAGTTGCGCCAGGACCCGATTTCGGGATTTCAAAATCGGGTCCCGGCAAAAACAAGGACCATAGCCGAAACCCCGGATGGGGTTTATAAAATAAAAAAACTCCTGGGACCCCGTGATGTCAGGTGATTCCCCAAATTGTCCCAGGAAAACCCAGACATCTGGTCAGCCTAATTCTGGGTGGTGCAAGAGATGATATTTTTTTTTAGACCGGAGGAAATGGGTTGGGGTGGTTCAAATGATCAGCATGGAGCATAAAACTGCCTCAGGCACCAATGCAAAAGTGGGCCACAGTTGCAATTGGATATTCATTCCTTTAGTCACAGACTATTTGAATAGTAACCAAGGGGGTGTTTTTTGTAAAAATGTTAAAATGTAAGCACATTGTGATATTTAAAGAATATTTATCCAGCAACAACGGTCAAAACTACTAGCTGCATAGTGAAGTAACTCATCAAAGCAGCCCACATTGGCCAAAAAAATGGGTCCATTTTGACTGGCCCACACTAGCATTTTGCATTTTTGGTACGGGCATTGCCGTATAGGCCAGTACAAGCCTAGTGGCTCATCCATAAGGGGCGAGTGGGCATCCACCCAGTGGCCCCTTCACCCATTATGGAGGAGCCGAGGAGCCAGCCCAGGGAAACACTGAGCACTCCCTGAGCAGCTTTTTCCAGCTGAGGTAGTGCTCCTGGGCTGGCTGAACTGTCAAAGGGAAACACAGTTCAGTTCCCCAGCCGCAAATGCTCTCTGAGGGAGTTTTGCTTCTCCAGCCTTGCACAGCTCATTGGAAATGCTGGCTGGGACACTGCATGTCTGTATGTGCGGGGGGAGCTCCTGTGCTTCCTTGCACATATGGACAGAGCAGCCTGGAGTGGGGCGTTTCAGCACCCATGCGCAGGCCCCTGCAGAATGTACGTTTATGTTCATTTTTTTTAAATTTAAACGTGTATGGATGGGTGTATGCTTGTGTTATGAGTGAGTGTATGGTGATGGGTGCTCATGTGAATGATAGAGTAATTGCTGTG
The DNA here is from genome assembly GCF_040938575.1 of Ambystoma mexicanum. Lineage (NCBI taxonomy): Eukaryota > Metazoa > Chordata > Amphibia > Caudata > Ambystomatidae > Ambystoma > Ambystoma mexicanum. The sequence goes on along the minus strand of NC_090939.1, from coordinate 912,574,230 downwards.
TGAATGTGTGTGTGCGTGTTTGTTTTGGTCCATTCAGCTGATTTTGGTGAGTGGGGAGTAGAAGGGGGAAGGAGGGTTGTACAACAAAGGCATTTAAAAAATGCCTTTGTTGCTCAATCCCCCTACCCACCTGCTAAAATCAGCTCTCCTTCTGAGGTGCTGTGGAGCCCAGGGGACAGGGATGTTATTTTATTTACTGAATATCTATCATAGATGTCCAGTCAAAAATGCCATGCTTCCCCCTTTCGCGCCCCAGCGCCTTTCATACACACATAATCATGTTGATTGTGTTAGGCACTGTGGGGCCCAGGGGACAGGGATGGTATCTTTTTACTGGACATCTGCCATAGATGTCCAGTAAAAAATATCATGCCTTCCCCCTGAGCCCCCGAGTGCTAATTGCTAACTGTATGGCTTTTTACCCATTTCTTTTAAGTGTGCTCTAAAATACAACATTTTAACCCGTTATTTAAAAAATAAATCATGGGGGAAAAACCCCCTAAACCCCCTTGATTGGTTTGGGCTCCCTCACTGCACTTGGTTGCTATGGCATATCTGCTGGAAATATTTATGCCCCTCCACTTAAAACATTCACCAGCCATGACTGGCCATGGGATTGTGCTGGGAGCAGGGTGGGGGAGCCCAGGGACTGTGGTGGGAGCAGGAAGGGTAGGAGCCATTGGATAGTGGTGGGAGCAGGCTTGGGATAGCCCAGGGTCTGTGATGGGGTAGGGAGAGCACAAAGAATGGGCTAGGAGTGGGATGAGGGAGGCCGGAGTGTGTGATGGGAGCAGGTGGGGGAGCCCAGGGACTATACTGAGAGTAGGGTGCAGTGATGGCACGTGATAGATCATAGCCATTTGGACTTACTGTCCATTTGGCATTTTTGGGGTCTCCCGGCCTGCCCACATTTTGCTCGGTGATGGCCCAGGCCTAAAGAGTTTGAAGACCACTGGTCTAGAGGGTTGCCCAGAGCAGTATCAGGTGTTAAAATGAATTCAAAACCTGCCAGCCATCACTTCTTTTGTTTTTCTATAGTCACCGTGAGTTGGACTGATATACTCAGATATGGGTCCCGAGCCTTCTGGGCCTAAAGACCCAAGCTACACATTATTACTGATGATGCTCAATGAGGCTGAAACATTTTTGATCTAGTAGTTCATACTGGACTGTCCCTTTTTGGGTGGGACAAGTCCTGATTTCCTGTGGTCTTTTCTTGTTCTGTAAGGGCTTCGAAAAGCTGAAGAACAATGGTCGGGTCGGTTGCCCAGCACATTGCCAGAGGTTAAGATTAGTCCTAAACTTTCCAGCCATCACCTCTTTTGATTTTCCTAAGTCAAGGCTAAGCCAGTGTTACTTACAGTGACATCTTTGTGAATCAGCCGTAATGTGTACTTTGTATATGAATGTGGTAGCAGGCTTTAACATAAGGTCTGGGCAATAAATGTGACATTATGTCATTGAGGGGTCCTTAGGCTGAGATAACGTTCTTCAAAATGTTGACTTTCTGAATTGAAGTGTGTGCACTTGGTGCACTGGCCACATTAGCTCGCTTTTCAGATTTGGTGACAAACAGCGGAACATCCTGTGTCATTGTTCCTGGGCAAGCCGTGGTTACATTATGTTTTCCCCGCCATGATTGCTCACAGTGCAAACAGCTAATTGTGCAAGTCTCTTTAGCTCTAGACACCAACCACAAGAATCCATTTCACAGTCTGTAGCTATCAGGTGTCAGCCATCCTCACAGGATTTGGATGAAGCATGGTACAAAAATGTGTTTGCATAATTACCAAGACAGTCATTCATTTTCATCTCCTCTTATGGGAATCTGGCTGTCAGGGTTGCCCTCACTTCCCACCGATTTCAAAATGGGAATTGATTTTATCACTAATAGTTGAATTAGATGTTTTCACCAGGTGGTTATTGTCGTTCGCACTTTCAATCATAGATGAGGGCCTCTGATGGGGAAATAACAGACCTCACTGTTGGTGGGTCTGAGAAAGAAAGGCAGCAATCTCTGGTAACATTTAGAGAATGGAGACAAAATCGAAAAGAATAGCCCTTCATACATCATATTTCATATTTCTACGTTACTTCTTTTATATCTGTCCAATACGTGCAGCAAATGTTCTGAAGCACTGCTGACCAAATAATTTCCAGAACAATAAAAAAGGTCATATTTCAGCTTTGTGTGTGTGTGTGTGTGTGTGTGTGTATGCACGTCTGACTGAGTTTGTGGGTGCCTGGATATCCGTAGGAGCATATACGGAGAGTGAGTAGCAAATGATGAGTATATATAATGTGTGGACTCAGCTTCATGAAGGCGATTTACTGAGACCATAATGGCAAAAAGAAAGTGGGTGGGTGCAGCTTCATGCAAGTGATCAATAGTGACCATTTCTGGAATAGATAGATTGTGGGCAGAGTGCATCCTCCTGCAAGTGATTTTCAGTGGCTATTACTAGCTTAGTTAGTTTTCGGCTGCAGAACAGCCTCATGAAAGTAATTTACAGTGACCATTACCCGCGTTGATTTTGGCTGCAGCACAGCCTCATGCAAGTGGCTTACCGTGTCCATTGCTGGCATAGATAGTTTGTGGCCATAGCACCGGACACATGCAAGCAATTTACGGTGACAGCCAATTGCACAGCCGCATGCAAGTTATTTACACTCACCATTGCTGGCATAGATACATTGTGGCTGCTTCCTCCTGAAACTATTGTGAAATATGTATACAGCGACTCTGCATTTATTGGGGTTGTGCATGTGTTATCCTAGAGAACCCTTTGTAAATTGTATGTCTTTTTACCCAAATTTTCTAAAAAATATATTCTGTAAAATGCACCTGTTCTGCAAACTTTTTAAACGATTTCTTATGTGGTCGGGGACCGAATGTCCCTCTATTATGTTGTGCTTGCTATGTGCTGTCCCTTGTGTTAATTTGGAGGAATAATTGTCCCCTCCACTGAAAACCAAAACTCGCTGACTGTGAACCATTTTAAATGCTGCTCCCTCCTGAGCTCTCGCTCTCTGGCACCAAAAACTTCCTCTGCTGTTGTTATGTCCAAATGAATTTAACTAACAAAACTGGACAAGGATGTAGGGATTTTTTGTTTGCAGCATAACCTTCACACATTCCCTAACCTGATCACTGATGTCATTCGTGCATCCTCTAGTACCCCAGAAAAGCAAATGTGTGCTTGGATGCATGCCATTTTAATCCCCAGCCTCTCTACTGAGGTTGCCAATTAGTGATGAATATGACAGTGTTCTGTTTTCATGAAGTAGACATTGTTCCTCAGAACAAGCCCACAAACTGATTCCACAGATAATAACAACCCGCTCCATGAAACATGCCCTGTTGGGGGTATGGGGTGCATACCCCAGGCTCTCCAACCCACCCTTATCATTGTATGTTTACCCATCTACGTTGTCCCCAACTCTCCTTGCAAGCGCGGGGATATGTCTTTTTATAGGCAGCATAGAAGGAGTGGGGCAGATAATCCAGAGCTACCAGAGTGAGTATATGCGTGTCCCAAATCACAGGGACGAGGTGCGGTTTACTGTAAGAATTCACAAGTGCAAGAGACTCATTTCCTTGGATATGATATGATATGATAGGTTATTTATAACGCGCTTAATACCCAGAGGTTTCTAAGCGTGGACCCGGGGATCGAACTTGTGGTGCTCTGTGTCGTCTTGCTTCCAAGGCCAGCGCGTTGCCCCAGAGCTATCCTCCGAAGACAACCAATTGGAACCAATACTATCATCTGTTGCCTAAGAAATTAAATCGTGGTGGTGGGGGATGCTTTACCAGGTCAGGTATTGGAGCCTCAGAGCAGACCTCATGGATCTTTAGTCCACAGGTAATGTGCCATCACCAAACATGCTGGGATGATGGCAGCTGTGGGGGGTCAGCCGTACAAAGAGCAAGGTGTTGGATTGGCAATGGTAAGTGTTGAGAAGATAACGAGATGAAACAGAGAGTGAAGCAAAGGTGGAGGAAGGAGAAGGAAGAGAGGAGGCGAAAGAGTGAGAGAAACGCAGGGGTAAAGTAGGGATATCGAGGAGCATAAATGGAACGGAGAAACGGAATGTGGGAGAGGTGTAGAAAATAGCAACACGAGTGGAGCAGGATTGGCAGAGGTAAGGAAAGAAAAAACAAAAGAACAGATGATTTGAAAAGGAGGAGGGATGGAGGAAGGCAAGTTGAAAATAGGAAGTAAGGGTGCTGAGCAGTCGAAGAGTCGAATGGAGGAGGTAGTGAAGAGAGAGGATGAGGTGGAGAGGAACAATAATGCAAGGACAGGAGCAGAGGAGGGTAAGAAGGAGAGGAGAGTGCAGAATAACCACAAGTAAATGGGAGAGTTAGAGAGAGCATCGGGGCGTGGCAAAGAGGAAAGGTGGGAGCGTAGGGGAAAGGAGATAACAGGAAAAAGAAATGAGGAAATGAAACGGAGTGGTACATAGTGGTGGGAGGTGAGTTTATTTGCATAGGGACCACCCATTTAATTCTGGGGTGCCAGGTTTCATAGGGCAAACAAGTGTGAAGACAAAAATGCAATCTATGATAGTGGTACTCTTATGAGCCCCGTTTAAGAAAACGCGGGGTCTCTGAATCATCCTGCCAAGTGTGCCAATGGGAACACCTATGGTAGCAATGAACCCTTGTTCATAGGGTATTCTGTCACGAAGCACGCAGGCAAATCATGATGCGCGAGGCATGCGCAATAGGGAACCCGCGAGGCAAGTTAGTTTGCCGCCGGAGGGAATAACTAAGGTTTGGCTAATCGGAGGCTCCTGTCGTTAGTGCATGCCTGGGCCTGCATGGATGTGCACGTGCAGTGGCCATTCTCCGTACACACATTCTCTTAGCAAGGAAAACCTATAGAGAACCCAGAAAACTAGACAGGTACGAACAGCAGAATTTAGGATAGCTCACACAGAGGCAAGCTCATAGGCAGGCAGGCCAATAAGAAGAGCAGTGGTCAAAGTGGGGAGAAACAAGAGTTGATATGAGCAGTATAGTAGCATGAAAAGATAAGAAAAGCCTGGCTTCTATGTTTTAGAGCTCAAAATGTCTTTTGGACGCAATCAGTGGATGCATTTGGCTACCAGCTGCAAGGTTGGTATCTTTAGCCCAGCCAGGAAAAACTGAGATCCGGCACGAGTTGATTTGTAATTTAAGGTTAGTAACACTTACATCTATATGGATTAGAAGTACTATGTTGAATTGTGTGTTGGTTAATAATTGCGCTCCGATTCTGCTCGGCCACTCAACCCTCTCTCTCTGGACAACGGGGGCCCTTTTCCGCACAGTCCCGGCAAAACGGAACATCTAGGCCGCCACCTTCACACACAAAGAAAGGGGTTTTCAAAAATCTCCGTGCCTCTCACATTTTGCGTTCCGCCGCAAACGTTCACGCATGCCTCGCTACCGCTGTGGCCTCGGGATAGAGAGTAACACATTAAACTCGCCGTGGAGGAGTTGTTTTGCACCGGCTGTATTTGCATTTCCTGGCTTTGTTCTGCACTGCCAACTACATTTATTAGTTCTAAATATTAAACAGCTGGCAGGATTCCATTGTACATAAATAAGACATTCGAGACCTGGAGAAATGCCACTTTCGCATGTAACCAGCTGGCGGGGGTGTCTTTTCTTCTATTTTTTGCAGTTTCTTTCAACGCCGCCTGGCAGAATTCCACAGTACCTCGAATGCTGCTTTTAATGACAATTAGGAACTGCGTAGCAAGCCACCAAGGCTCTGGAAAATTCCATTACACACCACTGCGGCCGTTTGAGATATTTTAACAAGAAAAGGATGGATTACGCACCTGTTTATCCAAAGGAAGGCTCAAGGTTTTAGGATGAAAGGAAACCACGTAAGGTTTGGATTGGAATTTTTCACAGAAATTTCGTTCAGCAACTGAAATATTATTTGATGCCTAAAATTGCTTTACCTTTCTGTGTGGTGGAAATACGAATTTAGAATGTCCCCTTGACGATCTTGTCTTTGGCTTCAGGAGAGAAAACTTGCACCGGTGCAGTTGTGTATGGTATTAGAACTAGGACACAAATTGACATAGAGACGTAAGGTATTCCTGCAATAAATGTGTGTAGTAAAGTTTGCCCTAGTGCTAACACCATTCTGTATTAGCCTTGCATCAAACAAGTGCAACAATACATTGGCAGGGAACGTGTTTTGTCCCTGTGATAACGCGGTGCAAATACTCACTTCCTGTTTGTTCTCTCCACTGGTATCGCTTGCATTGCTGCAAGGATTGCTGTTTGGTGTAGCATAGTTTGCCGTGGCAAAACCGAGGTGCGTGCTGGCTATTATAGGTGGATAAGCAGGCCCCTGTTTTAAGCTATTTTGTCAGTAAAATCAAAAACTGTGCTCTCATCAGGATGTTTGAAAATGCATAACATAGTGGCATACAACACAAACAATCTCACAAGAAGGAAAATGAAAAAATAACTATAAAAATGCAACATCAAGTGGTCTGTCTAGAGGTCCGCCTCGAAACACTTGTGTACAGGCGCGTTATAAATGACTTATCATATCATATCCTTCTCGAGACTTACACCCACAAGTGCGCAGAGTTCGTAGGTTTTGCGTATGCTAAAGAAGACGTGAGTTGTGGTGGTGGCCTAACAAATAAAACCACATTCCCATTACCAGCGGGGTCCACCGCCAGTGCATCCTGGCCACAGGCAGCTTTAAATTGCAGCAACGCATCGGGTGCAAGTGCAAACAGACACAGAACACACACACGGATCAATCCTAACCGGTATCCAGTCATTGTATTGAAAGGACAGAACGTTGTTGGGAAAATTATATTTTGTTTCTCGCACTATCCAGCACTTTCTTCACATATACTATGGTTGGAGGCTATCAGGTAATAATGTCCCCATACGTAATGCCACCATCTATAATGTCACCGGGAAAAGCCATTGGCGACATTATATATGGTGGCATTACGTATGGGGATGGGTGGCGGGGGAGTACCCTGCTCCCCTTGTAAAGAAAAAAAAAATCAGGGGCTGCGGCAGTGTCCCCCACATGTTCAATCTAATAATGTCTCTGCAAAAAACAGTCAGGAGACATATTTGTGGGGACATTATTATATGGAACCGGTTGGAGTATGTTTATATAATCATACAAGTCCTATAATGTGTTAAAATTGCTGATAAGAAAGAGAAGAAACCTGTTGTTGGTCACCACAATGTTTCTTCTGTGGATGTAATGACTCAGAACTGCCCTAAACTCATGAATTCTCATGTCAACATCATCACATTCGTAGCACAAGGCCTGAGTGCAATTACACTCTGGGCCTAACTAACAGAGCTCTTTCCAGTGGGGTTTTGCCATTATCAAACGCTTCTATGAATTAGGCCCTGTGTTGCCGGCAGTGTGGGTTCCCCAATCAGATCCGACGTATTCCTTATGGTTTTGGGTGTGCAGCATCGTGCTGAGGATGCACACTTCCTGTCTGTGAATGTGGGACGTGCTCGTCCTGCACTGTTTGTGAATGTTAGAGAGAGAAGCACATTCTACACTTAGCATCCAAGAAACCTTTGCTTTTCTACCCAGGAAAGCTGGTGCCCACCCTTTCTTTCCTGCTGGTGAAAAATTAGCAGATGCTAAGGGCTTGCAGCCTTTACTGCTGCATAGTGAAGGTATGAGTTGCTGCTTGGACTCGTTAGGTAAAGCAAGAGGGCCTCGTCCAACAACTAGTTTCACTAGTAGGCACTGTATTAATTAAGAAAAGAAGCAAACTATACAGTCCCTCTACAACAGTGGTCTTCAAAGAGTGGAAGCGGGGGATCGAAGCATGCCCGGGGGGTGCAAGGCTCTTAAAAATAAATGAGTACAGTGGCTGCTTCAACAGAAAATATTGCAGATATGGCATCTGGGGTGGGATGTGCAGCAGCAATATTGTGACCCAAGGGGGGGCTTGGCATAAAAAGGTTTGAATACCACTGCTCTACAGCGATAGTTGTTCTTTTTTTTTAGGTGTAGCGGTGGAGTTTTTCCATGAAACCAAAAGTAAGCATCGCGCGATGTTCCCGCGCATGGACCAATTCTTGTGTAGCCGACGTCAGATGACTCTTGATCGGACGGGTTATTTTATGGGATTGGGATTCTGACTGTGCTCCACTCCCATTTGCATGGTCTCTGGGCACTCTGCTGGGTCTGAAATAGAGAGGGGTGGGGGAGAGGAGCACGCAAGATCAACTTGCTATGATATGATATGGCATTTATAACGCGCCTATACACAAGTGTTTCATGCATGCCAGAAGTACCCTGAGCTGGGCATGCAGGATTACTAAGCAAGGGAACTCTCATAATGAATCTGAAATGAGAAAGGCTAGTTGTTGCATCTTCCGGAATAAATGTGCGCCATGTTTAGTGAGCTTAGCACATTCATTCATGGCTTGCGGATGACACAGCTAAGGGTTTGCAGGGCTATGTGTCATGCAGATTGCAGACTATTTCTAATGACTCACCAGCTCATACTTACATACTTACATCCATAGTTGCTTCATGCATTGCTTTCCATAAAAGGTACAAGCGTCCCTCCGCTCCTAACAGCACGACCCTGGCGTATTAAGAGTTGAAAGGATGAGCAGCTCTGACTTCTCTTTCACTGTCTCCTGATTTTCTCAGAGTAAGTCAGAACTCAGCCAGGGATACTCATTGCAAATACTTGTGCAAATTGAAAAGCCACCTCAAGTTGTAAGTCAAAGTTGCTTATAGTTTCATGTGTGTTAATGTGTGCTTACTTCTATTTCCACACATTCAGTAGTAATACAATTGATCATGTATGAAACAACATTTGATTAAAGATAAGTCTCAAGTATGCACACTAAGAGAAAATACGTGTGCACCGTTATGCACAGATGAGCGTATAAAAGTCTTAGATTTTATTTAGTTTGAGAAAGATATTGTTATGCCTGTTCCAGAAACCTCTAATTGTGGGACATAAAATAAATGCAAGGATGTTAAGCCCTAAATAATTCACCTTTTCTATCCCTGTTTTGTGAATTTGTTGATTTAGGGCCCAATTTATGGAATATTTGCCCAGTTCAAAGTGACTTTGCACTGCTGAAAAGTGACTTTCTGCTGCCGACACAAACCCTGATTCATGGAACCGTGCAAAGTGTATTTTTGCAGTGCAAAGTCGGGGAAAAGTCATTTTGTACTGCAAAACTGAATATGCGCTGAATTCACTTTGTGCAAATTCACTTTGTACCGGGCAAATATTCCATGAAACGGGCCCTTAATATGCTGGTGGGATGTTCTTAGGCAGCTGTGTTTTTATTCAAAAGTGTCTCGGGGATGTTTGAGATATTTTTGTCTCTTGTGGATAACGGGAAGGCTTTGATGATAACATTAGAAGAGCTATTGGTAAGTCAACGGGGACTGACCAGTGGCTTCTCCCAACCCCGAACACTACTTCTGTACACAATGCTAGGTTCTTTAGTTTCCATCTGTTGTCTATGTCAGTCTTTTTATTCACATTCCACGCCGTGGCGTTCACATCGTTTTACGATCTTGCCACTTGAGGTGGTTTTTTGGGTTCTCTATCGATACATAAACATGTGTTAGCTATTTCTTTACAATTCTTGTAATCCACAGACCCAGGCTCAAACGCAGTGGGGTGCTGTGTAAAAACAAATATCCACATTCACAAGTAAAACAAAGTCATTTAAAAAAGGAAATGAAAATAATCATTGAAAAAAATATAAAAATTACTATTTAAAGCAAAAAAAAAACGAAACAAATGGAATTAAATAATAGAATGAAGAATTTCTGGCAGACATGGGAACCAAATACCTCTAGTGATCCAACTAAAATTCAACAAATCCAATAGGCGGTGGCGAAGCATTCTAAGCACGGCAAGGGTGGGGATTCCTAGAGGAAGGGGTTGACAGCCGTAACATATTGGTACTCCAAGTGATCGCTGGAACTCCAAAAATGCTCAGTTGATCGACTAAATAAGTTCTGTGTGCCAGTAACACTGCTTTGTAGGTGATGCAACAGATCTTGAAAAGTATCCGTAAGTGAATGGAGAGCCGCTGACGAGAAACCAGGGCGAGGGAATGTCCTTGAATTTTCGAATGTCTGGGATTAGAGTTGCAGAATGTAAAGCAGTCTTCAGCGGAGCCAGGGTTGGAGCTGGAGGGCTGATTAAGCGACTGTTTACCTTGTCCATGCCTGATAGAACGAATGCTTGTTCAATCATCGGAGGGAGGAAACATGGCTTTTATTTTTGGGAGAAAATAGCTGAAAATAACATTGTGAAAGAAGGCAAATGTAAGATTTAACGTTCAAATTGAAATCAAGAGCTAAGCCCAAGGAATGTTAGCCATTTCAAATTTGAATTTTGCATATATTTTGGTTTACATTCAATGCATCTTAGCATAAAACTTCAGAGTCAGAGAAGTGTGTTTTGTATTTTGTATTTTTATTTTATTTTATTGAACATTTGTTATACAACTCAGTTATACAACTCAGTTGAGTTTCAAAGCATCACAACGCTAAATTGGAAGGAAACCGGGGAAAATAACAAAGGCAAAAACAGTAAAATACAGTCATGGTCCTACTAGGTCTTGTGGCATTCGGGTGTGCAAGTGCAGTCAGGAGACGTGCGGGAGATAGAGAGGGAGTGGGGGGGAGGGGAGCAGAGGGGTGGGCAAGTGCTGGTGAAGGGCCGGGGAGAAAAAGGTGATCCAAGGAGGATAACCTCAGGCTAAGTGATAGTGCAGGCGACTCCCAAGGGTGGGATGCAGAGTCGGCAAGCAGGGGTCAATGAGCAGTGCAGTGGGCGGGTGGGGGTGTGCTGGTATTGACTGGGGGGGAAGGGCCTGGAATCCTGTGAGATTCATGAGGATCAGGCCATCAGTCACAGTGGCAGTGGGGTGATTAGCAGGGAAGGGAAAGAGGTAGAGAGCAGCAGAGTTTTGAGCAGTTTCCAGAACTTAAAGAGGTCCGGCATTAATTTGGGAGGGGCAGGGAGGCTGTTGAAACCTGCCCCCCCACCTCTCAGCTTGGAGCAGTTTTTGACAATCAAATCATTGGAGTTAGAGGAGCGTAGGGCTCTAGCAGATCAGTATTTAGGGAGGGAAAGTTGGAGATAGCATGGTCCCAGGCCCCATAGGGCCTTGCGGAAGATGCAGGGGGTCTTGAATTTGATCATTGCAGACACTGGGAGCCAGTGAAGAGATGTTAGGGTTGGTGAGATACGTCCCTGGGATTGAGGCCATGGATAAATCTTGCAGCCCTGTTGCAGTAGTCCAGCCTGGATAGGACCAGAGCTCTGGAGACATTGAGCTTCTGTGGGAAGGTGAGGAAAGGAAGAATGCCTCGGAGGAAGTGGAGCTGGAAGTGGGAATTCTTAGTAAGGTCCAAGATGTGGGGGATGAAGCTAAGAGTGGAATCGAAGATGACCCACAGGTTTATGGCCTCACAGGATGGTGTGGGTAGAGTCCTAAAGAAGGTGGCCACATGGTAGGAAGAAAAGAGTGTGCAGGTGTTCCAATCAGAAGGATCTCCGTCTTAATGGCATTACGCAGAGATCGTTAGCTGAACACCATGCCTGAATGGCAGACATTCAGGGATCAGAGAGGAGTAAGAGGAGGTAGTAATGGGAATTTTGAAGGAAAGCTGAGTGTTATCAGCATAACACTGAAAATGAGGAGATAAGGAGGAAATCAGGTGCACAAGAGGGGCAAGATAGACATTGAAGAACCCTGGAGATAGGATAGAGCCATGGGGACGCCACAGGTATAGAGTGAGATTGTGAAGGAGAAAAGGCCCAATTGCACTTGGAAGGCTAGTTAGTGAGAAAAGAGGTCAGCCAATCCAGTGCCCGGTCAGTGATGGCGAGGGTGTCACAAAGTCGTTTTATGAGGATGGAATGGTTGACCATGTCAAAGGCAAAGGAGAAATCAAGGAGAATGAGAACAGCGGGAGAGTTGGAGCCGAGATTTGAAAGCATGGTTTCACAGGTGTTTCCAGAGAGCAGTTTCCGTGCCTATGGATACCCAGAATCCAGATTGATGGTCATGACGGCAACCAACAAGATCAGTGTGGAGGGTCAGTTGGTGGAGAACCAACTTCTCCAAGAGTTTACTCAGGAAGGGGTTAGTGGAAATAGGGTGATAGTTAGCCGGACAGGTAGGGTCAGCAGGCAGCTTTTTTAGGAGAGGGTGCACAAGGGAGTGCTTGAGAGATAGAGGGAAGGAGCCAATAGTGAAGGAGTGGTTCCAAAGTTCGGCAAGAGCCGGGGTGAGGAAGGAAATGTTTTTCTTAATTGTTTTGGGGGAGCAGGGGGGCCCCTGTTTGGAGGAGACCTTCCTAGAGCGAACCACTTTAGAGACCTCATCCGGTGCTATGGGCAGGAGGGAGGAGGAAAGTGAGAGGGGTGGAAGGTGAGGAGCCATGGGAAGCATGAGGGCGGGCACGTGAAAGGCAGTGCAGAGATCTGGGAAGGGGGAGAGAGGTGACGACTGCTGCTGAATTGGTGATTTCCCTGTAGATTGTGAAAAGTTCTGCCATGTTGTTAGTGGCTCCGGAGATGCGGGCTTGGATATGGGCCAGCTTCTTGGAGTGGATAGAGAAGCAATATTGCCTTTGGAGCAGGTGGCAGGACAGTTTGGCAGAGGATACACCCAAGGTCTGCTACTTCCATTAAGCAACACTTCACTTGCGTTTCAGAGATGCTAGATTGGAGTCATACCAGCTGTTGTTCTTGGAGGCGGGTTTTAGGTGGATCCTCATGACAGGGGCAAGTATGTCAAGGGTGTTAGAGATGGAGAGGTGCAAATTAGCAAGGAGAGAGTCAGAGGTGGGGGTGCGAGGAGGACGAAGGTTGAGGTGAAAGCCATGACTGACATTCACTTCATAGGTCGGATGACAGCGAAGGAGGCTGGCAGTGCTGGAGGTGGCTCAGTTAGACGTCCAAGGGGTCCCAAGTGGGAAGAGAGGAGAGAGTAGTCAGACCAAGAAAGGGGGGTTGTGACAGGATTAGAGATATGGATGTCACCAGAAATGAGGGCATCCAGGATGTGACCGGCAGAGTGAGTCAGACCAGAAGGGAGAATAGAGAGAGAGAGGGAGTCACAGAGGACACAGAACTGAGAGATGGATGATTCAAGGTAGTCGAGGTGGATGTTGAAGTCAACAACAAGGAGGTGTTTGTAGAAGAGGTGGAGTGGCAGGGGGCAAGGTCGGCCCATTCAGAGAGGAAGAGAGGGATTGGGCCAGGGTGCTTGTAGATAGTTTCAAGGGTGAGAGAGATAGTAGGTGAGACTCCAAGCTTGCAGAAATGCCATTCAAAAGAGGAGTAGGATTGAGTAGGTATGACGGAGGCAGAGACCTACTGAGGGAAGATCAGGGCCACTCCACCTCCAGGCCTGTCGGGTCGAGGTTTGGAGAGGATTGCGTAGCCCTAAGGAAGGAGAGGGCCAAGAGCAGCGACAGAGCTGGCATTGAACCATGTCACACTAAGAGCAAGGACATCTAGGTCAAAGTCTTCTAGAAGGAGACATATGTCAGAGGAGTGTTTGACAGCAGAGTGAGCATTCAGAGTAGCTAAGTGAAGCTGTATGACAGAGAAAGACTCAGTTATCATGCATCTTCATTTGAAATGACATTTAATGGGTTTCCATAGTATTATTAAACTTAACGAAGAGTCCTAATTTTTGATTATGATGAGGGAATCTCTAAGTGTCACCCAACCATGCAAGTGCAGTCTATCCTCTCCCCTAAACAATACAAGGTATATGATGCCTGTATGGGCTGGCTCCTATGTACTTCCTAGATCGCACAGGAGGATTTCTGGATAAAGGGTGATGGCAATATGAGTAATTGTAGTCTAACAGAGACTGTATCTTCGGAAATGTGCCTCTGCCTGTTCACAGAATCATTTTCATATACCTCGCTGGCTTTAGGTTGCGTTACATCTGTGTGTGAAGTGACGGCCTCTTGTATACTTAGGCTTGTGGACTAGGCAGGGTTCAGTGGTTTGCGGACAAAGAGGGATCACTTGTTCTTGCCATAAGCATGCCGTTCCCCCCATTGTGTAATGCATGGCTAAATAAGACTGGAGTCACACTTACAAGGGTTGATTTCCATGGTTCCTTCAAATGCGAGGCTAATCACTATTTTTCATCTCTGATGATGGATTGCTTGCTTTTTTTTTTCGCTATCATTTTATTACATTTTTCAAATAGCAGGAAAATTAAATATATCAGGATTCTTTAAACAGGTACAAAACACTGCAGGATTTGTGTCATAGTTCCGTATACTCCAACAAGACAATCCCACATTCATAAAGGGTGAATGCAAATACTCCATGGGTTAGCACCTTGCGATTAACCACCATGGAGGGTTCACCCAGCATGTATATCCTTGCTACTCAGTGAAATGGCCTCAACATGCAGCTCAGAATCAATTGATGTAATATAATGGAGCACAACTTAATCATTAAATATCACAGACGAAGCGTAGCAGGTAACCACCACCTAAGTGAGTATACCTAAGCAAATGGTAAGGGCCTCTAACCAGGGTGAAGATCCCCTTTCACCCAATAGAGGCTGATGGCAAGAGCCCTAATACAATTAGAGCTTGTGCAGGTGGAAAAAATGGCAGCCTCACCTGGGGCTTGCTGCGACACAGAATGTCCGTGTCTCATTGACCAGTGGTTATACATCACAAAGAGAGGCCTGGAATGCAGCCTTTACAGGTGGTTAGAGCCTCCATTTCAAGCTTGCTGGGGGCTTTGAGAGGAACAAAGAAGCACAGAATGGGAGTTTCTAATGTAGTTTAGCATGGATTCCAGAGTTTCTGATTGGTTAAATAGAAGAAAAACAACATGCTCCAATGTTCCTTAAATAATTCATGATATCAAGACAAGCCTCAGAGATTTTACTGTAATTTTTCCAATTACTCAGACTTAATGTTTGTGCCAACGCTTAGTTCTTGACTCGAAAGACCAAGCAATAAGGAATAGAACATTTTGAAAGTCTCATCATTGTGCATATTGTTTTACTTATCATTTTAATGCCCTTTTTCTTTCAGTGGGAAGAGATCAGCGGAGTCGATGAGCACTACACTCCTATCCGAACATATCAGGTCTGCAATGTCATGGACCACAGTCAGAACAACTGGCTCCGGACAAAATGGATCTCGCGCAACTCGGCTCAGAAGATCTATGTAGAGCTCAAATTCACCCTAAGGGATTGCAACAGCATCCCGCTCGTCTTGGGAACCTGCAAGGAGACGTTCAATCTCTACTACTTGGAGTCAGATGACGATTATGCCGTCAAGTTCCGGGAGCACCAGTTTACCAAGATCGACACGATTGCGGCCGACGAGAGCTTCACGCAGATGGACCTGGGAGACCGGATTCTCAAACTCAATACAGAAGTGCGGGAAGTGGGACCCATCACCAGGAAAGGCTTCTACTTGGCATTCCAGGATGTGGGTGCGTGTGTGGCACTAGTGTCGGTGCGAGTGTATTTTAAAAAGTGCCCCTTCACTGTCAGGAACTTGGCTATGTTTCCAGATACGGTCCCCATGGACTCCCAGTCATTGGTGGAAGTGCGGGGATCTTGCGTTAACCATTCGAAGGAAGAAGACCCTCCGAGGATGTACTGCAGCACAGAAGGAGAGTGGCTGGTGCCCATTGGGAAGTGCATGTGTAATGCTGGCTATGAGGAGAGGGGAGTCACGTGCCAAGGTAAGAATGCTGTGTATTTAATACTTGCATTGCCAAAGCCAACCTACTTCTGTATCCCACCCATGTTGAACTGTGATGTGAACATTTAGCAATCTAATTTTGAATAGTGGCATTTCAAAGCCACATTGAGACGTTCTTGCAAAAAATATATAACCTGCAAATACGAATCTCAGGTTAAAGGTTACACACTTTTAATATGGTTACAAGTTTCAGAGGTTTATGTTCTTAAGTTTATTTAATTTGTAGCATTTTGTGTTATAGATGTGTCTATGTGAAAACTGTGTCCTGATTTTTAACCACATTCAGCCACTAATCATGTCTCGAGAAACCAAAGAGGGGCATTTATGAAATACTCTGCACACACATTTCTCCCAGTGCATTGTTTAAGGCCGGGTTCTCATGTCACAGGCACTGTTGCCGCTTAACTCACAGGTCCCAGCTCCAAGCAGTGTGCAGAGAGTAATTAGTGCTGCTCCATCTGACAAGGGACACATCATTAGCAAAGGTGACACAGCTATCTACTTTCCTCCTAGCTTTTCTTGGAAGAGGCTGCTGCTTTGACAGCTTTCTCCTAGATGTTACAAGATGTCAGTGAGGGCAATGCTGTAATTTCAATGGCATGCTCAAAAAAGGCGGGAGATGATACGTTGCTGCTGTTGGTGTCAACAACTCCTCACTGCTACACAGCGTGTACGCACACTTTCATGTGTGCACATATTAGACATAAATAGCTTGAATTACTTCACACAACTTGATATGGGAGCCATATCTGGCAATCATTACTGTAAATTTAACAAAATGTGTAAAGGGCTTTCCACCAGTCTTCTGTACATCTTCATTTAAATATCCGTAGGCTTGCATCCAGCATAGGGCACGTGCACAAATGTGCCAAGTTTTTCATATCTCAAAGGTCACACATTATTTTGAATGGTGAGAGCAGGACAGCCAATCATGCTGCTTTCAAAACAGTTCATGACTATTGGCGTAAGCTTACTTTGGAACATGTCTCCCAAGACAGCCTTCAAAATAAGCAAAGAAGTGTTGAGTTTCTCGACACATTCAATTGCTGAATTACTGACCATGGAATGAGGTAATACCACTATTTTCCCCTTCCCTCCTTACGTGCGCACAGTTGCCGCTCAAATCGATGTTAGATTGTTGAACCATTAGAATGTGTGTATCTATCTATGTATAAAAGTGAACATTTGTTTGTGTGTGATTTGTGGTGAAGCATTGTCCCTTATATAATTCCACACTGTTTCACCAATCTGCACCAAATTTTCCATAGTTACTTGTTAGGGCCCTCTGGACATTACTGGCTACATGACCCTTGGACACCCCACCCTTTCCCCAGATTCCAGAACCTTCACACATGAGACGGTTCCCCGAAATCGTCGAAACATCAATATGGGTGAAAAAGGAACGGCCCCGACACGAGCAACAAAACTCGAAGTCCAGGCCCTAGGATGCACAGGCTCCAAGATATTTGCACCGCAATGAACTGTACACGCCAAGGTGAAGCGACAGGTGCAGAGAGAGATCAGTAGGTCCCAGTATGCAGCAGCACACCAACTCTCACCTCCCCCTAACGTCTGCTCCGGGGTATGTCGGCCAGCCACCTGCACCCATTCTCAGTGCAGTTTACTTCAGGGTGACAAGCACATCAAGTGATAAGCGAATAGGAACAGCGACCTACAGGATCAGTGTTATCATGTCTGCCTACAGAACCCGTTCGCAGAACGGGTACTTCTGCTTGTACACTATAATATCAACAAGTAGACATTTTATGATCACATAAAAAATATAATAAATAAAGCCATGGCTCCAATAAACCATTATAGAAAAAATTAAAAACAACCATTGAGACAGTAAGTCATCATGCATCGATATAAAGAAAAAATGAAGGAGACTAGAAAATAAAAAAGACAAATGAGAACACATCAGTATACATATCCACACAGAAGGATACATCCCAAGGGCAAGGGAAGTGGCATAAAAAACATTGGGCCTCATCCCGAGGTGGGCGCAAAGGGATACGGGGCACCGGTAAGGACACTGGTGCCGGTAATCCCTTTGCACCTAATTCTGAGGTCCCTTTGCGGGTCCCGCTAAGTCTGCCTGGTTTTACCAGGCGGCCTTAGCGGGACCCGCAAAGGGTCCATGGAGCAAATAACGGTACCGCAAACTGTGGTACCGTTATTTGCACCTTCCCCATTCCCATTGAACCCTATCGGGGCTCAAATGGGAATGGGGAATGGTATTTTCAATGGGGACTTACCAGTCCCGCAGAGGTTCGACTAGACCGGTAAGTCCCCATTGAATGAGGGCGGACTCGGTACCGTTATTGGAGGAAGCCATGGCGCTATTAGCGCCATGGCTGCCTCCAATCTCGGAATGAGGCCCATTGCATTTATATTAATAATATCCTTAAAATCCCAGGCAATAGTAAAAGGAAGATGCCAGAGCCAGTGCCCAACCAATACAGACATGGGAATTGCCCAGAGACCACAAAGGAAAGCTAGAGTGAAATATGCCCGGGAGAGTGTAATAAGCACACGCATACTATGAGAACTGTTGCAAATAGAGTGTGATGATGTACAATTCACAATTGAAAGACAAGCGTTCCTGTAACCCTAAAAGCAAATGAAATATAGCAAAGAACAAGCCTGCATAGGCCATGCTGGCAAATGCCTTAGAAAAGTTACATGATGAGGCGTGGTAAATGAAGAACCCTACGGTGTGGGAATTAATCTGAAACAATATATAGAATCTAAGTTAGCCGGCGTTAACACTTATAAGTTAACACATATCGTTTTTGGCCCGGTGCACAATAACCTAGTGCTGTTTCCATCTAACTCCAACAGCCTTTCGGTGCGCAAGCACGCTCCGCCATGAGAAATCCGGCCCCAGCTTATATGCCAAGGACGCCAGTCTAAACCGGAAGTCTGCCAGTTGAGGTCGGCAGTCGGCCATATTGGAGGTGTGGAAAATACAGAAAAAAGCCTTGAAATTGGGGAAGCAGCACCCATATCCATACGAAGTTCGATCAACATTGAATTTAAAGTTGGTTAAATAGTATTCTATTACATACCACAAATACTAGAAGCGATCAAGCATTCTTTTCTAAATCTAATGTATCTGAGGCTATTAATAGCAGGAAGACAATTGGAATAATTGTTCGCGATAACTGATGCAATGAGCAGAAATATTAGAAGCATCTCGCGTGTAGACACAGTGCATGTCATTAGACCGGCACATAACTCAGCAAACCACAAACCTAACTCTGAACCTTTCTGAGTCAGAAAAAAGGTATACATCTTACCGAAAACAATCCACGGACTGTGTGGAACCCAACCTGCACTTACTGATTCAATGCTCTGAGATAGAATTTAAATTGTAATGTAACCAAAATTAAGAAATATACCTGCCAGAGTGGCCTGGACCAGGGGAGGTCCTTATGAACAATGTATAACCAAGACTAAATCTCGGGAATTAGAAGTTGAAAGTTAAACGTCAATACCACATCATGTAATACAATTTGATGCCCAAAGTTTCTGCTAGCAATCGTTGTGCCAAGAAGAAGAGCATTAGTAATGCGCAAGAAAAATAATTGATATTGGACAATCAATGGGGTCGACTTCAATAATAGCCTGGCACTTATGGGGTTAAATACAGCCTAAGTATTGAACGAGAAAGCATATGCCTTGATTTAGTGAGATACATAAACCATTCTGGCCACAATAAAAGATTATAGGAGCCGGTAATGGACACAGCCATGCCTTGTGGCTAAGGGTAAGTCCCAGTAAATCTTCGGTCTGGAACTAGCTAAAGCATCCCAGTGAGTCCTAACACCTGTTAATTCACAAGCCTGTAAGCCAGAGCTACACATTGAACACATTTCTAGTACACACCAATTGGTACTGAAGCAGGCATATCAAAAATCAAAAACATTTAAAACATGAACCTGAATTTAGGCAAGCCCACTGCAGAAGATCTATGTTGCAGCATTCAATGTTTCACAGGAGCACATCAAACGTATGACCTGTATTCAGGCTGACACATCTGTATTTAGAAAACATTTTAGCCTCAGGTTGCCTCAATTTCATTTCACAATCTCCTCCTCTCTTACCTGATGTGACCGTTAAAATTCCAACAAATCTGAAATCCTCCTTGTTCTCCATCTCATGGTCGGTTTGCCAATGATTGGGCAATGGATATTTAGAATCTTGGCTTCCGATGGTATTGAGGTGTTCACAGATCCTGGTCTTGAGTTCTCGCTTGGTACTACCAATTTGAGTGAGTTTACATACACAGAAGATCAAATACACCACATAGATGGTTCTACAGTTCATAAACCAATGAGTTAGAACCTCTATGACCAAACTCAACCTTATAGTGTTCATAACATATGGACACATTGAGCAAGTACCACATTTGTGGAAACCAGCCAGTCTACTTGATTGTAACCAATTAAGCTTTTCCTTTGGAACCTCTTGCATATAGGATGGACATAGTAAAGACCTGAGTCTCGGAGCCTTCCTGAAAGTGATACTAGGTGTTTCATCAACCCACAGACTGAAATCTTTGTCAATTTTTATCAGATGCCAATGTTTCTTGAGAAGGGCAAATATTGTGTGGCTATCCAAATTGAATCTTGTGATCAGGCGGAGCTTATTATTCTAAGCTGTTAAGCTACTATATGTAGGTGTGAAACAATAATTTCTCTTTACTTTTGCAACATCTCACTAGGCATTCTCCAGGGTAACACTTTGGTATCACCTAGACAGAAGTCTTTACTCTCTTAGTTTGTGACATTCCTTAAAATGCATTGAAGTTTTTCTGTGGCAACAGCTAGCATGTACAACTGAATTAACAGCTGTCACTTTTCTGTGTGTATGTGCGTGACATTCCATGTCAGTGACGTTAATGTTGATATCCAAGAATTCAATATGGGATCTGCTCTAGGTATATGTAAACGTAATACCTTGATTATTGATAAATCTGTAATTTAGAGTTGGTAGAATGAGGGTGTCGCCTTCAGAGTTTGACCTGATGGAAAAGAACTCGGTGATTCTGGTCGAGAAAACTGCCCAGCCTCCATGTTGTGTCCCTTCTGTTGAGCCAGAAATGGGCTGGTAAATATGAAGGCCTCCTCGGGACGTACTCGATAGCTACATATCCACATGTAGTTGTGTAACATGTTTGACATCTTTCTGTCCCCTGAAAATATGCAAACACTGTTAGTCCGTTCCTCACTTATCCATTGTGAAGAATATGTTCCGAGTTTGTGATGCCTGTTGTCGTTTGAAAGCAATTGTAATACACGTATGTGTGTATATATATATATATATATATATATATATAAATATATATTTTTTTATTGTGTATACAGTTTAGCAAAACAAAACTTTTACACAAATGTCCAATGCACATATTAGATGTGCAGTGTCAATCAAGTAATACCTATGTCTTCGTTCTTATTCGGGTGCTGAGCGCATTGATATCCAAGGTAACGTTTCGGCAGTAATTTACTATTTGCCTAGGTTCTCTGGTTGTTTTAGGGTTTTTAAGTATGTGCTTATTGATGTTGTTATACACAAGTCACTATAATTACTTGCACACAACACTTAAATGATTTAATAAATGTAGTTTTATTGATGTTTTGCTATGAAGGTCAATACAATATATTTCTGTAATCTTTTGCACTCTTTGGATTTAGGACCTTGGTGTTTTTGTTATTAAGTTTAGACAGGTGTGTTATTAATTGTACACATGTCAATTTCAATTTAGATGGTATTTACCGAAACAGTGCCGTGCTGTTGGGATCACTATTGTTTATTATAGCTGAACGCATTGAATCATTTAATTGAAGTAAACATCTGATGCTGTAAACACAGAAGTCATTCGTCTTCACTTAAAGGTTACGGAGCAGACCTGGTTATTGATACCTAGTCTTTATGCATCAGCTCTTTGCGTGGAACATTGAATTCCAACACTTATACTTCCCAGAAGGAAGGTCACTATTGATGTTGGTTTTTGGACCTCTTCACAGGCCCAGCCAGAGTATCTCTAGGATCTAGGGAATACACATGGGGCACTGTAGCTCCTTCAAATAGCTGCTTTTTCCGATCTATTGTAATCTATTCTAAAGGAGTCATGCTTAGACTAAGCATGTATGTTGGTCAGCATTATAACTGCTCTTGGGAGATCTATTGACGATGTACATTTGTTTTAGCACAGCATCTTAAAGCAAATGGATCTTAAAGTTAAATTGTATTGCTAACATATGACTGTTGTTGGAGGGTTGCACATTCTGGAAGGCGGGTCTATGTTGTAACTGACTTCAATACCTTCGTAACACAAATGGATGAAACTAAAATAAACACTAATGCACTTGACTGTTTGGAGAAACTCGGCTATGATGTCCAGATTTTAACAAGAGGCAATATTAGTAGCAGAACTCATAGTGAATTCCAATATATGTATAATTTTGCTATATTCACTCATCCCCGTTCTCAAACCATCACATCACAGTAGGAGCCTCCTTGAGCCTTTTGGATTTTAGACAATATTTTAATCTGTTACAACACTTTCTTCTTATTCTTTGTCAAAATCATGCATAAAAACATAGGAATCTCTTATACAGTTCACAGTGATAAAACAAATACACTATAAACAGAAGACAATGTGTAAAACTTTTTCTTTTGCAACAAATGTTTAAGTGGTGGTGTTAGTAGTACAGTGCTATACTTTCACAAAGGCAGTATATCATTTTTTGGGGCAGAGCATTCATACTCGGGTACACCAATATACTGGTCTGGATTGTTCTCTCCTTTAACATATATGTCTGGTCATTTTTCATCTAATGTGTGCTTTTAACAGATTGTCCAGACTTATTCTAGTCAAACCCCAGTACCTGGACCACAGAGCAAACCACTCTCAGTTTTTACCTTCTCAGACCATGTTTTTTCATCTAGAATATATTGTGTTTCCACCATATAACATGTCAACACATTTGTGATTCAGCCTTTCATTAAGGATACACTCGTGCTCAGCCAAGTGCTCCTATTTCTGTTTAACTAGGCCTTCATCAGGACAGATATCAATGCAAATCTCCAAAACAAGCAGTTTTCTCAGACACAAGACTTCTGGACAAAACATTTTTTTTTTCTCTCTGCCTTCTTTCTCTTTTTTGATTTTCATCTCTTTGGACTTTTCCCATTCAATCCCTTTTACTGCATTTTATGCTATTGTGACATCTTGGAAGAGTTTTCTTCACTTTTTTCCTGTCCTTCATTGACGGCAGGCGTTCAATTTTGAATTGGGCGTTCCAAATTGCCCTTCTCGCCTTATATTCTCTTTTAACAGAGCTCTTAAATCTAAATACACCCCTCTAGGTCTTCTGGTCCCACACCCAATTCTTGTTTCTGTGGCCGCATCTACTTATGCTGAGTCTACTCGCCTTCATCTGCTGCACTCAGGTTGCCATCTGTTGTCCAGTTTGTGTCCTGGCTGGTGTGTTTTGTTGAACCATCATTACCTTGAGGGTAGATAATTTTATATTGGACATTTGTATGGTGCCTATATACAAGTGTTTCCAGGCACCACAAGACAAGATGGGGGTAGGAGGGGGGGGTAACCATAAAACAGAAGATGGTTATATTGGCCTTGTGACAATACCACCGTGCAAATGCTTAAGAAGGTGGCAAGTTTAGGGGGTTAGGGGGAAGAGGTAGAAGCGTAGGAGTGGAGTGTTCCCCGGCCAGGGGGCATGGATGTGCTGATGGGCCAAGAAGGCAAGTGCCAAGGGAAAAAGGGGGAAAGGGAGGAAGAGTGTAGTGGGCAGGGTGGACCATGTCGTGTTAGTGCAGGAAGGGGAGACCGAGGGTAAGTGCTAGCAAAAGAATGCAGGGGGGACTGCTGGGGGATGATCTGGCCCCTTTATGACTCTGAAGGGACCAGTCCCTAGTTCTAGTGGCAGAGGGAGAGTTACCACCGGAGGGGGACAGGGAAGGAAGAGGAGAAAAGGAAAGTCTTGAAAAGTTTCTAGAACATTAAACGATCTGGCTCAAGTCGCAGGGGGGAAGGAAGGCCATTCCAGAGGGAGGAGCCGGTCGCAGAAAGTGATCTACTTCTCACTCTCTGCTTGGACAAACATTTGACCTGCAGAGAGTTGGTGCCAGGGGACCTCAGTTCTCTGATCAGGAGGAATTTAGGGAGGGAAAGCTGGATGTACAGAGGTTCCAGGCACCAGATTGCCTTGTGAATGATGCAGAGGGCTTGCATGTGTGATCCTTGCAGTCACCGGGAGCCAGTGGACAGATTCTAGGGCAGTAGAGATGTGGTCCCTGGGCTTGAGGCCAAGGATAAGTCTTGCTGTCCTATTATGGATTAGTGGGAGGGGGCAAAGGGAGGAAAGATGCAGATTGAGGACGAGGCTGTTGCAGTAGTCAAGCCCAGAGAAAACCAGGGCTCTGGAGACATTGAGCTGCTGGGGCAAGGCGAGGAAAGGTAGCATGTGGAGAGAAAGAGAGAGAGGGGTCAAAGATGATCCCAATGTTCTTTGCCTCACAGGAGGGTGAGGGGTGAGGCCCAAGGAGTCTGGCCAGAGAGAGGGGGAAACAAGGAGCAGGTGTCCCGATGAGTAGGTACTCTGTCTTACTGGGATTAAGGCAAAAATCACTGGCAGAGCACCATGCCTGAATAGAAGTCAGGCAGTCAGGTATGAGGGAGGAGGAGGTAGAAGATGGCAGCTTGAAGGACAGATGTGTGTCATCTGCATAACACTGGCTATGAGGTGAGAAAGTGGAGATCAGTTAGGCCAGTGGGCCAGGTAGATGTTAAAGAGCCATGGCGATAGAATTGAGCTGGTGGAGGCCACAGGTAGAGAGTGTGGTGGATGAGGGAAAAGGACCCATTTGCACTTGGGAGGGTCTGTTAGAAAGGAAGGATTAAGCCACTCCACTGCCCTGACCATGATGCCAAGGGTATCACAGAGACGGTTTATGAGGATGGAATGGTTGACAGTGTCAAAGGCAGAAGAGAGATTGAGGAGGATCAGACCAGAGGGGGAGTTGGAATCCAGGCTGAATAGAAGGTTTTCACTGGTATTCAGGAGAGCAGTTTCTGTGCCTCTGGCAGCCCTAAAACCGGACTGGTGATCATGGAAGCAGCCGGCCATTTTGGTGTGGGGGATCAGTTGGGGGATGAGCAGTTTCCTCTTCAGTTTGCACGAGAAAGGGGCGAGGGAGATAGGGCAATAGTTAGCCGGGCAAGAAGGGTCGCAGACTGCTTTTTTAGGAGAGGGTCCACAAGAGAGTGTTTGAGGGGTCGGGGGAAGGAGCCAGTGGCAAATGAGTGGTTGCAGAGGACAGTCAAGGCTGTTGCAAGAGAGGCAATGTTGTCCTTAATGGTTCTGGAGGAGCAGGGGAGCACCTGTTTAGAGGAGACTTTCATAGAGCGGACGCCTCTAGAGATCTCATCTGGCACAATGGGAGAGAAAGGGGAGCATATGGGGTACTAAGATAGGCGAGCAAGGGGGGTAGGGGAAGAAGACAGAGAGGACAGGATGTCCAAAGTTTTGGAGAAGTGGGGGGCAGAGGAGACTGTGGTAGGATTGGCAAGATCCTTGCAGATTTTAAAAAGTACAGCCCCTTCTTGGAGCAGATGAAGAGACGGTAATGCTTTTGAAGTAGGCAGCAGGCCAGTTTGTCAGAGGATGAGCTAGATGCCAGCCACTTCCGCTCTGCTGCTTTGCACTTGCATTTCAAAGCGCCAAGTCGGAGTCATACCAAGAGTTGCATTTGGTTCAGGCTTCATGCGGATCCTCATGACAGGGGCAAAGATATCCAGGGTGCTGGAGATGGGTGGAGGTTGGCAAGAACAGAGCCAGGGGGAGAGTCCAATGAGGGGGCAGAGGAGGGATGACAGAGAGGCAAATGCAGCAACTGACACACGCTTCATCAGTCAAATGTTGAAGAAGGAGACTGGCAGTGCTGGTGGAGGCAGCCGGGGGCAGGGAAGGTCATGGTGAGAAGAGAGGAGAGAGTGGTCAGACCAGGAGAGAGGGGTAATGAGAGGGTTGATGTATTTAATCCCGGGAGGATAGCTCAGCAGCAACATGCACGCCTTAGAAGCAAGACGACAAGAAGCAACACAGGTTCGATCCCTGGGTCCGTGCTTAGAAACCCCTGGGTATTTAAGCGCGTTATAAATACACATCTAAGACAATAAAAAAACAATTAAGCAAACTAAAAATAAAAATAAAACAATTCCTATAACAGCGCCTCAATGCCAGCGAGCTGTGCGAGTGCTTTAAAAATGCTAAATAAATAAATAATCTCATGCTTATTGACCTTAAGGAACTTTGCAATTGCTATTTGCTATCCTTCCCTTACTGCATGCCTCCCTTCCTTAGTAACATCTGTTTCCCACTTTCCAATCCTCTTGTTATTCACTTTTTTATGTTCCTTGTTCCAGCTCACTAGGTTCTGGGTACCGATGGTGGAGGTGCAGTACAGTGCACAATCCTATAGATTTGGCAACGACTATTAACATAACATAGTACAACACATTTATTATGTTATTCACCACCAAGTTTCCTTTTCTGCACAGCACTGGGCAAAAGAGTTCCCAACAGTACAGTACAAAACACCTTTGTGTTTGAAGAGAATCTTTGAGGGGTGCCTTTCTTAGTGGATAAATACACAATTCGTGGGATATTGCCTAACATGTTGAAAAATATCAGTTGCTTTGGAACATTTGAAGCAGCGAAATGTGGGTGAAGTGGATAGGGCTCCTGACCTTACAACCTGGAGATTTTGGTTCTAATCCTGGCTCAGGCTCTTGACTCGATTTTGCTCTCTTGTGTGATTGCAGGCAAATAATGTTATCTGGTTGTGACTTAGTTTATACATATCTGTAACAGGAATATGTGCAAATCATCTGTATTCTGGAATGCTCCACTTTCCCAGCTTTCTGCCATCACTTGCTGGTTGCAGTCACTTAGTTTCAATCAGACCCAACAGACCACACAGTTCTCTGTACAGCACTTGAGCCCAATTCATGCAATGTTTAGCGTGATGCAAAGTGACTTTGCACTGTCAACAAACACATTGAACCAGGCTTAATTCACAGAGCGGTGCAACGTATATTTTTGTAGGGCAAAGTCACTTTGCACTGCAAGAGTACTCTTTGCACTGTGCTAGATGGGCCTAAATAAAAATAAAAACACCAAGTAGTGCAGACTTAGTGCTTTTTTGTGAATAATGCAAATTTAGTGCAGT
The DNA here is from genome assembly GCF_040938575.1 of Ambystoma mexicanum. Lineage (NCBI taxonomy): Eukaryota > Metazoa > Chordata > Amphibia > Caudata > Ambystomatidae > Ambystoma > Ambystoma mexicanum. The sequence goes on along the minus strand of NC_090939.1, from coordinate 912,547,195 downwards.
GCAAAGTGACTCTGCTCCACAAAAATAAACTTTGCACCGCTCTGTGGATCAGGCCCGGTTCAACGTATTTCTTGGCGTGGCAAAGTCACTTTGCTTCAAAGGTTCCATGATTTAGGAAATGATTGTTTGAGAGGCTCGTGCTACAACAAAGGGTGTTCTCGATAATGTGCACACAAGCGCATTGACGCTAGGTGTATGCTACATAACTCAGGGGCAACACATTGGCCTTGGGAACAGGACAACAGTGTGCAACAGGGGTTTGATCCCAGATGAAGCACTACCAAGCTGGAGGAATCCGGCATAAAGCACTATATAAGTCACTTACAGCTATATGTGTATTTGGAGTCGATTCAGAAATATCTGACTAAGAGTTACTTCGAGTAAGTCCTGTGTAACAGACTGGTTCTGCACACTAACTTGTTGGGGAACCAGTCACATAGTCTTCTTGTACACTGATTCAAAATGGCTTCAGGGAAATTACGTGAAGTGAATAGTAATGGGGAATGCCATATGGCTAGAGCGCTATGGGTGAGTGGCTGAATTGTCCACACTTATTTACCTTGGTTCTGAAATTCAAAGGCCATCCTATAGTCCGACCCTGTGCGTTGTTTGGCGTGGCCTTGCTCCGGGATATCTTTCGATGCCTAGACAGATGTCTGTAGCTCTAGAAAAGAGCGACAGGGCGGGAATTTTTCTGCCTTGGGAGCTCGTGGACTACCTCGCATTGTGCTCCCCGACAAACAAGACGCACATTTGATGAGAGCAAAGCAACATGTGATGAAAAGTGCAAGTGCCACTCTTGCAACAAAAAAAAGGGCAAATATTTGATATCCGCTGCTGTTAAGGGGCTCACACCAGCAACGGAATGTAGCACTTATAGCGATGTGGCAAGGCGTGCAGCTGTTTTCCAGCGGGGTATGGCTTCCCACTGTGCTGCTGTTGACAACTGGAAGGGTAGGAGCTGCTGTGGTTGGTAAGTGAGAAAAAATTCCGGCAATGCTCCAATAGAGGTGATGCTTTGTGGCAGGAGGAATGGAGCTGTCTTACTTTTTTTTTTTTTTGGTGTGATTGGTGCCTTTACGAGCACTCAGTATAAAGTGTCACGCTGGGCCCATATGTTTCGGCATCAATGCGGCAGTGATCAGGAATCTGGGATAGTGTTACACACTAGTGGTCGGTCGGTTGGAGAAGTGAAATGACAGACTGACTGTGGTAGCAATCCTTTGAATGACAGTAGGAGCGGATCCACAAAGAAGTCACCAGGAGTAACTCTGAAATTACATACTCTTATGCCGCATAAAAGGCGTCCTGATGAGTGGCTGCTTTGGCCCCCCTCTGGTTTTGAAATATGCTCACAATGTACAATCGGACGGGTTTACTTGGGAAATGAATTCTATACTGTACGAGATCGACCATCGCCAGAACTATCTCATGTTGTGAAATCTCTCTAACACTTAAGATTATTTGACATATTTCTCTAAATTAAAGGATCTAATGCAATACATACATAATTGTCCTTTTGGAAGATTCTGAAGAGATTATTTGCATCATCGTTTAAATCTTTACCTTCAATGGAGATAACACGCTCTTGGAAGGGAATAATTTGTTGCCAACCTATTTGGCGATTTTGCTTGAGTTATACTTGCTATGAAACCACCAAACACTTGCTAATTTATTTTCCGTGTTTTGAACAAGATCACTGAAGAGATACTTCAAACTTTGCCATAATGAGTTTATGGATTGGACCCAAATTTGGGGCAAGATTATGATTGGTAAAACATAAAACTGATGTTACGAGGTAGGCGATTTTGGCATATCATAGTTGACAAGATCAAAAAGAAAGATTCCATATTATAGATAATGTTTTCTACTTTATGATTAAGGCTTCCGGTTTTATGGTATTTATTTTTCTGCCATTTGCATCTGTATTTATCCATACTTATTTGTTGGGCTTTTTTCTGTATTTATCCACATTTATTTGTTTTCATATAACAAAATAATTTGCAACCAGTATTTTTCTGCATTTATACTAATAAAAACATGCATTTATTAAAGCACACATGCAGCATATAGGAAAGAAACACTAGCTCATTTTTTTCCATAACAACAAACGGTTGCTCCTGTGATTACTGATGCTTTAAGGTATACGCTGTCAGAAATTTGAATAAATGTAATGCTATTTTTATACAACTTTTACATTCTCCATGCTGCCAATCGCAGGGCAATCTCATTGCAGATGTATGAGTAACATAATAGAGAACCAGACAGAAAGACCTGTTTTTCCATTTATTTTCATTTGTATAAATAAATAGTGACAGAAAACGGATTTATTTCTGTCTGTATTTATGTGTAAAAATCAGTAAAAACGGAAAACTGGGAGCCTTATTTATGATGTCCTTGTTTGGGTCATGATAACACACTGGTCTATGCACTTATGCCTAAAAGGTGCCTTTTTGCAAGCCACTCTGTAATCAATAATAGTAATTAAAAAAAACATGCCGCAGGCCATGCACGGGGCCTGCCATGCTCCTGTAGGGAAGTTGGGTGTGATGATAGGAAGTTTGTGTGAGTACATTTCTCCCCAGTATACCTGAAAAAAAGAATGCATGAAATATGTGAAGTGGGAGGAAAGGAAGTTTGTGTGAGAACATTTCTCCCCAGTCTACCCGCAAAGAGGAATTCACGAAATATGTAGAGTGAGAGGAAAGGAAGTTGTGTGAGTACATTTCTCCCCAGTATGCCTGCATGGAATATGTAAAGTGGGAAAAAAGGAAGTTTGTGTGAGTAGATGTTTCCCCGTCTACCTGCAAATAGAGATGCATGAAACATGTAAAGTGGGAGAAAAGGAAGTGTGTGTGAGTACATTTCTCCCCAGTCTACCCGCAAAGAGGAATTCACGAAATATGTAGAGTGAGAGGAAAGGAAGTTGTGTGAGTACATTTCTCCCCAGTATGCCTGCATGGAATATGTAAAGTGGGAAAAAAGGAAGTTTGTGTGAGTAGATGTTTCCCCGTCTACCTGCAAATAGAGATGCATGAAACATGTAAAGTGGGAGAAAAGGAAGTGTGTGTGAGTACATTTCTCCCCAGTATATCTGCAAAGAGGAATTCATGGTATATGTAAAGTGGGAGGAAAGGAAGTTTGGGCGAGTACGTTTTTCCTCAGTCTACCTGCAAAGTAGAATGCATAAAATATGTAAAGTGGGAGGAAAGGAAGTGTGTGTGTGAGTACATTTTTCCTCAGTCTACCAGTAAAGATGAATTCATAAAATATGTAAAGTGGGTAGAAAGGAAGTTTGTGTGAGTACATGTTTCTCAATCTACCTGCAAAGAGAAAGGCATGAAATATGTAAAGTAGGAGAAAAAGGAGTTTGTGTGAGTACATTTATCCCCAGTATATCTGCAAAGAGGAATTCATGGTATATGTAAAGTGGGAGGAAAGGAAGTTTGTGTGAGTACATTTTTGCTCAGTCTACCTGCAAAGATGGATGCATAAAATATGAAAAGTGGGCAGAAAGGAAGTTTGTGTGAGTACATTTCCATTTTGGATGGTGATCACATAACGTATGAGGCAAAACAAGGGCACTTGATATTTTAGCTGTGGATATGTGTATTCTGGCAATGTCTCTGAGCATTGGATTGGTGGAGTACCATTCTGGCCTAGTAAGGTAACGACATGAGTCTTTACCATAATATAGTGTGCTGTTTCTGTGATGGATGCCTTTCAGGTGGAATGCTGTACTCTTAAATTGGGAATGTACCCAGATTTTCTTTTCCTGGGTTGTATAACGTACATTCCTCTCGATGCTTCGAAGCCGTTTCATGTCATTGGAAATTGTAAGCTTGCTTGTGTTTGGACTAAGCAATACTGATCTGATGAGCTGAAAAGGGAGACAAACACATATTAGGGTTTCTTTAATTATGTTTCATGTGGATTTAATGTGTGCTTTACTTATCCAAAATCTATAACACTATACTGGTGTGTTGGGAGTCACCTCGAAAGTCACCAAAAAATTACAAAAGTAATCAGAAAGGAGTCTACGCCGGTGAAAGAAATAATGCAGTTTTATTTAGGGCTTAGACCCAGCTGGCAGAGCTATATTCAAACAGATCACGGAACAGTATTGCATGAAAAGGCACTGTCAAAGAAACCCCACTAAATCTAGACCTTGTATACGCTGCAAAGCAATTAACATTCTCAATTGTGCCACATAAAAAAATACCCCCACACAAAGCTGATTGGTGTTCGCACTTTGAACCCTTATAGAATAAACAATTGGGTACACAAACCTTCCCACAACGCCCTCAATTACAATATTTGATATCACAATCCACCCCCAATTCCCACAGCACAAAGTTAGTTCATTAAAACATTTCAGATGACCAGCGGAACTTTAATAATCTGCTACTGTCGCCTCATCTCCGTTCATATGAGAAGCGCTTACCACCATGTCACCGTCAGAGCCTTGAACCACGGAAGTACTGCTACACAAATGGGGCATATCAAGGAACACTCTAACCTTTTACCCAGAGAAAATGTACTACAGGGCAATTTGAAACCGTGGTGGTTCTTTTCGGCTCCATTAGAAAATTGTATTTTACAAGTGATTTTTTAATTGTAAAATGTTCAAGCATTCATTACTTGTAGGCGGAACCCTCGAGCTCTAATCTATGACCTCGAAATATAACAACCATTGTACACTTCTTTCAGTACTGGCCTGAGATCACCGACTCTGCACTGAGTCACCAGCCACAGCAGCTTTTTCCAGACACAAAAGGCTAACCCACGTTTTCGGAAAAAAACAAGCTTTTAAGGCCTATTTTCCACGTTTCATCCTACCACTGCGCTTAATTATACTTACGTGTGCCCCTGTATTCATGAATTCGTTTTACTATGGAGTTTATTTCACAAGTATCGGAATGACCCTCCTCCCCTTTTACAGTACTACTCTTGCAGCTGATAAGTGTGTTCATTTATACCGCGTTGAATGTGCATCTTTATTATACTGGAATGGAAAATCCATAAGCAATTTTCCAGTTGGCATTCATGGTGGCCTACAAAACCAATGGTTGAAGACATTGCCGGAATACAAATATTAGCTATGTCTATTATTGAAATATATTTGCTCTAAATGTGATATTTTCAGAGCAATGATGGGCTCTCTTAAACTTTTGCTGCCGTGGACAAAAAGCATGAACCTTGATTCCAAAAATATGATAACCACAGGGAGAGAAACAGGTAGTGCATGAATCCATAGCCGAACTACAGGTGCTTTATTTGCTTTCGCTATGGATACCTACCAATTTAGGGCATGAGTCATGGAATTATTTGCACGGTGCAAATAGACTTTGGGCTGGTGCAAAGTGACTTTGTAATGCCAACAAAAACACCCTGACTCATAGAGCAGTGCACAACGTATTTCTGCAGTGCCAAGTCCCTTGGCACTGCAAAGTACTCTTTGCACCACGCTAAATAGGCCTGATTCACGGTGCAAAGAGTACTTTTGCAGTGAAAAGGGACTTTGTGCTGCAAAAATCCACTCTGCACCACTCAGTGAATCAGGATGTTTGTTGGCAGTGCAAAGTCACTTTGCACCGTGCTGAAAATTGCACGAATCAGGCCCTTAATCAGAATTCCCACTTGCTATGGTTTAGTAGGCTGTTCTTGAAAACGCATGTGCGGGTACAGGGTACCTCATGAGTACAACCGTAGCAATCAGACGGGCATAGCCCTTGGCCTTTGCCACTGCGGTGGGTTTGCTTTCTTCCAGGCTCACGAGTTATATGGAAAGGATTGTGCTGCTTTCCTTTGACATGCCTGGGCCCTTCCAAAATACAGGATCGAGTTCCTTGGGCACAGAGATCTCATTGTCGAAGGGAGTTCACCCAACACTTGTTATTTCTGCCGGGCGTTGCCCCCTATTGGTCCGCGCGCCATTTGTGCCTTTGTTTACAGATATCGGGCTATCCCTTATTGAAGCCAGGATGGAACTCACTGGGTCTAATAGGGGCTCGCGTTACCGCGCGACAGCTGCTAATAGACCTTAATAGAGAACAATTGTAGTGCGAGGCGTACGTTCTGATAATATTTAATGAACATACTCCTGGAACAAAGGTCATGTGGAAGCAAGGGGGTGAGGGGAAGGGAATCCCCCCCGCCCCCCCCCCCCCCCCCCCCGCATGCGCTGCTGTTTCATGTCCTGAAGTGTGTTGTCGGAACAGAGCGATGGCAGACAGCTAAATAATTAGGCCTGGGCGGCTGAATGTGGAGGGCTAAGGGGACCCTTTCAGCAGGGCAGGCAGTTAAGTTTGCAAAATGCGCTCTCATCTTACATCGCTGTCATTTGTTACCCGCTCAAATGGCTTTCGTTGAATCTCCTTTTTTAATAACAAGTTTTGAATATAAAGATTCTAAAGATCCGAGCAGCACCGCAATCAATTGCCACAAAATGGCCTCCCCCCTTAACAGTCATTACAAACGTTTGGGTCAGTTGTGTATCATGGTCAAGCAGTGGTTCTGGTGTCTAAATGACACAATGAGTTCAGTGGCCCAGCACACCATTTGGGGGACCCCCTGTAAGCCATGCTGAGGGCCCCTCCGCCCCAAGCTCAGCAACAAATCACGGGTCGCGACACACTCTGGGCCGACCCAGACTACTAAGCCCAGAATTACCTCCGTGTCCCGTGTCACACACGGTGGCGCAGCAGTGGCCCCCAAAGCCCTTGCAGTGCGAGGGCCCCTCGGACTTAAAAAAGAAATAGTTTCTTTTTTAAGTCACTCTACCCACAATATTTGGCAGTGGGACCCACCCACACTGCAGCGGCTTCGGCGGCACCCTGCTACGACGCGTGTGAGTTTGCTCTCTTTGGTGTTCATCAAAAGCTTTAAAAACACCAGGGAATATTCAGTTGTCAGAATTTTGTAACAGAATTGATGATAACCTTTTGACTTTATTTTGGCATTTGGTGTGGGGCACCCATGCCTGGGGCGCTGTCACTTTGCAGTGCTATTGGCGTAGAAAATCTCTTTGCGTCGATGGACATAGCCCTACAGGTATTCGACACCTACTGCCAATCCAACCCGACAGAGGTTTGGTGGTTGAATCTCACACTGCAGTCATGTTGTATGCATCTAAAGACAGGGCTCACGATGTATTTCTTTCATTTGGGAGTATTCTTTTCAAATGTTAAATTGTTCAGTTACCATTATTGAGCATGCTGTGCTCCACATCGACAATGCACAGGTGCTCCACAACCAGAAGTATTTTAATTTCATTCATGTTGGGCATATATTGTCAATCACCTCCACTCTACACTGGCCGCCTTTCAAAAAGGGAGGCAAGATTAGGTTCCATGTCCATCCAAGCATTTCTATCCAACAAAAATACCAGGCATAAAAGACAGACTGCATCTCAAAAAACTATCCATTGTCAAGATCTTGAACCAATTCGCCCAAAAATATGCTTATTTTTTTAGCCCCATTTATTTGTTCCCTGTGGAATTTCTAATAGAAACTCAGCATGCACCTTGAGAATGGGCGTATAAATGGTAGAAGAAATGGCAAAGGACAATGCCATAGGCTATGCCCATGCAATCAAATGTTTCTTCTGTGATTGTGGTGGTGCTGCAAGCAGGAGAAGGTGCAAGTCTTGCGTAAGACTCACAGCGCACAAAGGAGCTTGTTATGGTTTATAGAGTTAGATGCAGCTGAGCTATGAACCAGGATGTAGATTCTGGAGAGGAGGCTATTATCATCAAATCTAGATGTTATGAAACTGAAACTGTTTGCGTTAAGCCACCAGAGGGGCATCTACTCTATACAGTCATCAGAATGCACATACGTCCGGAGGAACCCTGCTACATTTCAAGGTTAATGTCCATATCTCAAGGATGACAACCCAGTCATGCTGAGACATCTAAACTACGACGTCCACGCTGGTGACCACTAATGGTCCAGGACTGAAGTTCAATTAACAGGAGTGGCTCCACCTGGCTCTTCCGCGTTGAACTCATCATCACATCTTTTTCAGTACCAGCGCCAGAAGGCATAGAAATGTTCCCTGCTCATACATTCAAGGGGGAAGTCTAGTACGGCCCATTGCCTAGTTGATGGCACATCATATAACCAAACGTTGGTGACCAATGACAGTATGTCACACCACAGGTACTTTACATAATTATGGCAAATTGACAAATACAGAGATGCTTCAATGTATTATAAATCAGGGGGGACAAAAATAGTAAGAGCATGGATCTGTATCACCTACTAAGTGACGCAGACAGCGACCACCCCAAACCACTCGCCCCCTCTCTCCATCAACTGAAATTAAAATCTTGTGAATACATCCAAGCACAGTTTTTTGTCCTGAAACTACCATATAATTTTTTGTTGCCCTGTGGCTGCCACTATTGACATCACAAAATGACAATGGAATCCATATGCTCCACTCACAACCACAAAGCCTTGCAACAGTTGCATGCATTATTTGCACTCATATATACCCAACACTATCCGCTGGTATAAACATATATTCACCTATTCCCAACCATACAAACCATCATCGTGGCCTGATAAAACTAATGGTTAGTAATCTCTGCTTGCCTTAGACAGTGATATTAGTACCTGTATTGCACTGATATCTTCTTTTGTAGTGACAAGGGTACGTGGGAACCCACAGCTGTGCAGAAATGCACTGCCAGGCAGTCTACAGCAAAATAAAGGCATGCTAATAACGTCTTCATGGTAAGCCAGGATTATCCAAATTTGAACATGCCACATAGTGGTGAATTGGGCAGTGATGTTAGGGTGACTTCCTCAATTCACATAAACCATGGACAATGATAAATGTACTTTGCTTCTTGGGCAGGAGTGCTGCAACAGTGGGAACATCCATAGAATAGAGTAGATGAAGTGGTGATGGAGCTTGTGTGGGGTGATGGTCACCAAGTAGGACAGAGAAGAGCATTCAAATTAACCAAGGAATGAATTATTCATGTATATGGTGCTGCATACCCCATGGAGGCTTCAAGTTCATTGATGTCATAAGGGAAAGTACGCACACTAATCTGCAAGTAAGAATTTGAAAGGAAGGGAAAGAGATCACACAATAGTTTACTGAAATAGGAATTCTTTCAATTGCACGATTATCAGACAAACCATACTTCTTCTTCGCCAGAAGAGTAACCCCAATTAAATTTTGATTTGATCACAGTAATCAAAGCCTTTTATTAGGAATTGGTAGAACAGGCTAGAGCCTATCCCTACCAAAGGTTGATTTTAATTAAAAAGAAGAGAATGTATTATGCAAAATTGCAAGAAAGTGGATATTACTTGCAGTATTCTAATAAATTGGCAACTATGAAGAGTACTGTGGCGTCATTGCTTTCGATCACTTGCTATTCAATGTGCGGTGTGTTCATTAACAATTGCTCCATTCTATAAGAATTATGCCACAGACTTCACATATTCTATATGAAAACATATATCAACATTCAGTCTAATTCCACTGCCTCCCTCCCTCTGCATTATTAGGGACTAGATTCCAGCAGCATAACAGGAAAAAATGAACACCTTTTCATTTTTTAGGATAAGGGATTGGAAAAGACAAATGTGCTTCAAGAATGACCAAAGAAATTTGTGATTAACGATCACCAACTGATTGGCCAGACACTTAACTCACTCCTCAGCACTTTTCTCACTGAAGTATCATACCCGGAGACCATCAAGAGTTGTTTTGCAGAATTATTTGAAAAGAAAGACCCTAGTACCAGATGACCTGGGCAAACACCAGCCCATTACAAACCTCCTATTAATATGCACAATCTTCCAAAAAGTAGTCACTACCCAACTACTCACCCAAATCGAGAAACTATACTTCCCAAATGACGATCAGTCAAAATTATGCCCCAAGTGAGGCATCAAGACATCCACCATCCAGGTGGTGGGTAATTGCCTCCAAATCATGGATAACGTTGACTCATGCCTCCTCAACCTTCTTAACCTTTCAACTGCATTTGACACAATCGACTACTGCATACTCCTCTGCCTTCCTGGCAACAGGATGGGATTCTCTGGCACTGTCCTGAATTGGTTCCCTTCCAGGCCGTCCAAATTAACATGTATTCTAACTGACTTCCAGTCTCCTGCTGAGTCTCCTAAGACTCTATCCTCTCACTCATCCATTTTATTCTTTGCATGGAGCCTCTGGGCACACGCCTCAATGATCCTAATATATCCAACCAACAATAATCAGATGCTACCTTAGTTTGACATGAGAGTAAACATCCTGCGGGATATCGGTCATCTGCGTGATTACATAGCCATCATCTAGTCCTGGAAGTTGACTGCATACCACAAACTGAACACCACCAAGACCTAATGTATCCTCATCAGTGGCCCCCAATTCTCCATTTTCATAAATTTCTGAAAACAGGTATTTTACAACAACACGTAACCCCAATGGAGGTACAGACTGACACAGGCCACAACTCACAGTACTGTGCTACTGTTAAAAGATGCTATCTCAAACGCTGGCTACCAACACCGTGTACCGCACTCAGCTGCGATCGAGCTAGGTCCGCGCTTTGAACTATGAAATGGAATAAAATAAAGATTGCCTCATTTCGATGTTGTTGTGGATAAATTAACCTCATTCGTTAGAAACTGACCTATCTGTTGAGACCCTTGTCTGGATATTGTGAATGCAGGATACTGGCACACAGCTATAAAATTCTCATAAACTGGAGAACTACCGATATCCACAGTCGATTTCAGGGACTTTTCATTTCAGGATTTCTTTCTTGTCCAACACAATGACCTAACTTTAAAAGATACAGTTGGATGGTGACTCTATCTATAATATGGTTTGGGAATGTTCTTTGAGAAGGGAATGAGGCACTCAATATCTGACAGAAAGGCCATTGGCAGGTTAAACAGGAGCCAGGTGAAAGGAACCAATCAGAAGGGGTGTGGCACCCACAGCAGCTGCCTTCTGTAAAGCTTCAGGGTGATGGATTATTGCAGTACAGCTGTGTGGGAAATGAGATGCACTGTCAACAGGGAACAGGAAAGCTATGTCTGCAATGTGACGCCAGGAGTCCACAAATGAGAGTAGGCCTTTCAGGAGAGATTGACGTTTGCTTGGCTTCTTAAGGTCTTCCTGGGAGATACAATAGTGTATTCAGAGGAGTGGTGCCTGCAAATGCGCCAACCACTGAGCAATGCTCCCATGTCTTCCTGTGCTCCTTAACCTTCAATAAGTCTGGGAGACAAATGCCTGCTGCTAAGCTACGTGGAGTGAATCAACCAATGCAACTTGGATTGAAAATGTGAGTGAGTTTCCAGGTGGAAAGTGGAACCTCAAATTCCATTTGCTTCTGTCCATCACCATGTGGCAGTGCGGTGAACTCAACTGAGATTTTGGGTCTTAAGCAAGGTCACTTGAAATACCAGGGATTAACATAATCTGGCAGGCACATTTCCCAAATTGCATGCTACCTTCGTCAGTATTTTATTTTACAGAATAGCTCCACACATTAACACATGTAATAACACTGTTTTGTTTTAAAGCCACGCTTTAGAAATTCAGATTAAATAAAAGAAAATCATGTTGCCTCTGGGTTAGGTGTGCTTTACAAATGTCCAAATAAATAAATAAATAAATAAATAAATAAATGTGCACCTTTGAGAGACGTTTAACCACGGACAATGTTGGCCTATGAGGAGGCCTTACGTTTACCACGAGAAAGCTCCACACATTGGGCCTCATTACGACCAGGGCAGTAAAGGATTACCGTTACCGGTAATCCCTTACCACCCTATTACAAGTTCCCTTTGCGGGTCCTCCCTTAACGCCTGGTCTTACCAGGCGTTAAGGACGGGACCCGCGAAGGGACTTTGGTGCTAATAACGGTACCGCAATTTGCGGTACCGTTATTAGCGCCTTCCCCATTCCCTTTGAGCCCTATGGGGGCTCAAATGGGAATGAGGAAGGGTCCTGGTGAATGAGGAATTACCGCCCCCGCCAACCTTGGAATGGTGCGGTAATAGCTCCATTCACCAGGGCGGAGTCGGTGAGGTTTTGGAGGCAGCCATGGCGCTAATAGCGCCAATGGTTACCTCCAACCTCGTAATGACCCTGATAGTCTGGATTAAGTAACGGATGCAGTAGTGAGGTTGAGTTTTCCTTTACAATAGCACAGCATGGCAAATGCGAGCAGCCCCTTCTTTTCAAAATCAAAGTGTGTATGAACTTTCATAGTGTGCCTGCTTATGGATCAGACTTTGATGCCAGCCCACCTGATGCCTTCTATAGATGCACTGAGAGGGCAGGGCCAGGGAAAAGGCAGCCTGAGAGCCACACACTTCATTCAGTTTAGCAGTAGCCAGTGGGACAATCAGGAAAGTCGCTGACTTGATGGCAAGAGAAGTGTAATATATTGTTTGTGTGGTTCTCATTTAGAGAAATGTGGAGCTATATGAAAAACCATAAGGTGATCTTCTGGGGCAGTATGAAAGGGGCTTAGCACCAACTTCCAGGTGATCAATGGAATCCTTTTCTGGGGAATATGAAGTCCCCTAAAAATATCGTTTTGGCAGCATGAAAGGAAAATGGTACAGGTTGAAAGGGGCATTTTTAAAAATCTTGGGGAAATATAAAAGGCGCAGGTAATCTTCTCTGGCAATGTGAAAAATGCATAGAGGTGTTTATGTGAAAAGTAAATATAGCAATATTTTGGGGCAAAATTAAATGGGATCAAGGGGGCTCCTGGGAGTAATGAGAAAGGGTTCTATGTCATTTCATCGCAGGATGTTTTGTCACTGTTTTTTTTTTACTGCGGATTTGCCAACGAAAAAACTCATTCCATTTTTATTTTTTATTTTTTGGGTGGGTTTCCACCCCAAACACCCATCTATTTTTAGTTTTTATATGATCCCGACCACCACAGCCCAAATTTATATTATTTTCCCCCCCCTAAAAAATCCGATGAGTTTTTTTTCATCAAAAAGTTTTGCGGTAAAAAAACCACGAAAAAACCTCCTGCAATGAAAGGACGTTGTACCATGAGAAAGACGGGTGGTATGACTTTCTAGGGATCTTCTAAAACCATCAGGTCAAAGTGTTTAAATGAGGTAGCCATGGCATGGCACCTTTGAAACTGTTATGACAATGTTCTGCAAAAGTGGCATGCTTAATTACAGGAAGTAATGTGAAGTTTAGAGGGACAGTTCGCTTAACTGGGATAGCACTGGGTGTAAATGTTGAAACTGGTATTTTAAATGTCTGTGGGCAAAGCAGAAACTAGCATGCCGATGTGCTTAACAGTAAAATGGCTAAATCGCTGCTTGCAGCTACAAAATAGCCGCCCTGACCCTCTCCAATTGTCAGCTCCCTGCTCCCTTGTATGCCTGCTTCCCGCAGGTCCTTCAGGCTATAATTTGTAAAGCACTGTGTTGCTTCCTGACGATAGGTCCATGCTTAATAAATATCCTAGTATTGTATAGTTGCGGTAAGAGCAAAATGTATCTAACTCATCAAACCATCTATGATTATGTGACAAACCAAATTGACATTTTATTAGCAAACATCATTTTTCAAATCATAAATGTCATACATCCCTTCATCCCAATCGCTCATATCAAAACTACAAAAAATCATTAATTGTTTAAATGCATTCATAACACACAATGTAGGTGTGCTTTAAGCATCTTCAACAAATAGGTGTTATGGGCAGACCTCGAACTTACATACAGAACTGGTACATACACAGTCATGTATTTATTAACTCACCACAAACCTTAATTTAAGCAATGAAGAACACTAGCCCACTGGAATCAGAGGCATTGCTAGGGGGGCTGAGGGACTACAACCAAAAGGCTAGCTAGCCCCGAGTCCTGACAGTCCTGACATAAGCGTAGCCCCAGATCTAGCAACACCCCTCACAGTGACTTGCTGTTGGAGATAATGCAACGTATGTGGTCAACATATATGCTTACACATCCCATTATGCATCCCATTATGCCCCATTGGTGCTGCACCTGTGTCAGGACCAGACAAGTTAACAGAGAGAGAGCAATTTCTGTGGCGAATCTTTGTTTCTGTGAGACAGATATAATGGGTGCTGATATTAACACCCAGGAGATGGGTGTAATGGGGCCGCCCAGCCAATGAGGAGGCTCAGAAGGTGGGCTATACCTCAAGCCCCTCGAGCAACAGGTGGCTGCCATCTTGCCTCCTGGGGTCAAGCGTCACTCACACCCGCTCCTCACCCCCACAAGCTCCCTTGCCGATTCCTGCACCAACCCCTCACTTACCTGTGACTGCGGCAACGTCGTCTCGCCTGCTGTTCTGCGCTGCCCAGCAGCATCCATTGGCGTAATGGAAAGGGAGAGGTGATTACGTGAAATTCCCAATGACCTTTGAGAAACGACAACCATGCAGTTTCTCAAGTAAAAAAAAGAAAGTGTTTATATATATATATATATACATTAGCACCCTAGACAAAATGCTTCCAGAGTGCGATTAGCAATGACATCCTCAATGGGGTGAGGGTGCATTATGAGGTCTGGTAATTGCCTGGGGCCCACCTTAAGGCCCTTGCTTCAATAGGGCTTGTAACTGAGGCCCTGGGCCATTACCTGACCTGGTTCTGCCCACTCATTGTGAGGTTCATTGCTTGAATGTACTTCTTTTGTTTTTACATGTTCCTACTTAGTACAATATTGAGTTTCCATTCATTTCTCACAATGTCGTTACTATATAGAAGAGACAATGTTTAAAATTAACATAAACACACACAAGAAACGTGTCATATTCAAAGTGGACATATTCTACATCCAAAGCTCATTGGTAAAGATGTCATATTGGAGGGAGGAAGAAGAGAGCACGTCTGATGAAGGACTAATCCACATGGGTGTCCAGACCACAACTCACAGTACTGTGCTAATGTTAAAAGATGCCAGCCAAAACATTGGCTACCCACACCCTGCCAGTGGTCCGCTCCTCTTAAGCCAGATCCAAGCTTTCAAATATTTTTAAGCAATAAAGCCTCCTGGGTGGGGGCTTTGCTGGTCCAGGTAATGCCCCGTAGCCGAGTTAGAAGACCAGGTGAAGTGAAGGCTTTAGCATTACCCCTGAGGCATTACTTTGTGCGGTAAAGCCCCCGTCTGGAAGGGTGTAATGCTAGTTGCATCCCGACATGTCGTACGGGGTGCTAATAGATTTTATTTTCAGGTTGAGAAATGGCGTGTTTGGAAAAAAGCTGCAATGCAAGATGGTCGCCATGGATTAGGGAGAAGGGAACTACACGTTGTTTATTCTCCCTTTCCTTGGTGCCCATTGCAACGAAAGACATATGCCAGGAGCACAAAGTGTTCCTGGTGTCAGCGATGGACAAAGAAGCGCAAGGTAAGTGGGGAGGGGGTTTGGGTGAGTGGGGGAGGTGGAAATTGGGTTTGGGCTGAGGGGAAGGAGAGGAAGGGAATGCAAGGGTCACACTTACCTGATTCCCAGCAAGGAAAATGGAGGCCAACTGCTTCCAAGGAGGCTCGGAGCAGAGTTTTTACCATGTGATGAAGCCTCCGTTCGGAGCAAACTGATTGTCTATGAGGCCAAAGGCCCTTCCTCTAGCAGGATACTAAAACAAGATGAAATAAGCTATAGTTTTCAGTAACATCTGCAGACTACATAGCTCTCAACTTAAACTCCAAATGCACTAGTCGCATCAAGAAAAAAGGGAAGTCTGAACTTAGACCCAACATCCATACAGGCCTTCAGCAACTTGGAGTATTATCAAGCTGCCAGAACAAATGTCACTAAGTTTCAGAATAATCACAGATAAGGTTATATAAATATCTTATTCAAGGTGGGCCTTTATGTCCCACCTGCTTGAAAGTTCAGCACCCTTAAACAGGCCCGATACCGCAGACGTGTGAAAGCATGCCACGTGAACATAGTAGACCAGGCTGCCATGTTGAAGCTATTCAAATATTTTCCATAATGGAATGTTCTGCTTAATTTGACTGAACAGTGCTCTAGAGTCGTTTTGGTCATCGTATAATAGGTATCAGACTGCTTGTTTATTAAATGTTCTTAGAAGGACTGCCACAGTCGCGTTCAGTCTCCCGCTTTAGCTTTGGCCCGTGAATGTCAAACGCATTAGCCCGTGAATGAGGATGCTTAGTGTAGGTGAACCGCAACCAAGATACTTATTGACCTGGGACTTCAAATCCCCTTTGTGGAATAGCTTGTAAGGGCTGTCTACGATTACTTGGAACCCTTTGTTCCCGGCTTAGAAATGGCACGGACGGAGTGTGATGGGTTGTGAATAGCCGGGAGGATAGCTCAGGGGCAATGTGCTCGCCTTGGAAGCAAGACGGCGCAGAGCAACACAGGTTCGATCCCTGGGTCTGCGCTTAGAAACATCTGGGTATAAAGCGCGTTAAAAATAACAAATTTAAAAAACCAATTAAGAAACTACCTACGCCATTTTGTGCCCTATGCTGGGTGAGTTGAGGCATTACAGTCCAGTGCCTTCTTTACTGTATATCCACAGTGCTCATGTTGCATTAAATAGTGCTTCGTGCCAAACCAGATTTTCCAGGTCGGTAATCAAAAACAATGAAAAACACTTTAGTTCTCATGTGGAAAAATGATACTTTTTTTGAAGAATAACGGCAAAAGTCACTTATTAAAAATATCAGACATTCTTTTCTGCAGCTATCACGAAAGAATGACTCTTAAATTTCATGCAAAGACCGGGAAATCCTCTGGCTGGCAAGTGTGCACGGCTCCAGCTCTTCCCAGATTTTGGCGGGCTTGGCAGTTATTCACTCGGCTTCACTGCGTAGTGAACGACTCATATAAATATCATTGCACAAAGAAAGCAAACAGACAGCGGAATGTGAGGTACGCTCACTTTAGTCAGGGGGGCAGCAGGGGTTCGGGTGCAACCACGGAGAAGCCATTTTTTTCAGGTTCTTAAATGGATTGAATTCTCAGAAGGCCCGACAGGAAATAAAAGCTGGCAGTTGGAGTCTTTTGGTTGCAATCTGAGCCTAACAATGAGATGACAGGCACCGTTGAAGCTGTTCTGCGAGCGCATAGGCTTTGTTTCCCAGTGAAGTACAAAGTGGAAAGAAATTAGCGTTGAGAATTTGGGAAAATGTATGGGGCTGATTCTGATCGTTACGTTGACTTCCTCTTAACTTACTCCTGGAGATAGACTATTCGATTCACAAAAAAGTACCAAGAATATCTCTTGACTTCTGAGAAGGTCAGGAGCAAGTCAGATTTACTAAGAGTAACTCATTTGCAACCAGGGGTGGACTGGTAACCAAACGAGGCCCTGAAAATAATGCTCAAAGTTGCCCTATATTATATTTTTTCAGCCAGCCCAAGCCCTTTCCTATGAGAACATTTGGAAATAAAATAGGTCACCACACAAAAGAGGCCCAGGGTGCAGGGGCCTACCGGGAAATCTCCAGAGGTCCCTGTATGCAAGTTCACCCCTGTTTGTAACTCGACCACTACATGTCCAAGAAATGATGGTAAACACACATATGTTGTTCTGCTGTCATAAGGCATGATGGCCTCGCTCAAATGAGGTGATAACTGCCAGACTGGTGGGCCAACCATGCCGATAGAAGCCCAGCATCCAAGTCACGGGTGGGAACAAAGGTAATTGTAATTGGTCATTTATAATGCACTTAATACCAATAGGTTTCTAAGTGCGCGCCCGGGGATCGAACCTGTGTTGCTCCGCATGCGTTGCCCCTGAGCTAACCTCCCGGCCTGGTGCACAAGGCCGAACCAGTGCTTCTTGTGATTGTCACAAGAAATACCCTTTAGTATTCAGTGCATTATCAGGGATCAACAAATCAATAAGCACAGCAATGTATTTCATGATTTTCATCTCGTGTCGGGCACTATAGATAAATTGGGCACTATTTAAATCAAGAGGCTTGCCATACAAAGTGTTGCCTCCAATCTCATTTATTTATTTTATTTATTTGCATTTTTAAAGCACTCATACACCCCCGGGGGCATTAAGGCACTGTTACAGAATTTTTTTTTGTTGTTGACTTAGTTGCATATTTATAACTGCACTTAAATACCCAGAGGTTTCCAAGTGCGGACCGGGAATCGAACCTGTGTTGCTCCGTGTTGTCTTGCTTCCAAGGCAAGCACGTTGCCACTGAGCTATCCTCCCGGCACTGTCTGAGTGCATTTATAGCCCACCCTAATGTGTGATTCTCCTCATAGTTTAGTTTCCCCACCATATTGAAAGCTTATCTCTTGTCCAAATGGGGGGAATGGGAACCTTTCCACAGCTCCTCGTATTCATCTTCTCTTTGGGTTAGTCATTCCTGGTTGCATTCATGGATACACTTTTATAGAATCACATTAATATTATAGCATGAGCGAAGAGTTTGGGATTGTGTCTTCAACCTTACATCCAGGTGCCGTCTGTCTAGCCCCGGCTCTGGCACTGGGCAACCTTGTGGACTTTCTTAGCACTGAAGTAGCGATGACCTGAGCTGCTATTATAGTTTTACAAAGGTAGCGGGCGCCCCTCTCTCGCAAGAACAGACATGATAACCTGTTCAGTGGTTATTAACCACTTGAGAGTTCGCAGCCACTGCTTTTACTCACTGTGCCTTTCACAGATGGGAAATATCCATTTGCATATCAGTCTTTGTCCTGCCCAGGGGCAGTCCAGCACCGAAATACAATGGCAATTCCAATCTGAACGAGAGTACCACCAGCAATCCCATACACGTGTTTCACCCTTGTTGGGGATCATCAGTGAGGTGAAGCTGATGCCTCTCTAAGCACAGTGAGAGGGAGACCACGTCTGGTTGCCCCCAGGAGACCTAGGGTTACCAATCCCAGGTTCCTTAAAAAATAGTTTTACAAAGGTAGCGGGCGCCCCTCTCTCGCAAGAACAGACATGATAACCTGTTCAGTGGTTATTAACCACTTGAGAGTTCGCAGCCACTGCTTTTACTCACTGTGCCTTTCACAGATGGGAAATATCCATTTGCATATCAGTCTTTGTCCTGCCCAGGGGCAGTCCAGCACTGAAATACAATGGCAATTCCAATCTGAACGAGAGTACCACCAGCAACCCCATACACGTGTTTCACCCTTGTTGGGGATCATCAGTGAGGTGAAGCTGATGCCTCTCTAAGCACAGTGAGAGGGAGACCACGTCTGGTTGCCCCCAGGAGACCTAGGGTTACCAATCCCAGGTTCCTTAAAAAATAGTTTTACAAAGGTAGCGGGCGCCCCTCTCTCGCAAGAACAGACATGATAACCTGTTCAGTGGTTATTAACCACTTGAGAGTTCGCAGCCACTGCTTTTACTCACTGTGCCTTTCACAGATGGGAAATATCCATTTGCATATCAGTCTTTGTCCTGCCCAGGGGCAGTCCAGCACCGAAATACAATGGCAATTCCAATCTGAACGAGAGTACCACCAGCAACCCCATACACGTGTTTCACCCTTGTTGGGGATCATCAGTGAGGTGAAGCTGATGCCTCTCTAAGCACAGTGAGAGGGAGACCACGTCTGGTTGCCCCCAGGAGACCTAGGGTTACCAATCCCAGGTTCCTTAAAAAATAGTTTTACAAAGGTAGCGGGCGCCCCTCTCTCGCAAGAACAGACATGATAACCTGTTCAGTGGTTATTAACCACTTGAGAGTTCGCAGCCACTGCTTTTACTCACTGTGCCTTTCACAGATGGGAAATATCCATTTGCATATCAGTCTTTGTCCTGCCCAGGGGCAGTCCAGCACCGAAATACAATGGCAATTCCAATCTGAACGAGAGTACCACCAGCAACCCCATACACGTGTTTCACCCTTGTTGGGGATCATCAGTGAGGTGAAGCTGATGCCTCTCTAAGCACAGTGAGAGGGAGACCACGTCTGGTTGCCCCCAGGAGACCTAGGGTTACCAATCCCAGGTTCCTTAAAAAATAGTTTTACAAAGGTAGCGGGCGCCCCTCTCTCGCAAGAACAGACATGATAACCTGTTCAGTGGTTATTAACCACTTGAGAGTTCGCAGCCACTGCTTTTACTCACTGTGCCTTTCACAGATGGGAAATATCCATTTGCATATCAGTCTTTGTCCTGCCCAGGGGCAGTCCAGCACCGAAATACAATGGCAATTCCAATCTGAACGAGAGTACCACCAGCAACCCCATACACGTGTTTCACCCTTGTTGGGGATCATCAGTGAGGGGAAGCTGATGCCTCTCTAAGCACAGTGAGAGGGAGACCACGTCTGGTTGCCCCCAGGAGACCTAGGGTTACCAATCCCAGGTTCCTTAAAAAATAGTTTTACAAAGGTAGCGGGCGCCCCTCTCTCGCAAGAACAGACATGATAACCTGTTCAGTGGTTATTAACCACTTGAGAGTTCGCAGCCACTGCTTTTACTCACTGTGCCTTTCACAGATGGGAAATATCCATTTGCATATCAGTCTTTGTCCTGCCCAGGGGCAGTCCAGCACCGAAATACAATGGCAATTCCAATCTGAACGAGAGTACCACCAGCAACCCCATACACGTGTTTCACCCTTGTTGGGGATCATCAGTGAGGTGAAGCTGATGCCTCTCTAAGCACAGTGAGAGGGAGACCACGTCTGGTTGCCCCCAGGAGACCTAGGGTTACCAATCCCAGGTTCCTTAAAAAATAGTTTTACAAAGGTAGCGGGCGCCCCTCTCTCGCAAGAACAGACATGATAACCTGTTCAGTGGTTATTAACCACTTGAGAGTTCGCAGCCACTGCTTTTACTCACTGTGCCTTTCACAGATGGGAAATATCCATTTGCATATCAGTCTTTGTCCTGCCCAGGGGCAGTCCAGCACCGAAATACAATGGCAATTCCAATCTGAACGAGAGTACCACCAGCAACCCCATACACGTGTTTCACCCTTGTTGGGGATCATCAGTGAGGTGAAGCTGATGCCTCTCTAAGCACAGTGAGAGGGAGACCACGTCTGGTTGCCCCCAGGAGACCTAGGGTTACCAATCCCAGGTTCCTTAAAAAATAGTTTTACAAAGGTAGCGGGCGCCCCTCTCTCGCAAGAACAGACATGATAACCTGTTCAGTGGTTATTAACCACTTGAGAGTTCGCAGCCACTGCTTTTACTCACTGTGCCTTTCACAGATGGGAAATATCCATTTGCATATCAGTCTTTGTCCTGCCCAGGGGCAGTCCAGCACCGAAATACAATGGCAATTCCAATCTGAACGAGAGTACCACCAGCAACCCCATACACGTGTTTCACCCTTGTTGGGGATCATCAGTGAGGTGAAGCTGATGCCTCTCTAAGCACAGTGAGAGGGAGACCACGTCTGGTTGCCCCCAGGAGACCTAGGGTTACCAATCCCAGGTTCCTTAAAAAATAGTTTTACAAAGGTAGCGGGCGCCCCTCTCTCGCAAGAACAGACATGATAACCTGTTCAGTGGTTATTAACCACTTGAGAGTTCGCAGCCACTGCTTTTACTCACTGTGCCTTTCACAGATGGGAAATATCCATTTGCATATCAGTCTTTGTCCTGCCCTGGGGCAGTCCAGCACCGAAATACAATGGCAATTCCAATCTGAACGAGAGTACCACCAGCAACCCCATACACGTGTTTCACCCTTGTTGGGGATCATCAGTGAGGTGAAGCTGATGCCTCTCTAAGCACAGTGAGAGGGAGACCACGTCTGGTTGCCCCCAGGAGACCTAGGGTTACCAATCCCAGGTTCCTTAAAAAATAGTTTTACAAAGGTAGCGGGCGCCCCTCTCTCGCAAGAACAGACATGATAACCTGTTCAGTGGTTATTAACCACTTGAGAGTTCGCAGCCACTGCTTTTACTCACTGTGCCTTTCACAGATGGGAAATATCCATTTGCATATCAGTCTTTGTCCTGCCCAGGGGCAGTCCAGCACCGAAATACAATGGCAATTCCAATCTGAACGAGAGTACCACCAGCAACCCCATACACGTGTTTCACCCTTGTTGGGGATCATCAGTGAGGTGAAGCTGATGCCTCTCTAAGCACAGTGAGAGGGAGACCACGTCTGGTTGCCCCCAGGAGACCTAGGGTTACCAATCCCAGGTTCCTTAAAAAATAGTTTTACAAAGGTAGCGGGCGCCCCTCTCTCGCAAGAACAGACATGATAACCTGTTCAGTGGTTATTAACCACTTGAGAGTTCGCAGCCACTGCTTTTACTCACTGTGCCTTTCACAGATGGGAAATATCCATTTGCATATCAGTCTTTGTCCTGCCCAGGGGCAGTCCAGCACCGAAATACAATGGCAATTCCAATCTGAACGAGAGTACCACCAGCAACCCCATACACGTGTTTCACCCTTGTTGGGGATCATCAGTGAGGTGAAGCTGATGCCTCTCTAAGCACAGTGAGAGGGAGACCACGTCTGGTCGCCCCCAGGAGACCTAGGGTTACCAATCCCAGGTTCCTTAAAAAATAGTTTTACAAAGGTAGCGGGCGCCCCTCTCTCGCAAGAACAGACATGATAACCTGTTCAGTGGTTATTAACCACTTGAGAGTTCGCAGCCACTGCTTTTACTCACTGTGCCTTTCACAGATGGGAAATATCCATTTGCATATCAGTCTTTGTCCTGCCCAGGGGCAGTCCAGCACCGAAATACAATGGCAATTCCAATCTGAACGAGAGTACCACCAGCAACCCCATACACGTGTTTCACCCTTGTTGGGGATCATCAGTGAGGTGAAGCTGATGCCTCTCTAAGCACAGTGAGAGGGAGACCACGTCTGGTTGCCCCCAGGAGACCTAGGGTTACCAATCCCAGGTTCCTTAAAAAATAGTTTTACAAAGGTAGCGGGCGCCCCTCTCTCGCAAGAACAGACATGATAACCTGTTCAGTGGTTATTAACCACTTGAGAGTTCGCAGCCACTGCTTTTACTCACTGTGCCTTTCACAGATGGGAAATATCCATTTGCATATCAGTCTTTGTCCTGCCCAGGGGCAGTCCAGCACCGAAATACAATGGCAATTCCAATCTGAACGAGAGTACCACCAGCAACCCCATACACGTGTTTCACCCTTGTTGGGGATCATCAGTGAGGTGAAGCTGATGCCTCTCTAAGCACAGTGAGAGGGAGACCACGTCTGGTCGCCCCCAGGAGACCTAGGGTTACCAATCCCAGGTTCCTTAAAAAATAGTTTTACAAAGGTAGCGGGCGCCCCTCTCTCGCAAGAACAGACATGATAACCTGTTCAGTGGTTATTAACCACTTGAGAGTTCGCAGCCACTGCTTTTACTCACTGTGCCTTTCACAGATGGGAAATATCCATTTGCATATCAGTCTTTGTCCTGCCCAGGGGCAGTCCAGCACCGAAATACAATGGCAATTCCAATCTGAACGAGAGTACCACCAGCAACCCCATACACGTGTTTCACCCTTGTTGGGGATCATCAGTGAGGTGAAGCTGATGCCTCTCTAAGCACAGTGAGAGGGAGACCACGTCTGGTTGCCCCCAGGAGACCTAGGGTTACCAATCCCAGGTTCCTTAAAAAATAGTTTTACAAAGGTAGCGGGCGCCCCTCTCTCGCAAGAACAGACATGATAACCTGTTCAGTGGTTATTAACCACTTGAGAGTTCGCAGCCACTGCTTTTACTCACTGTGCCTTTCACAGATGGGAAATATCCATTTGCATATCAGTCTTTGTCCTGCCCAGGGGCAGTCCAGCACCGAAATACAATGGCAATTCCAATCTGAACGAGAGTACCACCAGCAACCTGAGCTGCTATTCCCTTCATTGGCTGCCTTGAATCCAGAGATTGGCGAGCAGAGATCTTCAAAAGGACCCCCCTAAAGGTACCAAAAATCCCACCAACTGCGTTTGAGACGAATGTTTAGGAAACTAGCGCATAATAAAATAAGGAGGAGGGGTTTGGGAAAGGAAGTGTCAATACAATCGTATAATCACTCTAGAGTGGTAGACTATTTTTGGGAATCAAAAAAGGACATTTACCCTGCAGTAAATGCACACGCCCCTCACACCTCGGTTTCGCAAACGTTGAGTCTCCATTAAGTCTTAAAAAAAAATATACAAAAATTAGACTTTGCTACGGGGTCTGCGGGGGAGGAACGAATTGCTAAACTGGGAGGCATCACAAGAAATCCTCAATTTTTAAGACTGAAATACCCACTTTTGGGACCGCGTGTTTATATTTTCCCAGGCTACGTAGTGATGAGCTTGGTTGTTATAGTGTTGCTATGAGCACGTCATGTTTGAAGGCGACAATGCCATTAGTTTATGGCATTCTTCCGAGTTTTTGCTTGGAATCCATCAACTTAAATATTGTTTTCCCTGATTAAAATCGCACCTGCCCGCGACTTGCATTCGTCCATTATGTGAGGAAATCCCTCCATAGTGAGCTGCAGTTTTAAGCGGGGGTGTTGCCTCCTTTCCATAATGATCTTTACGAATTGCAGCTGACCTTGGGTGTTCATTCCTAATGTTTTACTTTGGCTATCAGTGATTTTCTGTTGTTGGCCTACCCTTGAGTACTGAGTTATTCACTAAGCAATACATTTATTTCAGTGCAATTTGATATTCCCCGTGAACTCTTTCAAACAAAGTAGTTCATGGCTAATTATTCGACGATTGGCGGTGAATGTTCAAGTCTGTTGTGTGAATGGCTCATGGTTTCAAACAATGCATTTGATTTGGCCATCCCAGGACCGGCGACCTGTCAAGAGCATGATTACCCGTGTTCCAGCCTCCAAATGACACCTCTCAAATTCACACTTGACTCCAAAATGTTTTTCAACACCTACATCTAAACATGGCAG
Source organism: Ambystoma mexicanum (assembly GCF_040938575.1). NCBI lineage: Eukaryota > Metazoa > Chordata > Amphibia > Caudata > Ambystomatidae > Ambystoma > Ambystoma mexicanum. The sequence goes on along the minus strand of NC_090939.1, from coordinate 912,522,340 downwards.
ACCCAACTCCACCTGCTCCGGAAAGGAACCCTTTCACCACGCCAGCAGATTTCAGAGCTTACGTACAAGCCCTTGTGATAGTGAAAATCAAACGGAAGTGTCTGGCCATCCGGCATTTCTAAATATACACTGACCTCGCTAAATGATATGATATGCTATGATATGTTTACTTATAACGTGCTTAATACCCAGAAGTTTCTAAGCGCAGACCCGGGGATCGAATCTGTGTTACTCCATGTCATCTTGCTTCCAAGGCGAGCACATTGCCCCTCGAGACAAACACTGCAGCGGGTGTCGCACTGCTCCCAGTATTTCAATTCCACATAATGGGCCTGATTCATGGAATGTTTGCCCAGTTCAAAGTGAATTTGCAGTGCTGTAAAGCGACTTTGCACGGCCGATGCAAACCCTGATTCATTGTACGGTTCAAAGTGTATTTTTGCTGTGCAAAGTCCTGGCAAAGTCATTTTGTACTGCAAAAATGACTATGCGCTGCATTTGTCCGGACTTTGCATGGCAAAAATACACTTTGCACGGTTCCGTGAATCAGGGTTTGTGTCAGCAGTGCAAAGTCACTTTCAACCGGGCAAATATTCCATGAATCGGGCCTTAAGTCTCTCTCTCTCTCTCTCTCTCTCTCGCTTGCTGACTTTCTTTCTTTCTGACTACTAAACCCCAATAGCCGCATAAGTCTTCTCCTAGTTATGCAGTCTTGTTCAGTTGATAGCACTCGGGCAGTTAACAATGTAAAGAATTCTTGAAACATTGTAGGCGTTTGGAAGAGAGTGTAACATCCATGTAGTATCCATTTCTGCTGATAATATTCATGCATAACCTTCACCAATGGGTATCCAACCTATGGATCTCCAGGTGGTTTGGACTACGATTCCCATAATCCGTTTGGCTGATGAGAGTTGTTGCCCAAAACGTCTGCAGAGCCAAAGGTTGCAGGCCCCTCCCCTATATGCACCATTGACTTTGCTTCCCATGGTGTGATGATCTCCCTCAACATGTCTGGAGTGATACAAACGGATATCGCCATTGAAGCTCATTTGTGTTTCCGTGGCTCTCCTTACAGTCTTGAGTGACTGCGATAGACTTACCAGTAATCATTACATCATTATACATTTCTAAAAAAACATGTTTTAAATGAAAGCTCTCTGTCCATGTTACGTTCACTGGGTACACATCCATCTGGAAGTCTAGAGGTCGGTGTTAGGTGTTGCAGATGTAGCTCTGTCTGTCTTTCTACAGTAGCCAATGCGTGCCGGTGTTGCACTATGCGCTCATCCAGTATGGGGGACTAACCTGACTTCCATGGGGTATGTCTCATGAAAAGCAGGCATTCCTTTCTCGACCCCAGCACATGTTGGCAATTCATAGCATGTGGTGGATCGACCCTCTACCGGAGGGAGGTCGGAAATGTAGACCACCCTGCAGGCGGTCTACATTTTGCAGACCTCTCCTTCATTTGGCACTTTTGGAGTCACAGGGTGCAACATGTTAGGGGAGACCCTGACCACCTGCCAAAGGATGGCCAGGGGTTCCTTGTGCAAAACCTGTTAGTGCTGCCAGGTCTGTACGAACTGGATTTGCATGAGTGCAATAGGCCACAACCTCTGTAGGTGGGGGGTCTACATACTCCCATGAGGGTGGGTTCTTTCTGGGGCTGCAATTTAGAGACCTTCTGGCCCCTAGGGGTCCGGCAGTTTTGTAAATACCCTTATAGACAGCGGCTGAAGCTGCTGTTCCATGATGGCACCCTGCCCTCGCTGCAGAGCGGCACGTGACAGATTGCGCTGTTTCTTCTGTAATTCAACCTACTGCACTGGCTTCCACAACGGATCAATTATTAACCTACAGCATTTCGCATGTGCGCAAACCACTATCTTGGGACACCAATATAAATCAGAACCTAGTAAATAACATCTCAACAGTGCTCAATTTAAGTAAAGTAAACTCATTGAACTAAATCGGTTTTTCATGTATGAAACAAGTATTAATGAAAAGAAGGCAAAATTGTATTTGCAATGCAGAATTTTCATACTATCTTCGAAATATAGAAATGAGCACGCACAGTACGTCACTCCACAGACAAGCCCAGGACCTCTGAGACTACTTCGGTGGTGATTTGGTACTGTATAAAAGCCAATTAACATAAAATAACATAACTTCCTATGTAAGAACAGAAGAAGACATAGAAAGAGGCTTGATTTATTTGTAATGTACAAAGACAGTGTCTTCGACAAAGATAAAGCAAATTGATTTATTGATGGTCTAAAAAAATCACAAATTTATAAAAGTAAAACATGATACTTATTTTGAGACCAAATTTGAAATTTGTCGTTAATCTTTGTGCCAGAGTTTAAAAGTATGCGTCCAAGTTTGCCAAAGACAAAACCCATCACACCCGTACAGCCTGAAACCGATGTTGCATTGTTTATAACTGTACTCAAAATTAACCAGACTTCTTGTCATTTCATCCTTTCTTAAGTCTAATTTAAAATAATGTGCTTGCCAACCGTATATGAGATTGCGACTCTATGGCTGAACATTAACAAATTAAGACATGCTTTAAAATTGTCGCAAATAGACCCACGGTTTGAGAATTTAACAATTTGCTACATGTTCACTCCTCTAATATTGGTATAAACTGTCAAAATAGTTGCTTGATTAAAGCCACAAAAAGGATATCAAACCATTGCATGTATTTTAGGTTTCAATATGTTTACTTGCTGCCTCAATTTTAGCAATATTGCATCATGTCTGGCTACTTTTGGCATTAGTATAAGGCCTTGGCTATATTTTATGCTTGGCCGATGGGGTGAATATTCTTTGCGGAACTCTCGAGTTTAAAGGAAATAAAGTAAATACAACAAATATACAAGTCTAACCCAAAATAAATTACTTGAAGCATACATGCACCTATACAAATATGTATGCATCCTTTTAAATGATTTAATAGTTCCTGACTGAAGGTTCTCAGAATAGCAAGCACATGGGAGTGTTACAAAATGGCAGACAGGCTGCTTGTCATTCTTAGAGACAAGCATGTCTTTGCGCACGTTTCTATCCAATTATCAATGCATTCACTTAAAACAGGTGTTAAATTAACACTTAAACATTGGCAAGTTAATTCTTTGAAGTGTTTTTAAAGTATGATCTTCACTTCTTGAATTACGAAGAGTTTTTCTACAGTGTATGCTTTTGTACTGTGTCGAACCAGCACTGTAGTAGTTTCAATGCACCAAATACTTGTCTGAGGAATGCTGTGACTGCGTCCAGTCTGCTGGGAAGAATGGCATGTGTCACTGTAAAGAAAGAGTGTGGGAACGCGAGAAAGGAGTTTGCAGGCACATCGAGGGAGTTAAGCTTAGCTAAATGTGTCTATTAGTATGGATACATGTTCGTGCATCATTTATGGACTAACTTAATTATTTATTTTGCATTTGTAAGGTGCTTATACATCTAGTGAATTGTGTTTCCAAGCGCCCACAGGGCAACAGGGAGGGGACATGGGAATTAAAAAATATATAACAATAAAAGACAGAGGCGGACCTACTAGGCCTTGTGAGCATTCAGAACGTGCAAGTGCAGAGAGGGGAGTGGTAGAGGGAGTGGTGGGGCGGTAGGTACTAGGTGTATCAAGACGGAAGTGCTGGGGAGTGAGCAGCTCTAAGTGCAGCATAGGAGGAGGGGTCAGCCGTCAATAAATAAGTGCAGGCATGTGATAACATAGGCCAGTGCGCCAAGGTAAAGTGCTGGGAGGGGTGAAGGCTGTAGGCGATTGGATGTGAGGCTGTAAGCAATTGGGCAATTGGGTGTAAGAGGCTGTAGGCGATTGGTCGTGGGAGGCTAGGACCCAGGAGGACACATAAGGGCCCAGAAGAATATGTGTTGAGCTGTTATGCACACTGGGATCCCAAGGCAGTTTTCAAGTAGCGTAGACAAGAGATTGAGTAGTGTCCGGTGTGTGAGTGTCTGGCAAAAAGCTAGGTAAGGATGGTACACGGATGTTCTACATTCTAAGTCCTAGGTACAAGGACTGCACTTGAAGAGTATGTCATGCATAACCTTTTTCAGAATTCATGTTCATCCTTATGATATAATGTCATATGCAATCCAATGTAAAGTTGTCATACATGTCATTACATAATAACACACAGTTATAGATAGGCAGATGGCGAAGAAAACAAGATCAAGGCTATACAAAAACTGCATTTTTTATAGCCAGTGACGACTCACATGGAGCTTGTTTCTTTTTTCAAGCGTGCCATGAAGTATTGCCATGAGACAGGTAAGACCGCCTGCCTACCTTTGCTTTCACATATATGGCCTGACCCTACCAAGGCAGTACCCCGCCCTCACTTCTTCATTCAAACCATACCTCTAACCCTCTCCTATTCCAGCCTGTGGATAAGAAGAATTTGGACCTGCAGTCTACCAAATTCAGAGATCAATGTCCTACCCGCAGGCCTGCGAGCACGTGATCTGCATGTCCTATGAAGACGTTGGACCGCTTCATGCATTGTTAAGCTATGCCCAATAGAAAATGGAGCAGATCCAGCAGATCCGTATTTTATTATTTATTTATTTGTTTAGTTCCAAAGAGAACTTTACAAACTCACACATTATACGATAACCAACACATTATAGACGCCTTATAAAACACATTATAAAACGCAATGTAGCAGATCCATATTTACTTTTTTTTTAAAAAGCATAGTATTTTGACTTTGTGAGTACGACAAATGAATCTAAGATAAAAGCAGTCAAGTGTGAGATGTTGGCTCTCTGTACTGCAAGAGTCAGCCTTCAACAAACAAACACATTCAGCTCTCCTGCTTGATTATAAGCTATGTCATAATAATCATTTTGCATTTACAGAGCACGACGAACCTTCAGGCACCTGAGCGCTGCTTAATATTACCCGCGGTGTGTGGTGCTCATTTATTGACCTCGGAAGGATGAAAGGCTGAGTTTGGCCCTGACGGGATTTTTCCTACGTCAGCAGGCTCAGCACGGATGTCAAAGCGAGCGCTCTACTCGCTGTGCCCTTTGACCGGTTTTAACATCATGTTTTGTTATATTAAAAAGCTTTTCTACTGCACCCATCACCACCGTAGAGATCGAGATCGTACAGCGCTGATGCTTGCTCGTCTAGCGGCGCATCGTGGCCCCCGTAGTGAGTCAGACTGTGGTGTGTGGGGCTGCCAGATGATTAGTAGGGTTGCACATCATGCATCCAAGGGCGCCTCTACATCAGCCGTTGCAAGAGGCATCCTGTCATCTTGCTCAGTAAACACTGTCAATTACAGATTGGGCTTGAGATGCAGCGAAACCAGTGTTACTATATTGGGCTCACCCCATAAGAAAGGAAAAGTGGTAAACTTATGAAAACGGGTTATATTTAAGCCAAAATCAAAGACAATGGAAATAAACACTGTCATGTTTCCACTCCCTTAACTTGCCGCCAGTCAACCCATGTGCGCTTGGTGGGGTCGCCTTGAGCGATGCTAATCCCACCTGCCTCCATAAAATAAGGCTGTTCTTACACAGATGAAAAGGAGCTAGCATTCGGATTGAGTTTGCAAGAGAATGGCAGCACTTGATTCCGTGCGAGGCAGCCATTTTACGCCTCCCCCACGCGCGCCAGTAGGCAGACATCTCCATTCTCCACCTTGTACTCTTGTGGCAACAACATCTGCCTCCGGTTGCCCACGGGCAGTTCTCACTTCGCTCATTCTTTATTGGCTGGCGCATGCCAGGCTAATAGCCTGGTGCCCACTAGCCATGATTAGGAAAGACAATAAAAAAGTACAGCTTGGTTAGGAGGCGGTTAACAATCTTCTGTCATCCGGAGTGGCATGAGATGATTAGCGTGCCGGCGTATCCCAAGCGGTGATCCCTTCCAGCTACAAAACAGTTCCAGAGCTTTAATGTAATTGCCATCGAGTGGGATTAACATTATAATCAAGATCCCTGAAATTGAGAGTGGCTTGCGTTTCCCATCCTCCATATTGAAAATATGTTAGCGGTTTGGCGGTCGTTAGCTCAAGGCGGGGTTCGGATGGAATGGGTTGATCATCAGAGTCTATCACAGTGCACCGGCAGGCCAGGGCCCTACCCGGGTAGGGAAAATAGCGTACAGCGTCAAATGTATAAGAGAACAACATGAAAGTGCTCTACCCAGCGTGCACAGGGAAACTATGTGTTCCGGCCTTCCATATTGTGTCGGCGGCTTATGCATTTGTAGGCAAGGCCCTTTTTAGGACCCCCAAACACATTAACAAAACCCATTTGGTAGCATTGCCTTTTGTAGTGTTATCAACCAGCTTTGCTATTATCATGGCAAAAACACAAAAAAATAATAACTTCTGTTGCCCATGTTTCCAAGTACTGTTTCTGCGCCCGGCAGAAAAGAGGACGGGATTTGCCAGCAATGCCGCACCCTGCCCATGCCACTACTAGACAAGCTATTTGTGGAGTTGTGCTGTCCTAGGCAGAGTGCTCTATGGGATGTGTTGCCCCAATGTCGAGGGCCGCGATGCTTACCCTTTCTGCAAAGGGAATGTCCTATCCACGCGAGACGATGGCATCTCTTGAATGTGTCAGTGGTCCCTGCAGCCCATCACTTTTGGTGTGACTGGAAGGATCCATCCTTATTGCCAGGGGTGGTGGTGGACTCAAACAAGCAAATCTGAAAGAAAATTGCATCGTAGGTGTCCATTCATGAAGAATGCCCCTGATGTGTAATATGATAAAGATGTGTTATTTATATAGCGCCTTATTCCAAAGCGCTTTACAGAGCACATATTTACATACAATATCACCCAACCGAAATTGGAACTCATTTATCGATCTCGGAAGGATGAAAGGCTGAGTTGGCCTTCAAAATCTGCGACCTGCAGATCACGCTCAGATCGCGGCAGCGAGCACTCAACCCGCTGAGCTATCTTACCGGCTCTTAATATGTAAGAAGTTGTGAGCAAAAACACATTTGGTCTGTTTCACAGAGTGTTTTTCAATGGGATTGCCCTGTCATACCGTGCTTCTGTGAATCCGGTCTAGTATGTCTTGCTATTGCTTGTGGCTATCCTAAGCAGAAAAGTTGTGAAGGATACAATTAACAGTGGAAAATGCTTGTGTTGCTTCTCCTGAAAATGATGGCTGCACAGGGTTAAAAGTCTTAGAGGTATGGGTTTATAATAATGTCCGATGTAAGGCTTATTAAATGACCAAAGGTCTGTGATGTTGCCGTGAATTTAAGTCCAAGACAGCAGGAAATACAGTAACCTCAACTTCACCACCCACAAGAACAAACAGCGCAACTGTCTATGCCTTGCATTTAGACATGAACATGGACCTTATTGTTTGCCACACTGACATGATGGATGATGGAACATTCCATTAATCAGAACCAAGTCATCTGCTCGAGGCAGCAACTGAAACCAGTGGTGTTGCTAGGTCTGGAAAAGACCTGGGGTTACGCTAATGTTGGGACTGTCGGGACTGGGGGCTAGCTAGCCTTTTGGTTGTAGCTCCTGAGATTCTATCCGGGGCTACAACCAAAAGACCAGGGGCTATAGTCCCCTTAGCCCCACCCTAGCAACGCCTCTGACTGAAACCATTGTCTTTCCGCCTCTCGTGCCATTACAGGAAGGGACACAGAACATATTCAAATCAGGCTTCCTCCACCCCAAGCTGCTCGCTTGCATTGCTTGGCCAGGAGGACACAAGTGGCCATGTTTTGGCCTCTTACACCTCATCCGTTATGTGGTTCTTGGGGCTCTAGGCCCATCAAACTCAATGCTGTGTCCATCATTCACTGTTCAGTGCTTCACAGTGCTTTGCCGACAAATCTGTCTGTTTTGAAATTGTCAACAGAGGGCTTTTTTTGGCGACAGTTCGGATGAATTCGAAGTTCGTAATCGGTGTGACTTCACTCAGGGCGCTTGAACCCAGAGCAACAAAGAATGCTTGTTCTAGACCGGGGCATCATTGTTGCACAAACGGGACTGCTGGACCTAGTTTCCTAAGGTCTCGCGATCATCTTAAAACAGAAATGAACAGGTGTTGCATCTGAAACACTGTGGGCCTAATTGACAGAGCGTTTTGCAATGGAGTTTTTCCATTATACAACGCTTCTGTGAATTAGGCCCTGTGTGTGTTTTACTGGGGTCTACGTCTCTGAATTTTTCGACCCTCCGGCCGGTGCACTCTATAAAAAAAACAAAAATGCGTAGCCTGACTTTCCCAGCCGTGGGGAGAATGTTATAGGACCTTTTCTCTGTGAACTGCGCCCCTCGCTCGCCTTCGACAACAAGCGTTTCTGACGATCAAAGCCTTGCGTTTTGTGCTGTTATTGTTGACAGTGCCTGGTGTGTCGCCCACTCCTGCTGTGGCAGGGCCGAGGCCTTCGGCGCAGCCTGGAATTTCTGCTGGCAGGCTGTGTGGCGGAGGCAGGGCAGGGGACGAACAGGCGGAGCCCTTCCTCTGGGATGGCTACCGCTGGCACCGTGCCTGGGCGCGGATTGATTTCGGCTGCTGGGCCTCACAGCGTGAGCCGCGGAAGCGCATGAGTAAGATCGATGGGCGCGCGCTGGTTTCTGTCAGCTGAACACGACGGTGGTTGGGTGATGTGGGAATGCTTCCCTCCACGGCTGAGCTTTCACTCAAAGTCTTTGAATGGGTGGAGGTACTGGCAGGGATGGGGTGACCATGGCACATCACCTGCAGAAAAACAAATACAGCCCTCGCTTTAAGATGTAGTGCAAAACAGCTCACCAGTGTTACCACTCCAATGAAGCACCCGGATTGACTTACTGACTAGTGACAGTGGTAAACACGTGCTAGTTTAAATACCGCCGAGTTGTTAGGGAAAAACACCAGCTTTTTATGGGTTGAGATTGCATGCGATATATATTTTGCATTAGGTACATAGCATGCAAAGGATAGCCAGTGCTGGGGACAGGGAGGAACCCTGCAGCTAAAAAAGAGGGGGCCAGTAACCTGTGCCCAAGGAGGGCAGGATAAGCAAGGAGAGGGAGCAGGACAAAGAGCAAAATGGCTGGCAGAGCTCAGCCAGGGTTAGGTTAAACAGACTCCTGGATCCAGGCAGGATGAGGGGCTAGGTGGGAGCAACACCTTTGGCAAGTCAGCAAAGAAGTGCGAAGCAACCAGTGGGAGGGAACCAGGATACCTCAAGTAGGAAACAAAGAAGCACCCCCAGGTGCAAGATGCCGTCGGTGCCAGTGGGTCGGGGACTGTACACAGCTCCCACACAGACAGCCCAGGACCTGTCCCTGGGACAATATAAGGGGCTGCAGGAGCAGCCAGGAAGCAGAATCAGTTTGGGCGTCTGCACATAGCACCAAACCAGTATCCTGCATACGCAGTTTACTTTTTCTTTTCCCAAAGACCCTCCCACCCAAGAAAAGCGAAAAAAAAAGAAGGAAAAGAGATAACGGGGCCCACATCATCGTGGGACCAAGAAGGTGCCACAGGCCTGAGGGCGCAACCTCTTGACCTTGTGCCCAAAAGTACACATTATCTATTGTTATTATGATTGTTTTGTTTTTTTATTACATAATGATGTGCAATAAAATCCCACAACCTTTTATTGCCAACACGCAACCAATGTTTTGTGTGATACATGGAGGAGGGTACAACGGACTCAGCCACCAACCTCATTGTCCACCGGTTATGACTTTAATGCACCATATCCACCCCACACCCATAATGAGAGCCGGAGGGCCTGATTTACAAAAGTGTTTTAAAATGGCACAATCCCATTGGAAAACGCTTTGTAAATCCAGGCTCTATGCAGTCAGTGCACACAAACTCTGGGTAGGGAGCAGTGGTGGAAATGGAAAAAATGTGTAGGGAGATCCCACAAGGGCCGGTGTGCAGGCAGAGTTTGGAGGAGGGGGGTAGAGTTCCAAGGAGCTGGAGCTCAATTAGGAAAACCCACAGGTCTGCTGAGGGTTTTCTGTGACATAGGTAGGGGGCGGAGTCAGAAGAGCCTTCAAACTGATTCTTCGGCAGGAACTTCTGCAACTTAACATTCAAACTAAAAAAAGAAAAACGAAAAATACGCCCCCCTCACTCCATTCCATAGCTTAACCAGAGGTCTATTTGGGGCTGAGGCTGGCTGGATTCCCGAGATCCGGCTACATATCTGATCCGGCGAGACCTGGCCCAATAGCCAGCGTTGATAGGGAGTAAATGTAAGTTAGTGTTTTGATGACAACAAAAGGGGGATATTAGGGTTACCATTTATGATTGTCTACATAACAGTTCAATTGAATTTGGAGAAAGGAGGGGTGCTGGGATGCATATTCAGATGTAGAGGCTTACTGATGAGGAACTTTGTGTTACCACTCTAGACATCACTGGTTACACTTAATCGTGAGAGTTGTCCACATTTTAGAGGCTCTAAATTTCAGCACAATACCAACATTTGTGATAAAGCCAAGTAAATAGGTGAGCCCTTGGTGTAAATCTGGATGAGATTCATAAAATGTGGCCATCGGTCACCTTCACCATTTTGATGCCTTGCGTACTAACTAATGAATATATGAACTTTTTACGCATGGGCGAACCCACACCATGTTTCCAGGTGTTGATTTGTGCTGCCAACAGCGGCCTTAGATCTATGGCTGAACATAGGGGCTCAGCCAATTAAAGTCTCGGGCTGAATTATAGAATTATTTCAACCACTCACAGCCATCTACACTTTTAAAGGAAGTTTTAGGCTTCATGAAAGGAACAAGCGTGTTTCCTGTTCCTTTGTGGGTTTTGCCAGGCTATGAAGGAAGGTGTTATACAGGGAAACCCAACAACTGGAAGTCGTTGCTGCATTTTGAGGAGTTTTTGCAGTAGTATTTGGACTTTGGTGTTTATTTTTGTGTTATTTTCTGAGATTGTGTTGTCTATTTTTATGCCCTCAAATCTGCTTAGAGTGTTCAGTGTATTGTTAGTTTCCCCCCTGATAAAAAAGCAACAAAAAATTGTTCTTTTTCGGCAAACAAATTGCTCCTGCTTCCATTCGATTGCTTAATAAATCTCAAAAAACAAAAAAATTGTTTCCACTTTTCCACTTTCCCACAGCATGTTTGTTGCTGTGATAGTCCCCTCAAGTGTTTCCCTGTTTTTCATTTTTGGTTTGTCTGTAGAGCTCTAGAGAGAATTGTTTTGTATCATGTTTTGTTCATTGTGTGCGGTTCTTTGGATCTTTTTGGTTCTCTGCTTCTCGCCATCTCTGGTTCTATTAGGAAGGGAATGGGAGGAGAGGAGAGGGAGTTGCATTTCTCCTACCAGGAGGATGTTTATTCCCCCATGAGTGAAGAATATGATGGGAACGGTCTGCTGTTTGTTGGTGCTTGTTTATGGGCACAGGCCACACATTGCCTAGCTTCTGAGTTGGTGGGTGAGACCGAAGAACTGTGTGAGGGCTCAGGAGAACTAGGAGTGGAGGAGGTGGAGACAGCTATCAGAGGAAGCCTTGTTGAGCACTTTGATAGAGGAGGTCTGCCCTCTACTATAAACTAACCCTTTGGCACGCAATGCAGTGTATATGGTCGAGGCTCCTATGGATGCATGATCTATGCTGGATCAGGCGGGAACCTGAAGGTCATGTGGGATGAATACAGTGGCATGCTCCCAAAGTGGTAGGGAGGACCAGTCACTGAAAGCAGCATGGAATTTAGTGAGACAGTTCTTGACAGGATGGGAGACATTGCAGAGGAGAAAGTGGCCTTCGCCCAGTATGGCAAGGGTTAAAGCGGAAGGAGAGGTTATTAAGGAGAAGCCTCATGAGCAGACAGACCTATGGTAGTGCCGCAGCTTGCAGAGGAGTTGCAAGGGTGTTGCAAGGGGAGGAGAGGGATGAGGATGTAGAGGTGGAAAAACCTTGCCGTCTGCCTTCCATGGCAGAGAGGGCAATGGGAGGCAGAGGGTCCCAGCGAGCATAAGCCTCTCATCAAAACAGTACTCGTGGTCCTGGCAGTTGCAGTATTTTGACCTGCCAATGGGAAAGACGATAAAGGGCGTATGTGTTCATCTGCACAGTGGAGGTCTGCAGCAAGCAAGTAGGTAGGGGAAAAAGCAAGGGCCACTCCCTGAGCATGTGCTATAACATTCAGCCACACCACCATAAGAGTAACTGTGGAAAATAGTCCCCCACCACAACTGACCTCAACTGTGACCTGGTTGCCATACGACCACTTCCAGTGGCGACAATGGAGGTCCTACTGCCTCCCAGGGCCAAGGTGCAGCGTAATATCATCTTCATGCACACCGTGCCATGCAGCAAGGAACTCCCGAACATGTTCACCAATCACTGGCTATGGCACCGGAGACAGGGGAATGCAGCAGACCTCTGTGGTGGCACTGTGCTAATAAGTGCCTGGAGGCAACATGCACTGATAGCTCCTGTATATGGAAAGACTCCACGGGACCTGGCGATGTGGCATGCAAGCATCTACCGCCTCTAAGATGTGGGCAGCTGGACTCGATGACAACTCAGCTTGTCATGCAGAAGCATTTGATGCAGGCCCATCCTTCTCTACTTTAGGTGACTGCGCAGGAGGTAAGGAATGAGGTAGCCATAGTGCACTGACATTCCTCTCAGGAAAACTACCCAAACTTGAGAGCTTCACGACTTTGTGCAAGAGCCGGTGAATGTTATTGGATGACTGCACTCTGTGGATGAGTCCATTAACTTTTTATGTATGTCCATCTCTTTGGGAGCAGCCAAAACCTTAGAGGTAGCAGTCTTTCGTGTGAGAGTACAACAACTTCAGGGGTATTGGTGCTCTGCGAGAAAGCCTTAGAACTTAAAGGAATGTCTGCACTCTCTGGGGGAGCACAGGAAGTTTTGGACAAATGGCACCTGCAATCTGGACAGTGGTATGACCCACAATTGGTATAGGCACAAAAGGCAATCCAATTTTGTCATCAGCAAGTCAGCAACTGGTCATAGCCTCTCAGTCACATCTACAGCTATCAGTTTACCCAACCACATGCACCACAAAACAACTCAACTGCACTCTTTGGTGTCTAACATGTTCCAGGTAACAATTTATCGTCATACAAAAACCATATAGAGACGTGGAGCCAAATTAACGACGTGGTGACCAGGCTCCTCACACAACAATGAAGGACACTCATACAACAAAAGATCACCTCACGTCTTTGGTTACCCCTTAAGGTGTCCCCTAGGCCAGAGATACCTCGTGCTTTATAGCTAACAGATACTAAGTTGACACATTATTTATATATCACTATTTTATTAAATCAACATCACATATCTTTATAACATTTTATAAAACACCTTTTCTAAAAATACAATAATTCCTAAAAATCCTATTACAAACATGTCTCATAAGAACCATACCCATAAATAAAGCAACCTGTGTTGTGCTTAATTCTGTGACATCCTACCTATACAAAGCTAAGTGTTGTATAATATTTTGAAGGAGAACACTCTGCCTCTAGACACACAATGGTCGGTAGCTATCTGGTTCCTTATAAGTAAAGGAGACCACCGATAACATCTAGCATTGGTTCTATACAATTCTACCCCAACTAGTGCTACCCGGGGGTGAAGACCAAATAAATTTATACTTTTTGTATTGTATCGTCACAAAATCACAATACCATAATTGCCCAACATGTTTCGTTCAACAATCCTGTTCACCACAATGTTAAAGAACTTCGTCAGGGGGACCATCTGTACCCTTCAACCTTCTCACTTCTTTTTATGGTTGGTTCAATCCTGCCCAACCCTTCGCTATAAAGGATGCTCTCAAGCTATAGCTTATTTTACAATATTTCTTTCTTAACCGTGTTGTGCTTTCACAGAGTCACTCGACACCGGTATATTCAAGGGGAGAGTCCAAGCAATTATGCGGGACTACTCAATTTCTGATGTCTGTATACTGTATACTGACAAGGAGTTCGCAAAAAACTGATGTCAGTGCGGCACCGCTCTTATTTGTAACTATTTCCTTAGTTCACGAAGCTGGCTTCCTTGCTTCTGCATTCGGGGTCAGACTCCCTCGAGCTCACTTCGGCATAGACACTATAACGTTCTGTTTTTATCGTCCTGTGTTACGCTCAAAAAGAGAGTCCGTTATCTGTAGCTTGTGGCAATCCTCTCGCTGTCCTGCTACAACGTCATCCTTAGATCTGGTGGTGTTGTCAATGGGGACCATGTGTTCAATACTCCTCCACAATGATTATTTTTATGCAGGTCAATTGTTGAGCATGCTTCTCCTGCAGTTAGAGACAATACACCCAGCTGCAGTGTAGAGTCACTCAGACTGCACAGTTGTGGGTGAAGGGAGGCAGCCAAGAAGCTCTACTAAGTGCCACTGGCCAGAAAGCATGCTTGCTGTACTAATACTACACCCGTTCATCATTGCATCTCACAGGTCTAGTAAATGGGCAACAGGCATCTATCCAGAGGATGGTCTGCTGTCTGTTCCCATTGATGACCTCTCTGTATTCTCGTTGCCAGAATCACTGAAAAGTGTGTTCTGCAGAAACTCCTCCATGCACTTTGTACGCACGCTGCTCACAATGCTTTCAAATGATGTCAGCGATTCACTGCCCGTGGATGCTGCCAGTCATGATCTTGGCATTCCTGGGTGTAGTTGGCAACATGTAGGCTGGTTGGCGTTCTTGCTGCTACCTTCATTCATTCCCCAATTAACCTTGCAAGTGCTACACCAATGCATCCTTGCACATTTGCACAATGTATATTTTCTGCAAATCCTACTTTCCAGCACAGTGCATGCAGTTGAAAAGTGGTCACTTTCACCTTGAAACATGGGTCCATGAAGGAATCCAGCAAGTATTCAATGTACCTTTATACCCTACGACCGCAGGGCACCCGGGAAGGTTAACAGCAGTTCCCACAACAGCGGTGCCACATTATTATCACATGCCAAGACACAGGGCATTGACAGGTTGGTGAGGTTCTGCTCAAGCAGGAACACAGCAGGCAACGTTCACTGAGGGATGCATACAATGATTAACCCACTTGGTGGCATGCTCATAGGGTTGGTATTTGTTGAAAGTTACGACTCTCGGGCACATTCTTAAAGACTTTGCCTCACTCTGGCCTATAACTTGAGCGCTTGGCCATTGCCAGCCGATCAAGCCAACCTCAGCGGTTGTTATTTATGCTTGGAACAAAAAATGCAAACTGTAGGCACATTTAAAGATTCGGATCATTGGGCAATCATAGAGAGGTTTTTAACCAGATGTTTACTGTTTCATTGGCAGACCTCCCACCATGTTGCATGTGGAATATGCAACATGATGCACATTCCATATTGTGCAGACTGTGTAATGACAAAATGCAATGTTCCTATTGCCAGGTATATGCCATCATTTGATTATCAACTATTATAGCACTATCACACACTGGTATATGTTTGCTTTTGTATTTCCATTGTTTTTTTTTCTTCCGTGTGTGCCCCAAATCTATGGGCTACATGCATACGATGTTTGCACGAGACATTGGGGTTTTGCTTTCACCTGGCTACCACACATGCATTCTGATCTACACGTAAGCGTGCTTTGCCTGAATTCCCGATCAATGTTTGTAAAAGGCTGTGCTCATTTATTGTTAATTGGCACTTTATTGCGACTCTGAATGAGTGATAAGTAAAATCTAACAATACTTGTATTTTTTTCTGCTATCATTTTCCTAATTTGTAGCCCAGTGGTTTTTGGAACATTGTTGGAATTAAACAAAACATGAAGAATCGGTCTCCATCCATTTTTAAGTAAAACAATTCTTGTCAGTCTTTGGGAGTGTTACCTCCTTGGAGAGTAGCATCATTTCTGGTGCGTTCTCCAGATGGCATCCCTTTCCTCCGCCCACAGTACTCACTCTAGCTCAGTGAGTTAAATCTGAGGGGGAGGGGGCGCGCACCCCACTATAATCGTTATTCAGTTGCAATCAGGACACACAGTTTTTGATGTTGTGGATCTCCTTCCTTGCTACTTCCTCAAAAGCCTGTCAGCCCCTCCTGCGACTGCGACCAGATTGGACAAGAGTCAGGGACTCAGGGGAGGGCCATCCTCACTGTCAAATGTCTGCGGCATGTGCATTTAATGTGCTATGTGGTCTCAGCCTCTTCTTCTCTCTCTCTCTCTCTCTCTCTCTCTCTCTCTCTCTCTCTCTCTCTTTCAACCCTAGAAAAACCTCCAATTCTAACCTCCCAGGGCAGATAGCAGCAAAGGCATAAGGGAGAGCCAGAGGTTATGCCTAGGGGTAGCTATGCCCCCCTCCTTTCAACCAAAAACATGCCTTGCAATTGTTCTTGTGTCAAAATCAGCATCTTAAGGTGGAGGAGAGGAGAAGTCTCCTTCGCTTGGTCATGACGTCATAGTGAGGAAATCAACCATCTGCACAATGGGTGTGCTCTCGCCTGGGCTTTCTTGAAATTTTAAATGAAATTGAATTATGGTGGAGCAGCCTCTGGAAAATGTGTAGGGCTAATCCGCACATATTTTCCTATGTTCATTGCATGACATGCACCTAGACCTGTGTACTCTGGGTGGACACAGCCTACAGGCACAGCCCCCCCTGTCATATTTAGTTGGAAGTTGGAATATGACAGCCAAGAGTACAACAAGGCATGTGAGAAGGGGGAAGGCAAATCTTTCCTCCTGCCATGGCCAGCCTAATTAACTAACAAAGGCTCCATAGATCTGCACTGTCCTTTTGTGTAAGCACTGCAGATGGTGGCATTAATTAACATAAGTAACACACTAACAGAGTATACTTCAAACACGCCCACAAGGGGCCTGGCTGCAGAGTTTAACAAAAGATACAGGAAACCCCAGGACTTTTGAGATACACTGTGTTAACCTCAAACCCGCCTCTCAGTATCAAGGGCAGTGACCTGTCATGTATGGGACTATGTATTTACAGTATTTATCCCAGCAAGTGGACACCATTCAGAAGGTACTAGTATGTGGTTTGGCAGAGACTGCAAGTCTTGTCCCTCCGTAGCTTCAAGGGAGACTTGCTGCTTTAATCAGGAACCACAGAAAACTCAATTAACCAGAGAGACACTTTGATCCACAACAGACAGGAAGATGGATGGGACTTAGTATTACATGTTTTCATCCCTTTACCTATTCTGTTGCAAAGCACTCTGGTTATGACCTCACGCATAACAGAAGATTGTTGGTGGGGACCCAGGATTGGCTCCTTAAGGTAGGCATAGCCTGCACCAGTCACTAGGACCCATTTGGCAATAAAAGAGTGCTGAGCACCTCTTTTGGGCAGATCATCTGAAGACTTTGCAAGGAGTAACAAGAAGAACTTAGCACTGGACTCTGGCTGAAGTTACATGCTGCCTTACAGCTTCCGCCAGTGACGGAAGGCCAGGATTTCTAAAGAGCGAAGCAAGATCCTTCCGCTAAACATCTCAGAGGGAAGAGAGGGAGATACTGAATTCAGAGGACCCTCCAGCAGCTCCAAGACCGGTACCCAGGCAGCACAGAGTGTGCCCTGCTAGGCTCTGCAATCACGATTTCTAGGTGGGAAGTGCCAGAAAGTTTGTGAACCAAACCAAGGACAAGGCAGTTGCCTACAACACTCTCCTCAACTTTGGGCTGTCCTCCTTAAAGGATGACACAAGCCCAGTGAAGAAGCTAGGAGGAGTGCAAGCCAAGCATCAAACAGCATCTGCCTTAAAGGACATTTTCAAGTCAGTCGAGCTCATCGAGCTGCAACCGACTGCACCGCTAACTGTCGTCACGCCGCAGTCACTAATGTCATCCGAGATGCAGCAACCAGTGCTTCAGACCCGGCAACCAGGACTGAGACAATGATTCCTGATGCTGAGCCACTGCGCAGGCCAGCCTGCAGCCATCCACCCAGCCTTGTTCGCCTAACTCCCTGCTGCCTGATACCCACAGCTGTCTCCTGTCTTGAACTCTGTCAAAGGAGCTGCAAAGAGTCCTGAAACCGAATCGACCCTGTTGAGCACCAAGAACCTCTACAAGCGCAAGGTACATTGTGGTTCTGTCGCCCTGTTCCTTCTCCGACGGCCGCTAGTGACATTTTACAACCCATTGCTCCCTTTGTGCTGAAACTAAGTATCCTTGAACTATTGTGATTAATTACTTTACCAACTACCCTCCTGTCATATCCAGAGTGCATCCCGTTTCCTTCTTGAAACTGTCTGTCCTCTGCATTCCTTTACAGAGTGGATTGTCTTTTGTAGTGTGCTAGAACTGTCTGTTGAATAATAAGAAAATAGATATCTGTATACAACCATGACTGGACAGTCCCTTTTATCATTGGGTAATACATGTTTTTTTTTTTCTGTGTTGCAACTAACCAATGATCTACGACCTTGCAGAGATAAGCCTGCCATTCCGTCCACGTTACCAAAATTGGACAAAGAGGTTTATAATTTGCTCGTGTTTCCAATCTCTTCGGATCCCTTCTGGTGTAGTAAAGGTGTGGGGCTGATTGATGGTTTAGAAACCGAAATTCATCCCTGTTCCACTGGGTCCCCTGGAAGTTGATTCGTCACACTCATCCCTACCTTGTCTGTCCTCAGGCCCTGCCTTGCTGATTGCATTTGCAGGGGAGCAAGGTCATAAAAGTGAGCAGGTTCTCTCTCCACTTGGGGCACTAGACTCAAACTGGATGACAGTTACCGCAGGGGCTCTGATGGTGGGCGCATTATGTTGCTGCGGTAACTCATGCAGCTAGAAGCATGCATGGCGTGCGGATGGTGGAGAAAGCCAAAGTCAGCTGCCAGGTTTTTCCACATTTTTGTCTTGAATTTTAAGGTAAAATGCGAAGTGAGACGGTTGCAAAATGTTCCAGTACTAATATGCATGTGATCTGTTGAATGGAAATTGCATCTTGGATTGAAATACCTTATTGGGGTTCCTAAGCTCATCCGGCACACACTAACAAGAGAACGAGGAGCATTAAACCACGCGTTGCCCCTTTTGCTTGGATCACATTTTTGTGACCCGCTGTCCTATCCCTTTGTTGTCTGTCTGGTTGCTGCAGGTGCAGATGGTGGGAGAGCTGAAGCTGCAGTTTAGCCACATTTGCCAATGTGCATGCAACGAATGGGAGGGCCAAAGATGGGGGCGTTAACTCACTATAAAAGTGGGGGCTATGTATTGGCTGACACTAAATGGCTCATTGCCTTTGCAGTTCACTTTGACCTGAAGGTGATGTTGGACCTGTCTGCTCTGTTAAGCCGTCACTTTAAAGTGCCTTTTCATCAAGTTTGACTTGATGGACCGTGGAGGCAGTAATCAGATGTTTTCTAAATACTGTTTTGTCTTATATGTTCGAAAGGTGGATCCGAAGAGGGGTGCCCATTGGAGTTACTGGGAGGAGTCATCAAGGCACACAGCAGGGTGACACGGTGAATGTAATGAGACGCTGTCTGGTGGTGGAATTGGGCACACTTTCTCCAAACATATATTCATATAGTCATATGGAGCCAAAGCAGTTCCAAAGAGCAGCTACATAATGTCTGCAAGCATGGCCTGATCGGCTCCATTAAGAGCAATCTGGTACACTGTGACAATTCGTTTTCTCTTGATCAATCTCTCTTTCCTGATCATCGGAGCAGATTGAAGTCGTTTTTTCGCAATGATATGTAGTTTGCTGAGAGAGGTTAAAAACTGGCCGAGCTCCCAATCCCTGATTGTCCCCTTTATGCCCCCAGACCTATTTCCTGTGCAAGACTTCTCCTCATTGCCTCATTTTCCACCATATTTTCTTTGGGGCGGGTGGATTCCCCTGTGCTTCTGAACTCCTTACTCGCCTGTTCCTACATGTTTCCTCCTTTTTCTTTCATGGCAGTTTTGGGGGACACCCCTTTGCCCCCCCACTCCACCTGGTCCCCCAACTCCTTCCACACCCCGTCAACGATGATGCCTTTCGACTCCGACGTAACATTCTCGACTCCTCTCCGTGCGGTTTTCTATGTACCGATCAACGCGCAGCGCAGCGGCCTGCCTTGCCGCCACCTTCCTGTTCCCTGAAGCTGACCCTTGCAAATCCGGAAGTTGAGGAAGTTGTAATGGCTTTCTGAAGTACTTATGTGAATAAGTTAGATGCAGGTCTACATAGACCCTTCATAGAAAAAGAGTAGTCCCATGTAAGCATTATAGCCAACTCCCTCCCTTTGTCCTGCCTAAATATTGTCTGTTAAACATTGTTCTTTCAAAGAATTCCTGCAATGCTTGAATCAACACTTGTTCTATTTTTTACTGTGTGTCTGCCTGCTGTTAGTCTCCCAGCTGGGAGTCTGCCTGCTGGGAGTCTGCCTGCTGGAGATTGTGGCAATAATTGCACTGGTATAATAAATAATTGAACCTGACATTTTGGGTTGTAGTCAAACTTATTCAAAGAAATAGTTTCTGATGACCCCACTATTGCTAAATGTCTACACAACTAGTTTGTGTATCATTTTCCTTGCCATTTGATGTTTCGAGTCTCCGCTATGAATTCATTTTACTAGGGATATACAAACTGGCTCGAAAAAGATTTTAGCCAATCTAAACAATGGTGGTTGGACTCGGCTTGAAAGGTTTGAACCATTAGTAGCTGAGGCTAACTAAACATGCTTTGAGTATTTGAACCAAAATGTGAGCCATTCCTATGGATAGCAGTATTTGATATTTAAACTCAGCTTGAATACAGCTCTTTGGTAATACTGAATTCTAGGATAATTGAACATTATATTTTGAAATTCAGAGTTACCGGTGGCTAAGAAAATGGCACAACAGGGATCTGAAAATGAAAGCAAATGAAAAAAGTAAAAATAATGTCTTTTTCTATTTGCATTCATTTTTAGAAATGTGCATATCATGTTATCCCCATGGTGACGTGGCATTTTGTGGGGCAGCGCAGCAGCCCAAATTATGTGTTGGCCAGTCTTTGGCATAGATTAGTGTTGGCACAAAGTTCCTTGAAAGCGCCAAGGACGGGTATGCTTCTACTTTTTGCATAGACTTGCATAACAGCCTGGCACTTGAGGGGTGAAACTAATGTACGACAGACGGCCAGCACTCACATGGGGGCTGGGAGTGCATTTCACAATGGCTTCGTGGAACGTTACTGAAAGGCATTCCTATCTCTACTTGAAGGGTAGCAATGCAAGTGGGACGTCAGTGGTTTATGTGGCTGCCGTTTCATTTAAAGGAAACTGCATTGAGAACCCCATTACACCTGTCCTAAAGCGGCTCATGGCAAAGTGGTTATTTCTGTTCAGTTCCTGGACCATTCCATTAGGAGATTCGGGGTGACCTTTGAAATGCACACGCATTCCCCTTTGTTGCATACATGTGCAAAGAGGGTGGCAAAAGACATCTGAATGTGTGCATTTTATGATGGGCAAAAAAAGTCCACAAAGGTGAGCAGAGCATTTCAGGGGGCTGTGGAGCAGCAGAAAGCATGTGCTGGCAACCCCCCCCCTCCCCATTCGTATCTTTGTGTCAGGAGCACACTGCCAACACTAATGTATGACAGGCTTGCAGCACCCACGTGCGTGCTGGGGACGCATTTCACAGGGATTGGCCCTTAAAGGACCCATCATTGTGAAATGCTAAAATGGAGGAAAAAAAAAAAAAACATTTCTATCCCTGTTTGAGGGATCACTGCTGTTGCATTTACAAGACAATGGATGGCAATGGTGGCAATGTCCCTGTCATACATTACGCATGCCCCTCTGCCGATTCCAAACAGGTGCAAGTTAATGAGGACATTTTCTGAACATCTCAAAGAGTATTCCACTTGAGGATTTGAGATGTGCTTTCAAAAACAGCGAAACACCCCATTATTGGCATGTGCAGTGGGGTAAAAAGGGTGATACACACATTCAGCTGCCCTTTGAGAACAAGGCACACTTTTTGGGGGGGGTACAAGTGCTGACCTGCAGAATGGCTCGAATGAGCTCAAAGTAATTGTCGCTTAATCGAACATTTCTGAATTCGCTATGGAGGCTCGAATGGCTCAAGCTGCTTCCAACCTTTTCTCTGAAGCTACAAACCGGGATTTGAGAGCTGCGCGTTAATACTCACCCATCCCCACGTTTAATGCCCTCCTTCCCAGCGTACAACCATCAGACAGAAAGGGGTCTTTCCACGGCAGTTTCCAGCTCTGTGTAATGGGGTGTTGTATTGTCATTGCCCAGAAGCTGCCATTGCTTGAAATCCTTGCTTACAACACTAAGGGGCTGATTCATGGAATTTGTGCGCCAAAAAACGGGGATTTGTGCGCCATTCTGACCGGAAATCCCTGTTTAACAAATGGGGATTTACTGGCAGAATGGCGCACAAATCCCTGTTTTTCGGCACACAAATTCCATGAATCAGCCCCTATGAGTTTGGTGGTATTTGGCTGCAAATCCGCACAGATACCACCAAACTGAATTACCATTACCGCCATTTTGGCTGACGGAATTACCGCCAGATGGCAGTGTCGGTGTAAATCCCCATTTGTGTATGAGTCCATAGGACTCTATGAGGCTTTTTTGGCAGAATTACTGCAGCGGTCATTCCGCTTCGGTAATTCTGCTGATTTTTCGGCAGAGAGTTGAAGAATATTTACCTCCAGGATTTTGCTAGAGGTAAATCCTCAACTCCAGGACCATACCTGTAATATGGCGCAGTGGGAAATGTGGCAGTAATTCTGTTGTCGCCAATTTCTTCCCGCTCCGCCTTACTTGCAAGGAGGCCCAAAGTGGAATGGAATGCCTTCCTTTTCAGTGCACCTGATCACCTGGATGTTCTGGCTGCTCAATAACTCCTGGTCCAGAACCCGCATACCACACTAATGCTAATTGGCTCAGCCGTCAACATTTGGCCATAGAAAATCTATTTACATTCACTGCTGTCACCAGTTAATAAGAGGTCGTTTGGACTGGACACATTTAATTTGCCAAAACGAAAAAAAAATTTGCTTTGTAATCGCTTTGCTGACAAGTCGCAAAGCACCTCTTTTTTTTTGCCATATTCCTCATTAAATAAAGTTTCAACCAGACTACACATTTGAAAAAAAGTACATGACATTTTTTACCAAATCGAGTTGTTTTTTTTAACATACAGAATATTGAAAAATAAAAGATGTATGTATTTTAATTACTATATTCACTGAGGTATAACAATTTGAAAATATTCCCACATTTGCATTGAGGATACAGCACGTTTTCAGAGTTTCCAAATGGTGCACCAGTTGGCATTCACAGACAGACACTTCACCCATCCCTCTGCCTGGCCTACACCATCAAGAGAAGGTGCCTGGTTTGCTAATAGAAGCCTGGAAGCTGACCCATAATGTTTCCTGCATCTTTGCCTAAATATCCCACCTACCTGGAAAGATGCGCCCATGAGATGGACTGCCAGGTGTGCAAAACACAGAGTGTATGAATAGCACTGAGCCGACTTCACTGAGTCTGAGGAGCTCGAATTACAATTCCAAAACACATGCGCTGATTAATACAATGACAGCAGTGGGAATTATCACACATCCATGTATAGCTGATAGAAAAAAAAGTGGCGTATAGCCCCTCCTATTTTATGTGATTTAAGATTTTTTTGTGTTTTAAAATGAAACGTATCTTATCCATACCAACTGGTGATGCAATCGAAACAGGGTATATATATATTTTAGGAATGACCTTGTATGAAAGTTGTACTCCTTCTAACCGCCTTCTGTTGCAAGTTGTCACGTAAAATGGCACAAATGGTCAAAATTATGCGTCTGCTTTCCCTCGTCTCTGCATTTAAGTCAGGATTCCATAGACGAAGCAGGGCACGCAGTGGAAAGTCTACTCTGCCCATTTCCCTGCTCCGTACAATATCATTTCTGCCTGCAGCTGATTTTGAGCAGACAGAGAAGCGGTACTCCCTATGGACGGCCATTCTTTTACAACTGAAACAAGCAGGCCGAATCCATAGACATTCCATGTAGTCACAGCCGCTGTCTGTGGACGTAGTGGCCGCCATTTCTGATCACCTCGCTGTGCACAGGCACGCATGGTGCTGATGGATGCATACCTTTTTTTGTCTGGTGCAGTAAATTGCATTGGAACCAGGGGGCAGTAGATGTGTTCAGCTCTGTAGGGAAATACAACCAAACAGTGGCAGAATTGTAGCAAAAAGGTAGTGGCACTGTGACCCTGCGTGGGGGGGGGGGGGATCAGGGGACAGAGTACGAAGGAAGCCAACAGAATTTAAACAGATTTCATTTTAGCTGTAACTGATATCTAGTGGTAAAGTGGAGAAGTGTGTTTTAACTTCCCAAAGAACAGTTCCCGAATGGTGAAAATGGTTGCAAAAAGTAATGGAGCTGTTAAAAGTAGAAAAAATAAAAGTAGTAGAACACCGATCCCGACCGTTTCCACTCACTTCGACCACTGCATCCAAAGCAAACGTCTGCTCTTATAAGCGTTTCGTACAGTGGAAACAGAAAGCCACCAGTGCCGGTATCTGACAGCATGATTTCTGGACCTTTGCACAAATGCACCTCATGTATGCATGGCGAGGAAAGGATCAGAGCCAGCAGGATTTTTATTGTAACCAGGCAAGAGTTGTCTTTTAAAACGCATTGCTGCAGGTCAGAACAAATCAGCAAACCCATTTGGGGAGACAAACCCTCCTCTTTCGGAAGGTACTGTAACATATTGTTTTGACATTGCACATGGAGGCGATTAGTGGGGAATGTATCAAGTACACGAAGCCGGTGAACCATCAAAGACTGGCAGAGCATACATCCCTGCCCCCTGCACACACTTTGACAAAGTGGGCCGGGCGCTGTCTCTTACAGGAGTCGCGCTTCTGTTCTTTTGAAGCTGCACATGAGGCGCGTGTGGTGCCAAGAATGGATATTATTTGTCGCGCTCGATCGCAAGATTCTTTTTTTTACCATCTTTCCACGTCACAACAACAGCATATTATTCTGCACATTGGACAAGCTGTTTTTTTGTAAAATTGTTTGATTCATTTTCAACAATAAAAGTCAATATTCCCCAACAGTCCCCCAGCATACCCTTCATACTCTACTCCCAAGGCCCACCCCCCCCCATCCATGCCCCCCTGCTACACCTCCCCCCATGGGTCAGGTGTGACCATTTTTTTTTAAATGTATGTATTCTTCTGTTTAATCAATTAAGATTTTTACAAGTACTGTAGAAGAAGAAACAAAACTCTTTTGTACTCAGGACACCACTTACTCGATGGAAAAACAGTCTGTTTTTAGAAAATAATCAACAGAAAATAAACAGAATGGAAAGAAGAAAGCCAAATGTAACCAAATAACCCACCCGAGTCCTAGCCCTAGCATTCGATTGTAAACCACTTTTTTTTTTTAAAGCACAGAGCCTGCTTGGTCCGTATAATGTAACACATAAGAATGAACTTGCTTACTTGCTCCCCGGTGATATATGCTATCATAGTCCAGAAAAGAAATCTGCCTTTTTTGTTTTTGTTTTGGCTGATTGGTCGCAGAAGCGACCAATCAGGGGCTCTGGGGATACACTGGACTAAGTACTGCATTCCAGCTGCTGATCTTTCTGCAAGTGGAGAAGGCCTGTGGCGCTGAATCAAAGCAGAAGGACTGACACAGCAACCAATGCTGCGGAGATGCAGGGTGAAGGCACGCTGATGCCTCGTGGCTTGTGCATAATGCCCCTATCATGAACAGCAGGTGGACTGACCCCTCTCTTCTACTCTCTTGTTGCCTGTATCCCAAGCCTGCTGCCCATGCCCCCCATACGTCGCTGGAGTAAAGGACAGTGTGGTAGAGGAAATACCTGAATCCCAGGGGCGGTAATGTCCCTGCACATCACCATCACCAACCGCCTCCCTGATCCTATTGTAAAAGTCAGCAAAGCACCAGAAATGAGCAGAGCTGGTGGAGTGCAGGTAAGCTGCGCTTGAGCATCCCAGCACGGGAAATGAGCTGAGCTGGTGGAGTGCAGGTAAGCTGCGCTTGAGCGTTCAGCACCAGAAATTAGCTGAGCTGGTAAACTGAACTTGACCGTCCCATGACCAGAAATGAGCTGAGCTGGTGGAGTGCAAATAAGGTGCGCTTGAGCGTCCCAGCACCAGAAATGAACTAAACTGGTGGAGTGCAGGTAAGCTGCACTTGAGCGTCCCAGCACCAGAAATGAGCTGAGCTTGGCAAATGCAGGTAAGCTGCGCTTGAACGTCCCAGCAACAGAAATGAGCTGAGCTGGTGTAGTGCAGTTAAGCTGCACTTTAGCGTCGCAGCACCTGGAATGAGCTGAGCTGGGGGAATGCAGGTAAGCTGCACTTGAGCGTCCCAGCATTCCCCTGGTCCGATATACCTCCCTAGTCTCACTGTCTGAGGCCATGAGGCTGGGGCTGTGGGTGGGTCAGGAGAAAACATTCCTCTGCCAGGAGTGGCTCAATGGGTGAGTACCTGTGAATGTAATGGAAACACCTGGCAATGGTTGGCATTTGATGGCAATCCCTGGCAGGGGTGTGAATACCCAGCCAATTCAGGCCAGTCTCTGGAAATTAGCCCAATACCTCGCAATGTATTTATAATACCTGGCAGTGGTGTGAGCACCTACAATTTCATGGCAATCCCTGCCAATAGTGTCATTATCTGGGAATGTGAAAAGAGGACCTGGACAATGATTTTAGTAGCTGGAGGTTTCATAGCAATACAAGACAATAGTGTGACTACCGGCCATTTGTTGGCAATCTTTACCCATGGTGCCAGCATCAAGGCCTTTGAGGGCAGTACTTGATATCGGTGTGAGTGGCTAAACATGTGATACACACGCATGGTTCTAGCGTGCTTAAACATGGCTATTCCTGAAAATGTGTTCAAGGCAATGCTTCGCAATCATGTGGACACCTGAGCATTTCATGATACATGATGGTTAGAGGCACCTCAGGGCAAATGACGGATCCAACAGCAGCCCTAGAAATGAGAGGCAAATCACTGGGTGTGCTGGGAACTAGACTCTGGAAAGTGCCTAAACCTTTCCTGGGAGCATAATGTCATCACGTGCAGTTCAGAAGAGGTCTGTACACAGAACTCTTCAAGCCGGTCTTTGGAAGACCTTCCGTTGGTATTGACGGCATAACTAATAAGGACAGGTGGCGTTAACTATTGAATTCCAGAACATTGCATTATACTCTATTTTCCTTAGCTCTCCAAAGTGACAGAATATGACATTTGGCACACACATATAAATATACAAGCAAACACAAACACATGCATACATTATTTCAACAATGGTGTGCACCTGGCACATTGCGACTCAATCTGGCAAACAAATACATGCCTTGGCATCTGTTGGCCACTCCTGGAATGTTGCACGAGTATCTGGGCATATGGTGGCAGGGGACTGAACATCATGTAGCTACTTGGCATATGGTGTCAGTATCTGGCAAAGGGGAATAGTCTGAGTATTCATGCCAATGCTCTGAGTATCTGGAGGTATGATAACATTGTCTGGCTAAAGTGTGAGAACTTAACTTTGTACTGGCAATATCTGACAATTGTGGGTGTACCTATAGTTTTGATGGTGATGTGATTGTCTGGTCTTTTGATCAGGAAGCATGGCAATGGATTGAGTTGCTGGACTCTTGTGGATAACATAGTATATGGTAGCAGTACATGTATGTTGCCATCGTCAAGTTGTAGGGGCTCATTATAGTGTTGCCGGTATCCCACCAGCAATCCTGCAGATGTCCATATTTGCTCGAAATGTTATTTACTTTCCTTGCTTTGGCACGCACAAAGAAAGAAAGTGAACAAATACAATTTCTAACAGATGACTACTAGTAATAGTATTTTTTCTATTTCTATTGCATAGTGGTATGCCATCTTGGGTTTGTTGTAGAATTTAGAAGACATGTTTGACTTACAGCTATTTGTGGTGACCCACAACTTCCTCGGGGTGACTAGTGAATATTCATAGGTCACTTTTAGAGGAATGTGAGGATCACTACCTACACCCAGAAGTCACACTATAGCAATACTGTAGTCGCCATTGCTGCAAGCACCGACTCTTTCATCCAATGCCACTGGAACACCCTAATACCACATGCAAGCCTAATCAGCGCCCATGGACTGGAGGCTCAAAACCGTCGTCTGATTCGAATAGCATACCTATAATGAGCTGAGGAAAACCAAGGTGGAATTAAAATAACCACCTTTTCAAATAGAGAGAAATGCATCATGCAACGTCGGTCTAATCTCGGATTTTCAAAACATTTTGCAGAACGATAAATCTATTTGTGTAGAGCAGGGGTCTGCAGCCGTTGGCTCTCCAGCTGTTACGGACTACAATTCCCATGATATGTGGCTATCGGCTAGCTAATCTGGTTAGGAATGATGGGAGTCGTAGTCTAAAACATCTGGAGAGTCAAGGCTGCAGACCCCTGAATATTTTGATGGCATGTCACGAGCAAATATGTCTTCTAGGCACAGTTGTGAAGTTATCGTATGTGGGCAAGGGCGATCGATATCGACTTGATCATTTCAGCGTTCCACTTTCATGTTTGCCATTCTCAATGTCATTTCTGCCAAAGTCATTCAGCTATTTTTGGTACCTATTTTTTCTGGAGAGTACATGCAGCCAGAAAGTGGCCTTTTCAATCAAAGTATCCTTTTAAATACCCCACCCCCCCAGTTCCGGTTCTAAGGAATACTTTATCCATTTTTATATTCTGTGCTTTTTGACAATGTGTGCAGATATGAAACCCTGCTGTAACTTTCATCATTTAATCATAACTGTAAAACACACACACAGATGGAATAATAAACGCAAGAAATAGCTGAGGATGCATTATTTATAAGCATGAAACTTTTCTCTCGGCCACTTCCCTGACACCGGAATTAATAACAGCTCTATTTGCGGGTCGCCACACTGAGGAGAAGTTCAGCGTCTTCCAGTTGGAGTGAGAAGCGAGGACTTGCCGGATTCCAGTCTGTAACCAGGAGCCCCAAAGACGCACAGGCCGCTTCCAATGTCGGTGTGCATTTCACCCGCCGCGCCGCCCTGGTGCATGATGGTCGAGGTAGCGAAACATTAAACATTCATTCATTCAAATGGATTTCTGATGGAGTGGATGGGGGCCGAGATGGCGGACAAGCTAATGACTCTATTTCCCGGCTCGCCCTGGGCCACCTGAGACCCAGAATGTGCGACAGCTGCGGTGGGCCAGCCCTGACAGCCGGGCAGAGTAGAGGAGAGGGGTCAATAGTTTGTCTTCGACCCCCACTGGGGCCCTAGATGGGAGCTTCTCCTGCTGACGGTTCAGTTGGGCGAGGATGGATGATCAGATTGTTAACATAACATGTTCAAGTGTCACCCCATCGGAAATCGCGGGGATTGGAGCAAGGAAGGCCATCTCTGGTTACCGCATTCCCCCTTCCCAGAATATTGTTGGCCGCGGTGCTGTGCAAGACCTCAGGTTGCAGGTTTTTTTTCTCCCCATCCAAATAAGATGTAAAATAAAACAGAGAACAAAATCGTATTATTTTTAATAGATGTCAGTAGCTCAGACAAAATCTGGAAAATGATCTTGGCAATCTAAGGCCATGTAGTATAATGAGCGCCAAGCCGTAGATGGAGCCGCGAGCCCCGCTAATTGCTCTGGGAGTGCAGCTAAGGCATGCAAAATGCACTAGTGCGACAGAGGACCAATACACAATGCTTCAGAGTGTGTTACTGCTGTATGCTAACTGAGGCGTGGTCTTGGCAAGGCCTCTCGAAGTGTGCAGCGGCATGCAGCTCAAACTTTGCGTGCGAGCTGAGCACCGTCGCGTGGTAGCCCAGTTCGTCACTAACTCAATAGGGAACTAATCTTCCCAAACAGAGGCCAAGAGGCCAAGAAACAGTGTAGCAGCGGGCATATGTAAAGCAGTAGCACTTGCCTGCCATGCATAGCGGTTGACCATGGTAACCCAAGCCTGCCTTTGCTTAGAGCAGCCATATGGTAAGTTGGATGGGTGCAGCTCTGGACTTACCTGTAAATGCGTTGCAAATTCTCTATTTCAGAAGAAGACTTGTGCCCTCTTCCGTAATACAGGCTTCGAAATTGAGGGCAGCTGGGGGCTAATTGGCTCCTGCTTTAGCCTAGAAGAGCCTGGTTAGTTTGGCACCAACAGTTACCACAAGCTACGTTTGGCTCCCCAGCAAACTGATGCAGAACAAACAAACCTAGTTGAATTTAACTCTGTGCTATTGGGACAATCTATACATAAACATTAGGACACATCTGTAGAACATTTAAAGCATAAGGGGTCATACATAATCGGAATAAAAGGATAATTGTGCATTTTATGTGAAAGTTAGATTTGCGGAACTCTATTTACTAGCTCCTTGTCCCGATGTGGAAGCGCCTCGTCACTTGTTCATGCTGGATACCTAGGAGCTGCTTTTATCTCCTGCTAATACAATCTCAATTTCGATCCCTTATACCAACATGCGCCTGCAGAACATGAAGATACAAGATGAAACTCAAATGAAGGCACTAGAATTTAGACCAGTGTGTTTTATCGTTATTCAATTATTTTGTAATCCGATCTCTTCAAGTTATTCTTACTATGGATAAAGGGTCACCCTCCCAGCCCCTCCTCCAAGTTGCAACATAATTATGCTCATCCCCGTTCTACAAACTAGTGAATAATCACCATTTGGCGTTAGCCTATTTCAGTCTCATGTGTGAGTGAATATATCAAAATTAGACATTTCATTAGACTTTCTTTGTGTTTTCAATTCCAAGACTTGACAGTCATGATACAAGTCCCAATCTTTTTAGAAACACCATTACCTTCAAGTAAGTCGACTGTATGATAGTTTTTAAAAGTTTATGTGCCAAGAGGCAGTTCTGGCTTTGAAACATTGGTATATTCCCTTGAATCCTCTACCTATACACGTCGTGTTGCAAACCTACGGCATGAAACCTGTGTCCTACCTCAAAGCCTCTATTTTGATGCAAAAGGTAGCCACAGTAGAATGCCATCATTCTGACTGTCACTAGGACAATGCTAATGCATTGGGCAATTCATCTGATGAAGAAGTAAATGGGACTTTGAAAGATCAAACGCTGTACCATCTCAGTGCATCATAGCCAGTGGTCGAAGTGGGCGGGAGCAGTCGGGAGCGGTGCTCCTCTACTTCTTTTGATATGATATGATATTTTATTTGTATCGCGCTCGTACACAAGTGTTTCAGAGCGCGACTAGGCAAGGGAGGGGAACAAGGGAGAACACAGCACAACATAAAAACGATCTTACTAGGCCCAGTGACATTGAGAACGCGCAAGTTAATGGGAAAGGGAAAAGGGAAAAAGTGCATGGAAGGGGGAGAGTGGAAAGTGCAGAAGCCGAGGAGCGCAGATAAATAAAATAAATAGAAAATTGAGGCAAACTGTGGTAGTGCAGCCAGCAAGTGGCAAGTGCTGTGTATAAATCAGCAGACTGGGTAAATCTGAATAAGTGCAGAAAAAGAAGAACAATGGGGGAGGGGCTGTATGGGTACAGATACAGTCCCCAGTGCAAGGGGTGGCCAGGAGGCAGTGCAAGAAGGTGGCAGGGTGAGCAGGTACCTGGGCCCAGGGGACAGAGGGTGGCCAGGTGCAAAGTGCCAAGAGAGCAGATCAGCAGGGGAGAAGGGGAGCGAAGGCAGAAGGAAAGAGGAAGGTTTTGAGGTGCTTCCAGAACCCGAGATGGTTCTCTTCATGTTTTAGAGTGACAGGGAGGCTGTTCCAGAGGGAGGCCCCAGCCGAAGATAGAGATCTACCCCCAGCTCGTTTCTTTAAAAAACGACTGACCCTGAGGGAGTTAGAGGTAGAGGAGAGAAGAGCTCGAGAGAGGAGGTATTTGCGGAGGGATAGCTGAAGGTATTTTGGACCCAGGCCCCAGAAAGCCTTGTGGACAATGCAGAGGGTTTTGAAATTAATCCTTGCATCCACTGGGAGCCAATGGAGAGATTTCAAAGCTGGAGAGATACGATCCCAGGGCTTGAGGCCAAGGACAAGTCTCGCAGTCCTGTTCTGGATAAGTTGTAGAGGGCAGAGAGTAGAGGCAGGTAGATTTAGAAAGAGGCTGTTACAAAATTCCAGAGCTCGGGAGACCATGAGCTTCTGAAGGAAGGAGAGGAAAGGAAGAATACCTCTGAGGAGGTGCAGTAGGAAGTTTGACTTTTTAGAGACATCAGAGATATGGGCCGAGAAGGAAAGTGTGGAGTCAAAGATAACGCCAAGGTTCTTAGCCTCGCAGGTAGGGGTAGGAGGAGGGCCAAGGGAGGTCAGCCAGAGAGTGAGGGAAAAGGATGGAGATGGTGTGCCGATGAGGAGGATCTCCATCTTGCTGGCATTCAGACAAAGATCATTGGCGGCACACCAATTTTGAATGGAAGTTAGGCAGTCAGAGATGAGAGAGGGAGAGGAGGTGGCCGAGGGCAGCCAGAAAATGAGTTGAGTGTCATCAGCGTAGCACTGGAAATTTGAACAGAAAATGGCAATGCAGTGAGCGAGAGTTGCCAGGTATTGGTTGAAAATCCACGGTGAGAGGTTAGACCCCTGGGGAACCCCACAGGTGGAGAGGAAGATAGATGATAGGAAAGACCCCAGTTGGACCTGCCAGGCCAGAGCCAGATTATCACAAAGACGGTTGAGCAGGATGGTGCGGTCAAAGGCAGAAGAGAGATCAAGAAGGATGAGGACAGAGGTTGGAGAGCAGATCTTCACAGATATTGAGGAGAGCAGTTTCTGTGCTTCTGGCCGCTCTGAAGTCAGACTGGTGGTCATGGAGACAACCAACAGAATCTGAATGAAGGTTAAGCTGAGAGATGGCCAGCTTTTCCAGGAGTTTGCCCAGAAAGAGGGTAATGGAAATTGGGCGATAGTTTGCCGGACAGGAAGGATCAGCTGTGGGTTTCTTGAGAAGACGATGCACAAGGGAGTGCTTCAGAGGGGAGGGGAAGGATCCTGAGGCAAATGAGTGGTTGCAAAAATCAGCAAGGGAAGGAGCGAGGGTGTCAATGTGGTCCTTGATGGTTTTGGAGGAACAGGGATGAACCTGTTTTGACGAGGCTTTCATAGATCAGACTTGTCTAGCGACCTTGTCAGGGGAGAAAATAGGAAAGGAAGAGAAGGAAGGATGGTGGGGGGGTGCTTAAATGGGGGTCTCCAAGCATAGACTGAGAGGGAATAGGAGGGGGAGGGGAGGCGAGGGTGGACAGGATGTCCTGGGTTTTAGAGATAAAGTGCGAGGCAATGGCATTTAGTGCGGACAGAGAGTCAGTATTGCCTTTGGAGCAGGGGACAGGCCAGTTTGTCAGAGGATGAGCAAGAAGACCTCCATTTCCTCTCAGCCGCCCTACACTTGCATTTAAGTGTAACTAGGTCGGAATCATACCAGGAATTGCACTTGGCTTTGGATTTCAAGCGGATCCTCACGACAGGGGCAAGAGCATCAAGAGTATCAGAGATGGAAGAGTAGAGAAGGGACAGGGTTGTGTCGGGTGTGAGTCAGCAAGGGGAGGAGGAGGGGGAGAGAAGGTGGTAGCGAAAGCCTCAGCTGCCACACGCTTCATAGGTCGGATGCCCGAGAAGGTAAGTGGAAGTGTTGGGGTGTGGTTGGCTTGGGGAGAAGAGAGTGAGAGATGGGAGGAGAGGAGGCAGTGGTCACTCCAGGAGAGAGGAGTGGTCAGAGGAATAGAGAGGGGGAGGCCAGGGGAGATCAAGACATCAAGTGTGTGTCCTGCAGAGTGCGTCGGGCCAGAGGGGAGGATAGAGAGGGAGAGGGTATCGCAGAGGTTGCGAAAGAGCAGCGATGAGGGACAGTGAGAATCAAGGTGAATGTTGAGGTCACCAAGGAGGAGGAGTTGAGTGGTTGAGGCCAGGAGGGAGGAGGAGAGGTCGGCCCACTCAGAGAGAAAAGAGGTGATTTGCTTGGGGGGCCAGTAGAGAGTAGCAACAGTAAGAGAGTGGCTAGGAGAGATTGAGTGCCTGCAGACAAGGCATTCAAAAGAGGAGTAAATCTGAATGGGAATGATAGTGGCAGGAATCCACTCAGGAAAGATCAGGGCTACGCCCCCTCGAGGTCGGGTAGATCTGGGTGCAGAGAGGATCTTGTAGCCCTCAGGGAGTAGAGTGTCAAAGCTTGTGACAGAGCTAGCCGTGAACCATGTCTCTGTAAGACCGAGGACATCAAGGTCCAGTTCTTCAAGGAGGTGGCAGATGTCAGAGGAATGTTTGACAGCAGAGCGAGAGTTGAGTGGCAAGATGAAGAAGGTTGCCAGCCTTAAAGACATTCCGGGGAGGGGTACACATCAGAGGTACGCCCTGCAGAGTTGTGAAGGTAGCCTGAAGAGTAGCAGAAGAAGAGGAAAAAGTGGGTAAGGTAGCCAGGGAGTGAGAGGAGGGGACAGCTGGAGATGAGAGGAAGTTGATGAGGTGAGGGAAAGGCCTATCGAAGAGGAGGATATTGGCCTGAGGACTTTGGACCATGACAGTGCCATTTAGGTAGACATTAAGGATGATTCCGGAGGAGTCGAAAGAAGCCATGAGGACATCCCAGCGAGTGCCACCATTAATGGGAGAGGAGGAGACAGGACAAAGCACAGTAATCATATGGGGGGTCCATAGATCGGCGACAACAAAGAGGAACAACAAAGAGGATGTTGGTGGGGGTGTGTCTGGAAGAGGCGCTGGTATAGGTATCAGCGATGGGGAGTCCAGGGTTGGAGGCCAAGATATCCTTTTTAAATTTCTTTTTTCCAGACTTAGTGAGAAGGGAAGGGTAGTTGATAGAGAAGCAGGTAGAATAGATGGGAGAAACAGAAAGCGCCATGAGTGGAAATGAGAAGAGGCAGAGGGAGGAGTAAGCAAGTAAAGCAGTATTGAACAGTCACTGGGCTAGCAGGTTACCATCAATGGCCAAAAGTTAAATGCAGAAATACACTGAAGTTGAACTTTCAAGTAAATGCAAAAATACACCCAAGTCTGACTGTCAAGTAAATGCAAAAATACTGTTAAGGAGTTCCCCCCTTCTCACCTGAGTTCGACCTTTGCTGGATTTCTTGATCGATGCCTTCTTGCGTACTGCTCGGGTCTTGAATAAGCCTGCACGAGTCTCTTCCGACTCCAGCGTGCCTTCAAGTACCGGGATGCAGGGGTCCAGGAATCCAGGAAATAACAGGGTGCGCAACCAGCACACAAGTCCAGGAATCAAGAAAGGAAGGAAAGGGACTAGAATTGGGTTAGAGTGGAAGAAGCAAGGGAAACAATACCGGGAGCTACAGAGCACACGTCTGGTCGCTACTTCACAATAGCATTGAGACGCGCAGGTCCGCGGGGGTGTGGCATATTTATGGAACGTACTACGTCCGCCGTGAAGGCTGGTGCGAGGCGTGTCACGTGATACGGCCATGTTGGGAGAAACAATTAATGCAAGCCCCGCCGTGACAAGGACCAGGAAGTCCAGAAGGGGCGCGTTCTGTGGGTCATGACAAATACACTCAGTTTGACATTCAAGTAAATGCAAAAATACACCCAATTTTGACTTTCAAGTAAATGCAAAAATACACCCAAGTTTGACTTAAAAGTTAAATGGGAGACCAGTAGTTAGGAATTTAGAGTGGTAGTCAGATGGTAGAGGTGAGTTTATATAAGCTTCACATGAGAACCTGACAGGAAGAGTTAAGTACCCTTTTAAATAGGTTTTCCCGTTCCTATTCTTTAATTTTAAAAAGGAACCGTTCCGGAACGGTTTCATTTTAAAATAAAGGTGAAGGAACACGTTGAAACTTGCACTTTCAGTGCAATGCACTGGATGTCCCCTTAAACATCAGCTGCATATGTTTTGGGGTTTGCATTGTTCATGGGTCGGGGCGCATCAGTGGGGTTTGTGGGGAGCAGTGTAGGCCAGTAGGGAACATAGTTCCACTACTTCTTTTCGTGCACTTCTACCACTGATCATAGGCAGTCCAATACAAGGTATCCCAACCTGGGTGTTTTGTAATTACTAGAAGGTCTAAGAGACATTTAAGTTATTGGTGTGTGTGTTACATAACAAGTCTCAAGCACATTGCTGTTGTGGATGGCTTCCATAGAAAACCTTTAGAAAACCCATTTCATTTCCAAACGCTGTATCGCTATCGCCCGGCTGTGACGTCATTACAGCGGGAGACAACATTTTCTCTGCCGTGCGTCATTTATTTCTTTTTAGGGTGCTATAGGGTGAGGGGAAACTGGGGCCGCAATACAAGTTTGTTCTTTTCTGCGGAAATACCAGCAAACTTGTTTACTGCTTGCGAGGCTCACAATCGGGATGTATCCACCTGATGACCAGAGGCAGAATGGGAGGGTTGTTCCCCTTCTCTGAAGTCCACAGGACGCCATTGGGGATTTGGAGAATTTAACACCGGAAGTAATTCTACCTGAATAAAATGCTCAATCTTTTAGATGTTAAAGTGGAAGAAAAGCTTCCAGCAAGTGTTGGGATGTTTTTCGCTCCACTCTATCCCGAAACCTGGAATGTGCCAGTGCAGGCAATTGATGGTAAGGTGACATTAATTGAATTACTGCTCATTTGCTACTATTGTTTCCCACACTGCCTAACCCTTAATGAGGCCCTGCACATTTGTATGTAGGAGCTCATGCTTCCACTATATCACCCCTGACACATTGGTCCACAAGGGGGAGCAGATGGAATTATAAAAGGAGGAAGGTAAGCCACACACAACATACAATTATAGATGGGCAGCTTTCGCAACTACGCAGTGCATTTCACTTCGGAGATCCAAGCAACATCACAGACAACTCAGTACGAGCTCCTTCTGACTGTCAGCTGCCACTCAGAACCCGTTGGTGGAAAATCCCTGTAGTTGATAATTATTCATCTATAATTCTAGAGGCCTGATTTATAGAATCCCATTGAAAAATTGCTTTGTAAATCAGGCCCTACATTTTTGTCTATAGTTTCCGTAGGAATCCATTGGCAAGTATTTTCTTTTCTGAGGGCTACATCCTACTACTATTGCGTCATAGCAGAAGATTCTGGCCTTCAAAAGTAACTGCTGTGACATCATGGCCGGGTTTCCAGCATTTTCTCTGCTGGGTCTTTTACTTTCCTTGTTGCTGCGGGGCAGAGAGGACATGTTACTTTTCATGTTTTATATAATTCCATCATGCCAGTACAATGTACCTCCTGCAAGGGGGGGGGGGGGGGGGGTCCCTGGGGACAGCAGAGGGAGTGAAAAAAGGAGGCAAAGGAGTGACGACTGACCACAACACACAATTATCGAGGGTCAGCTTTCAGCCATAGGGTGTATTCCACCCCCTGGTCCTCTGCGCGACATCATATATAACTCAAACTGTGCTCCCTTCGTCTAACACATATCCCTCTGAACCCCTTTGGTGGAATGTATCCCCTTGGGTGATATGTACCCATCTATAAATCTATATCATTCTGAAATATACGGATGCAATTTCCTTCCAAACACTAATGAAAGTGGTGAGTAAGTGTGCTTCCATGAATATCAAACATATTTTGATCAGTCATGGCCATAGTTCTTTTATTTATGCATTTATTTATTTATTTACTTATGGGTGTTTTTATTCAATTGGGCGTTTCCATTAGCCCTGCAAGTCGTCTTGAAGCCACTCTGGAGCACTCCTCTTCCAGGCAGATACTGAAAAGATTGAAAATGTATGAGCTTTAGGACAGGGACACATTCAACATTAAACCAAGTTTTACTTTAAGAAATGATTATGCAAATTGGATGATAGTGCTCCAAAGGAAATGTTATGAAGCAGAGGCACTGATGGATTAAAGGCTATCAAATTTGGAATTGCTACATTTCCCAAACGGGGCGCAGTGGTGCTTCCCGGTGGGATATTCAATATGTTTTACAGACGTGATTTGCTGCACTTATTACTTTTAGCTGGAATTCCGAATCTACTTTATAAGACTGCTGCAAAAATAATAATTTCAGTAAGTTTCATTCTGCCCCTTGAGATCATAAATACGTGAGAAAGAGTGTAAAAGATGGCTTTTTACATTTCCTTGTGAAAGTAGTGGCTTGAAGAATTGTCAGAAAGACAATAGCAGACCTTGATCTGGCGTTCTGTCTCTAAATCAGAACATAACACACACCACAGTATAATACAGGTATCACTGGGCATGGTCCTTAGAACATGGGAGAGCTAAAGGTTTTCAGAATAACCATTGACTGGTTCAAAATCTCTCATTTAGATCCACTGTTTTCAAATTCGTTGTATGTGGCTATCGTGAGCACCTGGATTGGATTTGGCTCTTGTGGGCTGATCTTGGAGACCCTATTATGAGACGTGAGCCTTCCTTGGCCACTCCCTTCCCGGGGAGAAGGTGCCTTGCACACATGGTCATTCAACTCTAAGCCACCTTTCATCTCAATGTTGACTGTTTTGGGGGTCGATTTATTGAAGTGGACGGCTGCCCACCATGAGCAGGACCAATGCCAAACTTCTTTCACACAAAACAGTTGCCATAGGTTGGTGGTTTTTAGTCACATTGTTGCTGGAAGCTGGATTAAATCAAGGAAAGGAGAGGTAGAGGCACCTGCAAATGTGTGCCAAACCACAGAGCCTATGCACCCCTCGACTCATGTGTTTGATAAGCACATATTCCTGCAACAGGCAGGTACAAATCAGCAACAGAACCAACAAGCAAAGCATCTGCTGCAATATTTCCTTTTTAATCCCTGAGTAGATTAGAAAGAGGACCACATTACACGGATGTGCATATATGTTTCTAATTACGCACAATACATTTCTTAAATATCACACACACATTCTTTCTTTCTTCAATGTTCTTTTATTAAGGAAAATCGAGAGATACACTTAGCATAACCATTCTACTGTTTGTGCACATAGACAATATATTCTTTGGGAAACACCCCTGATTGCCTGGATCCTTGCTTAGTGGCTGTGGGTTGTTGTTCGCTATTGTTCGAGTTAAGCATTGGCACAGTGGAGGGAAGAGGCAAAGGGGCTCATTACACGTTTACCAGTCCGCTAATAACATCCTGGAATTAACGTATACTGGCACATTACCGCACCGGCCAACTATGAGTTTGCTGGTGTGGTAGCGGAATGACCTAATCCTAAGAGCTGGAGGTCGTTCCGCCAATTTACCCACACAAATCGCCAGTATTCCAGGAGCCGGCAATATCAGTGCCTGTAATTCTGGCAACATCCCCCATGGAGTCAAATGGGACTCCATGAAATGGGGAGTTTCATTAGCTACCATCACTCGTTATACGGTGGACGTTCGACCGGATCTAGTGGCGGTACTGGTAAATCCATTTGCCAGTATTCTGGTGGATTTACTGGCAGACTTGTTCTGAGCCCCAAAGGCTCTTATGCATGGAAATATGTGATGAGTGGGCAGTGTTACAGTCTGAATTTGCATGTGATATCTCTCAAGTCGAGGATAAATTCCATTTCTCCTATCAAAGAGAATCCAAATGAAATAGCCCTTCCACTGTCAAGGATACCGATAAGTCTCTATTCACTGGGAACTCTTTTGTGAATCCAGTATTCATGGATACAGTCACTAAAGAATCCATATATACCATCCACTGCGTGAGATTCCCCAAGCATTGTGCACAGTAGAGAGTATCGATGGCTAATGCCATTGGACCACACACTACCGGCACCGTGCACATTTCAGCAAGTCACAATCAACCAAATTGCTGATTGCAAAGCTCAAAAAACACTCTCAATTGATCATGTCCATGGATTTAGCTCAGGACACCTGGTAATAATTGGGATGCCTAATCATTTAACTGAATTGCCGGGTGTGCAGATCAGGTGATACACAACATCTGGACCTGGGACACCTTGGAGAATTGCTAATGTAGGAAGAACTACAGAAATGTGTTTTATGGATTTCCCCCTGTGGCTGCTTAGCCTAAACTGAGGTTGTTACTGTTTTCAAAGAAAGAATACATTCTCCAAGAAAGCAAAATAGTAGCGGGACATTTCCTAAACCCCATCATTCAAAAAATTGATTCTTTGACAAAAGAAAGACATAATTGTTCAAGTGGGATATGATCATTCATTAAATACATGATTCTGTACAGTTGTTAAACGAATCTTCACGAGATCGTGAATTACCTCTGCTTCCTGTAGACCGTGGAGTTGAGGTTGCCAGTATGTCGATGTATGATGGCCGATGAATGGGTAACGCGAGAAATTAGCCCAATCCCCTCCTGGCGATATAACACAGGACGGCACTGAACCAACTCCCAACGCCACGGGTGGCACTTCTCAGAATTTGCGTGACGTCGGGACAGTGTTTCCACTGGCTGAGAAGGCTTGATGAAATCACCGATGATAACAGGACTGAACTCAGGAACTTCCAAAAGGCAGTAAGGCACAGGTACCGGCAGGGCACAAGACAGACAAAGAAGGCAAACTGCAAGAAGGGCAGAACTGACAGGAGAGTTCATACTACAACTTGGGACCCAGACAGAACCTACTCTACCCTACACCAGGGAGGGGCAAGGTATCAAGGAACAGAGAGAGTAGGAGGACCAGGAAGCGAGACTGGAATAAGGAAATGAGGCAGAACTAGGCAGAAAAGGATTAGAACAGAAAACCGGAGAGCTGGACAACAAGCGTCAGGACTCCAGCAGCGCATACACAGTAACAACCGCGTTGAGACGCGCTGTCCCTGTGTATGCGGTGCTCTTTTATGGCCCGGGGTCAAAGCGAGGCTTGGAACGCACGTTCCGACACTGCGCATGCGCAGAACCCCGCAAGATGGCGGCGTCCACGGCTCCCATCCGAACCGCGGGTCGGCGTGAGGAGAGACGCCACCGCGGGTACAGTCTCCATGAAGGAGGAGACCGCTGCGGCCGTGGACCAGGGACCCCAGGACAGGTAAGTGGCGCCCGCGAGCGAGCGCGCGGCGTGACAACAGTATGAATGGGCATTCCAATGACTCCTTTGTTGCCAGCTTAGAAGAGATGCAATTGTGTAATACTCTGCAACATAGGACATTTTAGTATTGAGCAAAATGAGTTCATCACCAAAAAGTATGCAACATACAGAGGTGGAATGTTCTCACAGCTGGATTGAATGCGTTTCCCTATCCTTCAACGCATACGTTCTCATGGTGCAATCAGCAGAGGATTTTGCATGAAGGCTGCTATTGGTAAGAGGCTTGCAGAGAAGCAGGTCGATGATGATGCTGTGGGCGATAGCTCTCTACAGAGACTACTCAGGGTTTCGAAACCTGTGCTTGCGCTGCAGCTGAGACGAAACAATAGTGCTCACAAGTCTGGCATGGACAACGGTTAGTTATGGTTGCTTGTCGTCGAGCATTCCTAGCTTTGACATGCAATCTTCATTGTCAATGGGGACAGGTTGTTGCCCTCATCTGGTACTGAGAATGCGTTTACATTTATCACTTCACACAATGAGGGGCCTCCTCTAAGGTGGTGCCCGGCATGGGCATAGTGTATCATCTGCCCCTCTTTCTGACGATCCCGCCCTGAGCTCAGATGCCCTGGCAGCCACATGTACAATATTCTGTGATGACCAATCAAATAGATTTGTTAAATTAAGGAAGGCAACTGGCTCTCCAGGAAGCATGCAGACAACTGGATCTTCTTGAACATTTCAAAACGTTACTCCTCTTGGTCCCCTTTGTCCCCTTGCATGCACCATGCTTTCACTTTTCGCCAACCCTTTAGGCTGGGCCTCTTCTTTTGGGGATCTGCGTTCATGATTTTGGCACTGTGCGCTTTAAGCGGGGGTTTGTAATGATTCCCCGGCTCCTGATCAGGGGTTTTCATGGTCTTTAGATTTTTGAACTATAGATAAACTTTGACTTTGTGAAAGGGGTTTCTACAATATGTAGATCCTTTAAGGTTTGGTGAGAACTTTTCCTTATCACTGTTGAATTATTGCCATTTCATAACCTTATACATACCACTAACCTTCCAGATGCACTTATAATAAACAAAAACATGTATGCATTTACACAGTGGAACAGAACCAGGATGCCAAAGGGGCCGCTTGGGTGTGTAGGATACGCAGCAATGTGACTACATTGCTGCCATTAGTTGCTTTATTTTTTGTTTCAAATGTTATTTTCAATTCTGAGGATTTTTCATTTTCCTAAATACACTTGTAGCACTCGTTAATTTGAGCATTCATATAGCTAAGGGTGTTTTGGACTTTGTTTAGTCTCTTGCCTGATAATCATTGCAACCGCTTCCAGCTCTGGTGGGTCTGCTTAGGCAGGAAGTGTACACTAGTGCTACTCCCATAAAATGCTTGATGTCACCAGACCCCTCCATGAACCATCAATTTTCATCTTAAAACTATAAAGGAAATCTCGTCCTATGTACGTTTCTCAGTAAGAACTTCTTTGTTGATAGCAGTTCTGCATTCTAGAATTGACTATGGGAACAATTCATAGCCTGAGCTACCAAAGAATGTCATCGGTAAACACAGCGCCCTGGGTTGCGCTACCTCAACTCCATATAGGGCACATACCACCCCTGTCTTTTGCAATCTCCACTGCCCACCAGTGGTGAAAAGAGTGCAGTCTGAGTCACTATGCATCGTCTTTGGAGCCCTGCATGTGACTGGGGGAGCCTATCTGAAGTTTCGGTTTTATGTACCCCACCATCCCCTTCGCTCGGCTGAAGCCTTTCTGGCGGAGGTTCCACATTTAAGATTGTCACGGGTCGACGGTCGGGCCTTCTCTGTGGCAGGTGCCATCCTGTGGAATTCCCTCCCTCTGGCCCTTCGGAGGATGAATGATTATCTGACCGTTAGATGATCCCTGAGGACCTATTTGTTTTAGCTTCCCTTCTACATTTTTGGCACCGCCATGATGCCTTCGGGCGATTGTGTGCTTTATAGGATTGGTATAATTGGTATAATAATGGGTAGGCGGCAATATCTTTCAAGCTAATTGACCTGTTGGCGAACTACACTCTCAGTGGAAAACATGTGAACACTATCTAAATCAATCTCCACTTCTTACCTGTGAAGAGGTGAATGTGGATCAAGGCAACATGTATGACCCACAACATGTTATGGTAAACCTCCTAGTTTCTCCAAATCAAGGCAAACTCCTTAGCAGCCTACTCAACATTTTCCAATCCCTTTTCAATTAATGGCAACAACCCCTTACTTCAAAACGATATGATGAGGTGATTGCTTTTTCCTGGTGAAGGCCTTTTTGGTGTAAATATGCATTGCCATCACTTTAAGCAGCACTGAAGATCATCAACAGTTCTATTAATTTTGTAAAGGCTTGGCGTTTGACTCAGTAAGACTGTTGATATCCCAGCTGCCAATATCCAGGGTGCAAGAGTTGGCAAGTGGGAACTTTAAAAATCACCAGCAAAATAATATCATAACATTACATGTTCTGCTGTTCCAAACCTGAGGGATACTGTTACATTGAGCTGAGCTAA
This sequence comes from Ambystoma mexicanum, assembly GCF_040938575.1. NCBI lineage: Eukaryota > Metazoa > Chordata > Amphibia > Caudata > Ambystomatidae > Ambystoma > Ambystoma mexicanum. The sequence goes on along the minus strand of NC_090939.1, from coordinate 912,478,847 downwards.
TGAAGTTTCTCTAAACTCTTGTGACTTGAAAAAAATGCCCGAATGACTGTTTTTTGCTAGGTTTTACTGTTTAATGTGTTTAACAACACCGCCCGCGAGGCATGCAAAGTGGTGTATATCACACCTGGTGGTTGTTAATCTCAGATTTCTCCGTGCAATCTGATAGAATTGCTTAGTGACATTTCTTGGAGTTCTGCACCTGTCTCAGAGGGAAGTAAATCTATGTATATGAGCAGATGGAGAATTCATATATGGTGTATTTTTTCTCATATGAGCTGTCTTTCTTCCAACCTGTTTCTGCTTTTTGGCACTTTGTTTTCTTTTGATTATGTCCCCGGTTTCTGTTTTTTCTGAGGGCCAGGTCAGGCTGGTGGCGCCATCCTTTATGTCAAGGGGGTGATTAGATATTGATGTGCTACTTGGCTCTCGGGGGACATTGTTGACCAGACTGGCTCCCCAGACTGTGCTATGGGGCTTTATTGGAAGATGGGTATTTTGCTTTTGGGTTAGATGTATTTGAGAGTTGGTGAGTTTGCAAACTCTAGAGAGTACCCTTGCTGGGTGGCATGAGAAACTTAGTAACTGCCTCCTGAAGGTAAGGTCTAGTGTGAGAACCTGTGAGTGGCAGGAAGAGTAGCACTTGAAGTCTGACAGTGGCTATGAGTGACATGACAGACATTTTATATCATGGAATGTTTATAGGCCCTCGTGACTGTAGACTTATCAGAATTATTAATTATCTTCACACATTCTCAGCTCATTACATTGTTGTCTCTGTAATTAAATACTACATTTTATTTAGTTTTCTAGTTTTAGTCAGCCATTTCTGTTACAAGTATAGGTTTGAGAAATGCATATATGTCTCCTAGTGCCGAGGCTTGTCCAAGTGGGACAAGGTGATCATTCCTAGTTATTGGAAATTCCCAGCTTTCTCGTGCAATGCATTTTTATATTTAAATGTATTTGCATTTTTAAAGCGCTCACACAGCTTGGGGGCATCGAGGCACTGTTACAGGAATATGTCTTAGTTGCGTATTTATAACGCTCTTAATACCGAGAAGTTTCTAAGCACGGACCCTGCATGTGCCCTGCTGATGACAGGTTGCATGAAAAGTGGTGATGTGGCGACGGTTACTGATTAGGCTTCTGGGGCCAAAGCAGAGGTTTATTTCTTACTCAGGCAGCCAGGGGGTTTCAGCATAAGATAACGGAAGAGGCTAATCATCCTGAAATGGAGTCCTGGAAGAAAGGCGAGGGTTTAACCAGGTGTGCAAACGCACTCTGCCTGCCTGGCCATGAGGGTAGGATTCCAGGGACGTCAGGATTGCATGAACATTTCTGTGCAAAATGTTTAGATTGTTGTTAATTGTTACCGTACTGCTTGGGCAAAAGACTTCTCATTTGCTGCCCAGATGTCGTTTTGCACATTTACTTTTGCTGGGATCTATAGCTTTCTCTTTCAAATGATTAAGTCTAGAAAAAAGATACACACACAAGAATGAGGTTAGGAAAAAGCAGAGCAGCCATACATAGCCGCATGGTGCAGAGAACAACACGTTTCCCACCTGGCCTCATTCTGGATGTAATGTGGCTTCGGAGAGATGAGAATGATCTGAGATTCGCTGGACATCAAAACTGTGATGTCAATTTAGAAGAAGGCCTTTCTCTCATGAAAGTGAAGGGGTGCCGGAAGGATAGCTCAGCGGCAACCTGCTCGCCTTTGAAGCAAGTCGACACGAAGCAACACAGGCTCGATCCCCGGGTCCGCGCTTAGAAACCTCTGGTTATTTAAGCAACTTATAAATACGCCACTAAGACAAACAACTATGCAACTAAAAAACAAACAATTCCTGCAACAGCGCCTCGATGTCCGCGGGCTGTGTGAGCGCTTTAAAAATGTAAAATAAAATAAAGTGCTCTAGTGCATCCCTTCACTTGTGTGCAAAACAGTTGCCTGCATTACGTCGCAGTGCTTTTATGCTGCAGCAAAATCCTCGCTGTAGAGATCTCAGAGCATTTGGCTGGTCTAGAAGTTGGCGAGTAGTGAGAACTTAAGAGGATGGAAAAGCAGGTGAAATGCAAAAGGCGTAAGGATGGGGTGATGTAGAAGGGGAAAAGGAATGTTTTATGACAGCTCGGATGTTTATGGATCCATGAATGGATCCATTCATCCGGATCACATATATATAGGATCGCAGGAAGGACGACATGTCATAGTCGTGGCTGGCTTCAAGAGGATTGTCTATGTGGAGCACCCCAACAACATGTGTGTCAAAAATCGTAACTCGGTAAAAAGTTGGACTATCTGCATGCAAACCCCCATAAACCATTCACGCACCCTGCTACACTGTGTAAGCGCACCCCTAAGTTAGATCGGGACCCCGGTTGTGTACACGCACCCCTATATCCGATATGCAAACCCACCTCTGCGCTGCAATGGCTACGTGCAAGTGTACGTATGGCTACCCTAGGTTGGCATAGAAATCGTGGGAATTGCATCGCCATTACTATGCCAAGAGGCAACATGGGTGGTTCCATGAATACGTGTAGTTTGACGCAATTGTGGGCATGCGAGAGATTGCCTGCAGACCAACCATCGGAATGCACACTTATTCGCATGTTCGTCCCCATTTTCTGTGTTTCGGGCCTTCCCAGTCCTCTGAGCAAGCCACGCCCACGCTCTACAGGGTGTATCGTGCAAAGCACTCGACGGTGCGCAGAGATGTACCGAGCCTGCGCGAACTCCACGCAAGTCCAGGAAAAGTCTTGTGCAGTCGATACCATGAATCGACGAACGGGAATTTGCGTGCAGAATGGCGCGCAAATCCCTGATTTTACACGCAAATAATTACATGAATCGGCCCCATAGTCCTGAGGCTGATCAACTTTGAATACTATTGTACAATTGTGTGAACGTGCAGGAAGACACATTCCCTTAACATAAAAGCACATCGGGGTACACAAAAGCATGCAATTTTCTAATTGAGAATTTGCCATGCACCCCACGCATTCTTTGTAAAAAGGCAAGCAGGAATGCACATGGCCAATACATGCAAGGGTAATTTCTGATCCTTCTATTTTTTTAATGGTCAAAAAAACAGAGGTATGAACCATTGTAGTTTGGGTTGAATTTTGATTCTCAAACAGGGCTAGACACATTTATCTTCTTTTTTTGACTTTTCACCATGACAAGCCCTATGATGACATTAAAGCATTGAAGGAGCTGGACATCCAATCATTGGTTCTAGCTCACATCACCGGTGAAATGTGCATCTCAATTTTGCGACAACGTCGACCATTGTAGTTCTCAGTATTGCCCTAACAGATTTTCTGTAAATCTCACCTCGTGACTTATTTTGTTATATAGATAACCTGTTTTGAATTTTCCTCACCTGATGCCCACATTTCTTTTGCATCTGGAAAAGCAAGGTACTGATGTCTTCGGGGAAAGACAATGGGCCTCATTACGACCCAGGCGGAGGACCATGGTGCTAGTAGCACCATGGTCCATGCCGGTGTCCGCCATGGCGGAATGGGGGATTACCACCCCATTCCGAGGTTGGTGGGGCGGTAATTCCCCATGCCGCCATGGCCCTTCCCCATTCCCATTTTTGCCCCATAGGGCTCAATCGGAATGGGGAAGGCGCTAATAACGGTACCACAAATTGCGGTACCGTTATTAGCCCCAAAGTCCCTTTGCGGGTCCCTACTTTAACGGCTGGAAAAACCAGCCGTTAAGGTTGGGTCCCGCAAAGGGAGCTCGTAATCAGGCGTTAAGGGTTTAACGACGTAGACACCTTTTGCGGCATCCTTTAACCCCTTAACGCCAGGGTCATAATGAGGCCCAAAGTACCCGTTTATTTTGGTCAGACATCAACATGTATGGATTAATATTTTGCCTGGCCCATGAAACACGAATATAAGTTTTAAGAATGGCACAGCCATTGGTTGCAGGGTTTACGCATCAGCAGGGTGGTGTGGGGGGGGGTCTCTTGTCTGAGCACATTCACTGTTTAACAGGTTGTAATTGTAATTGGTTATCTATACCATGCTTAATACCCAGAGGTTTCTAAGCCCGGGCCCGGGGATCGAACTTGTGTGGCGTTGAGACTGAGCTATCCCCTCCTCCCGGGCCCTCCCCCAAAGTGGCACAATCAGATAACAATTAACTGGAACTTTGTCACCAACATGTATACAGTGAATTAGAATGTAATGGGGGTGGGAGGGCTTTAAAAACCCAACTTAGTTGTGTTTTGATTCCTATTTCCGCTGTTCCTTAGTTCATCCCTGAAGCGATAGGTTGTAAGTGGCGCCCTACACATCAAAATTAATAAATAACACAAACGCCCTTTCTGCCATCCTGCGGCTGTGCTCTGCTATTCTGCAGTCCCAAGCCTTGGCCTGACCTCTCCCTGCATTTCTGGGAAGGAGGAAGGAAGAGGGCCTGAAACTTTAGGAGACGGCAAGGCTGCTTCAAGTGTATCATTGGCCGACGTCGACTTCAATTAACCCTGTGGTTAATCCGTTTCACTTTCACCAGGTGGTGTCAACGTTACACCGAAGTGGGCTTGAATAATTAAAGAGGGGCTTAATGGAAATGAAAATACAAGCTCTAGCGGAAAAGACAAAATCCGCCCTTTGGAGGTCATGCGGGAATTTGACTTTCTTTTAAAGAGAGGACACGCACAACACGGAGCTCCAAAGTAAATGTACGTTTTTCCATGGAACTTAAGAACATTGAAAGAGTGCACTCAGAAATTGATAACACCATGGCGCTGACTCGTGGAATTATTTGCGCCGAAAACCGGGGATTTGTGCGCCATTCTGCCCGCAAATCCCCATTTGTTAAACAGGGATTTGCGGACAGAATGACGCACAAATCCGTTTTTCGGCGCAAATAATTCCATGAATCAGCCCCCATGAGTTTTGAACATTAACAATGTATCCGCCCCAGTGTAGACCCCTTAGAGCACCGATCATCACTTGCTTTTTCTGAGGTCCCTGAACCCTGACTTTGTTTATTGCATTGCATCATGGTACCATATCTGCAAGCACCCAGAAGTACTTCAGTCTATATGGAACACCTACACCTGTATTAATCTACCATTAGCACCCTGGTAGGCACCATCCACCAATAAGAATGCTCGGAACGCGGACTGTAATCACTAAGGAACGCCCTTGTACTGAGCATTCTCATTGGTGACGGGTGCTTCCCTTCCCCGCTCACCGTTCACCATTTAGCACTCATGTTGTTTTCTAGACTAGTGCTACTGGTGTCCTTTTTCAAAAAAGAAAGAAAATGAAGCTTATCTTTGTGGTGTAGCTCCGATCCTGCAGTGCTGCTCAATGGAAGTCTGTTGTCCATGTTGATGTCATCATTGCTGCTCAATGGAAGTCTGTTGTCCATGTTGATGTCATCATAGTCATCAACATGGAAAATGGACTTCCTTCACAGCACTGCTGGAGCAGAGCTGCATCAGAAAGGTATGTTCCTTCTTTTTAAAAAACGAAGAAAGTAACAAATATTATTAGTACCCGCGTAGGGAAACTACGCAGGTGCTAATGGCGATATTAACCGAGGTGCCGGACCGACCCTGTCGGTATCGGCACCGCCACCCTCGTTAAGGGACTCTGGCTTCGCTTAGGTCGTTAACTTGTTGTTTCTAGATGAGTGCTGCTGGTGTCCTTTTTCAAAAAAGAAAAAAAGAATGAAACTTATCTTTGTGGTGTAGCTCCGATCCTGCAGTGCTGCTCTTCGGGACATTTGTTGTCCATGTTGATGACATCATAGTCATCAACATGGAAAATGGACTTCCTTGACAGCACTGCTGGAGTAGAGCTGTATCAAAAAGATACGTTGCTTCTTTTTTTTAAAACGAAGAAAGTAACAAACATCATTAGTACCCGCATAGCGAAACTACACAGGTGCTAATGGCGATATTAATCGAGGTGCCGGACCGACCCTGTCGGTATCGGCACCGCCATCCTTGTTAAGGGAATCTCGCTTTGCTCGGGCCTTTAAATTGGGTAGCGGGACATTACTTACAGGATCGACCCACCACCTTGATCAATATCGTCTCATTGCAAAACAGATGTACTAGGTACCACTTTATTATATACACTTCATATTGAGCCCATGACCATCCCACGTTGTTATCTCAGACTGGCTCCATGTTATGTATGCATGTAAGTATGTTAAAGGACTAAGTTTAAGGCCTGTATCCAGTTACCTATCTGGCCCTGCAGAATATAAACTCGGCATCGGAGTGCCTGTCTTCACCATCTCACGCGGCCAGCATGCCCAGCTTAGCCCTGCTGGGTTATTGTTAAATATAAACATTGGCCCCGTTCACATGACCACCAGCAACATCATGACCAGCACTGTTGGCCTGAAGCACACAATCCTGCCACTGCTTGCCATTCATTGGCTGGGGCTGACTTGTCTTCTTCCGTTTCTGGTTGCCGGTAGGTGACACCAGCCCCATTAAAGGCCTTAGTTTAAGGCCTGTATCCAGTTCCCTGTCCGGCCCAGCAGAAGAATCATATCGCCATGGGAGTGCATGCTTTTACCTGCTTTCACCATCTGATGCAGCCAGCATGACCAGTTTAGCACTGTTGGGCTATTGCTAAATAAGAACTTTGGCACCGTTAGCATGGTCGCCAGCAACATGACATCCGGCACTGTTGGCCTGAAATACACAATCCCGCCTCTGCCCACCATTGATTGGCTGGGGCTGACTTTTCTTCTCCATCCATTCCGGAGCCAGCAGGCAATGCCGGCCCCGTTAGAGGCCTGTATGCAGTCGCCCAGATGCTGCTAAATACTATTCACTTGCATCTGGCTTTGTCGCTGCTGTCCTGTCCTTGTTCTTCACTAGGTAAGGTGTGCTTTTCCCACACATGCCCTACTATCTTTGCCCATTGCTTGCTGCCATATCACTTTCGGCATTCATCTGCAACCTTAAGGCGGACATGCCTCTAGTCCCTCTCTAGTCTGCTCGTATGACTCCTCTGTGGCCTAACACACTGAGGCCGCATTCCCACTAGAGAACGCCAATTCCTTACATCTGTACTGGGACCAAATTTCTCATTTGCATTGCCCTACCGAAGTTTCCCCATCACCCATGGCACAGCATTACTTGTTCATGTCTCCTACCCTCTCTTCGCTGATTGAAAAGGTCCCATGCGTCGTTGTCTTATCAATACGTCTGATGCTGCCTCTTGTACCACAGGATTGCATTACCAGTACCATCCTATTATGTTCCTTTATGCCTGCTTGCATTGCCTGATGTAGCCCCCCCGTACCATGCAATGTGGCCTTACCAGAATGCTTCCACTTACCCACTTGGTCCTTTCTACCTGTTTACATGCTTGATGTTGCCCCCTGCACCATGCGGCGAGGCCTTGCCAGAATGTTTACACTCACCTACTTGTCCCTTTTGCCTGCTTGCATGCCTGATGTAGCCCCGAGCACCTTGCGGTGAGGCATTACCAGAATGCATACACTGACCTACTTTGGCCTTTTTGCTTGTTTGCATTTCTGTTGTAGCCCCCATACCATGAGGTGAGGCATCCCAACTGTGTAACTATTATACCCTTCTGTACCTGTTGCATTTTGTCCTTTACCCACCTCTAACCTACGGATTGACACTCCCAGCCCTGCACTGTACTTTGAACTTTACCACCCTGCAACCACTGGATTGACACTTTCAACCCTGCACTGTACCACCTTTTTTGAACCTGCCTCTTTGATGTAGCCTCCTGCACCATAGGGTGAGACTTTCCCAAATTGTGCACCCACTTCCAATGTTGTTCCTCATTTCCAGCGTTGTACTGTGTTACTAACTGTTCACCCTTCGCCTAATGTTCCATTCTCTCCCCTCTGCCCTGCATTCATGTTACAGCATTTGCATGATCCGAATGTCTCAAGACTAGTTGGAGAGGTTCTGTTTTGTTTTTCCTCATCCTTCTTCCCCCTTCCTTTAGTCTTGATGCACCTTGAAACACCATTTGCTGAAAAGGCGCATTATAAAAAGACAATAAATAAAATAAAATATGGAGCAGTTGGTGGAGGGGAGGTGCAAAGCACTGGTTTGCTTACAGAAAATGCATTTCCCCCCAAAAGCAAAACAAATATTTATGAATATTGATTCATAGTTCCATGTGCACTTTGTACATCAGAGAAAACCCTTTTGAGCCTGACTGAGAAAGTTGGAGATTTGCGTAAAAGTCACAGGAGTAGAACAGAAAAAGATGTTCTTGATTCTGTGGGCCTGATTCACAGACTCAATTTATAATGCTGCAATCCCATTGGGAAACACTCTGTGAAGCAAGCCCTCTGACCTCTTTGTACCCAATGTGACTGTAGTGAAGGCAATATTGTGTTTCCTCTTCCAAGCCAGGCCCTCATCGCGACTTCCATCTTTCCTAATACTTGCCATCAACCATTATTAGAAACTCAAGCGCTGCAAAGCACTTTCATAGAAATTTGTCTTGGTATCAGCAGGAGCTGCCAATCAGTGTGCGTGCGGTGATGGGGAGGCCTAACCATTGTTACAAAGTGTTTGTAATTCGATAAGGGGTAACACATTTCAGTGAAATAGTCGATTTAACTGGAGTAGCCCATGCATCCATCACTTTGCATATGTAGCCAGTGACCTAGAATGTGGATCTACATGCTACCCCTCAAATTAGGACATAGATGTTTGCAAAGGAGAACTTTTGTTAAAGCAATAGAACCCTCAGAGGTGGCACATGGCACATTACCGGTTGGGTAATGTCCCCGGGCGAGAGTTATAACCCTGAGCAAAGCAAGGGATTTAATGTAGTCCCAGGGGCATCACCCGACTGGCAATGCTCCCCTACGAGGGATCTATTGCTATTAGTACCCCGGCAGATTTTACTGGGGTACTAATAGCAATTTTACTCAAGTACATACATGGTGTTGCAACCGTTTCTCAACTCAAAATTCTTGTTTTATTTTAATGGCTGCAAGGGATTGGGGAGAAGGAACTACGCACAGTCCCATCTCCCTTTCCATGGTGGCGATTAAAAAGATAGGGGGGGAAGTAAGCAAACAAAATGGCCACAATGGCACAGAGAGAAGGGACTACACATAGTCCCTCCTCCCTTTCCATGGTGGACTAACAAAGAAAGATATGGATCTCTGAGGGACGTGGAGCGGCAAATGTTTCACAAGTGAAACTTTGTTGTGCTGGTAGGGACTCAGCGAGGGCCAAACAGATATTTTTTAACAATCTGATTATCCCCTGCTGGGTACTAATAGGTATTAATATGTATCATAAAGGACATCCACCTCTCTAATAAAGATACAAATAAAATAATGTCACCATGCTTTAATGCACATTTGCTAATAGAGAGCCAGAAACGCCAGTCATTAATGTTCACTAGGTTGTGGTGTGAATTCAGATAAGGCTTACACATGTATTTGAAGGTTAATAAACTGTCTCTAAAACAGTGGCACAATGACCTTTGGGCAAATAAGGCCTACTGGCGGGAGGGCTTGGTTAGGGGAGCATGTCTACATATAGAAAGTATATGGGTTAGTACTTCATTGGCAGTCTCTCATCTGCAAGAAACCCCTCAAACTACCCCTAGATAGGTATTATACTGATTATAGCAGACAAAATGGCAGTGGATTGGCCAATGCAACATTGTATAGCAGGTTGACTCATAGACCCACTGATTGGTTGGCATCCTACCCAATCTTGGACTTTCGGCTTGCTAGCAGCATGTAAGGAAATCGAAACCCAGGTACTTGAGTCACATCAGATTACTGCCCAATTTCCCAATTAGACCATCATCTCTCATCAGTTTGACAATAAGCCAATGTTTTCTGTCTGTAGTTGAGCTTGTCATTGCTCTCTGTTCTAAGACATTCGAGGGAGTATAAGCACATTGTTTATCTTCAACCGCAGCTTAATGTATATCCTTTGTTTTAGTCTTCTGCATCACGTGTGAAGAGACCACAAATGTGTCAATTTCGACCTCCTATTTACTGCTATTTGATTCAATTCAGCTGGGTGTTGTTGATCCCTTGGCCTTTAGAGACTTGCTCACTCCATTGTTTATGAGCCTTAATCACTGCTAATTGTCCAATACTTGGCTCTTGTAAAGTTTTTCATCTTCATTATGTCTCACGCTCATGAAGTTATCCGTCTGCCTCCCTTTGTGCTTTGCAGTTATTTCTTGAAATAAGATCTTTGATTATAGGCCAACATACAATCCTTGTTTTTGTGCATCAAGCCATTTTCCATAATTTCCTGACTCTTCACTCTGGTCTGTTTCGGAGGTAGTTGGAATGAATCTTCTTTTTGCATACACGATTACTTTATCATTTCGGACATGTTTCTTAGTCCCTTCAGTTACATCATCATAAGTATATTCATATTGTTTCAACATATTCTCGTACATCTTCTGCTCTTGTCAGAAGTCACTTCAATGCTCCATGATGTCTATTGGTGCGTGCAGCCCTCCATCCACTCTGTTAACGTGTGGGTACAGTCAGTATGGTTGGCTGAGTGCATAACGTCTGTCATAACTCATTGTTGTATAGGGACAACATAGGTGGTCCCACATGCAGCTCTTCCCCTGCTATTCCAGTATGATGGTGGTGAGGGGTGGGAGTTAAGGTATATGCGTCTTCCTGCTCCTCTACAAAAAGCCTAAAAACTTTAAATGTGAAGTATTTTATAGTTAGCAACTGAGTTTGTATCCATGCATTTTTGAGGCAATTGAAACGGTAATGGGGAGTTAGCGCTTGCACTGCAGAGGAGGGATTGGAAGGGTATGAGGGTACAGGAGACAGCTCCTCCTCACGGCAGTCCTTAAATGTCTGTTTTCAGATGTGAAGGCGAGAGTTAACTGCTTTTAACGTTGAAGCTGTGCCAGATGAGTTTCTGTAGGAAATTGTGAAGAAGTTAGATGCCCCCACACAAGTACGTTTGTTCCCCCACACAGTCTCTGACATTAGCCCCCTCTCCCAACATTTGAATGGTTAGCGCCACCCCCATATTTTTTGTCTAATTGCACCCCTGCTTTATAATGCTGTTTCATTGTCAGATACACATGACAATATGCTAAGTGTATTTGTTTGAATATTTACATAAATTATCAATCCTGTTCTTCCAATATGTAGTTGACCGTGGGAATGGCAATTCTTGGCAGAAAGGCTGCAATAACTTCCCTTCAAGCCTGAGTTTGTTGTCTTGCTGGAGTTAGTTTATTAAGGATCAGGCCCATGTGGTCGCATGTGCGTTGCTGCTGCCTTTTTCGTTATTATATATATATTTTTTTTACGGCGGCATGCCCGTCTTCCATGCCCCCTGATCCTAAAGAGAGGCATAATTACATTTTTTAAGCACCCTAGGCGGCTCACCCCCTAAAAAAAACACTTAAATAAATTAATGGCAGCGATAAGATGGGCTACTACTGTCCGTTTGTTTAAAGCAAGCACTTAAAAATCCATACATTACAAGCTTATGCTCAGATGTTCCACACAACTCAGGATCAACCTTTTTACTTTTTCGCACGTTCATTATGTTTCGAAATGGTTTGCCATTTTCAGACAAATAAGCACTGACAAGGCCAAAAAGGCGTGTTGTGTAGTTTAAAAGTGCCCATCTTGTGACGCTTCCACAGGGAAAGAACTTGACTAGAACCTGGCAAAACAGGTTAGGCACCGCCTAATGCAGATGCAACGGGCCATTAAAGTAAACTCTTTGCATTAGAGCACCTGTAGACCATGCCAACAACAGTGATGGTGGTAACGTTCCCTGGAACACAACATCATATCACATCACAGAACAGCTGTAAGACACCAGTTCCTCTCTTAGATATATCTCCAAGAGCTCTGCGAGAGAACTACACAACATCATATCACATCACAGAACAGCTGTAAGACACCAGTTCCTCTCTTAGATATATCTCCAAGAGCTCTGCGAGAGAACTACACAACATCATATCACACCACAGAACAGCTGTAAGACACCAGTTCCTCTCTTAGATATATCTCCAAGAGCTCTGCGAGAGAACTACACAACATCATATCACATCACAGAACAGCTGTAAGACACCAGTTCCTCTCTTAGATATATCTCCAAGAGCTCTGCGAGAGAACTAAACGACTCTTGAGCTAGACCTAAACAAAGAACTACATTTTTCGATCCTCATACATCCCATCAGACATGCTTGTCCATACTTTCATGGAACACCATTATTTTCCGCCAACAGAGCCTTACTGCACACTTGAATTTGCCACGTCTCTGTGAGCCGCGGCGATGGACGCGTGGTGATGGTGCAAGTACGGTGCACGGCATGGCGATTACCGGAGAGGCACACAAAGAAACATGTTAGTTTTGCTCTGCCAACCCGAGCAGTCACTCCTGCTGACACGCCCTGATCTCAGTCATGCTGGTCCTGCTAAGGCTGCCAGTGTGCTGTAGGCCAGCGCTCTTCCAATCCGATGCCCAGGTGGCATTCCGTCCTCCTCAGCGACAGCTCAAGATTGATCTCCTGACAAGTGGGGAATGGAAGCAGCCGCTGCAGCGTTGCTGCACACGATCCTTCCACACACAGCAGGAGCTGCTTCGCCATCTGTATTTTTGGAAAATTGTTTAACGTTCTTCCTTTGTGGTTGGCCATAAATTACTCCTTCAAACTGTGCTGGGGTGGGAGTGGGCAGGAGGACTGAGATCAGCTGTGACAGTTCCCTGCGCTTTGGCATTTCCCACAGACTGGTACATGTGACCGCAGGCCGGCATTATTAAATGGGGAACAGGTCATGGAGTCTGCTTAATCGTTGTAATGGACATGGCATTTGACCCCAAAGCAGTTATTTCACTATTTTTATATTTAAAAAGGTCACTGCCAAGCCCCCCTTGAGTAAAAATATTACTGCTGTGCCCCCACAAGATGTCATTTCTGCTTATATTTTCTATTAAAATCAGTCATCATACTCTATTTTGGAAGGGCCTCCTGCCCCACCCCCTCCCAGACATCCCGGACACCCTTCGGGCCACCTCCAGGGGGGCCAGCCCCAGAATATGAAGACCACTGCCCTAGAGCTTGCATAAATGTGTGCAGAAGCAGTTGCAAATGACCATGTTCTTTTTCGTCATTGGAAATGAGCAATATGCATTCGTGCAGAATGCCGCTTGCAGCAACACTGGTTTTGCCTATGTAAAATACTGCCTTACACTGGGCCCCATGCTTTTTTGATAATCTGTTCTCTTGTGGATTGCATGCTTATTTTTTTTTCTTTTGTAAAAAATGTAAAGTAGTACCATATTAATATTGTTTTGTAAAGAAAAGGTTGTTGTTACATGTTATTACATTTAGTGTGCTCATTTGTAGAAAAATATCGTTCCTAAACGTTATCGTAGTAAAAATATCTGAATAGGTGAACAATTCTACCCACATAAAAGCGCAAACTGTTGGATTTGCCAGTGCTTTCTGTCTTTGCGTTCTGAAACCACGGGCCTAATCCATAGAACTTTTAGAGCGGAGGAAAGTGACTGCACTGTCAACACACACGTTGAACTGGGCCTAATTCACGGAGTGCTGCAAAGTTTATTTTTGCAGAGAAAAGTCACTTTACACTACAAAAGTCCCCTTTGAACCCGCTAAATGGGCCTAATTCGTGAATTCACTTTGCTCTGCTCAAAACGTTATGCGACTTAGGCCCCAAAGTTAACATGCACCATTTAAAATAGGTGACAGCAAGAAATAGGACTACATGGCGTACATGTTAATCTATACAAGTATTCTGTAACACTGGGACCTCACATGCAGAGCCGACCTTAGGGGAGGGCAAGATGGGTGACCGCCCGTGGCGCCATGCCCCTCCAGGGTGCCAATAGCCCCGCACCACGCCATCTCGGGGAGCCTTTTAAGGACTCTCCCCAGCTGGCGAAGTGGGAGAGGGCGCGGCAGGCACCCTTATGTTATTAAATGCTATGATAACCTCCTGCTCCAACGCGGGAGCCAGGAGGTTATCATTGGGATAGTACGCTAAGGCATTAGCGTGCATGAGTGCCGGAGCAGCAAAGGACAAAACAAATGTGGCGTTCCTGGCCCCCGCCTCTCGCAGTGTTGACCATGGCGCGTGGGGAGAGAGGAGGGGGCAATTCGCCCAGGGCGCTGCTGCCTCTAAGGCTGGCCCTGCTCACGTGGCCACATTTCTGGCTGGCAGAAATTGGGCAGCAGCCGTCTAGACCTTACACCATTCCTTGAGCAAGACCAGCTGAAGTGCTTCAAGTTGTTTGCCCCAGTTTCGAATGATATAATATGATTGGTTATTTATAACGCACTTGATATCCAGAGGTTTCTAAGCGCGGACCCGGGGATCGAACCTGTGTTGCTCTGTGGCGTCTTGCTTCCAAGGCGAGCTCGTTGCCCTGGACATTCTCCTGGATGTTGTAGGGCCGAGAAGAGCGTTGTGTGAATCTCACACAGCACTGTGAGCTTAGCCGCAATGCCCAGTGCACACCTCACACCTGCTTGATGGGCGAGGCAGTAGTTCAGGGTGATGTCTCCCCCGTGCCTCCGTCTAAGAATCAGATAGCTCAAAGCTCTTGTAGACATTGCACTTGGGGGGCTGTGCTCTCCTTATCAGATTTGGGGAGCAAGGATGTGAATTGGATGCAGTTGTCCATTGTAGATTGACCGTAGCTAGTTTCTTAGTGCCAGGCCCCTTGTTTCAGTGTCTTCTTTAGTGTCAAGAGAACTCTTTGGGCCTGATTCATGGGATATGTTGCATGGTGCAAAGTACTTTTCACTGGTGCAAAGTGACTTTGCACTGCCAAAAAACTTGATTTATGCAACAGCCAAAGTGTCTTGTTGTCATGCAAAGTCACTTTGCACAGCAAAAATACATGTTGCACTGTTTCATGAATCAGGGTGAAGCAATGCAAAGTGTATTGTTTCAGTGCAAAGTGACTTTTCACGGCAAAAATACACTCTGCACTGTTCCATGAATCACGGTGGAGCAGTGCAAAGTGTATTTTTGCAGTGCATAATGACTTTACACAGCAAAATGACACTTTGCAGCGTTCCATGAATCAAGGTGTTTGTTGACAGTGCAAAGTCACTTTGCAACAGTGAAAAGTACTTTGCACCATGCAAAATATTCCATGAATCAGGCCCTTTGTGTTGTTAGGGCGCTATTTCTAAAGAGGTAACATACACATGCAGCATGACCGGTCCATATGGTTTAGAGAGCATGGTTTGTTGTTCATTCGAATGCATGCAAATGGACTGGGACTGTGTCAGTCGGGGCATGAGAGGGTTGGCGGGTGGGGAGGAGGAGACTGGCGCAAGCTCACACATCATGCGCTTGTGATCTATAGCCAACACATTTTATGGGACAACAGTGTTCTTTAGATAAGTCATTCAACCCATATACGAGCAGAAAACCACATGGACCGCGGCAGATCCTATCTGGCCCACTTTCTTCTCGGTCCTACCACCCACGTTATATTTCTATCTGCATTTGCTTTGGCAGAGAGACACGTTGGCTGGACTTCAAATGGCCACTCATTAGCCATTTAAGGAAACACTTGTGTTTAGTGTTGTTAATCTACATGAATGCACTTCTTGCAATGTGGGGTTGTACACCATGCCGCAGGGTCAATTATCCCATTGCTGTAGTCTTTCAGTGTTCACGTCACGCGCTGTAATGAGAACCCTTTCATTGTAACAGCGACTAGACAGGATTCAGGGCCTGATTCAAAGAGGCACTTTATAATGGTGCAATCCCATAGGAAAACGTTCTGTGAATCAGGCCCACAATACTCTAAACATGTGCAGCTCAATAATAAGATCACGTTTGCAAACATTCAAGCAATAGGGCTTCCGGTCACAGCAATTCAGCGCCTAGGAAGGAACTTCCGTTTTCATTTCTAAATGTGAGCTTCTTTCAATGCCTTGGTCTTATGTCCAACTTCTTGACGTTGCACACCTGTTGTGAAACTTTAAGTCAACTGAGAGACCTGGAAATAATGGTGCTGACCATTACCACAATACACTCACAGCCTCCGAAAGGATTTTTGTGTTTGTCACAGCCCATCACTTGGCACCTGAGGCCGTTTCTGCAACTAACTGGAGAGTGGTGGGGTCTCCTCCCGCTGCGTGGTTTGTATTGTGCGTCTCTGTTTTCCTATTTCGCTCTCCGGGGAGTGTTTTCGTTGTTAATTCGTGTATCCCTTCATTGGAGGAATGGTTGTGGCCAGTTGTCAAAGTGTACGAAAAGAAGTAGCAGAGCCATGTTACCTGCTGGCCTGACCCTGCTCCCAACAAACCCCATCACAACACCCCCTCCCTCCACACCCCCAAACAAAAACACCTGCTGTTTAAGGGAATGTTCAGTGCATTGAACTGAAGTGCAAGTTTCAACTTCTTCCTACACTTTTATTTAAAAAGTAGAACATTACGGAAATGTTTATTTTTAAAATAGAAGTATAGGAACAGTAAAACCTAAAGTAGAGGCGCACCGCTCCCACCCGCTCCCGCTCACTTCGACCACTGGTTGTGCCCACCCATCATACACAAAGGGATTCAAAGGAGTGACTGCATTCAATTAATTATTCGGTTCATTCTACCAATTCAAAAATGCGAGAGGAACAGGACAATGTGTCTCTGAAACGCGCTCATTTTCCTTGAGATTAGTGAAGTGTATGGTTAGAGCGTCATTGCTAATGTTGGCCTTGAACACAAACAACGTGAACCTGGTGCCACTGCCCATGTATGACATTGTAATGTTCAATTGAGTGCATGGTCATGCATAGTCTTATTCGGGTGTTATTCGCTCAAGGGTCCCAATTTTCTGCAATGCTGCATTTCTTTAACGCTCTAAGTGCCAGGCTATTATGCAAGTCTATGCAAAGCCTTTGTAACTAGTTTAAATTGCAATAAACGTCCATATGATTCTCTGTCATTACCATGTCCTACTTTCCTTCAACACGTTTCTCAGGACTTATGGCATCTGTGGGTGACTATTAGCTGGTGATTGGCTATCAAGATAAGAGACATTTGCATAACGATCATGCCAATTGTTGTAAATGGCCACGTGCATCTGCTGGAGATGCATCTTTGTGAAATATTGGCGGATTGTGGTGTACTGGGCTGGAAGACTCTGAAACCCTGAAAGTGTCAACAGTCATATATATAACTCTATATCATGGTCATTGGTGTTGGGATCCTTATCCTACAAGAGCCTCATCCAGATCGCCCAACCATCTGTCAGTCCGATTTTCAGGCGTTTGCCATCCATAGGCTGCGCCCCCTACAAGCCTACGTGTTGAAAGCCGCACATATAAGCCGCCACATGCTCCTTAGGTCTGTAGGGGGTGCAGCCTAGGTGGGAGCAAGAAGAGGGTGCTGGGACGCAGCAGGTAAGTGGAGTGTAGGTGAGGGGGACGGAAGGACGGACTGGGGTACCGAACCAGCTGGTTACAAAAGGCCGACCTGGCAGATGCTGCCTTTTCGGCCTGGAATCTGAGAGGTTGGCATGTTGTTAGCGGCCTTCATACTCAGAACCATTGTCAGGATATCCACAATGAATGTGCATTAGAAAAATCAACATGTTTTTGTCTGATATTATTTCCTTTTCTGCTTCTCATTATGGAAACCCGACTTTATTTTAGTTTAATTAGGAAACAAATAAATCAAATATTGCGATACTTTCTCTCCGCTTGATACTAATATTCACAAACTACTTGTCTACACTATACAAATCCATATGCAGACAGCACAAAAATAATAATAATCCACACTGTGTGTTCAATCCGATGTTGTCTTTATGTCTTCTAAGCAGACACAATTAAGAGGGAACGAGGAATTGAACCCAGGAAAAGGTCACGGGGAACTATCCCAGAGACTTAGAAGAAGATATCACTAATTTTGTTCTGTTATTCGGGCAGTACTATCAGATGTCAAGAAAGCAATATGTGACAAGGCCTTGAGAACGACCACAACGGTCGAAACACGTGTTGGCTATTGGTGATATAAAACACAAACAATATAATTTCAAAATAAAGACAACATCGGATTGAACACACAGTGTGGATTATTATTATTTTTGTGCTGTCTGCATATGGATTTGTAAAGTGTAAACAAGTAGTTTGTGAATATTAGTATCAAGCGCGGAGAACGTATCGCAATATTTGATTTATTTTCATTACAGTGTGAACCCATGTGGAGGGTTCTCAGATTGCGAGACTCCCGCTGCTGATGTTGAACTTGTGCTAATTTTACTAATAGGTTGGGGAATACCGCACGGATTCAAGTATCAATCCACAGTAATTTTAAGGTCTAGTTAGGAAACAAAGCGAGCTCTGCAAAATAGAAAATATCTTTTCCTCACAAAGACAAACATTCATGAAACTTAATGTGTCCTTTAGGAATGCACCTTTAGATTCTTGTTAAACAGGCCTAACAACCGAATGCCCCCACTCCTACCACTTCCAGATCAATGGGGGGTGGCTGTCTTCTTGTGTTCCAAATCTGAGTAATTAAATTCTCATGCCACCTTGACCGATATGTGGAGCTGCATCATCTGCTTCTTTGGGCTCAAGAACTGAAATCTCTTCCTGGAACTAGTGGGCAATAATTAGTCAATTTCAGGTAGTGTCGTCCAAGACAAGTAGACACACCTTGCATTTATTTTACTCTGAATATCAGCATTCATTACAGAGTATCCGCTCTGACCGCCTGCTGAAGGACATATGGCTCGACCGTGCTGCACAATTGCTGTTTAAGAGGAAGCAAAGAGTATTCTAATTACCCTTAATGTGGGTTAAAATATCAAGAATAATGGGACACATGTATGTCCTGGACATCCTTTAATCCAGTCAGCATTGATTGGATGGAACTAACTTGCTTAGTTGAATTGTGACTCTGGCTACAGATATGACATTAAATAACAAGCCCTCACTCTTGGACGGTCTCCAGTTGTTTTCATGAAGTAAATGACTTTGTTGTAATTTACTTTGTGTATATTACTATGAATTACTTTGAATTTGTGTAGGTATTTATCGGTTAAGGGACAAAAGGAGTGTTGGGAGGGGGTTTAGGGTGGCGTGGTAGTGATGGGGAAGCAGAGGAATGGGGTGGTGCCTGAAAAAAGAAATCGAAGTAATGCTCACAAAGTAAATTACAACAGAGTATTTTGTTTTCGTTGAAATGACATTGAACCCTCTGGGGGACCACAACGCTGGTAACTGGTGCCGTAGTAATGCTTCTTTCTTTGCATTATGATTATTGAACCACCAATCACATTACAAATAAAAGGCGACACAATTAAAATGCAGGATGCCATTTCTAAACATTGAACCTTGTAGCCATATAGGGGTAATGACCATAGATTATTATCAGGTGTGGTTTATGTTATTTCATTGTGCTGTATCGACTTAAATGCCATAAATGACTTAAGGCCAATCCAATATCTTTAATTTGGCAAGAACGCCATAAAACATTAATACAACACAGGATACAATAGTGCATACACATTTAAGACAGCTAAACACATGGCAGTAACATCTCCAAGAAGCCCCTTGAAAATCACTTACAACCACAAACAGCCTCCCATAAAATGATTAATAGAGTATTAAATATGTTTCCTGACAATACTCTTCTCTTTTTAAAAGTTGAAGTTGGAAAGACAGAAACGGCCGTCACAGATGAGTAAGAAGAGCAACATTTTAGTGCATCAAGAGCCAAATGAATAGAGAATGTATCTTGGCAAAGCCATACTTGCCTAAACCATTGCAACCTCTCCACAACATAAAATGGGCAAAAGAAAAAAGCAAAACCATGTGCATTCGGTCATTCTAGCAATCAAGAAGATAGATCACTGTGGGCCTGGTTTACAAGGCGTTTTTCAAAGGGATTGCACCATTGTAAAACACATAGCCTTGTTTCTTATTTCACAATGAGCTCTCCAAGACAAACTGACATAACCCCAATAGACCAAAAACTCACTGTGAGGTTGTTCATAGCGAAGTAGAAGGGCATACCGTTGATCATGTTTAAGAACTATTATTCAAGGCCCTGCTGGCCTGTACATACTAGTAACTACAGTGGTGCAGCCAGTTAACTGTGTTATGTTCTCTATGCGTAAACAAAATAAATCAGCCTCGAAAATCGAATCCAGGTAGGTTTTAAATCCATCCAAATTGCTCCTTATCTTGGAGTGTCTTTAGCCACCATCTCACAGGAACAATACACCGTCTGAAAAACAGCAAATCATGGCAGTATAGCCTTTAAATACAGGAGCATATTTC
Source organism: Ambystoma mexicanum (assembly GCF_040938575.1). NCBI lineage: Eukaryota > Metazoa > Chordata > Amphibia > Caudata > Ambystomatidae > Ambystoma > Ambystoma mexicanum. The sequence continues at coordinate 912,458,547 of NC_090939.1, read as the reverse complement.
ACAAAATAAAGCATGATTGGCAAAGTGGTAGTGTTTGCAATTACGGGTAGATTGCATTAGCCGAAGCAATTTCAGTATTTGTGCTGTGAGCCAGGTCCCAAGCATCATCCAGTTTCAATACTTGGGGAAAATAGAACTTGATATCTGTCAAATTTAACAAATAGATAATGAAAAAATGAATATGAACATTCAAATCCAATTTCCTTAAAAGAATCTAGATGATCTCTGTGCCGGAGTAATGCAACATGCCCGTGGAAGGGGACAAAGATTATTAGAACAAAATAGCCCACAGTATTTCAGAGGTGCACATGAGGTCGCCTGTTGACGCAGATCGGCTGGAAAATTGTCCTGCCTAGTAAATACGTTTAATATGTACACAGTGTCTTCTTTGGTAGCATTGCCCTCTACACATGATCCCCTTTTCCCTTCTTCTTTCAAACCTCCTCCTGTTTCTCCGTTCCGCCCTCTCCGCAGCCCCGCCACCACTGTCTTCCATCGTGCTTCAGGGAGGGGAAGATGTGGGTGTCAAGGAAGGAGGTGGGTGGAATAACATCAGCAAAACCCTGAGACAACTCTGATGTACGGTGGTGAAGAATTCAGCAAGTACTATAATTATAAAGTTTTACTTCTCTTTCAAATTATATGTCTTCTTAGTTTGTGCAAAGAGCACAATTATACTCAAATTAAGTTGACTTGGATGTTTGACGCGTGCAATGGAAAATAGAAAGCTGTGTTTTAAATGACAAACTCAGGATCCTGCCTGTGACTAGTGATTTAGTATTAAAAACATTGATATTCAGCGTATGTCTCTAAGTTCCTGCAGAATAAAGTCCTTATTGAAATGCTTCCAGGCAGGATGAGTGAGAACCCAAATATGAGAAGGATGATATGATTGGTGCTTGATTCACAATTTTAACTCAAGCAAATGAGTAGACGTCATGGGCATCTCCGATTTGCTTCTGTTACCAAATACGTCAGTCACAACAAGTGCAAAACGGGCGCTGCCTGAAGCACCTGAGATGCCTTTGAGCAAATCTTTGTGGATTTCATTTGCACCTGTTTTCTCAACATTGCTCCAGGCTTCTTCAGATTTGCTCCAGCTCTAGGATTTGTGAATTAGGTATAAAGTAGCAGGAAGGACTATGAGGTGTACAGAGCATCATCTCCTGATTTGCTCCAGTGGAAATCCTTGTGCATAGGCTCTCAGGTGTCTGCGTTGGGAGTAGACCAATTTAGGAACTTCATACATTTTGTTATATTTTCTGGTCCATCTTAAATGAAACATTTGAAAATGCTTTCATTGATGCGGTACCTGTGATGCGCACTAGCCAAGTGGGTCAGCAATTCGTATATGAGATCCTAAATTTGCACTTTGCACCCAGGCCTATAGAAAGGGCTACATCTACCTAATTTTTAGATGTTCATCCCTAATTTAAAAATGCAGACAAATTTACTGTTAGTGTCTAGACTGTATGACCAATCCATGTTGGGGTTTACAATTTCAAAGAATGGAAACAGAATTCTTGCGGTGTGGTCTCCATAAACCTCCACATGTCTCTCCTCTTGCATCAGCAACCTGGACTGCCAGTAAGTCAATGTAGAGGATTCAGAATCCTGACCCTTCACCGCAAAAACATTAAACAGCAGTGGCACCGACTGTTTTAAAGCCAAGCGGAAATTGACGAATCCCTCTCTCAGTATGGGTCCTCCATCGCTTCTTAGAATGTCTGGTCTTAACTTTACAAGTGCCGGAAAATGAGCATATTCCGTGAAACTGTTTTGGAGTTTGGTTCAATTGCAGATGTATCCTCAGCTGCATTTGTCCAGCAACAGACAATACTACTGATTTTCAGTTCCAGTTATTTTTCATTTTCTATTTTGCATTTCACAATTCCATAAATGTCATGTGCATTGATATGTTGTTGTAAATAATCAATTTCCTAAGTCTGCATAAGAAAATGTATAAAACAGTGACATCGTTATGTCTACCTCTTATGTTTGTGCATACCAGTTTTTGTTTGACTAAGGTGATTTTGTTTTCGGTAGGACACAGGTGAACCTGAATATTATCTTCATCAGTCTCTGGAATCATGGATCAATTTAGGATTAGGCTGTAGGACTTGTATTAGGTGCATGTTTGGGAGAACAGAGAAAATGAGGTCCCCTTCCATGGGGCAATCCTATGCACAGATCATGCCTGTTCATCTGGAACGAGAGGACATATAATCTGAGTATTCATAAAACAATAGTTTTCTTTGTAGAGGATGTCAAATGGGAGCAATTATTTCCACACCCTAACATTAGCACTCAGCCCCACACACAAGAACAACAGTAAATTTCCTTTTCCAAACATGCTAACATTCCTTTTTTAACCAATATATGTTGTGGGTGAATATCCTTGCAATGATTTTTCTGCACTGAAAAATGTTTTTTGGGTGAATGTTATTCACTGAATTCCTTGGGTACCACCTGTGCATAGAGGCATAGTATGGGAGCAGAGTTACATATTCTGTCAAATATACTAATACAAGGGCAGGTGTGTCAACTGCAAAATGGTGAAACAGGAATTTAGAGGAAAGGCCATTGTTGTTGCTACATCTAGACATTGTTTTGGCCTTTTTTGGGACTAATGAAATCTGTAAGAATTTAGAAAAATCTGAACTATGGTAGGATACCAGGAAACAGACTAAATATGGAAAAAAGAGCAAATAGCAACATAGGGAAGTGGGATAAGCCTCCAGTGGGCCTCTCCTGATTGGTGAGTCTCAGCGGATTACAGTGGTTTTGGTAGCAAATCATAACCCCACCTCACGACTACCCGCATATGCCTGCTGCACTTCCATTTGTTTTTACTGCTCATTTTATCCGTGCACAACATTTTGTTTTTAAATGTTTTAAAGCTCTGAAATTCAGTGCAGCAGCAAAATGCAAGGGGAGCCTCCAACAACCACCAATTAACACCAAACCCCACCCCAAGCAAACCATTATCTCCTTTTCCAAGCATACTATTTGTGAATTTTTGTTTAAACCGATACATATTCAGGTGATTTTAATCGCAGCGCCGGGGCTACCCTATCAGTAACGGCCCGTAGCCCAAGATAAGGGCCCCGAGTGCAGCAAGAGTACATTAACGCAGGTGGTGGTGCTGTTACCGGCATGGTCGGCCCGCCACCAAGTATAATATCTCCATCAGCACCAGTTTAGTTCCCTATACAGGTGCTAATGGTGTTTGTATTTTTCTTTATTATAAATAAAGAAACTTACATTAGCGGTGCTGCCCAACACTATGCAGTGCTGTCATCCAGGAAGTCTGCTTTCAATGTTGAGGACTGACATCATCAACATTGAAGAGGGACTGCCTGGACGACTCTTTCTTTTTTTGAGGGAAGAAAACACACTCTTAGCACCCGTATAGAGAACTACACGGGTGCTAAGAGGTGAGGGATTTGGGGGAGTAGGGAAGGGAAGGGGTGCTGGTTGCACAGGGAGCTCGGAACATAGCCTTGTACTATACATTACAGCCTGTGTTCCAAGCCTTCTGATTGGCCAGCGACCCTCCCATGCTGCAAATGATTGCACTGGGGATGTCTAAAAACAATGTTTGCACAGTGACTGCCTGTGCTGATGTAGGGAGGTGATGAGTTTTCTGTTATTTATTTTGCATGAGATTTGTGAATCAAGACGTAGTGTCATTGCTCGCAGATGTGGGCGTTATTATTTTCTTGTGACTGTCGACACCTTATGGCTGTTAGCATTGTCTTTTCATTACAGACGATATTGCCAAGAAGGCACGGTGGCATGGCGTGCACTGTCATGCAGCAGAGGTTGCTTGCATACCATGCATTTTACCCAAACAGATCGGACATGGCACATGAAGGCACTAAACATTTGGTTGGGACAAGGGCAACAGCATATTTTCAGTAAGCGACCCTTACAATCCACATTGAGAAGAGAGACGTTTGTTTCTCCTGAAACATGGTCTTTTTTGTCAGGGGTCGGCAACCGCCTGTAACTTAACTGGAAGAACCTTTTACTTTCATAGTGACTGGTAAACATGCCCAAAGGATTGTTAAATTCTTGGGAGTAGTCAATTTCCGTTTCTCCAGATGTTTTTGCCTATGCCTCCACGAACCCTCGCAATTTACTAAACTTATAGTGACTCACTAGGTGGCCTTCTCGATGTTATCAACTACAATTTCCATGATCCAACACCATTAACTTTGCTGGCTAGGACTTATGGGAGCCAAAGTCTAAAACATCTGGAAGGCCACATGGTGAGTACCCACGCATTGGCAGATTGGATTTGCTGGTCTCTGGGGAGAAACAGGTTGCCTATCATTTGCTAGAGAGAAGCTCATGACTAGGGGTGAGGTTGCAATATAATATTCTGGGAGCTAAGGACCAGAGATTGAGTTCCTGAGTATCAATACTTTCGTGTTCTTCACTCCATAGTCTCTGTGTAGTTCACTCTGAGGCTGAGGGTTTGGCTCTTGAGAGGGGTAGAACAGGCCTAGCAGTGCGGCCTAAGTGACCTTCCGCGGGAGGTGGAGAGCAACACTCCAGCAGCCATCCCGGCACTTAGATCATACTCTCTTTTACATTGGTATCTTCCAAGTGTCCTTAATTTGTTAAGACGGATTTCTGAACTCTGTCCTGGTGGCGCAGAAGTTCAGAAGGCCAACCTAATTACTTGGAACAGGGTAACCTCTGGACGAGCCAGACCAATCAAGGTAGCGATCGCGGCGGTCAAGACTAGGTCTCAAGAGGGGTGAGGGTGACTGAAAGCCCGCAGTGAGCACACAAAGCAAGAGCGCTGACAAACTACTCCAAACAGTTGTTATATCAAAAATAGATACACATTTATTTTAAGGCCTTTAAAATAATGACCGTAGCGAGAAAATCACAATATCACAATATTAAACCAACACATACCATATCAACACAATATATATACAAATACACAGTCGCAAGCGTTTAAAGCACGAAATATGTAGTCCACCTGCCAGGGAAGGAAAACAGGCAGTGCGATAATGCTTTCGACTCAGTTCGCCTTCATAGGCACCTAACTAGATGGAAGTCCGAGCCCTGCGAAGAGTGGAGCCTTGTGCTCAAAGTACCTGCCACGCCGGTGCCGACGGGCACAAGGGGAAGCTCTTTGGAGGAAGTCAGGCGGTTCACGTTAGTGCACAGCAGAAGAAGAACAGGTTCCGCAACTCAAGCGCAGCCTCCACAGCGGGCAGAAGCAGAGCGCGAGCGCGGCAAAAGGGTGCTGTTTTTACACAGCAGGGAAAAGCAAGGGGATACTGCAGGAGGGCGACCAGATCCTAGATATACTACTCACCGGTCCACGAAGCAAGCAGACCCAGGCTTCTCCACGATAGTTTCAGCAGCTGGCAGGTTCAGAAGAGCAGGGAACGCTTTGTAGTCGTGTAGAGCAAAAAGACGTCCCAATCGACGAAACCGGCACAGTTTTGTTGCCGCACAGGACAACGGAGCGGCCGTGTGTATTCGAGCCAAATGAACACTCCTCCCTTCAGACCTGGGGACGCCAAGCGTACGAAGCGTGGGAGAGGGACAAGGACTCGCAATACAACACAACCTGGCGGCGGTTGCAGAGCCAAACTCCTTGGTAAGCTGGTCAGTCAACTGGATGGCCCAGAGACGCTTCCGAAGGCTTACTTGGCAGGAGATGGTTGAAGATGCCGGGAATAGCTGTTCCTGCTATTCCAAAGGTCGAAGCACCAGTACAGGCCTTCTGGTTCGATCAAAGGAGGACAGGGGCTCTCCGGACGACAGCAGTGCAAAGGAGGATTCCTTCAGCGGGTCACCAGCGATTCCTCGGTCCAGCCTCGTAGTTGCAGGATACTTGGCTCCTGTATTCCTTCGTTCGTGAGAACTCAGGAGATCGACATGGTAGTGGTGTTTCCAGCCCCCTCTTATCCACGGTTCCCTTCGCGCCAAAACGGAGGGGAGCCAATGGGAGATCCGCTCATCAAAACACATACCATACGTGGACCAATCACGGACCACGGTGGTCCCAGGCATTCACACCACCCTAGACTCTCTGGCACCCAGGATGTGTATTGGGACCAGACATCCCAGCCCACACCCTGGAGGCACACAAACGACATGTAGAAGCCCGCGAAAGCAACCACGTTTCGCGGGAAAGTACATGCCCAAATAAGGAAGGCCCCGGGTCGCCGGACCTGGGGAAGGTGAAGGGAGCAAGACGGACAGTACACAGGACAAAGGAGCCTCGCGGCCTGGCCATTTTGGGAGCCAGGCCACCATTTTGGGTTCAGTGCAAAAACGTGCTCAGAACGCCAAAAGGAGCTCAAAATAAACAAAACGATCGCTGCCACCATTCCAGTCCCTGAATGACTTGCACCGATCAAATACCATCCTAAAAGAGTATCTAGGGCCTGTAGAAGGCTAGAGACCCAAGAGAGCTGTAACTTAGCTTACAGTGCCCTCTTGTGTCATGTTGCACTAAAGCTGCGACACGATAAAAGAAACTACGGGAAACCACGTTCCCCGGTACTGACTGTCTTAAGGGCATGTCAGTTTCCCCGTAAGAAAGGAGCGAAAGCCCAGAGAAGTGCGGCCGAAGGCTGTACTTCTCTGGCAAAGTCAAGAACAAGGTTAAAAACAATAGCAAAAAGTTTAGGGGTTGCCACATGGAAGGAAAATTCCCTACAATTACGAAATCTTTCCTAACACTCGCCCCTCCCAGACTATGGACAGGGGGAACTAATCCACCCCTGGATGAGTTTCTTGTTCAGGTCGGTTAAACATTCTGGACAACCCATCAGCATTGCTATGTTGGACACCTGGTCTATGCTCAATAGTGAAGTCGAAGCCTTGAAGACTTATGGACCACCTAAGCAACTTTGGATTCTCCCCCTTCATGTTCATTAGCCACTTTAACGGCTTATGGTCAGTCTGCACAGTGAAGTGGGTCCCATAGAGGTAGGGCCTCAGCTTCCTTAGGGCCCACACAACAGAGAAACATTCTTTCTCTACCGTGGACCACCTGAGCTCTCTGTCCTTAAGCTGGCGACTAATAAAACCGATAGGGTGTTCCTTACCCTTCTCATCTACTTGTGATAGTACAGCTCCTATCCCAGTGTCAGAGGCATCCGTCTGCACGATAAAAGGTCTTTGATAATCAGGGGCCCTTAGGACAGGGGCCTGGCACAAGGAGTCTTTTAAGCCATTGAAGGCCTTCTCACACTCGTCGGTCCAAGTTACCTTCTTGGGTTTCTTCGGAGTTGTGAGGGCAGTCAGAGGAGCAGCTATGGTGCCATAGTCTGCCACAAAATTGCGATAATACCCCGTGAGTCCTAAAAAGGCTCTCACTTGGGTTTGCGTAGTGGGGGTAGGCCAGTCTTGTACTGCTTGTACTTTACTGGGTAGAGGCTGTATCCTCCCTCCACCTACTTCATGTCCAAGGTAAACCACTGAGCCTTGTCCAATCTGGCATTTACTAGCCTTTATGGTCAAGTGGGCTTTCTGAAGAGCCTGGAGCACAATCCCGAGGTGTTTCACATGGTCTTCCCAGGTGGCACTGAAAACTGCTATATCGTCCAGATATGCAAGACAGAATTCGTCCAACCCATTCAACACATGATTCACAAGCCTCTGGAAAGTGGCAGGTGCATTCTTCAACCCGAACGGCATTACCCGGAATTGGTAAAGGCCGTCTGGAGTAGAAAATGCTGTCTTCTCCCTGGCATGTTCTGCTAACGCTATTTGCCAATAGCCAGCAGTGAGGTCAAACGTGCTGAGGTACTTGGAGGCACCCAAAGTATCCACCAGCTCATCTGTTCGAGGCAAGGGGTGGGCATCTGTCTTGGTGACAGCATTCAGAGCCCTGTAATCCACGCAGAACCTCAATTCAGAAGTGCCTGCCTTTGGAACCAGAACCACAGGACTGGACCAAGGACTACTAGAGGGTTCAATCACCCCAAGGTCTAACATTTTGTTGACCTCGGTCTTAATATAAGACCGTACTTTATCCGACATCCTGTATCCCCTACTTTTGGTAGGTACACTGTCTCCTGTGTCAATGTTATGTTTGCACCAAGGTGTCAAACCAGGGGACTGTGAAAACAGGGGGGAAAACTGCCTAAGCAAACTTTTCACCTCCGCCTGCTGATCAGAAGTCAGGTGAGGGGCCACTCGGACACCCTCAATGGAGCTATCTGAAGGACCGCTGTGGAACAGGTCGGGGAGAGGTTCTGACTCCTCTTCCTCAACGTCTGACGCCAGTAGCAGTGCTGCGATTTCGACTCTTGGGACGAAAGCCTTCAGCCTATTCACGTGAAACACTTTTGGAGCCTGTCCAGGCCTTCCAAGGTCCACTAAATAGTTCACCTCACCCAGGGGCTCCACCACTGTGTAAGGGCCTGACCATTTGTCCTGTAAAGCGCGAGGCCTTATTGGATTCATGATCAGGACTTGCTGACCAGGTGTAAAGTTAATGAGGGAAGCTTTCTGGTCGTACCAATGTTTCACCAGCGCTTGCCCTGCCTTCAATTTATCACTAGCCAAGCCCATCAGAAGTACCATCCGTTTTCTGAGCCCTAGCACATAGTCAACTACATTGGTAGTAACAGGGGGAGTGGGCATCTCCCATCCCTCCTTGACAATGGCTAAGGGTCCCCGTACGGGATGACCGAACAGAAGTTCGAAGGGGCTGAAGCCAACACCCTCCTGTGGTACCTCTCGGTAGGCAAACAGCAAGCATGGTAAAAGAAGATCCCATTTTCTTCTCTGGGGCTCCTCCAGAGCCCCAATCATGCTCTTTAACGTTCTGTTGAAGCGTTCCACCAGACCATTGGTCTGGGGGTGGTATGCAGAAGAGAACTTGTAGGTGACCCCACATTCTTTCCACATAGCCTGCATATACTTCGACATAAAGTTGCTGCCACGATCTGACACAACTTCTTTAGGGAAGCCAACCCTAGTAAATATGCCGAGTAAAGCTTTTGCAACTGACTTGGCAGTTACAGTTTTCAATGGGATGGCCTCAGGATACCTGGTTGCATGGTCGACCAGCACCAGGATAAACCTATTGCCCGAGGATGTTTGCGGGTCAAGGGGACCGACGATGTCGATCCCTACCCTTTCAAATGGTACCCCCACAACTGGGAGCGGTACCAACGGAGCTTGGATTGTCGCGCCAACCTTACCAGACAACTGGCAGGAGGCGCAACTCCTGCAGTGACTTTCTACTTGCACCCCCATCTTGGGCCAGTAGAAGTGCATGGATAACCTTTGCTTGGTCCTCTTCATACCAAGGTGACCAGCAAGGGGAACTTCATGCGCCAACTGCAGGAGGAAGGGTCTAACAGCAAGGGGAACCACCAACCTCCTATGGTCTCCTTCTGTAGACTCTGTGGGCTCACTATACAGGAGTCCACCTTCCCAATAAATCCTATGCTTCCCAGGAGGTTCACCCTCAAGCTGGGAGCAGGCCTGTCTCCTTAGGCCTTCCAGAGATGGGCACTCACGTTGGCCTTTACTGAATTCGTCCCTATCAGGACCTCCTTCAACTAACAAGTCTTTTAGTTCAGGATGATCGTTGGGGTCGAATACTTCATGCATCGCCACCTCCTCGTCAGGCTCGGGCGATTGACCAACTTCCTCCACCGCAGTGGTAGGCGAGCTCGGGGGAATATTCTCTTTCCCCCGTCTTGACTTGTAGACTCCTTTCGCCTTGGGTTGCCCCTTCGGCTGGGGCGGCGTATTGGACTTGGCCAATGCCGCCCGTGCTTGAGACCGTGTGTAGGGTCGTTCGGCAGTGTCTCCTACGAGCCCTAAAGCTCTGAGATCATTACCTAATAAGACCTTTCCCGGGACGTTTCTCTGAATGCTCACTGGAATCCTGACTGCTGTACCATTTAAAGTTAGATTAACAGGGATCACGGGAAACATACGGAGGGGGCCGTCAGCCAACTTAGTGGGCATCAGAGTAGCTCTGGCAACTTCCTCTGAGTCTATCAAGGTAGAATCCACTACAGTTCGACTGCACCCACTATCCCTAAGAGCTGGAGTATCCACTCCATTGATCAGCACACTGTCTTTAAAGTAGTGCTTGGTATTATCCGGAATCCTAGCATACGCCTCTGCGACTTTAGGCTCCCAGGAACCCAGGGACACTAAAACTACCTCAGCCTCTATTCCGCTGGGAAATGAGTCTGAGGAGAAGGATGCTCCTGTAATCTCTTCTTCCTCGTAGGAGGAGAAGGCCAGATTAGCGGAGTGGACCCCCAAAGGTCTAACCTTACAACGGGGATCCCCCTTCACATGGTCAGTTGCTCCACAAGAAAAACAAGCCCCAGTGGGTCTGTTTACGTAGGGAGGCTTATTGTAACCAGAGTTCTGTTTCGGAGGCGCACCTCCACTACCCTGTGAGTTCTCTTGTGTCTTACCCTTGTTTTTCTTTTTGTGGCCCTTTTGGGAAGAAGATTTAGCAGATTCCCCACCCTCCATATCTTTGGACTTTTTCCCCTCCTCCTGCTTACCAGGATGAGTTTTGTCCTTATGGGACACTCGATGTGACACCCATAAGTCTGCTGCAATGGCCAGCTTCTTAGGATCTATCTCCTTCGAATCGGCCAAATGCTGCTTAAGCTCCGGGGAAGAAGAAGCAAAAATGTGTTCCAGCATGACAAGATTTATCATGCCGTCGAAGGTAGAAACCTTATAGCCTTCGACCCAGCCAGTTAAGTTTTTCAAAGATTCAGCGACATAAGATACCCAAGTACCACCTTCCTTTTTCTTATACTCTCGAAAACGCTTTAAATATTGGGCCGGAGTCTTCCCAAACTTTAAAATGAGAGTCTGCTTTAACATTGCGAAATCAGCCCGCTCAGCCTTCGACATTTCCATAATGGCACTACAGCCAGAATGGGGCAGTCTACTGAGCAACCACGCAATCTTATCAGCATTGTCAACTTCCTGGACCTCGCATGCATACTCAAACGCATTCAGCCAGTCCATAATGTCATTCCTCTCTTCATACACACTGAGCAGATCTTTCGGAAACCGTGGATGAGAGGAGGCCCCAGACCCATGTCCAGGACCCTTGGATCCATTTGCAACCTGACGCTTGGCCAGTTCCAACTGGTGATCCCTGTCTTTTTGTTTTTCTGCCTGTTCGATTTTTAGTTTGGCTATGCTGAATTCAAGCTCCTGCTGCCTAAACCGCAGCTCTTGCTTCTTGAATTCAAGCATAGCCTCCCCATCAGCACTGGCAGAGGAAACATTAGACAGCTCGTCCTCCCTGTCCTCGTGGTCGCGGTGGAACAGTGCGGCGGCAGAACCGTCGGTTCTACCAGTGAGAGCAGCCCCACCACCTTCCGCACTGTCCTCAGAAGTAATAGCGTCAAGCTGCGCTTCTTGCCACGCCACGATTCTTTGGATCATTTCCAATTTCGTGCCTTGAGAGGAAACACCTCTCTCCGCACACATCTTTTTCAGCGTTTCTGATTTGGAAGCATTTAAAGTTAACAACGTACTTGTTTCCATACTGTTTGATAGGACTATGGCCTTTTTAAAGTTATATTACAACAATTCACTATGTGTACTGTTTGGAATAACCTGAAATGCCTTAGTTCGAGCGCAACACTGGATACCTTCAGTCGTATCCCACCGCTGTACACCAATTTGTTAAGACGGATTTCTGAACTCTGTCCTGGTGGCGCAGAAGTTCAGAAGGCCAACCTAATTACTTGGAACAGGGTAACCTCTGGACGAGCCAGACCAATCAAGGTAGCGATCGCGGCGGTCAAGACTAGGTCTCAAGAGGGGTGAGGGTGACTGAAAGCCCGCAGTGAGCACACAAAGCAAGAGCGCTGACAAACTACTCCAAACAGTTGTTATATCAAAAATAGATACACATTTATTTTAAGGCCTTTAAAATAATGACCGTAGCGAGAAAATCACAATATCACAATATTAAACCAACACATACCATATCAACACAATATATATACAAATACACAGTCGCAAGCGTTTAAAGCACGAAATATGTAGTCCACCTGCCAGGGAAGGAAAACAGGCAGTGCGATAATGCTTTCGACTCAGTTCGCCTTCATAGGCACCTAACTAGATGGAAGTCCGAGCCCTGCGAAGAGTGGAGCCTTGTGCTCAAAGTACCTGCCACGCCGGTGCCGACGGGCACAAGGGGAAGCTCTTTGGAGGAAGTCAGGCGGTTCACGTTAGTGCACAGCAGAAGAAGAACAGGTTCCGCAACTCAAGCGCAGCCTCCACAGCGGGCAGAAGCAGAGCGCGAGCGCGGCAAAAGGGTGCTGTTTTTACACAGCAGGGAAAAGCAAGGGGATACTGCAGGAGGGCGACCAGATCCTAGATATACTACTCACCGGTCCCCGAAGCAAGCAGACCCAGGCTTCTCCACGTTAGTTTCAGCAGCTGGCAGGTTCAGAAGAGCAGGGAACGCTTTGTAGTCGTGTAGAGCAAAAAGACGTCCCAATCGACGAAACCGGCACAGTTTTGTTGCCGCACAGGACAACGGAGCGGCCGTGTGTATTCGAGCCAAATGAACACTCCTCCCTTCAGACCTGGGGACGCCAAGCGTACGAAGCGTGGGAGAGGGACAAGGACTCGCAATACAACACAACCTGGCGGCGGTTGCAGAGCCAAACTCCTTGGTAAGCTGGTCAGTCAACTGGATGGCCCAGAGACGCTTCCGAAGGCTTACTTGGCAGGAGATGGTTGAAGATGCCGGGAATAGCTGTTCCTGCTATTCCAAAGGTCGAAGCACCAGTACAGGCCTTCTGGTTCGATCAAAGGAGGACAGGGGCTCTCCGGACGACAGCAGTGCAAAGGAGGATTCCTTCAGCGGGTCACCAGCGATTCCTCGGTCCAGCCTCGTAGTTGCAGGATACTTGGCTCCTGTATTCCTTCGTTCGTGAGAACTCAGGAGATCGACATGGTAGTGGTGTTTCCAGCCCCCTCTTATCCACGGTTCCCTTCGCGCCAAAACGGAGGGGAGCCAATGGGAGATCCGCTCATCAAAACACATACCATACGTGGACCAATCACGGACCACGGTGGTCCCAGGCATTCACACCACCCTAGACTCTCTGGCACCCAGGATGTGTATTGGGACCAGACATCCCAGCCCACACCCTGGAGGCACACAAACGACATGTAGAAGCCCGCGAAAGCAACCACGTTTCGCGGGAAAGTACATGCCCAAATAAGGAAGGCCCCGGGTCGCCGGACCTGGGGAAGGTGAAGGGAGCAAGACGGACAGTGGACAGGACAAAGGAGCCTCGCGGCCTGGCCATTTTGGGAGCCAGGCCACCATTTTGGGTTCAGTGCAAAAACGTGCTCAGAACGCCAAAAGGAGCTCAAAATAAACAAAACGATCGCTGCCACCTTTCCAGTCCCTGAATGACTTGCACCGATCAAATACCATCCTAAAAGAGTATCTAGGGCCTGTAGAAGGCTAGAGACCCAAGAGAGCTGTAACTTAGCTTACAGTGCCCTCTTGTGTCATGTTGCACTAAAGCTGCGACACGATAAAAGAAACTACGGGAAACCACGTTCCCCGGTACTGACTGTCTTAAGGGCATGTCAGTTTCCCCGTAAGAAAGGAGCGAAAGCCCAGAGAAGTGCGGCCGAAGGCTGTACTTCTCTGGCAAAGTCAAGAACAAGGTTAAAAACAATAGCAAAAAGTTTAGGGGTTGCCACATGGAAGGAAAATTCCCTACAATTACGAAATCTTTCCTAACACTTTACTAGCTTTTATAACATTCAGTGTGTCACCAATGGAGGGCTCCAAGACAAATGAAATAAGTAGTTACCGGAAAGTGAATGGAGGATCGCACAGGGGCAAGGCGCTGGTCTTGGAAGCAAGATGACACAGCGGAACAGAGGTTAAAATCCCGGATCCGCGCTTAGAGACCGCACTCCGGTATTAAGCGCTTAAAAACAGTAAAATAAAAAATAGTAATAAATGCCGGGGCTTGTGCCCCCTTATGATTTCCAATGGTATTCTTCTATGTATGGAGCACTGCAAAGGCCAAAGTTAGGATTGTGGGCGTTGTGTTAGTTCTGCGCTCCAGACCCTTCTGTAGTACATAATCTTAGTGCCGAGAGCATCAGCACTTTTCCCAACCACGCCACGATTACGCCCCCACGTAAAGGAGTCATGAAAATAAATATGCCACGCTTAAAAAAAAAAAAGAAGTGCGGATTCTGACCTTATTAATTTAAAAACACAATCTACAAATATATGCATGTGTAGAGATGACATGATGTGTAACGTGTACAATAGATAAGGTGCCATGTTGCTATGTGCAGCGGCTTGTGCCTGGTTTCTGTCCTGGTGTGTGTAGCATATAAAGTCTCAATTATGATATAATATTTTATTTATATCGCGCTCATACACAAGTGTTTCAGAGCGCGAAACATTGGCATCTTCAATGACCAGCTGAGCGCAAAAACAGTAGCTAGCGCCAATCAGGTCCCGAAGGCAAATGGCTGCCAGAGGCGGTATTTGATTTGAGTAACTGTTAATACCTCTTGTCCTTCAGTTCTTATTAAAGTGCTAAACCGAGGAGCAGTATTTGCCAAGGGCAGGAGTTCCCAGTTGTTACACCTCGTAAACCACCCCCTTTGCAAGGTCTACCCGCCTAGCCATTTAGTGCCAATGGACCACCTTGGTAGCGACCATCAAGCTCTACAAATCGTCCAAATGATGAAATAAGAGCATTCCTGGCAGACTACCTGGGTAGGCTGTCTCGTCGCTGGTTTTTAAGGGCACGCTTCATGCGGTTTCTCCACAGGCATTAAAGTACAGAGACCGGACGTTACTCAAGACCAGGCTGGTCCCGTTTCTTCAAGGTAGTCCCCTTTTCCCTTTGGCTTCCGCTCAGCTCCTTCCCACCCACACGCTCCCGATGCATCCCAGTTTGCACTCACGGCTCAACACGGAGTGCAGTGTTTCCTTTTCCTAAAAAAAGTAATATTAAACACACGTTTCGACTTTAGTGTGATTGACTGAAGGAATCAACTTTCTTGAAGTCTAAATTATGAAAACAAAATTTACTACATAATGCAAACTGCTCTCTCGGGAAGCCGGGGTTCCCACGCAACACAGGAAATGATGTTTTTATTTTTTTTATTTATTTTTTCACTTGAAAGAGTACAAAATGCATTAGGAAACATATCTCAGAGGTCATGGGGGCCTGAGTCATCACAGCTGCGTGGTCAAAAACACAATTTGTTTTTCTGCACATTTCCATCTGAAGTATTTATAGCTGTGCCCTCCTAACTGCTACTGATTATTGGTTTTATATATATTACTAGCAATGCCACGCTCTCACATGATGCTCTTAGAAGGATCCACATACATCTCTTGTTGACAAACCAGCTGCAAGAATGCCTGATTATTCTATAGTTTAGTGGATGGAAGCAATGATACACAAGCGAAGTGGACTACCTTTAAGGCACTCTAGTTTGAGGGCTTAAAATGTTTCTTAACAGAGTTTTTGAGCCCGAAAATAGAGCACACATTGCCAATTATGTTACTTGGACTCAGTGGCTAAATGCTTGGCTATGGGCTGTCTAGGTCCTGCTGTGGAGCAGCTTTGGCCATTGGCATGACCGCCTGGCCACGCAAGATCTTGGAGTGTTGCAATCTTCAGCTTGGATAATGACTTGCCAACAGTGTCCTGCGACGGCTGGTAGCGTTCTTCCAATTGATGGGTCGCTTTGGCCATGCAATCCTTTCTTCAGGGCTGGAGCCGTCTGCATTTATCAGATGTATCGCTGCACATCATTACTCTTCGCTCTTGGAGTTGTCGGGTGTATGCCCTAGAGTCCTGGATAGCCTAGGCACATCCTCTGTGTCTTTGTTGATAGGAATGTTCACTTGGGTGAGCTGTGCCTGCTCTGTGTTATGGATATTTCCGAAAGTATTGAAAAGCGTCAAACCGCCTCTGAAATACATTGCCCGAACACATCAGGAGCATTGCATTTTTGGGCACCAACAAGGTTTTTTTGCCAAATGATAGAGGTGGCGGTGTTGACCATTGCAGTTTGCGGTCATTTCTTTCTCGGATCTGTCCTAAATGTACTACTTGTTATGGAAATCCAATTTCTAGCATGTTAACGTTACCCTTGCTGTAGAGGACTCATTTTCCCTATCCGTACATATATTATTAGCAATGCCACTCTCTCACATGATGCTCTCCATAGGATCCACAACATATTTGTTGACACATTAGCTGCAAGAATGTCTGGTTATTCTATGGCTTAGTGGATGTAAGCAATGATACACAAGTGAAGTGGATTAGTTTTAAGGCACAAGGTTTTTCTGCCAAATTATAGAGGTGGCGGTGTTGACCATTGCAGTTTACGCTCATTTCTTTCTCTGATCTGTCCTAAATGTACTACTTATTTTAGAAATACAATTTCTAGCATTTTAACGTAACCCTTGCTGTAGAGGACTCATTTTCCCTATGCGCACTTTTTACCTCCCTTCTATCATCATGTGAGATGTTTTGCTTAGATGGCCTTCTGAAATCTGCACTTGTGTACCAGCACGCCAAGGATCACCACTCCTTGTGGGTAAAGTGGGCAAGCCATTCCGGTAAGCATCATTAACATTTAAATGGAGGTTATCAAGTGTAAAATTCCCCAATCTTCCCACCTACCTATGCCTCTGCTCTACGACGTCTCATGTTTGTGTTGGCATTGTGCGGCACGTAAAGTTACCTGAAGTATTATATTCTTTACACATTTATTTTTAATGATCTTTGAGAGTGGGAGGAGCAACATAGTGGACCCAGATTACACCCACATCTAAGGTTCTTTCTTCTAAATCTTTTACATTATCCACATTGAATGGAAAATTGCAATTTTCAGCTTGGGCTTTTATTTGGCACAACCTACAAGCTGAAACTGTTATATTAGAGTACAGATAGGGAGAAATGGCATATGAGGAAGGACGCAAACCTTACAGTGATGTTTGGTTATTTGGCCGCCCACTGACTGCCCATTGCCATGCTCATCGCTATGGCCATTCACACCTGGTTCCTGGCCCTCCTTGCAACAAAAAACCTCCTCATAGGATCTCTTTGAGCTTGCTTTAATCAAACCTCACCTATCAAACTCTACACTCAAAGGGCCTCCCAGTGTTGTTTCAAAGCAGTTTTCGAAGAGTTTATGACTTAATTAGGGCTGTAAATACGCCACTTGTGTAATAAAAATGACTTAACCAGGTCTGCCAACAGCCACTCAATTTAGAAGCACTATGCGTGTTCGTCACTGAAGTCCTGTCAAAAACAAGCATTGACAAAGTATTTAAGCATTTGCCAGGCAATTCCTTTAGATCCCCGGCTATTCGTACAATTTTGCACATGCTGTCATCAATTACCAGTTAATACCACTACGGTAGTGCTTGGAAAATACCTTTCCCATGCCTTCAAAAAAGCCCAAACTGCTGCCATTGCCAATGCTTATCTCTTTTGTAAGCTCTCTGGTCAAGCTCTGCCTAACCGTCATTGCTTCACAAATGCCCTGCTTCATTCAGCCAAACTCAGCATTCAGACTGTGGCCTGCTGCTATGCTTGGAAAAGGTATTGTTGCTTTATACAGCATGCATTATTATTATGGTAATTATTGAGCGCGGACCTAGCTTCGCGAAGCAATTGAACACTTTACAGAACTATACAACAATACAAACGCATAACTGAGTGCTTTACAGAGGTATACAACAGTCCAGAAACATAATGGAATGCTTTACAGAGGTATACAGCAATACAGGCGCATAGCAGAGCTCTTTACAGAGGCATACAACAGCATGGACGCATAACAGAGAGCTTTACAGAGGTATACCACAATACAGTTGAATAACGGAGCGCTTTACAGATGTATACAGCAATACAGATGC
This sequence comes from Ambystoma mexicanum, assembly GCF_040938575.1. Taxonomy (NCBI): domain Eukaryota; kingdom Metazoa; phylum Chordata; class Amphibia; order Caudata; family Ambystomatidae; genus Ambystoma; species Ambystoma mexicanum. Next base: position 912,440,615 of record NC_090939.1, on the reverse strand, counting down.
ATAATTGAGCACTTTACAGAGGTATACAGGAATAAAAATGCCTAAGGGAGCACTTTGCAGAGGTATACAACAGTCCAGCCGCATAATGGAACGCTTTACAGAGGTATAGGGCAATAAAGATGCATAATGGAGTGCTTTACAAAGGTATACAGCAATACAGATGCATAACAGAGTGATTTACAGAGGTATACAGCAATACAGACGCATAACAGAGCTTTTTACAGAGGTATACAACAGTATGGACGCATAAAGGAGCACTTTACAGAGGTATACAGCAATACAGATGCATAACAGAGCTCTTTACAGAGTCATGCCACAGTATGGATGCATAACGGAGCGCTTTACAGAGGTATTCAGCAAAACAGATGCATAACAGAGTGATTTACAGAGGTATACAGCAATACAGACGCATAACAGAGCTTTTTACAGAGGTATACAACAGTATGGACGCATAAAGGAGCACTTTACAGAGGTATACAGCAATACAGATGCATAACAGAGCGCTTTACAAAGGTATACAGCAATACCGGCGCATAACAGAGCGCTTTACAGAGGTATACAGCAATAGAGACACATAACACAGTGCTTTACAGAGGTATACAGCCATACAGACATAACAGAGCACTTTACTGAGGTTTACAACAATACAGATGTATAACAGAGCCCTTTACAGAGGTATACAACAATACAAATGCATAATGGAACGCTTTACAGAGGTATACAGCAATACAGATGAATAACAGAGCGCTTTACAAAGGTATACAGCCATACAGACACATAACAGAGCACTTTACAGAGGTTTACAGCAATACAGATGTATAAAAGAGCCCTTTACAGAGGTATACAACAGTACGGATACATAATTGAGCGCTTTACAGAGGCATACAGCAATACAGGCACATAACAGAATGCTTTACAGAGGTATACAACAGTATGAATGCATAATGGAGAGCTTTACAGTGGTATACAGCAATACAGATGCATAACAGAGCACTTTACAGAGGTATACAGCCATACAGACACATAACTGAGTGCTTCACAGAGGTTTACAATACAGATGTATAACAGAGCGCTTTGCAGAGGTTTACAGCAATACAGATGTATAAAAGAGCCCTTTACAGGGGTATACAACAGTACGGATGCATAATTGAGCACTTTACAGAGCTATACAGCAATACAGACACACAACAGAATGCTGTACAGAGGTATACAACAGTATGAATGCATAATGGAGAGCTTTACAGAGGTATACAGTAATGCAGATGTATAACAGAGCGCTTTACAGAGGTATACAACAGTTTGGATGCATAATGGGAGTGCTTTACAGAGGTATACAGCAATGAAGATGCATTACAGAGCGCTTTACGGAGGTATACAACAGTACAGATGCATAATTTAGCACTTTACAGAGGTATACAGCCATGCAGATGCATAACGGAGTGCTTTACAGAGGTATACAACAGTACGGATGCATAATTGAGCGCTTTACAGAGGTATACAGCAATGCAGACACATAACGGAGCACTTTACAGAGGTATACAACAGCACGGATGCATCATTTAGCACTTTACAGAGGTATACAGCCATACAGATGCATAACAGAGCACTTTACAGAGGTATACAGCCATACAGACACATAACGGAGCGCTTCACAGAGGTTTACAACAATACAGATGTATAACAGAGCCCTTTACAGAGCTATACAACAGTACGGATGCATAATTGAGCGCTTTACAGAGGTATACAGCAATACAGACACACAACAGAATGCTTTACAGAGGTATACAACAGTATGAATGCATAATGGAGTGTTTTACAGAGGTATACAGTAATGCAGACATATAACAGAGCGCTCTGCAGAGGTATACAACTGTTCGGATGCATAATAGAGCACTTTATAGAGGTATACAGCAATGCAGATGCATTACAGAGCGCTTTACAGAGGTATACAACAGTACCAATGCATAATTTTGGACTTTACAGAGGTATACAGCCATGCAGACGCATAACGGAGTGCTTTCCGGAGGTATTCAACAGTACGGATGCATAATTGAGTGCGGTACAGAGATATACAGCAATGTAGACACATAACAGAGCGCTTTACGAAGGTATACAACAGTACGGATGCATAATTTAGCTCTTTACAGAGGTATACAGCCATACAGATGCATAACGGAGCGCTTTTCAGCATGCATGTCCTTCCATAGTTTCCAGCGGTGTGTCATTTGTTGATGCAATATGAATGCATGATTCATATCTGGCTGAAGCTTGGGATCACTTTGCAGCCGTGCACTGACAGGGATATTTGTTTTTACAAGTTATACTTTCTTCATAATCCCGCAGTGAGAGACGTGTCCGTGATTTCCCCAGGCCCTTCCCTCGCAACGTCTGGGAGCTGCTTTTTGTGCTGAACTCAGACTTGCCCTAATTGTTGGTCTCTCACGTGGGGTTTTGTTCTACTTTTCAAAAGAAGTCTTAGCGGCTTCAATCACTACGTAGCCAGGCTTAAAAGGCTAATTCCACCCCGGTCCTCTGCGTGCTGGTGCAATCGGGCACTGAATCACGCCCTGGTAGCAGCGCACATGTGTCTGCATCGCATGGGGCCCTGTGCGCACAGATCCCCATTCTGCCAGGTGGGAGCGCAGTAGGGTTGCAAAATGATTAGTGTTTGAAGTGCATGAATGACAACTTTTTTACGGGGCTTGGCCATCTCTGGCTGAGCAGGCCGCAGTGGAACAAACTGGGGTTTCATACACTGAGTAGAATACCATGTGCGCGCCCAGCAGGTGAACATTCCGTGGACGCACCCGGCTTCCGCTACTGAACACAACAGCCACCTCACGATCTTGTTAATTTCATATCCAGCGGTTTAAATGGAAAAGAAAGTGCAGGTACGCCGCTAACTGAGCTTTAAGTCGGCCGGGGCTCAGCTCCAACAGGGTTCAAAAATGGCTCTTTCACAGGACCCTTCATGGCCTCTCCTTCACATTTTCAGTAATCGTTTAATGTTCCTCTCAACTTATTGAGTTCTCTATTTGTCTCACATTCTTTTTTTTAATAATTACAATATTAAAAGCAACAGATTTCTAATATGATGTGGCCCCGGGGCCATTCATGGTGAAGGGTCTCACACCTGACATGGGACTGCCTGATAGATCAAGAGAGAGAGAGAGAGAGTTGAATTGGGACCGTTCCTTGCTGAGTGGTCCCATAACATTTCTGACACTTTCATCCAACCCTGAAATTTGCATCCTGGGTCTTGTAGTTTTGTTTTGGTTTGAAGGCCCATGCTGAGGGGAAAATCAATCAATGCGAAATGCTATTGATTGAAAAGCAAAGACCTGCCACAAAGTATATGTTAACTGCCACTACCTAATGCTTGTGTCTGATGGTCTGGAAGGATAGGCCCGTTCCTGCCACACCATAACAGGCATATGTCCATTAAACTACTTGTTTCTTTGCCTTCGTCTACCCACACGTTATTCTTATTCCACTTGACATGCAGAACTTGAGAAAACAAAAATCCCAGAAACATGTATCTGGATTTGATGACCTGCTCACGTGTGGCAGCGGGCAGCTTGAGTTGTATGTGCCTGGTACAGGGCACAGGGTACAATATGGTGTAGCAGCAGCTTGCTAAAACCATAGATTTAACTATATACAGATGGCCCAGCCCAGCTGAGGGGGGTGCAACCCATTTGTTAATTTGTACTTGCAGTGCTTAATTTGTAAGAAGATTAGTGCCAGGGCCCAAACATTTTCTAGCACGCTTGTGGCACTGCGGGCGGGCAGTTCCCCCCCCCCCCCGTTGCTGCCACCATTGTCTCGGGAGGAGAGCTCAGGGGCAACGTGCTCGCCTTGGAAGCAAGATGACACGGAGCACCACAGGTTCGATCCCCGGGTCCGCACTTAGAAACCTCTGGGTATTAAGTGCGTTATAAATAACCTATCACATCATTATCCTCCACAGCTGCTCCTCACAGTGTCGACATATTTGGGGTTAAACTACAGCTCGTTCATTGGGGCTGATGGATGCTCTGGCTATCGTCAATTCATAATCAAACTGAGTCTGAGACAATAAGTGCTGGGGTTGGGCCCTGGCAGACACCCCCACAAATTAGGCACTGTGTATTTGCTTGTGTTTCCATTAACACTGTGAGGCATCTCCTGACAGAAGACGAAGGAGGATATGATTTTCTGTTGACATTTTCATCAGCACGTGGAGATGTTGGGAAGATCTGATGTAGATCGTATAATTAAGTGAGCCATGCCTTCATTGCTTTAACAGGCATGCACTTTGCTGTTATGAGTTTTGTGAATAACGCATGTGGTTCATTTCGCTGAAAATATAAGCTGTTTCTGCAAACAAGCAAACCGCCAAGAAATCAGCTGGGGTGGGGTTTTGCCAGGCCAGTACTCTAGAGGAATTACTGTTAAAAGCAGGACATTAGCACTGTCTATACAGGTAAGCACTTCCCCTGACCCCCATAACCCATTTCCCCTTAATTGCTTCATATTGGGCGATCAACACATGAGACTGGTGAACCCCAGTAATAGCAGGGCCAGATTACAGAAACTTTAGACCAGTGCAAGTGCAAATAACATTCCATATTAGCACTAGGGCAAACTTTGCCTTGGTGCAAACATGGAGTGAAAATGCACCTTTTTTGCACTCGGGATATTGTAGCCCTGGTGCTTTGAATATGCCAAACTGCATTTATCGAGGTGCAATGGTTTTTTAATGTGTCCCAGCGTTTTTAAAAATAGGGCAAACCTTGCCCTGGTGCTAATACCATGCAAACTGTGCACTTGCGCCAGTGCAAAGTTTCTGTAATCTGGCCCCAGAGCTGTTATTACTGGGGTCACCACTTTGCATGGGCAAAATTTGACCAAAAGGAAAAAAGGAGCAGGTTTCAGAATTGGCCATTTTATTTACAAATCGTTGCTGCCCACTCAGACCATTTCCTAACCTATAAATCTTTGAGACTGCACAAACAGTATGAATGTGCCGGCAAAAGACAATGTGACTTCCAAGTAGAGGAAGTGGTGCCCCCAGACGTTTCTCGTTGGGGTGGCCTGATGAGGTCACTTGGGGGTGGCACGCGAAGTTGCAGTCATAAGAGGCAGGGGGGCCAGAGTTTTCATAGAGATGGGCGTGGCTCCACTTGGCGACCCCTTGGTGGCGCCTCTGTGAGTCACACTAGAATGACAGTGTGGAGCTCTCCTCAAAGTGTAGTCATGTAACAAGCATGCCAGTATGTCCCATTCTATTCTGAAATGGTAGCCCAGCCTTCTTTTTTTCCTAGGCATTCTGGGCCTTTTCATTCAGAATTTATAGCAGGGAAATAAAAAACTACAAAACTACAAGTCCGGCAATAAAAAGAAAAACACAGGACTTGAATGCAATCTCTGACATGGAATGGGACACGTTGGCATGAATTAGGCAGCCATTGCGATTTGTATTGCATGAGATTCTTTATAGCACATGCAAATCTAGGCCGCGGCGAAGCCATAGTTCGACACTAACTTAGTAGCGTGTTGATATGTGCTCTAATTCCCATAAAATATGTTCTCCTTGTATGCTGAAATTGAGTAAACTGAAATATGCATTGTTAATTTTTCATAGAAGCACCTATACACAACTTAGTAGGCAGTGTGCACATTGCCATGTAGATTAACAAGTCAATGTCAATGTTCTGGCAAATTATACAGGAGATATCCTCCCGCACAGACCTAACCGTCCCTACCCTGCATCTATACCCAACCGCCTAGCTCATTGTAAAGCCGACAGCTGTATTTGGTGCTGTTGGAATTATATTCATGGCACATTTTTCTAATAAAAAATAAACATGAAGATGTAATATAAGAGGGAGAATGGGGCAAATTCACTTTGGATGATACATCTCCTGAGCTGTTACATAATGAGAAATGCAAGGAAATAGAGCCCTCATGTCTGACATAAGCGATGACACATGTCCTCAAATCTAGGCCGCTTACTTGTACTTTGTTTTCATTTCATATGTATAACACTGAGCAAGAAAACCAAGACAGATCTATTTGAATGTCATTAAACATGGTGTGTTACACCATGCACCAATGATCTGCAAAGCATGTTGGGCCATGGGTTTTAATGACCTTTCTTTTCCTGTGTTAAATGTGTTCGATATTTCATACACTGCTACGGTTACCTACAGTCTTCCGCTCTTCCCTTCCTCCACTTTTTAAATCTATTTTGAGGCAGTCAGGTTGAAAGACTGTGAATGTTGATAAAGTAACCAATTGAATACCACTATGATAGCTATCATAGCCATCCACCAAATTTGTACCAACATACGTACCTTTCCGCCACTGCTCTTACTGCATGCTCCCTTATACACATAACTGCTAGACAACCACCATTTTATTGGACAGCTTCCTTCAGTTCATCAAAGAATCTTGCCAAAATCAAATCTAATTTTATTTCGAGGGCATCAAAGACAATCATAAAACAGGTACAGCAAATCCTTCTGTTTTGCTGACACAGAAGTGTAGTATAAATTGCTCAAATGCTACAAATATGTACTACAGTAAGATAAAAACATACAGAAATAAAAGAAATGTGTCATTGAAAGAATGTTTTAATATCTTTTCTTACAATGCTTCGATCATCACTCCAATCAATTTCGAGATCTTTGCACTTGTCTTCTTCCACTCTTCTTTACATTGTTAAGGTAATGAGATCAATCTACGTCACCAGGGACGCCGGATCAAAGCTCCGAGCTGTAATTCCTCCAGCCATTGCATTCTGGAATTTGTAGGACTGGGTCACTTCAATTGAATGCAAAACACATGTAAAATTAAAGTAGCATCAAAGCTCAGGACTGAAATTTGGTGTCCTCAAAGACATGGAGTCACATGGTAACCCACCCTCTCATATCATCACACTTCAAGCACACGGCTCCTCTTAGCAGGAAGCTGAGGCCACTTCTGCAGTGGCCTCTGTGGTGCCTCGCTACTCTAGGGCATTTCTTACGGTGGACCCAGTGCGGCCATGAGTAGAGCCACTGAGGGAGCGCCTGAGGGAGCGCAGAGAATCTCCTGAGGCTACAGAAACACATGTTAATTCTTCAAGTCCCCCGAATGGCAAGCAGGAATACTAAAACACTGCTTTGGCAATAATTGTCAGAGACAATTTACCAGTCCTTGTTAACACAATGCAAGCTTTTCTGCCTGCTTTCCAAAGAAAACGAGGACAAGGTCAATGAAATACAATTGCACTGTTATAGTCACACTTAAATCATTGGATCCGACGTAATTCCTAACAAAACATCTCGAGCTCTCTGTGATTAATTAATTTTGCGCCTTCTTTATGTGCCACTGTCTGCAGATAATTGGTTAAAGGTCTGAAAATGTGTTTAATAAATGCTCAGGGTAAATGATGCTGAAAATCCAGAGAAATGGCTCAATTTGCCAGCTATTCAGCGGAGTAAATCCAGCCGGTGCCTGGCTGCTCTTGTAGGATTCGCCTTAATTGATCACCAGTGACATCCCACTGTTTTTAAATGAGACAATCCATCTTCGGCTAGGATTTTATTAACATGTGCATATCATCTATGTCATTATCTCCCTGCTAATGTTACGAAAACGGGGGCTGCTTTAAATTCTCCAGCCAGATTTTGTCACTGTAGGAATTATGGAAGTGGCTTTCAGCTCTGTGTTTCCAACTACCAACCATCCAGAAATGCTGAGAATGAAGCTGCAGCTTTTTGCTGAAAGAATTGTGCACACACAGACACGCACACACACACACCCCTCTCTAAGTTAAAATAGAGAATTGTAAATAATTTTGTTTGATGCATAATTAGAGGACACCCAAGGGTCCTTTCTCTGATTGGTCACTTGGGGATCATTACGAATTGGCTGGTGTGGAATTAACGTATACTGGCACATTCCGCACCGGCCAACTACAAGTTAGCTGCTGAGGTGGCGGAAGGACCACCAGCTTAAAGCTGGAGGTCATTCTGCCACCTGACTGGTGGAATTAGCCAGTATTACACACGCCGGTAATGCCGGCGACTTTAATACTGGCAAACTCCCCCATGGACTCCTAAGGGGCTCCATGGAATGGGGAGTTACAACACCACACGGCACTTGGAATCCGGTGGACATTCCACCAGACCAAGTGCCGGCAATGGTAATACAGTTTGCGGGTATCCTGGTGGATTTATCGCCAAGATACTGGCAAACCTGTAAGGACCCCCTATAGTTTCTTTCTATGTCTTGCTTTGATATGTGCTGTTTGCCAGTTTTACTGCACTTCTTCCAGTACAATTGGAGCAAGGAGGAGGGATCGGCCATGCAGCAGATGAGGGGAGAGCAGCAGTGGGCAATGGGGAAGGGATGGACACTGAATAATGGATGGGGCAGTGCATGGATGGGCCTCAGAGCATGGCTAGGTCTCGACACAGGAATAGGCCTCCGCAGGAGAGGGTACGGATATCATGGAAAGGATAGATCTCTGGGCCCTCGTGTGTCTTGGTGCAGGGAAGGACCTCCAGGTGGGGATGCGCCTCAGAGATGGGGTGTGACTTGAGGCAGAGAATGGCCTCTGAGCATGGATGGGAATCAGAGCAGGGATGGGCAACAGAGTAGGGATGGGCCTTCAAACAGGCATAGTCCATTATGCAGTGATGTACTGTGGAGCCTCATTGAAGAGATATGCATCGGAACAGCAATGGGCATAGTGGCATGGACGGGCGTCTAGGAAGAGGTGAGTCTCGAAATTCGGATGGGCCTTTGGAAAGGGATGGGGCTCATTATATGGTTGGACCTCACGGCAGGAATTGGGCTTGTGACATGGAAGAGTATGAAAGAGCCTATGGGAAGAGAAAAACCTCTGACCTACGATGAAGCGCAAAGTAAGGAAGAGCCTCAGACCACCCAAGGTTCTAAGATCATGCATCAGAGAAGAGATGGGCATCAGAGTAAGATGAGCATTGGAGCAGGGATGGGCCCATGACACGTATGGGCCTTGGTTCCTCGAGGAAGGGATGACTTCAGAACATGTGCAGGAATAGACCTCCGGGCAGGCACTTACATTCAGGCATGAATGAGGCTAGGGTCAGTTTTTCCCACTGGGCATTACAATGGGGATTATAACAATGCCACCCATACATTGATAATCAGTGCTCTAAATACATTGTAATATATTGGGCTGCTTAAATATATCTGACATACAAAAAACATCTGAAAAGCAGAGCCCTAGCATATTCTTATGTAATATTATAAGGGATTTCATAAACGAAATATTGACTGCACTTTCAGAAGGCAGTCTTGGAAGATCCTTCTGTGCCTAGAGTTCTCCGCCTGAATCCTTGTGTTATATCATGTGACATGCCTCTGAATCCACATATGTAGAACATGTAGATATATTGATATAGCTGTATGTTGGTTTAGTTTTTTTGGGTGTTTTGTACAACTCATAGAAGGAACCTCTCAAGAGCACACTAGAAAAAAAGATGTGGGGGTGCAACAAAACTACCGGACCAGGAGGTAAGAACCAGCCCTTCCTGTAACACCTGCTAAAACCAGGACAAAAGCTTCAGACATTGCCCTGGGACATACTCCCTACTTACAATGCCAGGGGTATGCCCTGAGCACAGTCAGTCTATCTGCAGTGGCTCTTGGGCATAGCTGAAGTGGTTAGGGAACCTGCCTAGGGTGAGGCCTTTGGAGCCATATGCACAGCGACATCTGCCCGCAGTGCCCTCTGCAGTGCCCTCTGGGCATGGTCTGTATCTACGTGACAGGCACAATGGACATACCTGTCAGCTTCTCGTCCAGATGTGATGAAATCTGTCCAGTGTTTTTGTGCTACATCTACCCAGTATATGGCCTAGTCAATGAGTATGTTTGTTTTGACCGCTCTGGACGAAACATCTCAAGAATGTGCAAACATAATGGAGTGGTCTAAATATGTGTTTCGGACGGAAGGTTTGGGGAGCTTTGTCCCTGGATTCCAAAGTTGAATGGTAAATTATTGTTTTCCTAACCCCATGACTTTCTTCCCCTGCATGGAATTTCAAAAATCTTCCCACGTACATTTAAGAATGCTTAAATAGGTGAACACAAGATTGAATTGCAATACAACACTCGGTTTTATTTTAGAACCAGAGAAACAACAGGTGGGTTTTGCCTTTGTTAGGAAGCAAATAGGCAGCCTCTTACAACAGTTACAGGTGTGGAGGCTTTTCACCCTTGTCGGTCAGTCCACGTGATACCCAGGTCATTGTTTTGGGTTGTGGATTTTGCAAGGGTTCCGTAAGTTTGCAGTTCTGAGCATTGCATGGGCAATGTTCCCTGAGCTTGGGTGCATTGCCAGGTCTCCTTCAGAAAAGTCAGGCACTGCGGAAGTATTTGTAGAATCATTTAACTCTCTTGCAATTCATGGGTGGGGTGCAGGCTCCTCTGCACCTGTGGACCACCGTTCATCTCTATTTTCCTCGTCCCCATGACATTTCTTTGGCAAACTTCTCTAGTATAACCTCACTAACCTTCAATGAGATTGCACCATCTCTTAACTTCTTCTGGCATATCTAATTCCTGCCCTGGACTGAAATGGCCAACCAGAACGTCCCTGATCTTAGCTCCTCCCACCTCCTGCGGTACAGTAATGTATCTGTCCCTCTAACTCTTCTCTCACCTTCTCTATGATGATACCTCTCTACTCCCACCTCCTCCATTACCCAACTACTTTTCTCCTCCTATTGACACCTCTCTCCTGCTCCAACCTAAACACTGCTCTGCCTGTTGACACTTCTCTTTTGCTAAAATCCGCCCCACCCACACACACTCTCCTCCTCTTGATGATAGCACTCTCCTGCTCCAACCGTCCGCAGTCTACCCCCAAACCTCTGCGCTCTCCTCCTGTTATCCTTACAGTACTCTGCCCCTCTTGTCGCTCTCCACAAAAGCCCATCCTCCTCCTACTTGAGCACTTCACTCTTCAGGACTGAGCTGGTAGTAGGGTCTCTGGTTCCATGGAGCAGTGCTTACTGGTATTAATGGCACCTGTGTTGGTTGTGTACTTGATTGTGCTTGGGCCTTGGGTTGAGGGTCACGTGGTTTGACTAGCAGCTCGACAGAGGTTACATGAAGGCCTGCTACTGTCTCAGATTTCAGAAGGGCTACTGGCTGGTTTTTAATCTCCCTCCCTTCCCCTAGCAACCCTGGTGTCATTACCTGTGTGAGTCGGGGTTCCTTTGGAATCACATGCCAGGGGAGCAAAGTCAGAAAAACCCTCAATAATTTGGGGAGGCTGTCCTGTGCTAGTAATCTTCCTCTGCACGTTTTCAATCCCACTGATTTGGTGAGAGTGTGTGTGATCTGTGTTTACTTTTCCGACCACGTGAATCATTTTGCGGTATCCAGTCATTGCATCGAATATAAAGCATTGAATGCCAAAAGCATCGAAAAAAATGCATCGAAAAAAATGCATCGAAAAAAAACATTGAATGCATTTTTTCAAAGAAAAAGGTTTTATTTTAATGATAATGGGTTTTAAGGGGTAAAAAAACGGGTTGGGGTGGACCCCCCATTAAAAAAAGAAAAAAAATGCAGTCGATACTTTTTTCCGTTGCTTTTTTAAAGATGCTAAGGCATTCGATGCTTTGGCATTCGATGCAATCACTATAAACCAGTGGTCTTCAAACTTTTTTGGCCAGGGCCCCCCTGAGCAAAATTTGGGCAGGTCGGGACCCCCCAGAAATGCCAAATGGACAGTATATATTGCGCGCCGTCATCTGCTCGCATCAAAGTCGCTGGGCTCCCTCATCCCACTCCTACCCAGTCGCTGGTCTCTCCCCACCCCATCACACACCCAGGGCTCTCCCCACTCTGCTCCCATCACTATCCCATGGTTCCCGCCCATTGTGCTCCCACCATAGTCCCTCGGTTCCCCCATCCCGTTCCCAACACAGTCTGAGGGCCAGTGGCGGCTGGTGAATCTTTTTTAAGTGGAGGGGCATTAAGGGGAGGTTCGGGGGGGTTTCCCCCTGTGAATTTTTTTTTAAATAATAGGTTAAAATGTTGCATTGTAGAGCATACTTTTAACAAAAAATGGGTAAATAGCCAAACAGTTTGCTGGGAGTCCAGGGGGCAGGCATTGATATTTTATTTCTATCGCGCTCGTACACAAGTGTTTCAGAGCGTGACAAGGCAAGGGAGGGGAACAGAGGAGAATAAAACAGCGATCTTACTAGGCCCAGTGACATTGAGAACGCGCAAGTGTGAGGGGAAAAGTGCATGGAAGGGGGGAGAAGTGGAAAGTGCGAAGCAGAGGAGAAACAGATAAATAACAATAAATAAATAATAAAGGCAACAAACAGTGGTAGTGCAGCCAGCAATTTGCAAGTGCTACGTTTAAGGCAGCAGACAGGGTAGATCTGATAAGTGCAGGAAGAAAGATGGTTCTCCTCAAGTTTTAGAGTGGCAGGGCGCTGTTCCAGAGGGAGGCCCCAGCCGAAGACGGAGATCTACCCCCAGCTCGTTTCTTTGATAAACGACTGACCCTGAGGGAGTTGGAGGTAGAGGAGTGAAGAGCTCGAGAGGGGAGGTATTTGCGGAGGAATAGCTGAAGGTATTTTGGACCGAGGCCCCAGAAAGCCTTGTGGACAAGGCAGAGGGTTTTGAATGATAGATGTCCGGTAAAAAGATACCATCCCTGTCCCCTGGGCCCCACTGGTCCTAACACAATGAACATGATTATGTGTATATGCAAGGCGCTGCACATTCATACAGCAATCACTCTATCATTCACATGAGCATCCATCACCATACACTCACTCATAACGCATCAACACATGTTTAAATAAAAACAATGAACATAAACGTACCTTCTGCATTGGCCTGTGTGTGGGTGCTGCTCCAGCTGCTCTGTCCGTATGTGCGAGGAGGCGCAGGAGCTCCCCCTCGGACATACAGACATGCAGTGCCCCAGCCAGCATTTCCAATGAGCTATGCAATGCTGGCGAAGCAAAACGCCCCAGCACTTGCATGGCTCAGTGAGCATGTGCGGCTGGGGAACTAAACTGAACTGTCAAAGGGAAACAGTGTTTCCCTTTGACAGTTCAGCCAGCCCAGGAGCACTCCATTAGCTGGATAAAGCAGCTGAGGGAGTGCTCACTGTTTCACTGGGCTGGCTCCTTAGCTCCTCCATAATCGGTGAGGGGCCACTATGCAGTTAGTAATGTTGACCATTGTTGCTGAATATATCACAATTTACTTACATTTTAACACAAAGCACCCCTTTGGGTACTATTGAAACAGTGGGCTTCATAACTACTCTGGCGGTAGCTGTGCCGGTAAAACCGGCACGGCTGCCACTGGAGTTGCATCCGGGTCTGGCACCCGCGAATGGGCAATTACTAGGTCATGCCGAGTTAGGCGGACATGATAATTGCCCTTTCGAAGGTGCCGGTAGATCCCCATTCCCATTTGAGCCCCATATGGCTCAAATGGGAAGGGGGAGCTCGGATGCACCGGCACCATTAATAACGGTGCTGGTGCATCCGACGAGCTGAGGTCAGACCTGGCGGGGGCTGTCAAGCACCCACGAGCACAACTCTTACTATGGCGGAACGGTAGCAACGGTGCCGGTAGCTTACCAGCACCGTTGTTACTGGTCCGCCATAGTAGTAATGAGGCCAGTCTGTGACTAAAGGAATGAATATCCATTTACAACTGTGGGCCACTTTTTCATTGTTGCCTGAGACAGTTTCATGCTTCAGCCCGCCCATGTGGGCCACCCCTGCCCATTTCTTCCAATCTAAAAAAAAAAATTAAAAAAAAAAAAAAAAATCTTTTTTCATGCTGAGCTCTCAGGGCCCCCCTGGGATGCACCCGCGGACCCCTAGGGGGTCGCGACCCACAGTTTGAATACCACTGCTATAAACCCTTTTCAACATTGTCTCTTGGTACCACTTCCTGTACTGCAGTTCTGGGTCTAGCTGGGGAGCATGGAGGATTGTCTGGAAGCATTCCCCTTGTTGGAGGAAGTTTATTTACGGGCTATGGGCAGTCTCCTCTACCTATTCTATTCACGAGAAAGGGCAGGGGGCTGGAGGAAGTGTGGGTGCCTCCCTGATTTCACTTATCATGATGCTTCCCACAAGTAGCGTCAGTGAAGGATCCATTCTCCTGTGACACTCACCTGCCTCAGTTTGGAGGAGTGGCGAGGGGGACTTTGTCACTGGATCTACCCCTATGGATATAAATGTAAATGAAACTATAGATATAAATATACATATATGAGTATATTGCCAATTGTTTTTAGGAACTTCTGCATATGTTACTGAATTGTAAATGCATATATGTGTAGGGTCATGTTCAAACCTATTATTCATAGGGATGGAATTAATAATCCACTAACACGCATACATTAAAACTCAAACAAATCATGCTCTTTTATCTTCCATTCTTGGAATCCCGCGCACCGAACAGCTCAGGGATTCAGCCCATGACTAGGAACACTACAGAATTTTGCAATGATGCAACCGATTCAGAGAATTTCGCTTTTTTGACGATTCAACAATATTTGAGAGGACAAATACAATAGCCTTGATAACGACACATCTGTCGAAACACGTGTCGGCTGATTGGAGGAGTCAATAAACTACATTTACATATCCACTTAAGAATTATCTTTGAGGACTTGATTGACATTGTCTGTTTTGATGTAGCTTTTGGAGAGAGCGCGATTTGCTGGTCAATATCCAACCAAATGCATATTATATCTACTGCGTATCAGTAGGCGTCCGCAGCCCTTTTGACTACAGCGACGCAGCATAACTTCTCATTTTAACTCAGGCGTGCGGAGCCCACATATTGGGCTCTAGCCTAAAACCCATTACAAACACTAGCAATGGTTCAATACCATGAAACAATTTGCTCCCGACCTTAATTTTAAGATTTCAATCATAAGCTGTTGTACACGGGTATGAATTTCCCTAAAACGAAATTTGTGGCAAACTTTTCACTGTGTGATAGTCGCGATAACAGGATAACTGTAATAATTGTGAGGATTTGGGATGCGTTTTTAGATGTGATTTAAAGCTGTGGATGTTAGCTACAAGCAGAAGGTGAAATTTTGTTTCTAGCACGAAAATGGAGGAAGTTATGGACGTTTTAGTGGAGGTCGTTTTTCAAGACAGGTGCAAGAATGGGAAAACGGGGTTGCGCTTTTAAAATGACCAAAAAGGATTTTTTTACACTAGGGGATGACTATGAATAAACGGATACCACACAAGAACACAACCACTTGATCAGGGCGACTGCCTGCAGTTGTCCCGCCTTCTTCAGATGAAAAATATCAGCGCAAAGATAGTTTTAACAATACTAGCACCGGAGGAAGATAGGAGGGATAGGATAGAGGGTTCAGGCAATTCAAAAGTACTACTAACAATGCAGGTTCTGAATACAAGATAGGATGGATTTAAGATAGGGATTGGACTGAGCAAGGTACATTTGCTAGTGACACAGTTCTATCTATAGATACTCACTAGATATCTTTCAAATGGAACCGACAGGATTCTGGTCAGGGGTGCTGGTCAAGGATTCTGGTCAGGACAGACTGTGGGGCACATCGGATCTTGGCAGCGTCAAGGCGCTCTGGACACCGCACAGCAGGACTGGACTGGATCTGCAATGCACTCTGGTCACAGCACGGCACAGGATTGGATTGAACCTCCCTTCTTGGTTCTGAAGATAATTATTTTAGCAGGCAAGCAGTACAGCACAGCCCGGCTGTATATGATGCTCCCCTTAGGTGGTGGGTTTCTGGTTATGGAATCTAAGGCCTAGCTGAGAATGGTTCAGCTATGCAATGGGCCTTTCTGCTTTGCCGAGTTTCTGGATTCTGGAGCAAGTAAGATGGATAGTTCTGCAGCAGGGCGCTCCGCCAGAATCAGGATGGTGGGTGAATCTGTGTGTCCTTTTCTGCCCTGTGCTGTCTCTATTCATGCTTATGATAAAGGGTGTGTGTGCTGGTTTAGCCTAAGCTCATCCCTTTGACACGGATTGGTCAGGATCTCCTCTCAACCTTGATAGGAGGAGAAAACCGGTGTGTCATCTTTATGGTGTGGGTTTATGAGGCTTAGAGTCCACCCCTGGCCTCTTGAACACAAAATCTACTTTTGCCACAATACATATTTCCACATGTGCAACCTCTATAACAACCAGATATACAGATTACATATTGTGTGCAGCAGCTACTCCTCCAAACCCCGTAGCTGTAAGATCTTGTGTCTGCTTTCCCCAGAATGTTGCCCTTTTCTTCAGGAACACAATGTCCTGTTTATCTGGAAATTTCTACAAGTGTGCGCGGATAACATTGTAATACGTGTATAAAGTTTCATACTTCTAGCAGAAATACATTTGGTGTAAAAGCACATTTTCTGCTGTTTCCTTACAACTTATGTCACACGATCTTGCCGCCTCTTGATATGTGCAGCAAAAAATTAGATTTACCATTCTGTTAATTTTGTGTTTTTGACAGTTTTCAGTGGCAAGTTATATGTAATTAAACAAAATGTTGTTTGTGAATGTCCAGCCAGAGATGGTGGTTTGTCTCTGCCTCTTTTTGTCTCCCTTCAGGTCAGGAGCAGTCTCCTCCCTGTTTCCTTGGCAGAGGCCATTTTACGACTGTTCACACCTGGTATTTCCTTTAGCTGGAGGATTTCCATTGTTTAGTCCTGGGCTCACCAGCAATTCGCACCTCCCCATGAGTTTCAGCTGGTGGGAAGTGTCCTCCTTTTGTGAGGAAAGCTGTTATTCCAGTTTGGGTGGTTTTAGCCAGGCTTAAATTTAAATGTTATTTCTGTTGCATTTTTGCTGAGTTGAAAACAAACTTGTGATTTCCAAATATCAGCTAGAATACTTATTCAAGATTTTAAACCATGGGATAAAAACAATTACAACATAGGTTACTCTCAGGAACAGGCCACTTTGATTTCAAACATTTGACTTCAGTTTATATATATGTTTTAAAGTTTATCATACAGGCTTCTGACAGCTGTCATTCAGGCGGCTGAGGGTACTGCGCCCAGATTTTGACAGATTCCACAGGCAGGCAACTTTTGCTGTGGATGTTTCTTTGATGCTTTCAGCTTTTCAGGACATTGTAAATTCACAATGATTTCTTATACTAAATAATTTGTAGCACCCTTCAAGAATTCTGGATGTTTTTGGGTATTTTGTACCGGCATCTGCAGTTTCAGCAAGCAAGAAAAAAGGATTTAAAGCAAGATTTTGGATTTCTTTTAGCAGAGTACTGCTTTTCCCTTTGTATTCCATTTTCACTTGTTCTGAGGCCCAGTGACATATTCCAGGAGTGAGATCTCTGTTCCCCCACTGACAACATGCATGGTAGATTGTACAGCGATCTTTTTATGCTTTGCAAGTGCGATTTTCAGAGGTTTTGGCGCGCACAAGGGTTTTGCGGCCATTTTGATGTTTCTGGCACCATCAGAACACAGTGATGCCGCATGGCAGAGCAACAAGTGGGTTGAATCATCCCACATGTCTCCTCACCCTGGAAAAGATTAGCACACATTCACTTGGTCTATTATATGACTTTCTCCATGCATTCTGAATTACAGATAGGCCAACTCCTATGTGTGCCCTGCACTATCTCCAATAATCGAATGAAATCAAGTGTTTCCTCAAACTCTTCATATTTCTTTATGGTTATCTAATCCAATTCAAGACCGGAGCAAGACCACATGCGTTTCTCTGGCTTTCCCTCTATTTCCGTCTATCCTTTAATGGCTATACTACTTCCCCTTATGCAACTTTAGAGACAAGGAAAGCAACATGTATGATATCCTTCTTCAATGCTGGCAGACTTCGACTGACGTCGTCTTGGTGTCCACATCAAATTTAAACTGCCATACTGTCACTCACTCTTAGGGTTCTTATTTCGGGGCAACACTGTCCCCATTTTGCTTTAGCTAAACACTGCTTGCTAAAAGAAAGAAGGCAAAAGAGGCTCCCAAGTGTTTCCTCCAAATAGACCCTGTTTCAATAGCTTCCTCTCAACAGACAGTCACCGTGCCTTTGATTGCTTCCTCATACACTCTCTGCTTTCAATGTCACACGTTCAACCTTAGCTGCTAACGACCTTGTTCTCTCTGACCACCTATTCAGAGTATTCTTCTTCCAGCAATCCAGTGATATTCAAACCTTTATTTAAGCTGGGCCACCCCTGATTACAAATATTGTGCTGGGGTGGTGTGAGGCTCTTCAAAAAGGGACTAAAGATATACTTATAATAGAAAATAAAAGCAGACATTACACCTTGAGGGGGGGACAGCAACCCAGCAACCAACTCCATGATGATCTGTACAGCCTTCTTACCACTCTGAATGTCACATCGCACATGAAAGATCCACTGAACAGGAAAGCTAATATAATCAACTTCATCATCTCTGTGCTGCCCACCCTCCATCACAGCTCCCCAATTATGCTTAACTGGCCGGACCACCTGCAAATCCACTTTGACAATCACACCAACTCTCGGAAACCCAGGAAACACGCCCTCAAATAATTCAAGAATTTCCCAGTTGAAGCTCTCATGGACGTTTTCTCCAACCTCAACCTCACATGGGCTGATCTACCAAAGATGAACCAGGACTGTGACTTGTTTCTCAAAGAACTCAACACCATACTCGCAACCAACATCAACCGCCATGCCCTTGGCCATGGCCTTGGTGAAACAATGCACCCTCAAACCATAATCTTCGGCACCCTGGTGCACTCAAGAACCCAACCTCAACAAAAAGACTATCAGAAAACATAGCATAGCAAACCCCTCCCTGACCCACCTGTGCAATACTCTATTGATAAATCAACCACCATAAACTCTTTCTTTCTTTTTTTAATTTTTTTATTGGTTACACAAATTAAACCTTTCAGCCAGTTTAACTAGTCTCTTTAGTCCTGTGTCTCTTCACCCATAAATCCTTTGCATGTACTCGTCACATAACATGATTACAGTATGGGTTCTGCGATCTTCTTGAAAATGGCAAGAACCAGTTTCACAAAAGCCAACGTGATAGAGACTCGCTCTCCAGTTAATACAATCTTCCACCATTCCTTCATAGGTCAGTGTCTGTGTTGCTTGATTCCCTCTGACAACAAGGCTATCCTTAAGTCTGAAACTGCTGGACATACCATGACCACGTGGTAAAGGGTATCACATGAATTTACATTTCTACACAATCAGCACCCCAGTAAACCCTCTCCTTCTTTATCAACAAGTTAAACATGATCCACCAGCACATAGACACCAATGCCACAACTTGCAGGACACCACTCATCCCATCTCACAAAACCACAACTATCCAGACAACCTTCAAGGCACTCACCATGGAAGACTTGACTGTCACTCTACCATCCCTCAAGGCCACATTGTAAGTAAATGCCATCCTCCAAGCCTACATACTCCAGACCCATCTGACTAAAACACTCCTCCTTTACCTGCAATCATTAACAGTACCCTCACTCCATCAACATTTCCCTCACTCAAGGCACCTTCCCTTCAACTCTCAAGATCAGACAAATGATCCTGCTTTTCAAGAAGTCAACACTGGAACCTGATGGCCTCTGCAACTACTGCCCTATCACAAACCTTCCCTTTCTATTCTAGGAAATATCTTTGAGAAAGTGTAGCCACATAGCTCCTACAACACATTGACACCCATCCTACCAATCTGGCTTCAGAGCCAGATGCAGCACAGAAAGGACTAACACCAAGATGCTCTATGCTGCCCTTACCATCCTCAATGATGGGCATCCTTGCCTCATGCTTCTCCTCGACCTGTCAGCCATGTTCCACATAGTACCCTCACCTGTGGAGTCCCACAAGGATCCATCCACTCCCACCATGATCTTCAACATTTACAAGGAACCTCTCTGAACGCTTCTAGCTACACAAAATCTCTACATCCACCAACATGCATAAAACATGCAGCTTTACCACAAGATATCCTCCATCGAACACATCCATAAGCTGAAGGCCTGCCTTAAGTGGATCCAGTCCTCGAAGTCCAGGTGTTACCTGAAGATTAACCTCTTCAAAGTCAAAGTCCTACTACTGAGCAACCACTACGAAAACCCTGACATCCAAACCTGCCCCTCCGCTAAGAACCTCAAGAGCATTACATCCCAGCTGACATCCTGTCTCAAGTCCATTGGGTTCTACATTGAAAGACCCCCTGTCCTTCCAGGAGCACATCACAATGAATATACAAACAGCTTTGTAACAACTTTCCATCTGGAGGAACATCAGTCCCTTGATCTCAGCAAAAGCCTTCAGATGTTCTAGCCAAGCTTTGGTCCTCTTGCACCTAAATTATGACAATGCTCTCTTTGATGGCCTTCTAGTGACTATCCTGGAACCACTCAGATGTGTTATACATGCTGCATCATGACTCCTGAAAGGACTCCGCAAATTTAACCACATCACTCCAAACCTCATGGATAAGCACTGGCTCCAAGAACGTGTGACCTTCAAACCATGCTGCATCATCTAAAAGGCCATCGGCTTCAAGTCCCTAAGCTCCCTCTCTCAGAAGCTCACATCTCCAGAAACCTACGATGCACCAAAACAAAGACATGTGCAGTCTTTAACTTAGCCAGTGCGGGAAGGAAAGAACCAAAAGACAGCCCTCTTCTGTCTCTGTTACAAGACTCTGGAACCTCCCCCATGCAAACTACACTCTCCCCCTCACTTCCACATTTTCAGAAAGGAGCTCAAGCCCATCTTCTTCAATGAATGGCTCCCCCTTAACACCTAGGTGCACACACCCTCCACTCCCCACCGACCCTGAGACTGGGTGATCTGCCCCACCCCCCTTTCCTCATCTGGTTGCTTGTAGATCTCTTGCTCCCAAATTGCCTGCCTTCCTCCTCCCCTGATGTTGGCTTCCCGCTCTTTGTATTGATCCCTTGCAATCGGCTTCTCTCAGCCAGCGCTCAATAAATATCCTAATAATAATAATAACAATAATATTGTCATTGTTTTTATTATTAAACAGTAACATAATACATATACAATGGTGATAATCATAATAATACAATTAACACAAAAACATACAGTACGAGTGCATATCATATAATATGTTGGGTAGTCATATTAGTGTTAATAACACAAAGAAAAATGCAAATCATAATGTTACTTATATGCTGATATGCTGCAAGCTATCTGAAACATGGAAGAAGATATGCATGTCTGAGGATGCGGATACTTTGGCCCTCATTACAACCTTGGCGGAGGACCATGGTGCTGTTAGCACCATGGTCCATGCCACTAAGGTTACGATTCTGTCATGGTGGATGGCGGAATTACCGCCCCATTCCAAGGTGAGTGGGGCGCTAATTCCCCATTCACCATTTGCCCTTCCCCATTCCCATTTTTGCCCCATAGGGCATAATGGGAATGGGGAAGGCGCTAATTACGGCACCGTAAATTACGGTGCCGTAATTAGCTCCAAAGTCCCTTTGCAGGTTGGATTTTTAACACCTGCTAAAAGCAGGCGTTAAACACCAACCCGCAAAGGGACACTTGTAATCAGGCGTTAAGGGTTAACGGCGCCGACGGCGCTGTTAAACCCTTAACGCCTGAGTTGTAATGAGGGCCTATCTGTTGTCTTTCGCCAGGGTGCAGTAGGCAGCGTCTTGCATCACATTACGGATGGGCATGAACATGATCGCTCAGAGATCCTACAGTGCACAGGTAACCAAGTCTCCGGCTGACAGTTGGAGCAGACGGCCTGTCTAGGCCTCACTCAGAGGTCTGGGATTTCCCATGCGATCAATAGGAAGGCTGCCAGGGGTGGGCGCAGGAATCCGGGGGGGGGGGGGCGCACGCTGTCGTCGTGTCTCTACTGTCTGTTGTACAGCTTCCGCAAATCATAGCAGTTCAGCTGCGACAAGTGATGTTTCTATCCTCATCGATCAAGGGTGAGGCTCTCCCGGAGGCCAGGGTTCGTTTCAGAGACAAATGGAGTGGAGTAGTTTGGACTAAGAAATCCATCAATACAGAAACAGAAGCCGGGGCTGCAGAGGATGGGGGCTGGCTAAAACTGCCATGAATATATACAGCATGTGGCTGACTTGTGAAGTCAAATAATAATCCCTTTTGTATGAATCAGATAGTTCATTTCAGGTTAATATTTAAGACTGCGTATCACAGATGGGGGAATATCCATGGGTTTAATTCTCTCCCCTATCTGGGTTATTTGCAGACCGAATGTATGACGCTTTATCTTTAATATGTACGTGTACGAGTAAGAATGTATATGGCACTTAGGTTAGTGCACCGGTGTTACCTCAGTGAAACTTTGCTGTGCTCCCATAACCGGGATTCACCCTCCCGCCAGGCTCGGACTGGCCTATAGGGTAATAGGCCAATGCCGAAACAAAAATGCAAAATGCTAGTGTGGGCCCGTTTTTTTTGGTCAAAGTGGGCCACTTTAAGGCCATTGTTGACCAGTTTGATGAGCTGCGTCCAGTGCCGGATTATCCATTATGCCAAATAGGCATCAGCCTATTGGACCCACTCCTTTTAGGGGCCACAGCACCTGCCAGTACCTAATTTGGATTTTTTATTTGTGCCCAGATTTCACCACAAACAAATTGAGGAAAATGAAAATGTAAAGGTGTGTTGGTTTAATACAATTTAAAAAAAATGTTTTGTTTAATAACATTAATAATTGTTAATGTTTAGTTAACGTTTCGGTTTGTCTAATACAATCGGTTTATTAAAACTGTTGGTTGGTAAATAAAACGTATTAGGATAAAATTTGTGAGGGGGGCCCCATTAATTCCGACAGCCTAGGGCCCCCACAGGGTTTAATCTAGCAGCTTCACTATGCGGCAAGTAGTTTTGACCATTGTTGCTGAATAAATATACATTTTATCAAAAAACACTCCCTCGGGTGCTATTCAAACAGTCTGTCACAAAAGGAATGAATAACCTTTAGCAACTGTGGGCCACTTTTTCATTGGCGCCCGAGACCATGTTATGCCCCAGTGCGCCCCTGCCTCCCACCCTAAGCTCCATTATTTCACCCTCCATGTCCCAGGTGCATTATGCAGATGAGATCACTAAGATTGATAAAGTGGAGTGATCGGCGAATGGCGAGATGTTCTTTGAAGAGTTGGGTCTTCAGGTCCTCACTGCATTGTAGGATGGAGGAGGGCCAGTCTTGTAGCTATTGGTCACTTGTTCAGAGACAGACAGCATTGCCTTCCTGTGTATTTGCTGCTGCATTTTTTGGTTTCCAGCTTGGTGATGTTTTGGCCCCTGGTGTTGTACTGGCTTCTGGAGATGACGACGTTTTTTCGCGCCAAGTAGAATGGTATATCCGACTCGCAGAGTGAAGCAGGCCGACATAAACATTATGCAAGCTTGAAGGGGTAGCCAGTACAGCTCCACGAGCATCGGGGTGATGTTTACTCGGGGAGCTGCTGTTTGGATCCTGTTCCTTGCCCATCCCATTTCTACCTGCAGATATCCCGGAAAGGAGAGATCAGCAGGTGATCCGGCTAGTGCACCGCAATTGTGATGGCAGGAATGAGTGACGATTTGTCACAGTGAAGGCACATTATTTACTTTTTTACACACTGGCTAAAGAACACTCCTGATTGCTTCTAATTTGTATGTTCCCGAATTGATATTTTGTATGGTTTGTGCAATATCACACACTCATTTTGAGTTTATTTTTTCGATTCCAGGGAATACAAAACAATAGTACATGAAGGATACAATTTCAGAAATGATTATCATTCATTTGCATGGTGGTTATTATTGTGTGTAAACCTAGATGCATACAGAAATAAGATCAGATTGGAACTGTCTGTCACTTGTAAGAGGCATCGGACAGATAGTAGTCCCTAACACCACTGAATTCGGGTGTACAACAATATTGCAGCCAACAATCATTCCCCCTCTTACCCAGGTTTTAAAAACTAACCACGCAGAGCAACATAGGTTCGAATCCCAGATCCGTGCTTAGAAACTGGACTTGTGCATATAAAAACACAATAAAATAAAAATAAATAAATACAAAATAAATGGAATTACTCAGGGCTAGAGCTGAGTTGTGCTCTCCTTCTCTAATAGCAATATGCACATAAAAATTGCATAGTTATGGGGAACTCTGGACAGTTTCAGTTCTTGGTTTAAGCTACTTTGGGTCTTCAGAATGGGCAAACCAATTTGATAATCCAAACTGACTGTTATGTTATGTCATTATATTTATACCGCGCCAAAGCCCATGGGCATCCAGGCACTGAGAGACAGAATTTGAACATAAGCTAGAACTGCGGTGTCCCAGATTAAGACAATTTTCCCATCGGAAGTGGGCTGTAACTTGTGGCAATGACCAACAGGCCACATCAACAGGCCAAACAGGAATTTAGGCCCATTAACACCTGTTAAAGCCTTCTGCTTTGGATATCATGTCCACTACCATACGATTCGGCGAGCCAATGACATTTGCATGACAGAAAAAATGGTTTGAGTGAAGAATGTAATTGATTAGCCCAGGTCTAGATCAGGGGAAAATCAGAGTTATTCATATTAATTTCTTTGTTAATAAAATAGCCCTCTCCAGCTTCAAGTCATGGGTAGGATACAGTTACTCATAGTAATTTCTTTTTTAATTGGCCTAATATTTTCAAATGTCACCTGTCGTGCTATGTTTCTCTTTTAAGGAGAATAGCGTTGTGTCAGTAAAATTAAATACAGGGGCCTTTAAGGCAAGACTCAGAGCCTAAACCTAAGCATTTCCTCTCTTCTGTTAGTTCTCTGTGCATCAGAACATTAACTTCAGAACTCTGAACCTAGAACACGTAAACACACTTTCCTTCAAGAACTCTGTTCGATTTCTGGCTATGGGTTGGGTGTCTAGCAGGAGTTTCGCATTTTGTGGGGTTAGATGGACTTGTGAGTGCTGTGCCACTTCTGACCCCCTGCTATAGCATGGCTGAGATGTCCACTTGCCCAGGGAAAATGAGAAATCACTTTAATCCCTCCCCGTTCCCCTCCCCACAGTGTGATTTTGTTTGACTCTCACACTCACTGGTAATTAAGGGACAGTGCGAAGCTTGTGAGCTCTCTGAGGACCGGCAGCAGTTGCAGGCCCCATACGGGAGAGGTGCTTGGTGAAATCTGGAGCCACTGCACCTATGGGTCTGTCTCGTTCTTGGGTTACTGGAGAAACAGCAGAGGTGGTTGATTGCTCTGAAACCATGCTGCATGGTAAAGCGGGCTGCCTTGTCTCTTTAGGCCAATGAAAATGCAAATAGACAGGTGGCCATTTTGGAGGGTCAAGGAGGAGTGCAGAGAGATAGGCGGATGAATCACTGAGGAAGAACATTGCAGGATGTACACATGAGGGCTGGCAGTAGGAAGGAATGGAGAGGAAAGGGGCTAGCCAGGGAAGGAGATGGGGTGGCTGGTACATTTGGTGGCTATTGTTCTTGGTCAGAGAAGGAGCATGGCTTAGGAGGTGGCCTCTTGATCAGGCACTGTGTTGCCTAATGTGGGTGCAGTTGTGCTGCAGGCAATGGCAAGTATGGGCAGTAAAGTTGGTGAAAACATGGAGTAGACTGTGGGGCAGATTGTGGTTGTTTACCTGGCCTATGCCGCATGGTTATGTGCGGTCCCAGGGATGAGGAGGAACACAGAGAGATGTTCTGTCTGGAGGGGATGGTGTCTCCAAAGTGGACCTCTACCTTCAGCAGAAGGGGTAGGGTGGGGTGTGAGTGATAGCATAAGAATGTCATGGAGGTAGATGTGGAGCATAATAACAAGAGACTGCTAAGGGTGTGGAAGTGGTGAGGCAGTGGATGCAAAGTGCAGTGCACCTTTTTGGGTAATATCAATATGGCCCGTACTGAAAGGAGAACGAATGGTACATGTGAAGATTGATCCTATGCTGGGGCAGTTAGCATTCAATGAGATTGGTGCTGCAGCCTAGGAAATGCAATTTATCACGGAAATTGTCACAAAAATATTCTTCAAGCCGAGAACGATGTTTGGTAGTGTTTTTGGCAGGGCTGCCGAAAGTTTGAGGTTGATTCCCTGGTAGTGGACTACGTTCAGGCGGGGATCATTTTGGCCTTCAGGCAGACATTATGGCTACTACCAGCAACAAGAGCCAACTTTCTTCTCTCAATGCTAGAGAAATGGCTATAGGCAAGGGAAACATCCACAAGGGAAGCAAAGAGTTCCACTGTTCTTATATTTCTCTACGTCTCTGAACCGCAGACTATGTCATCTAATGGGGAGTTATGAACTCAGGATCCTTAGGGGCTGGAAGAAGTCACTTGATTTCACATAGAGTTCACCGGAAATCCAGTGCATTTGTGGACTTCTGAGAAGTGAAGGGAAGAGCGTAAGCTATCGAGCATAGTGGTAGAAGCGCTGGAGCGGAACAGTGTGACCGTGGAGGCCTCTTTAAAGAGTTCAGGGTTCGAAAACTATGTTTTCCTAATGGAAAATGAGGACAAATGGATGACATAAGAGATCAGTCTGAGGAAGTTGAATAGTTGGGTGGTGTATTGCCAATTCTAAATTGAAGGGATACACCCGATGAGGAATATCCCGCCGATGGGGCACTGGCGGGCACGTTTTGATTAGAAAGATGCTCATGGGATATGCACACTGTGTGTGCAGGATCAGGATTGCTTGCAATTCTGATGGTATGGCAAGAGGTGAAAGTGTGGGTGCCTCCCCTTTGGATTCAGTTCGGCTCTGTGGTGCTTCGCCTATGTGATGCATTTAGGCAAGGCAATGCTTTGTAGAAGGGATGTGCAGTTGTGGATGTATCACGACAATGTGCCTTGATGGCTCGGAAGAGGCAGAAAGCAGTGACACACACACATATCTCTTCAAAACTCAGCTTAAACTTCACTTATTTGCTAAAAAATGGAGCTCCACCCCTGCCCTCTCCTCCATCCTCCGTACCTGGCCCCACCACTTCCTCCAGTGATGCTTAATAACGTCATTTTCTATATTAATTTAGTACACTTTAGTTTGAAGCACTTGCCACCTTGGACTAATGTAACCTTTGCAGGTCACCTGTTTTCTTATTTGCAGTAGGTTCTGATTGTCTTTTCTTGTCCTGGGTATATGTCCCACTTTTTTACACCCTCATGAACGGGCTCACCACTGGCTCTCCTCTTTGTGCTCTTGTAGAAGCACACTTTGCAGGAATGCCTTTGTCATCTGTGTATGTGTTATTGCAAGTCATTTCAGATCAATGGAGGTGGAGTTAATAATGGGCATGGTTTTGTGGGTAATCTGGGGAAGTCCTGCTTGGTCCTGGCTCATGAAACCCCATTGTTAGGGTTTGAGGTAGATGCACGAGATTCTGTCTTGCAATTGCTGTGCAAGAGTCTAAGGTGAAGAAGAAGATATGTGATGAAGGCTAAAGGGATGAGAGCGATCTTTGCGCATATTTACTCGTTTTATGGGCTTATTTAGCTCGACGATTCATGGAATATTGCAGAGTCGGCTGCGCTACTCGGCACTGCGGCAGCTGTAAGGGGAGTATTCGAGACAGGGGCTGCTGTACTCAATCAGCTGAGAGCTTTTGGAGGAGGCTAGAGGGGCTTCAGCACTTTGAATTGTGGAATGGGAGGACCTTATCTGGGGAAGGGCACAACGTGGTTCTAGAGACGGACGTGAGATTGGAGGTGGGCGGGGGGCAGAAATATGGCAACAGTGGCAAGGTGCTGGCTGAAGGCGAAAAATATATATATCAATTGCTTAAAACTGTTGACATGTCCATTTGTGGTGAGGAGCCACTAAGTTGAGGGCGTTCGCAGATTTCCCAAGAAATGTCTGGCACTTCTGCTTGAATAGAGAAGTGATGTTGCAGGTGAAGTATATACAAGGGATAACAAATGTTGTATTTGTACTTTCATTTAGCATTAGTTATTTGAGGTTTACAAAACCCTTAAGTGGTAGTGCCCTTCGGTACAGGTAATTGCCACACCTAACTAGGTTTCCAGTACAGTCTGAAACCTGGCATACATTGCACTAACAATAACAGCATCCGTATAACATAAAGGGCGAGTTCAAAGGCTTCCCATTAATTTTAACTGTAGGATACAGGCAGAAGCTATTGCTTGTCCGGGTTGTTGTATACTGCATGATATTCTCTGCCAGCAGTATTTGTCATGTGAGTGGAAAATATAGCTGACAGTAGGGCCAGGCGATATATGGAGTTTGGGAGATATATCGATACATTTTCAAAATAGGATGAGACGATATTGTTAACATTGATATATATAATATATATATATATATATATATATATTATATATATATATATATATATGTATATATATATATATATATATATATATATATATATATATATATATATATATAAAATTATTACATATGCTACAATTGTTTATTTACATTTTGATATTTACAAAGCTGTATGTCTTAAAAATAAAGGTGTTTGTGACATCTCACATGTAGTTGGCAGCTTGCAACTGAGCATTTAACTGACATAATCAATGTCAAGATATGTATCGTATATCGCCATTCAGCCAAACAATTTCGAGATATTCTTTTGGTCCATATCGCACAGCCATAGCTGACAGTAACACATTACTGCTGCTTGTTGGTGGTGAGGCTACACAACTTCTTGGTATGCATAATTCCAATAGCAGTCACATTAATGCCTGGCACAGTGGCTTTGCTGTGGAATGATAATTTACAATCAGTGAAATGACTTCTATATTGGCAGCCACTTCACACAATAATTGCCCAAGTGCAAAGAGTGGATGCTTTCAATGCATTTGGGCCCCAGGTCAGGGTGTTCCCTAGTGCTAATGGAGAAGAGTGTTAGCACAAAGGAAAACATAGACGATAAAAAGACGACTTATTTGCCCCAGTGATAATATTGTATGCAATGCGGCCCTGCACAATCAAGTTGGCACTGTTCACATTGCTTTCAACAGGTTATCGTTATGCTTAATCACAGTGATAGGTTCCCTTCAGCTCTTGGGCACGTGACCTGGCTCTTCTGTCTCTGGCTGAGATGATAGTGTTTGTTACTAAGTTCTGCAACTCGGTTCAACCCATCCACACAGACAAGCCTTCCAAGATTTTCTACAACCTCCACGCACAAACATTATCAGTATGGAAGTGAATGTGTATGTTAATAACATAGAGAAAATACAAGTCCCTGGAAAATGAATACCCTTTCTCAGTTTCTATTTTACTTTGTACCCCCTAAATGAGTGTGCTCAATATTATTATCCCTTAAAGCTGTGCCTATTCCACCTGTGCAACCCCCTCATTTACAAAACACAGGTGTGCAGTGGAGATCCATATGCACTTTTCAAAGTTATCTCGGAATATGCCTGAAATGGAGCTCCCACACCTCCTCTCATTATAATTTCAGATTCACTCAGGGAGAAGTAAGACAGAAACCTGGTGCCAGAGGAAGTGCCACACTATTCTTGTGCAAAGACATATTCTGTCAATGCATTTTTATATCCTGGTGCAACATTCTTTCAATGCCTTTTTGTACCAGGTCTGTGTGTTCCCTAAGCATGGCCCTATAGCCTGGTTTAACATTTCTTTCAATGCCTTTTTGTACCAGGTCTGTGTGTTTTCTAGTCATGGCCGTATCGCCTGGTGCTAAATTCTTTCAATGCCTTTTTGTACCAGGTCTGTGTGTTCCCTAGTCATGGCCTTATCGTCTGGTGCACAATTCTTTCAATGCCTTTTTGTACCAGGTCAGTGTGTTCCCTAGTCATGGCCTTATCGCCTGGTGCACAATTCTTTCAATGCATTTTTGTACCAAGTCAGTGTGTTCCCTAGTCATGGCCTTGTCGCCTGGTGCAACATTCTTTCAATGCTTTTGTGTTCCAGGTGAGTGTGTTCCCTGGTCATGGCCTTTTCGCTTGGTGCACATTTCTTTCAATGCCTTTTTGTACCAGGTCAGTGTGTTCCCTAATCATGGCCTTATCGCTTGGTGCACATTTCTTTCAATGCCTTTTTGTACCAGGTCAGTGTATTCCCTAATCATGGCCTTATCGCCTGATGCACATTTCTTTCAATGACTTTTTGTACCAGGTCAGTGTGTTCCCTAATCATGGCCTTATCGCCTGGTGCACATTCTTTTCAATGCCTTTTTGTACCAGGTCAGTGTGTTCCCTAGTCATGGCCTTATCGCCTGGTGCAACATTCTTTCCATGCATTTGTTTACCAGGTCAGTGTGTTCCATAGTCATCGCCTTATCGCCTGGTGCAACATTTCTTTCAATGCCTTTTTGTACCAGGGGTGTGTGTTCCCTAGTCATGGCCGTATCGCCTGGTGCAAAATTCTTTCAATGCCTTTTTGTACCAGGTCTGTGTGTGTCCTAGTCATGGCCTTATCGCCTGGTGCACAATTCTTTCAATGCATTTTTGTACCAGGTCAGTGTGTTCCCTAGTCATGGCCTTATTACCTGGTGCACAATTCTTTCAATGCCTTTTTGTACCAGGTCTGTGTGTTCCCTAGTCATGGCCTTATTGCCTGGTGCACATTTCTTTCAATGCATTTTTGTACCAGGTCAGTGTGTTCCCTAAGCATGGCCCTATAGCCTGGTGCAACATTCTTTCATACCATGTTTGAACCAGGTCAGTGTTTTCCCTAGTCATGGCCTTATCGCCTGGTGCAAAATTCTTTCAATGCATTTGTGTACCAGGTCAGTGTGTTCCCTAGTCATGGCCTTATCGCCTGGTGCACATTTCTTTCAATGCCTTTTTGTACCAGGTCTGTGTGTTCCCTAATCATGGCCCTATCGCCTGGTGCACATTTCTTTCAATGCCTTTTTGTACCAGGTCAGTGTGTTCCCTAATCATGGCCTTATCGCCTGGTGCACATTTCTTTCAATGCCTTTTTGTACCAGGTCAGTGTGTTCCCTAATCATGGCCTTATCGCCTGGTGCACATTTTTTTCAATGCCTTTTTGTACCAGGTCAGTGTGTTCCCTAGTCATGGCCTTATCGCCTGGTGCAACATTCTTTCAATGCATTTGTTTACCAGGTCAGTGTGTTCCATAGTCATCGCCTTATCGCCTGGTGCACATTTCTTTCAATGCCTTTTTGTACCAGGTCAGTGTGTTCCCTAATCATGGCCTTATCGCCTGGTGCACATTTTTTTCAATGC
This sequence comes from Ambystoma mexicanum, assembly GCF_040938575.1. Classification (NCBI taxonomy): domain Eukaryota; kingdom Metazoa; phylum Chordata; class Amphibia; order Caudata; family Ambystomatidae; genus Ambystoma; species Ambystoma mexicanum. The sequence goes on along the minus strand of NC_090939.1, from coordinate 912,409,394 downwards.
CTTTTTGTACCAGGTCAGTGTGTTCCCTAATCATGGCCTTATCGCCTGGTGCACATTCTTTTCAATGCCTTTTTGTACCAGGTCAGTGTGTTCCCTAGTCATGGCCTTATCGCCTGGTGCAACATTCTTTCCATGCATTTGTTTACCAGGTCAGTGTGTTCCATAGTCATCGCCTTATCGCCTGGTGCAACATTTCTTTCAATGCCTTTTTGTACCAGGGGTGTGTGTTCCCTAGTCATGGCCGTATCGCCTGGTGCAAAATTCTTTCAATGCCTTTTTGTACCAGGTCTGTGTGTGCCCTAGTCATGGCCTTATCGCCTGGTGCACAATTCTTTCAATGCATTTTTGTACCAGGTCAGTGTGTTCCCTAGTCATGGCCTTATTACCTGGTGCACAATTCTTTCAATGCCTTTTTGTACCAGGTCTTTGTGTTCCCTAGTCATGGCCTTATTGCCTGGTGCACATTTCTTTCAATGCATTTTTGTACCAGGTCAGTGTGTTCCCTAAGCATGGCCCTATAGCCTGGTGCAACATTCTTTCATACCATGTTTGAACCAGGTCAGTGTTTTCCCTAGTCATGGCCTTATCGCCTGGTGCAAAATTCTTTCAATGCATTTGTGTACCAGGTCAGTGTGTTCCCTAGTCATGGCCTTATCGCCTGGTGCACATTTCTTTCAATGCCTTTTTGTACCAGGTCTGTGTGTTCCCTAATCATGGCCCTATCGCCTGGTGCACATTTCTTTCAATGCCTTTTTGTACCAGGTCAGTGTGTTCCCTAATCATGGCCTTATCGCCTGGTGCACATTTCTTTCAATGCCTTTTTGTACCAGGTCAGTGTGTTCCCTAATCATGGCCTTATCGCCTGGTGCACATTTTTTTCAATGCCTTTTTGTACCAGGTCAGTGTGTTCCCTAGTCATGGCCTTATCGCCTGGTGCAACATTCTTTCAATGCATTTGTTTACCAGGTCAGTGTGTTCCATAGTCATCGCCTTATCGCCTGGTGCACATTTCTTTCAATGCCTTTTTGTACCAGGTCAGTGTGTTCCCTAATCATGGCCTTATCGCCTGGTGCACATTTTTTTCAATGCCTTTTTGTACCAGGTTAGTGTGTTCCCTAGTCATGGCCTTATCGCCTGGTGCGACATTCTTACAATGCATTTGTTTACCAGGTCAGTGTGTTCCATAGTCATCGCCTTATCGCCTGGTGCACAATTCTTTCAATGCATTTTTGTACCAGGTCAGTGTGTTCCCTAGTTCTTTCAATGCACCCAGGCCAGTGTTTTCCAGAATCATAGGCCACCATCAGTGCAAATCATCTGACACACCAGCTTGGAAATTTCCATCGCCATATTTTTGTTTGCTTAATGTTGATTCATGAAAATGTTTCTCATGATAAGTGTTAAAACTACCTCCCTGGTCCATGTTATTGTACCGTGTACCTTAGCCCTCTGTGCAAGGTGTGTGTGTCATTACAAAGCCAAGATAAAAGTAAATATAGGTGCATGATATTTATTCCAGAGTAAGCATGACTGATTTCACAGGTGGAAGAAAAAACAACTAGTAATTCTCCTCCATTGGATTGCAATCTCAATGTACTAAAATCTTAAATGTGGGACGTCAGAAATTGCCTATATAAATGAGGACTCATTTAGAGGTCGCCAGTACTTAAAGGGTTATAGGCGACTAATACAAATTGGGCTTTTTTAAATGTATTCATAAAGCGATATGTCACTTTTACTTTTGGCTTTTAGGTGGCCCTTTAGGATCATGAGTGTTGAAATGCAGTAGATACATTGGATTTGGTTCAGGAAACACCGGCGGTGGCTGGTGTTTGGGGTTGTGCCTGTCTTTTGACTGCACATAGCGCTTCTATTTTTATGGCACTTACAGAGCAATGCAGCGCTTTACAATCATAGGGGGAAGAACACAGTGAGTAATGTAGAGAAACATGTAAGCCGGGGGGGCTAACAATAGGGAAGGGAGAGGGCCGCAAGGATGGCAGCGAGGGATCTGCAGGCAAACAGGGGAGGAAACAGTGGGGATCAGATCAAACAGTCGCCGCTAGGCTGGGGAGTGGAGAGTGTATAGACCAAGGTGTTAGGGAGGAGCCATTGCCTGAAGAGGAGGGGCTTGATCTCCTTCCTGAACGTTGATTACAATTTTAATAAAGCACCATAAAAGTACTCTGTGGATTTTTGAGGCCATCAGTGATACTTGCTCTTGAAGAGGCTAGCATCACTATTTGCGGGGATGTGTTTTAGACATGCTCATCCATTGGATGGGCAATTTTCTAAAATGGCTTCCACACCAGACCACTCCATTGTGCAGTCGGTGCCAGTTTTCTGGCATTGTTTTCTGCAGCCGACCACTCCATTGTGCAGTCAGTGACCTGGTATGTAAACTATCAGAACCGCCTCTAAACCTTATTTCTTTTTAGCCAATTACTCCCAAAGGGAGAGCTGCAAAGAGCACCATTACAGCAGTTTTTAAAATGCCTATTAAAATGTAACATATTTTTGATGCCCGAACACTACACATTCACCAGATACGTGTTGGGCATTCTGAGCTCCCAGGAGGGCACTGCCGTGCTGTGCTCGGAACACAACTCAGCTTTTGGGAGTTACAAGCACCCGTCTAGCTCTGTGGCAGACATCAGTGCCAGGTAGTAGTGCCAAATCTGTAGGAGCGAAGCCTGGCATGGGTATGGACTCAACTGCAGAAGGTGTCCCCGTAATGCACCGTCAACAACTCCACCCTGGGCCACCAGCGCCCTTTCAAAATGGCTGCAGGGATCAGATGTGCCAGCTCCACCCTGCCCATCGCCACCAAAGTTCCACACCAAAGGTGGACAGACTTAATGCTATAGTGGAGTCAGTAGCAAGGCCCGTATAATGCCTACTCTATTCCATTGCTTCCGCGGAGAGAAGGGGTCAGTATCCAGCATTATGGAAGAAAGAAAGGTTCCTCGTGGGGTGCATTATCTACTGAATCGGGTTTGATCCCTCCATTTTCTGAAATGCAGCCAAAGGTTCCCTTTTCCTTCAAGCCACACACAACCACTCATTAAATTCATTCAAAAAGTCCTTGCGGCTGGATTCCAAGGAATTCTGAATATGGGAAGGCAACTGATTAAGGCTGACAAAGACAAATGAGTCACACGACGTGCTGCGATGGCAGTGGTGGCTAAGCCCAGCCAAATGCCGGGTTCCTGAAGGAAGGAGGGAATAGGGGCAAGATGACTGGCGTCAGGAAGTGGACGAGCTCCAGCTTTCGGCGCACACGGGAGCTGTGGCGACTGCACGAGGGGAGAAGAAGATAAACACCGTTGCTGAAGTCCAGACCGGATTGGAACGTAGAGCCGATAAGAGACCAATGAGAGGAAGACTTATTAAAAGGAACGTTTTCTCCGAGTTGCTGCACGTGGTAAAAACAAGATGAGGCCACTTAATTACTCTGGGGGCGGAACCAGGGGCGAGCGGCCTAGGGTGGGCAACTCATGGAATGTTTAATGGTTCAACGAGACTTTGCCCTGCCGACACAAACCCTGATTCATGCAACTGTGCAAAGGTTTAATAAGATATTTTTGACGCAGAGAACAAAATGTTGGACATCTGTAGGTTTGCATGCTAAAATGTAAGATAGTCACTACGCTATTTGATGCAACTATTGATACTCTTCCTTTCCCCTTTAAAGAAATAATCAATGCCACAGTCCCCTACTGGGATCTACATATTAAGAAGCTCCATCCCGGGCCTGGACCCACATCCCCAAGTCAGAGGGTAATACCAAAGAATGAAAGGGGGCAGTTAAGAAAATGGGATACACGTCTGACCCTCAAGCCGCCTAGCCTCCGAGGTTTTCAGGATGACCTCTGAATATGTAATTAATTTCCCATTTGGATCCACTGCAAAATGATAGCGTGATCATTAAGGGTGGCAATTCTGAAAACCTGGCCCGCTGTGGCTCTCTGCATCCAGAGTTCGGCACCCTTGGGGTTAATGGTAAAGCAAACATTTAAGTCTGTGTCTGATTAGATGAGTTGATGATGTGAGCCAAAAAATTGAATAAAGGAGTGCCTGAAGCAGAGTCCTTGTTAAATAACTCTCCTGAGGGTGATATGCCTGCGATGCATATGACGTAGGAATACAGGTGATACAGGACATAACGTTTATCAATGTTTGGTCAGCAGATTGTGGATGAGCGATTGTGAACGGAGGATAGCAGAGGGGCAATGCGCTGATCTTGGAAGCAAGACCACACAGGGCAACAGTGGCTCGAAACCCGGATCCACGCATAGAAACCGAACTCAGGAATGATATTAGGCACCTTATAAAAAATAAAAAAAAACAATTAAATAAATAAATCATGACTGGGAATTGACGGTTTTGTTAATATTGACATATAGCAGAAGTAGGCAACCTGTATGATATGATAGGTTATTTATAACGCGCTTAATACCCAGAGGTTTCTAAGTGCGGACCCAGGGATCGAGCCTGTGTTGCTCTGTGTCGTCTTACTTCCAAGGCAAGCACGTTGCCTCCAAGCTATCCTCCCGAGACTGGCTGCGGGTGTTTTGGGCTACAGCCCTCCTGATCCCTCACCATTCCCTACACTGGCTAGGGCTCTTGGGAGTCATAGGCCAAATCATCTAAGGGGCCACACATTGACTATCCATGCCAAAGAGAAGGGCAGGATGCATTCCTGATTCCAAACAGAACTGTCTAGTGTCTTTCATGTCTTTTGTTCCTGCTGCCTTTCCACCACTGCAGTGCTGTTGCCCTGCATTATCTTGCTACTACAAATTATAGCCCCCATCCGCTTTGACATTAACAATACAGGTGAATAGCTGATTTCGAAAGGATGTGTGAAACTATATAATGGGAAGCTTAACTACCGTCCAATAACTGGACCAACATGTTTTTATTTATGTATGTATTTAATTCTTGGAAGGCACCAAAGGCCCCTGGGCCATATGTGCATTTTCAATGTGTTCACGGTATACTAATGGACATGTTCCACCGATACTGTTAGCTGTGGACAGCCACGTTGTGCACCCCAATGGTTTGACCAGAATCAACCACACATCGCTTTCTTGAATCCTAACACTATCATTCCAGTGACTCGCTTGAACAGGGCGTGCCACACTGAGAACCCTCGCACTGGCAATAATCTGAAACAATAATGTTACATCAAGGTCCAGATAGTCTGAACTGTTCCAGGGGTAAAAACAAAAAAAGGAACACATTACATTTGCACCATTGTTGCTACTCATATGGAAGAGAATGAAGCAAACAGGTCTTGGCCAAACCTCTATTATCTAAAATGCTTGCCTTAGGGGATACGGAAAGAGGTGGCATTTTTTAATATGTTTTTTTAGTACCATTAAAAATTAAATATAAGCACATTTACTGTTATGTTACGTAGCCCACATACCACAAAAAGACTTAATGTTTGCCCTAGTGCAAACATTTTTAGGTAACACACGTTTGGGAAAATTCTGTATTATCCAAGAACCATAACTGGTGCTAAATACATGTTCTCCATTTTGGTACTAAGATAATCTGGCCACATTGGGCATACAGCAGTTGAGTGCAATGAATTCCATATGGTTGCACCAGGAGGGTATCTCAGGGTCAACGCGCTTGCCTTGGAAGCAAGACAACAGCGAGCAGCACGGGTTAGAAACCTGGTCCAGTTCTTAGATGCTATTTGGAGATCTCTCCTTTCCGAAAGTCGATAAAAATGGTTTCACCTTTTGTGGTACACCTGTGCCATTCCTGGCCCTCTCTGTAGCAGGATCACCGGCATCAATACAATCTCTATTCAATTCCTCTGACAGCAACCCTCAACGGCACATGTCCTCACCAGCATCATATCCTCAAACACTCACCAGCACACCAGCACCACCTCCATGCCTCTAACCTGAGCCTTTGTTCCACAGAAAGAAGCGCACCTCGCAGCCATTGCAGGAGCTACGGAAACTGCCGCTGCTCCAGCCAGATTACCTGGGCAGCAAAGAAACATTGTATTTCTGTGACCCATGTGTGATATATGTGTGTCAGACCCACCTGCTTTAGACAGACAGCAAAAATGATGGTGGGCTGTGCTAAGAATACCAAAGGTAAAGTGGATTTCACCATTGAGTTTCACATGTTGACTACTGTATTGTTCAGGATAGTGTATGTCTGAGGGTGGTAGGCTAATGATGTGCAGAGTGTATGTGCTGATTCTATTGCTCGCGCCATATGTGGTGGCCACATCAACATGCATGTCAGTGTTCCAAGCCATGCACAAATCTTGTAGAAAATGTGCAGTTATGCAGCCAGGTACATGTAATGTCTGTTCGCTGGGACAGGGCATGGGTGACAATATTCCTGGGGATAGTTTATGGGGTAAATGAGAGTAGGGGTTGCAGGGGTGTCCCCTGTTCCCTTAAATTAAAATATGGGGTTGTCAGGGTCCCCCCCGCAGGTTCAAGGGGTCCATATTGCCGCAAAAAATGGCGCGATTCTTGTATGGCGAGACTTTTCCGGTGATATCAACACATGAAACCGTGTTTGTCTGTGTGTGCATGTGTGTGCAGGGCCAGTGGAGAAAACACCTGCATACTGTGCTGCATTCATTGTCAGAAATGTATCTGTGCACACAATTGTGTGGAGTGGTAAAGCGGGACTTACAAGCTAGGCCATATGCTTTTACCTGTGGATTTACCTCTTTGACTCATTGTGATGCTGTGGCAAGATGAGGGGATTGGGTGTGGGGGGGGGGGCAGCACGGAGCAGAGATAAGATCCCCGCCACCCCTTCAACCTCCTTCCTGGCCGTGTGTTTTATTTCGTTTCCTGCCCCTTTGACATCTTTATGCAGGCGTGAAACAAATGGATTCTTATGGAATGTCCCTTGGTTTAGCTCCTGCTGAAGACCAGTTAGATACCCTAGGAGCCCATTAGTAAATGCCGTCTGCAAAGTGTGATTTGTAGGTGGCATTTTCACAAGATGAAAAACGAGGAAAGCGTTACGCTCTTTCACTCTTTCCTTTTCCCCTCTGCCTCGTGAGCTTTTAAAATTTCAAGTAAGGGAGCCCCCAGCATGTGGGTGCCAATGTTGATGGACTCGGGCACGCAATTACCATTGATTGTGGATAAGGCTGATGGATTAGTGTAGCCGGATTCACTGCAGAGAAGCAATGCATCCACAGGAAGCAGTTATGCAAGATGTCAGGAGAGGGACTGCCACAGATGCGAGTGCATCCCTGATTCACAGAGGGATGGGTTCTCATCTGCACCGGGCCCCATGCTCAGAACCCGATGCCTGCACTTCCCAAGCCGAAGGCATGAGCAGGGTCATGTGCAATACTTCCACAAAGCCATATGTCGCCAACCTTAGCTGCCCACTCCCCACTCCCAGCAGCGTGCATTTCATTCTATGCGCCTGTAGCCCTTTTTTCAATGGTTCGCTTTCACCGCCCCGTTGTCTTTCTGTGCGGATTTGCGTCTGGAGATGCACAACTTTGTTTTGCTCCATTTTAGTGATATGGTTGCACTTTCGTCTACAAATGTCTTAATTTGCAGGTGAGCACCCCACTTGCTCATCCGCACGTGCCTAGATCATTATAACAGTGGTTCTATGTCATTTCATCAACGTGTGTAACTTTGACTTTTTTTTGAGTATTTTTTACCCAAAAAAATAATCGAAAGAGTTTTTTTCTATTTTTGGGCACAGGGTTCCCCCACCAAGCCCCCATCCTCTACTTTTTTTTAACCTATTTCCGACCACCGTGCCCTATATATATATATATATATATATATATATATATATATATATATATATATATATATATATTTCCAACCCACACATCCCCCTATGTATTTCGATTACTTTTTTCAGAAAAATATACTAGGAAAAAAAACCATCGAAATTACACCCGTCGATGAAAGAACACTATCCCATCACAGCAATGTGTCCGTACTGGTTATTTGAGCACCTAATAATTTCTTATGTAAAATGCACAAATACCTGGTATCAAGCGTTGATGACCCTACAGATGTCACACAGGATGGATGCGCACCCCGCACACAGAGGGTTTGCATTAATGGACTGCACCCTCCTCGAAGCCCCGGTGACCATGCTAGAGGAGTGGGGGTTGGTGATTCAATGACAGATCAGTGCTCACAAGACTTGATCTGTTATGGGGCCAATCCCAGCTTCTGGCCACAGAACACTTGCGAGCTCAGTTTGCTGCAGGCCATAATTGGGTTGTGGAAGCCATTATGTTAGCACTACAATGTAAACAGCCTCCCTGCCAACAAATTCTGGTCAGTTGCATGATAGAGTGCAAAAGTGTTATGGCAAAAGTGGCAAACAGGCGTGTATGCTGCTTTTTGTCCTGCACCTTTGCACTCCACCTTGCCAACTGAGTGAAAGCTGCCTACAATGCATGCATGGCAGGCAGCATTTTCAATGCATCCCTATCGGGTCAACTTGCTTTTTGCAGGCAGATAAGGGATCCAAAGCATTTGCACCAACATGAAAATCAATGCTGAGGCAATTTCTGGGAGTATTCTTATGGAGAAGAGGAAGGGAGCGGCGGAAATGCAAGTTGTGGTACGTCACTCTTCTCCACCAAATACATGATTGAAAATAGGGTGTGACGTCAATGGAAGGCATAACATCCATCTACAAGGATTTTAGGCCTTCCATTTACATTGCACCCCTGACCAAATGTGGCCCCTTGGTGACTGTGGGCTGCAGATTGCCATGTTGAGGGGAGTGTTCCTGAGGGATTTTGTGCTCAGCAGAGTTTCCTTGATTATTATTCTAAAGTGATTGCTTTAATGACTGGAATATTTACATTTATTTTTATTGGTCTCCATTCCTTCAACTTGACATTATAACACCCAACAAACCTCTCCCCATTGCCCACCGCATCCCTCTCCTACCCAACCTTATCCAACAGAAGCATTGGTATTTGCGGGATGCGGGCCTCCCTCCACGCATGCTTTCATGTTCTACATGAAATTGAGGATCTTTAATCTGTGGAGGCAATGTAGTACCATGAAGTCATCTTGTAAAAAGGTCAGAACAGGATCCCAGTCCTGCCGAAATGACTATCATATCTATCATATTTGCTGCTACTTGTTACCTTAATATTCTAGCTAATAGGCTGTCCGCTTTGTTTGCGTTCATATAATAACTCTGTCTCAAATGTAATAGTACCTCCTTCGCCTGGCTAGCACTCAGAAGTTCTAATTGACCACTTTTGCTCCTTTGACTGTTAAATTAGCTCTCATGGTGTTATTTTCCATTGCCTCCATGATTGATTTTAATTATCTCTCTATATCCAATGCCATCTCTCTGAATTGTTTCTCCCTTCAAGATCTCAAGTCTATAAGTTCCCCCGTTAGGATTGCTTTGAAGGCATCCCAATTTGTCTTGGAGATGTGTCAGCTGTCGGGCTCATCTCAAAGTATTCCTTGATCCGGTTTCCTATCGTTTCCAAAATGGCCTCATCTTTAAATAATTCTGTTGGAAAAGCACTCATCCACAGGCTGTTATGTGTGGCTGGGAGAGTGATTGTGGCCAAGATGGGAGCATTGTCTGATATTGAAATGGACCCTAACTGCATTACAACGACCCATCCCAACAGCAGAACCAACAACCACACATAATCTATATGGCAAAATGTTCAATGTACATGAGAGTAAAAAGTGAATCCCTTCTCCGTTCTAACTGTCCTCCAAGCATTTTTATGTTTTAGCCTCTCTATTCTTTGTTGAAGAGCCTTAGATGGAGCTACCACCCCCTGGGGAAGGTGTTTACTTCTATCCTCCATTGGCAAGAACGCCAGGTTAAATTTGCCAATTAGTATAATGTCACGGGGGGCAAAGACTTCAAGCAGAGTTAGTACATCTTGTATAAAGCCATCCTGGCCTACATTGGGGGTGTAAATGTTCACAATTGAGAAATAATATATCCCTGTCTGCACTGTAATAAATATATATCAGCCCCCTTTGTCCTCTCTCACCCCCAAGACTTTCACATTTGGTATATTACAGAATGCTATGCGATCACCTCCATTTTACAGTCTGGGTTTGCTTGGAAGAGATGGGAATAAGACAGTACCCACACCCTCTGTTTACCTGACCTTTGAATATGTTTCCTGTAAAGCCACAATGCCAGGTTTTTCCCTGTTGAGAAAGTGATGCACCTTTTTTCTTTCTACCAGTGACTTAAGACCCCGATGGTATATGTTAATAGTTTGAAACTTGATCCTTTAATTAGGCCTGTTGCCATTTCCCTTCATCAGATCTATCTGTGTGCCCCATGTGAGCTGCGATTACTGTGTCGTATGGACAGTAACTACCCCCTGTTTCAAATACAGATACATTGAGTTGTCCCTGTTGGAGGGACCACCCCGACTTTCCCTCTTTTCTCCCAAACTCTCAACACAACGAAGAGCCAACTCAGCCCTTTCAAACCCCTAAAAATAATAAACTTAAAAATTCCCTGAGTCGGGTCAAAGTTCCTATGGATCCCACAGATTTAATGACTTTAGAATTGACCCAACTAACACCCCTAGAAATACACTGTTGAGGGTACGCTAAGACTCTCTTGCAGATTCCAATTGAGGAAAGTCCAACAGGGGCTGTCTTGAGGGCCTCGGGTGGATCTTTTGAAGCTTATGTGACTGATTAACTCTCTGAAACACTTGTGTATAGACGCGTTATAAATGCCATATCATATTTGTGTGTGGAAATCATCTCATATGGCAATACTCTGTGTGTAATATGTGCATTCCCAGAATGCCTATACCCAGTGTCTGTAAGACTGATGTTACCTTGCTGAGATACAGAACGAAAGAAAGACCCATTGATCATCCCGGGCCATTGAGTACAGCATGAGCATAACTGCTTCCCCGACATCCGTGAGATGACTTCGACCACTCCCACGGTTTACTTCTCAGGGATGGATCTCGTTGCAGGAGTGTCATTCCCCTCATTGATTCCTCTTCCATTTGTTAAATACTCAGGCCTTAACTGTGAGTGGTAATTCAATGATGCTTGCCTCCCCATGAAAAAGCTATCCAAATGGAAACTTCATTTATATCGGACTTGTTTTTGGATAAGGATTCTCACCACCGTACACATTTCTCTCCTCTTCGGGAGGGTGGTTTGAGCTAGATCTTGAAAGAGCTGCACATCTGCCCAATTTATCCTTGTTGGACCCGCCAGCCTTGCTGCCCCCCAAGACATTCTCTTTTTGAGCAAACAATTTCATGGCCCTCAGTACATCTCTTACTCATGTTCCAAAGCCTTGCCTCGTGGGGCCAACGCGATGGATCCTGTCTATCTGAATGACATCTGCAAAAGTATCTCCCAGTCAATCCCCCAAACTCCCAGTCAATCCCCCAAAGAAGTGTTGAACTATATATTTTAGGACCTTGTCTTCAATATCCTCGGGCACATTCTTCAGATGAATATTAGACCTTCTCGACCGATTTTCCAGATCTTTGCATTCAATTTCCACATTTTGAGAGATTCTCGAGAGCTGTTCCGGGAGTTCTTCGTTCTTCTTAGCATCATCTGCCAGGCCTCGCAGGGCTCTTTCAGAAGTGTCCATCTTTGTTCTTGTTTAGAAATAACCCCTTTTATTTCTTGCATGGAATCAAAACAATCCAACAAGAGTGATGAGAATTAGTCTTGGAATTACGCTGTAATCTTTTCTTGAAAAGCTGTTAGGCAATGCAGTAGTTCTGCCTTTGTAAGCGCTAACTGTGAAGGGGGTGGCTGGGTGTGCCATGGGAATCTTCTCCGCTGGCTGTGAATTCTCTTCTGAATTTGCCCCAACAGTGGTGCAAGCCCCTTCTCCAGGGAGGCGTTGAGGTTTCGGGCCGACTGGGGTCTACTTCAACCTTTCCCTCTGGCATCAGGATGGCGCCTACTCACCTGCTCATGGCCCCCTGCTTTGCTGATCACTGGTGTTCCTTTCTACTCCATAAGGGGGTGCTCATGGGGGCCCAGGTCTGGTGAGGCAATAGACTAGATGAGAAACCTAGTCACACAACCGCTCTCCGTTTGTACCCAGTCTGGGTAATTTTGTTTGAAAAAACAGTTCTAAATGGTGTAGGAATTGTTCATAAGAAATAAGTTCCAAGACTTTGTTTGTGTAATGTATATATTTCTTTATGAAAAAAATCAAAAGAAAAATCACGAATCAAATCTTAGTGAGGACGCAGCTGACCAATATCGGTACCTTCCATTGATATTTTCCAGAAAATGGTCACCAGAGATCTGGAACGCATCAGCTACAAAGTTCCACCCCATAAAAATATGAAACCCCATGAGATGAAAACCATCAGAGATCTCTACTGTGACAAAGATATAACCATTCGTCCAGCAGATAAAGGAGGAGCCTTGGTAATCATGAATACCTCTGATTATGATGTAGAATGCATCCGACAATTACAGGACCAGACAATTTACGCACCCCTTGACTATGATCCTACAGTATCAATCAAACAGAATTTGGAGGTTTTACTTGACAGGGCAATGGAACTGGATTCGATAAACGAACATACTCGCAAATTTCTTAACAACGAGCATCCCAGGATTCCTAATTTTTACACTTTACCAAAGATTCACAAAGATCAGGCTAAACCACCAGGGAGACCGATAGTTGCTGGTATGGATAGCATTAATCAACCATTGGGAGTGTACATCGACTTTTTTCTTCAGCCACTCATACAAAAAACCTCCACCTATATCAGGGACACAACACACTTCCTGCAAAAACTCAATAACTCTATTTTCCAATACGAACACTTGATGTTCACCATCGATGTTAAGAGCCTATATACATCCATACCGCATGATCTAGGCATTGAATCTGTTGAATGGCTTTTATTAGAAACACCTGAGGTCCGTGCTCAGAAAGAATTCATCATTGTTCTTCTTCAATTCATTGCAGAGAATTCATATTTTCAATATCAGAATAAGTTCTTTCTTCAAACATCTGGTACATCGATGGGCGCCACTATGGCACCATCTTATGCAAATTGCTTCATGTATAAATTTGAAACAGAACACGTATTGAAGAATCAAGAATGGAACTGTAATATTCACTTATGGTTACGGTACATCGATGACATTTTTGGAATCTGGACAGGTTCCGAATCCACATTCAACAATTTCTTCGAATACCTCAACAACATTGATCCGCGAATCCAGTTCACGAATGAGATATCCAAAGATAGGATTACATTCCTTGATGTTGTAATAGAAAAGAAAAACAGCGGCTACAGTACTACTCTATTCCGCAAAACTACCGACCGCAACAATTTGTTACACCGTCTCAGCTTCCATCAGCCCAGTCTCTTGAGAAATCTCCCATACAGTCAACTCTTGAGAGTGAAAAAGATTGTGAGTGACCCAGAAGCATGTCTAGCCCAACAAATCGAAATGAAGGACAAATTCCTGGCACGTGGTTACAAGCAAGCAGAAGTAGATTTAGCATCTGAGAAAGTGAATGCTTTAAATCGTGAGACCTTGTTGACCAATGTCACTAAATCCAAACGGGAACTCAAAACACCGGTCTATGTCTCAAAATATTCCATTCAAAGCAATAAAATCAAGAATTCCATTGAGAAACATTGGGGCATTTTTAAGGACGATGTGAGAGTTCAGAAACTATTTGACCAAATACCAGTATTTGCCTATCAGAGAAGTAGGAATCTTTGTGACGAACTTGTCCGTACTAGACTTCCTTTAAAAGAACCTAGCACCCAACGGACAGGCACATACCCCTGCCTACATTGTGCTAACTGTAATATGGTGATCAAAGGAAACATTGTATACCATCCCAGTACAGGCAACAAGATCCCTCTGAAGTGTTTCGGTACTTGTGATAGTGTGAACATAATATATAGAATTAAGTGCCCATGCGGGAAATACTATGTTGGCCAATCCACGAGAGCTGCTAAAGTACGATGGAATGAGCATCGCTCGTGCATCCGGAATTCAAATCCAAATTCAGCAGTGGCCAGACACTGGAATGAGAAACGGCATAGTTTGACACAAATCAGGTTCTTGATTTTGGAAGTACTGACCAAGGTTAATCCACATGAGGATTTGAGTCTTCGCCTTAACCAAAGAGAAACATTTTGGATCGATAAACTTGGGAGTCTGTATCCCAATGGTCTCAACGATGAGATTAACTATCATTGCTATATTTAATGTTTCAACTTGCAGTATATTTGTTACCATTGGCATGCACAGGTTTTTATGTTGATGTATCTTCTCACTCTCTTAATAAGGTATAATATGGTTCATCACATCAAGTTTGCTTTTCCTGGTCACATAACTGTGTCCCAGGGTGGTACTTCTCCGTACCACCGTTAACATGGTTCATCACATCAAGTCTGCTTTTCCTGGTCACATGACTGGGTCCCAGGGTGGTAATTCTCCGTACCACCGTTTACAGTCCTGTTGCATGTTTGTCCACGTTGCCCTGAGTGCTTGTTATACATGTCAACAAGCGTAGACACACATGGTTATTATTAGTGGTACACCTGCTTGCTCTATTTTGCTAATGAGGTACGTTATGGTTTACCACAACCAGTCTGCTATTCCTGGTCATCCGACTGGGACCCAAGGTGGGGCCACCCGGCACCACCACTCGCAGATCGATCTACACATTCTTTATGCTTTTCTTAATGTTCATCATGTTATTGTATACATCTATCAGTTTAGACATCTTAGGTATTATTTAGTGTTCGCAAGAACACTTTTTAGGAATGCTTTGATTTTCCTTTTATCACAAGGAGTTACAGTTTTGTGCAACACTTTGTTAATATGATGAATTTTGATTACATTTCTCATACACAGGTTATGTTTGGTTTATAATGTGGCTTTTTCTTGGATATGATAATAGTATTTTTTCTATGTCTATGTCATTCATATTTTTACATTTTTTCTTCTTAGTATTCATGGTTTAGCCCCCACAGCCTCCTTAATTTCTTTTTTTGTATCATTGATGTCCCTAACGGCAGTTTGCTGCCTCTTGAATTGCATGCCGCATTGCGCGGGTTCAGCCAGTGTGTTGCGGTCACGTGTCTATTTCATTCACCGTTTCCCTAACAACGGTTTCAGTCAGCGATGCACAACTGCTCGCTGCGTTCACCGCCGACACCATTCTGTGAACCCAGGTAACCGAGCTTCTTGTGGCTCATTCTACTCTGTTTACTTACCTCCTTTAACCGCACCCACTAAAGTTGGTTTCGCTTTTACAGATCGTATACTGGATCCCCTCCAGCACCCGATCGTTTTCTTTGTGGAAACATACGTCAGATATTGTTTTTTACTTTTTCACCGCGCCTGACTCCATTCTTTAAGCAAGGTAAATTCCTTTCCTCTCGAGCACATGACAATAATTGAATGGGTGCCACCATGATTTTTGTACTGATCTCCATTTTTTCTATTGTTTTTTACATATTACACCTTGACTTGAATTCTCCTATTGGGGTATGTAACCATTATTATTATTTTTTTTTATTTTTTTTATGTGCTTTCTGATCACCATTACATTTCATTGTGTATCTCTTGTTTTATATACATTTTCGTATGTTTTTGTTGATGTTACTGTTTCCTAACAACACAGACTTGCCCTGATGAAGGAGTTTACACTCCGAAATGCATTGGCATCTTAAGTCTACTTGCATAATGAAATATGTCAGCTGCGTCCTCACTAAGATTTGATTAGTGATTTTTCTTTTGATTTTTTTCATAAAGAAATATATACATTACACAAACAAAGTCTTGGAACTCATTTCTTATGAACAATTCCTACACCATTTAGAACTGTTTTTTCAAACAAAATTACCCAGACTGGGTACAAACGGAGAGCGGTTGTGTGACTAGGTTTCTCATCTAGTCTATTGCCTCATTTGTTTTCGGGTCAGGGTGACTCCAGACCCATCACAGCCTGCTCCTGTAAGTGTTTTGATTCTTTGGACAAAAGACGCCAAATAGCATTTATCTTGTGGTGCCCACTTATTTCTCTTTTTCTGGCCCAGGTCTGGTAGCCTAACGACTCTCTGTTGTACCAATGTTGCTCCTGTAGTGCTCCAGACTGGGGTCCCCCCTTATTTTCTCGCTCTTCATGGAGAATCCACCTAACTGTCAGAGCACTGGGGTTTATAGGGGATGGATCCTCCTCCTATGCCTGTTGCTTGGAAGGCTTTTGTCCTTCACTTTGTGTGAGCCCCCCGGGCTTGCGGCCGCTGCCCCACTTCCCCTGCTATGTTCGCCCACTGACTCCAACCACGCCTCTGATGAGTGCGGGTGTTTGCTCAGTCCGCTCATGGTTCCTGAGTGCCCCTACAACGGCAAGTGCTGAGTCGCGTTTTTCCCTTCTTCGCGGTCTGTTCCCATCTTCCTTGTCTAACGAGTGATTCCAGCAAGCAACTGGTTCTGGGGTCACTGTGCGCTTCTCCTGCAACACACCCAGGTGCACGGGGAATCTCAGTACACACGCCTTGTCTACAAGCACCCACGCTCCTCCCCTAGTGTATGTATGTCTCATCTCTTCGGCAATGTCCCGTCTATGTCCTCCATAATTTCTCCTTACACAGTTCTCTCAACATTTGTACGGTGGTCCTTTCGACGTCTTTCCCACTGCTGCGCCATCTTGGAATCCCAATGCCTGCAATATCGATGTGTTCATTTTTATCTTGTAGTCATTTTGGAACTGGGCATTCTAATTCCTTGGTGAATCAAAATTCGGAATGTATGAATGCTAATAGAACAAACAAAACAAAACATATTCTGTAAAACATGTTTTTATTTTTTTATTTGTCCTCAAACTGCTTTGGATTTATTCGAGGATTCTTGAAATTCAGTAGAAAATGCAAATCTAATGTAAAGACGTTAATTTATTTAAAAAATCATATGAAGACATCCCCATCATGTTTAACAAAACTCTGAGTGAATTGGTATTCATTTTATACATGAATCTTAGCTCTTACTTATTGCAATGTTCCTTCATACATTTATCCTTGAGTTTATTAGGGAATGTGTCTTCAGGTATTGTACATTGTTAACTCATCCTTTTAGGAGGTTTAACTCGCTGTCTATTGTTAATATACTTTCTATTGAGCCTGCCACACATTGTACATAATTCAGGCAGCGGCAGAAGCGTGCCAAAAAAAGGAGTGGAACTGTGCTCTCGGCAGGGGAGGGGGCAGGCGGAAGCATAGTGCAACATGTGACATGTGTTGCGGCTGGGGCAATGCAATAGTGTGACTAGTAAATGATGCTCCTATTACAACTTTACACTTGCACAGGGACATGAATGGGCATATCCTCTGTACAGAATGGTGAATATGGTCGTAAAAAGTAGAGGAATGGTTAACAGAAAAAATAAAACTAATGGAACACCGCTCCCGACCGTTCCCCCTCACTTCGATCACTGACTTCAGGTATTCTTGTACACAGTATGTCTGCCCTAATATAGGGTGATGATTTGCGGCGGGGGTGGGGGGGTAGAGCGAGCATCCAATAGATCCCCTATCTCACCTGGTGTCTCTGCAAAGTTAACCATGAGAGTGGTGAAAGAAACAGTGAAAGGTCTGAAAACCCCATTGTTGCCCTTCCCTTCATCCAATCGAGGAGCTCTAAGCCGCAGTCATGTGTGGATCTCCACTGCAATGTCAGAGGCCCAGGAAGAGTGCTGCCAGAGGTGGTACTAGCCCTCCTAACCAGGAGGAGGCCACTGCCATGCCAGGTGGGAGCCGCCCTTCCTTCAGTCTCGGGAGGATAGCTCAGGTGCAACGTGCTCGCCTTGGAAGCAAGATGACACGGAGCACCACAGGTTCGATCCCCGGGTCTGCACTTAGAAAACCTCTGGGTATTAAATGCGTTATAAATAACCTATCCTATACCAGCGGTTGAGGCTAGTGGCAGGGTGCTGCAGCAAGGTCAGAAAGTGGTGTTTTTTCAGTAGGACAACCAGCCACCAACCCCTGATCAGGCTTCCAAGATAGAGCAACGGCATCTGTATGCTAAGTGCGCACTCAACTGATGATCTTGTATAAAATGTTAACCCTTTCCGACAAAAAAAGTAAAGCATGTGTCACGTGCAAAGGACAAAATTGATTCATGGACTTATTTGCTTGTAAAACAGGACTGGCATGCCATCCATCCTGTGTGATAATCCCTGTTTGACACGCAAACGCAAACCCCCATTTTACAAGCAAATAATTCCATGAATCAGGGCCAATGGGAGTAATGTGAAAAGATCTTTGGACGTAGATGTGGAGAACACTTTGCCTTGCTCCTTCGTGTCTGCAAATCTCACCTCACAAGCTCCAGACTGAATGGGGGTGGGCTGGATGTGGGCCCAAGTGCTCTGCAGCCAGCCCCTCCATGCATATTTTAGTATTAGGCATATCCCTGGCACTTGAATTTGCATTGATTGATTGACAACACATGGTTGGGAATCTGCAGTAGCCCTTCACGCACATGGGGTCAGTGATGACATTTTTAGTGACATGTGTTAAAGGGCCAGACATTGCATATGCATTATTTTATACTTTGACCTTGATGCAGCACGTGGAAATGTAAATAATATCATAGAAACACTCATGTAAAGCATGAGCATTTCTATTTTTGGCAGATCAGTTGTGCAAAAGCCAGTTTTTAACCACTAGCAATATTGCACGTCCACCTGATCCTGGCCCGTGACAGTGGCGAAAAGGAAGAGGGCGGAAGTGGTGCAGATCAACGCACCTCCCATTTTGACTCCTGGGGCCAGATTACAGGAACCTTTCACTGGTGCAAGTACTATTTTGCACAATATTAGCACTAGTGGATAGTTTGCCCTTGGGAAAACCCCTATTGTTTCAATGCGTTTTTGCACCAGGGCAAGGTTTGCCCTAGTGCTAATACAGAATATAATTAGCATTGCTCTGGGGCAAAATTACATTTAAAGCATGCTTTTTTGTTTTCAATAGGGAAATGTTTGCTCTTGTGCTAATACTGTGCACAATTGCACTTGACCATTAGTGCTAGTTTTATATGATTTGGACCTTGGTCTGTTTGATATGATAGGTTATTTATAACGCGCTTAATACCCAGAGGTTTCTAAGCACGGACCTGGAGATAAAACCTGTGTTGCTCTGTGTGGTCTTGCTTCCAAGGAGAGCACATTGCCCCTGAGCTATCCGCCTTTTTCACGTATGCTGGTTCACAAAAGTACTGATTCACATGTCCACATGTGAGTCCACAGGGCAAAAGCAAGCGTAAATGACTCTTTTGTGAATTGGCCCCATTGTATACAGAACTACTTGTCTTCACCGTGAACATGTGTGAAGTCTAATCTATAAGCATTGTATTCATGTAGTGTTATATCAGTCGTTGGCCAGGCCCTGCAGGTTTCTCTGGAGTGCTCCAAGAACAGTTATAGACAGCCCAGTGCCTTGGGGAGCATATGGCAGCTTCAGGGTCTGGCAGTCCAAATGTCAAGGTTTGTTTACTTCCGTGTGAGCAGTGAGGAGCAGGAGAACCGCGTCACGCTCCCCAGCTTGTACGCTATTGGGTTATTCCTAAATAATCATGACAACAGTGCGGCAAAGCCTATTTGACCTAGATGTGAGATGCCTGCTCGCTTCTCAATGGCTGCTAATGCATGGGGCAAATTATAGCGCATTAGTGCCACCAAGGAGCTAGAAAATACCCCATTCATCAGTACACATTTACAGGTTCAATTCTTTTTGTTATGTACCTCAGGATCTTTTTTTAAGATTGCAATTGAAGTAAAATAGTGATCAATATGTTACTCTGTGATGTATTCGCTGTGTCCTGTCACTGAACTCAACTATTGGCGGCGTGCACAGAAAGCTCACCTGGGCCACCTGGGCATTGCGCGGTACGCAACCCCTCTACATTGGGAACATAGCCAAGTAAGACTGCGTACCACGACGCGACCTTCAAACCGGGCTGACTTTGTCGTGCCTTCGTCGATGGCGACACCGACACATCGGCTCCAGGACCAGTCCCCCGGTGGGCTCTGAGGCCAACTCATAACATGTGTTCCGGTCTCTGTGGGGCTGGTGAGGAGAGTGCACAGAGCCTCTAGACATCGTTGAAGCCAATATCATATATCAATTCCGAGACAGTGTCACTGCGGCGAAGGCACGAGTCCTGAGCGGGAAGGCTGTCTTGGAATTGAAATATGATATCGGATTGACCGGTCCCCCGATGGAAAAGTTGGAAAAGAATCAATTTTCCTGGTTTGCGGGCGGTGCTGCGTTCCACGCTGAAGTTTCTACTAGAGTGATATATTTCATTGGAGCAATCCAATTGGCCGTGCTACCCTCGCTTCTGTGAAGGCAAACCTGGGCTTCTGACACCAATTACACAGAGCAAGACCTGCAAGTTAATAATTCCGCACTGATCAGGGGCAGTGTGTGCAATGCTTGAAGGGAGGAAGGCTTCCTATTGCAGCTGTGAGGACATTATCACCAACTCCATGAGGATGGTGGAAGCAGAGAGGCAGACACAGGTGTGGCGACATACCGGGCTTTAGGATTCTACGGTTACCAGCAGATATTAGGGAAGTTGACGTCAGGCGGTTGTGTGGATTAAAGTGATGCTTTATGTGGTGCCATCAAAGGGAAACTATTTTGCATTCTACCAACCCTGAACATAATGGGGTGACGCAGGCCATTACTAGAGAACGCATGCAGTCAAAATCAATCTTGACATTGCGCCATTCTGCTGATTTGTGGCCTATTTTACATGGTAGATTGCCCACTTCGTCCTGCTGAGGTGCATAAATTAACATTAAGGGCCCGATTCATGGAACGTTTAGCGAGGTGCAATGGTGCAGAGTCACTTTGCACTGCCAACAAACACCCTGATTCACAAAGCAGTGCAAAGTGTATTTTTGCACTGCAAAGGTGCTCTTTGCACTGTGATTTAGGCACATTTAGCGCGTTGCAAAGTGTACTTTTCCAGTGCAAAGTGACTTTGCACTGCAAAAATACACTTTGCACCGCTCTCTGAATTAGGGTGTTTGTTGGCAGTGCAAAGTCACTTTGCACCCATGCAAAGTCACTTTGCACTGGGCTAAAAGTTGCATAAATGGGGCCTTAAATGAGGCGATGCTAACACATCTGGACTCTGGTATAATGCTCCACGCATCAAATGCGATATTATTATTATTCATTGGTCAAGATGTTCTCAGTTCCAAATGATACACTAAGGAGCGCGTGCGCACTGTGGTCCCTGGCGTTAGGGGCTATAGCAAACTTTTACAGTCTGCAGGATCTACGACTCCCCTACTTCCAAGGTCCACAAATGGGCTCAGCTATTATCATGGTCCTTCATTTCATACAAGAACTGATTCTTGGTAAATGGAGAAATCTTTCTGACGTGTCATAAAACATCTTTACCAAACTGTGCCCATCTGTTTCGAGAATGTGGCAACTCTGAGAAGTGCTGTGGCGCCCCAGTGCTGGCGCACGGACACGCCCAGACTCCACATGCGCCGTGGAACTATGCATAGCATTTCTGTCCTTCCGCCGGAAGTACAGGAGCATTCCCATGCTACAGGTCTGGAATGACTACTCCAGGTGGGTAGCTCATGGTGCAAGCGTTGGCCTCTAACATGGGACAAGCCTGCACTTCACAAGTTAGAAACCCGGGCAGGGTTGACGCAGCCCTGCATCCTGCGGGGGTCAAATGAGCATCGTTCAATTGGGTAATAATAACATCGCTTATTACAGTGCTTACAAGTGAAGGAAATTGGGCATGCAGCACTATATGACCAAATGCATCATTGTTATTTTTTATTAACCACCTGTCTTCTCTTATTTTGTCATCACTGTCACTGAATACGTTTCGGCATGCTATTCGGTCATCAAAGGATTGCGCATTATTCCACTTTCGAAAGTCTTTGCTGTATTAGAAAGAGTTTGGTGACTATTCTCGGATGTGGCCAATTATCGGGGGTCATGTCAGGTCATCAGATTTGGCACCCTAAGTCTACTCAGTCCAAGCAACACTGCACGTCACCAACTTGAATATTGTGGGAGATTGAACTTCTAATAATGAATTATGAATAGATTATTAGCTTTATTTAGATTGATTATTTGACTTATATGGTCTATATCTGAAATATGTTTTTTCCATGTTTTTCCTATTTGAGTTGTGCAGAAATTCCAGAAATGTGATGTATGTTTTTTTAGTTTTGTAGTCTGCTGTATAGCCAATACTAATTAAACTGCATAGGAAAATAATGAATTGCGATGAAGATTTTTTCTACCTTTATTGTTTAAACAAAGATGCTCTCAGATGAAATGATAGGATTCCTACAGATTTGGTAAAATAACATATTTCAATAACTATTCCTTTCTTGGTAGGGGCCCCATTTTCTGTAACCGATATGTACCTCGAGCCAGCCCCTACCTGAGAGGGTTTTTTCCATATAGTATAGAGCTCAGTCTAGGCACATTAGTGGTCACTTCTTGCAGAACTCTATTGACAGTACTGTACAGTAATAATTGACTGGAAAAGCACTTAAAGAACCACCACTGGTGATAGAAAACAGAATAAGCAAAGATGGTAGATGCAACACGTTCACGCTGATAATGAATCAGGAGGGACAGGCAAGCAAAAGCAACAACGTTCTTTAAACTGTGTTCAACGTGACCTAACCCGTCTCTAGGACCTGAAAATGGCCCAAGGGGGTAGTTAGCAGTCAACAGTACCTTCTTTTGCAGTTCTTGGCGATTTGGCAGTGCTAATCCAGACTTCTTGGTGCTGTGCGAAGATAGGGAGAGAGCACAAGGCAGAAACAGAGGGTCCTTCTGGTTCAAATGTGTTGAACAGCTCTTGAAACACACCTTAAGCAGTTCAACAGTGAAAAACACAAGGGTCCCGGGTGTCTTGACTCTCAGGGCTCTGTGAGTCCCAATCTAGGTGCTCAGGGACAAGATGAGTCATTTTCCCATGCCCTCAAACACGGGAGAGTCTGGCACACCACTGCCGGGGTCCTTAAACAGCTCACGGTCCTGGGTACTAGTGTGTCTGACAGAGAGGCAGTCTTGCTCCACCAGCAGGTCACTTCTAAGGTTTCTGGAAGTCACACTCTAGGGACTCAGGGACAAGACGGGTCCTCGTTTCTGGGCTCCCAAACACGAATGAGGCTGGAACACAACTACAGCGGCCCTCCAACGCAGTGAGGTCCTGGGATCCGCTGTGGCTGGCAGAGAGGCATGACCTGTTCCAGCAGCAGATCATCCTCAATGGTCCCTGGGGATGGTTAAGGGACAGGGCTCTGCTGTGCCTTGGAACAACTGCCTTCACCTGACAATTGGAGAACTGTGGGAAGGACTGCGCTTCCATCAGGGTCCAACAAAATGTTCTCAAGTGGCGATTCAAAGATGCTTTCAGAATAATCAAATAAGTGGTACGAGACCCCTTCTTTTACAGGCAAAAGTCTCAAGGTGATTGGACTGAAGCTAGACAGTTTTAGGGGTCCTTTTCCAACACTTGAAATGAGAGGACGTTGTCCTTCTGATGTCACATCCAAAGGGCCTTTCTGCAGAGGAAATGGAAGGGACAGGAAAGAGAAAGAGAGGCAACGCGATTCTAAATGGTTGCAGTCACCTTCCAATAAAGAGAGTTTTCCTGACTATTCAAACTCTGCCCACTTCCCTTCTCTCTAAGAGCAAACGCCTTTAGAAATGCAGCCCTCTGGTGTGTTGCCTGGCTCTTTGTGAATGGGAGTGCCCTTTGATTCCTGTTCCCAGGCAGCGTCCTGTAGAGTGGCTGTCCCTTGAAGAAGGGTGTTACCCGCCCTTACAAAGGAACACCGAGAGGTAATCCCAACAGGCTACTTTTCCTGAAGGAAGGCCAGGGTCTAGCATGTCTGGGAGAATAACCATAACCCTTCCTCAACTGAACTAGGCCCACAGGACTGACTCATTTGCAATATCATGTATTGTGGTTGGGATAACTCTGGGAGATGCTGGCCACCATACACTAACTCAGGTGTGGCTTATATTGACAGTTTATTGTGCCACCAGGACATGATCTTCAGAGTTATGCAGTTTTTGGAACAGGGGTGCATATTTTAAATGTATCCCGCTGCCACTTTCTGACCCACCTTCCCCCCTTGGCTGACATGCTTCCTGTCCTTCCACTGGACTCTTTCTTGACCTCTGCAACTCTCTCTGACACTCTATTCTCCCCTCTGGCCCGACTCACTCTTCAGGGCACACTCTGGATGTTCTGATCCCTTCAGACCTTCCGCTTTCTATCCCTCTCACCATTCCTCTCTACTGGAGTGATCACTTTCTCCTTTCCTCCCATCTCACTCTCTCTACCCCTCAGACCAAGCCAACTCCAACACTGCCACCTACCTTCTCGGTTAACCGACCCATGTAGCATGTGTCAGTTGAGGCTTTCGCTGCCACTTTACTCCCCTCCCCCCTTGGCTGACTCACCCCCTGACACAGCCCTTTACATGCTCCACTCTGCTATGTCTGATACTCTCAATGTTCTTGCCCCTGTCATTAGGATCCGCTTGAAGCCAAGTGACAAGTGCAACTCTTGGTATGACTCAGACCTCGTCAGCCTTAAACGCAAGTGCAGGGTGGCTGAGAGGAAATGGCATGCTTCCGGTACATCCTCTGACAAACTGGCCTGCTGCCTGCTCCAAAGGTAATACCGGCTGGCTCTCTGTCTTCACCAAAATGAGAGCCCACATCCAAGCCGGAGTCTCCACGGCATCTAACAGCTCGGCCAAACTCTTTAAAATCTGCAAGGAACTGGCCAATCCTGCTGCAGTCTCTACCTCTCCTGTCCCCTCCCAATCCCTCTGCACTTCCCTGGCTTCTCATTTCATCTCTAAAACTCAGGACACCCTGTCCTTTCTCGCTTCCTCTCCTCCTCCCCCCTCAATTTCCTGCTCTTCCTCTGGCCCTCTTGCAGCCACCTCTCCTCCCTCCTTCTCTGCCTTTCCCCTGTTCTCCTCATACGAGGTTTCTAGACAAGTCTGATCTATGAAAGTTTCATCAAAACAGGTTCACCCCTGTTCCTCCAAAACCATCAAGGACCACATTGGCACCCTGGCTCCTGCTCTGGCAGATTTCTGCAACCACTCATCCACCACTGGAATCTTCCTCTCCCTCCTGAAGCACTCCCTTGTGCACCCTCTTCTTAAAAAACCCTCTGCTGACCCTTCCTGCCCTGCTAGCTATCATCCAATCTCCATCCCTCCTTTCCTGGGCAAGCTCCTGGAAAAGCTGGCCATCTCCCAGCTTAATCTTCACACGGAATCTGTTGGTTGTCTCCATGGCCATCAGTCTGGCATCAGAGCTGCCAGAATCATGGAAATTGCTCTCCTGAACATCTGTGAAGACCTGCTCCTCAACCTCGATTGATTCCAACACCCCCTGTGTCCTCATCTTACTTGATCTCTCTGAGTCACGGTCAACCATGCCATCTGCTCAACCGTCTCTGTGATAACATAGGTATCACCGATGGGGCCCTGGCTTGGTTGACCTCCTTCCTCTCTGATCGACCCTCCCAGATCCAACTTGAGTCCTTCCTCTCCTCTATCTCTATATCTACCTGTGGTGTTCCCCTGGGATCTAACCTCTCTCCCTGGCTGTTCAACCAATACCTGGCACTTCTTGCCCACCACATTGCTGCTCTCTGCCCCAACTTTCAGTGCTATGTGGATGAAACTCAACTCATCTTCAGGCTCCCTTCTGCCACCTCTTTTCCTTCTCTCATCTCTGACTGTTTGTCCGACATCCAGGAGTGGTGCAACGCTAATGATATCTGCCTTAATGCCAGTAAGACCGAGATTCTCCTCATTGGCACACCTGCTCCCTCCTTTCCTGTTATTCTCTGGCCAGTCTCTCTTGGCCCTCTTCCTTCTCCCACCTGTGAGGCTAAAAACCTCGGGATCATCTTCGAATCCACACTTTCCTTCTCTCCTCACATCTCTGATGTCTCTAAGAAGTCACACCTCAAAGGTATTCTCCCTTTCCTCTCCTTCCCCCAGAAGCTCACTGTCTCCAGAGATCTGGTTCTCTCTAGGCTGGACTACAACAACAGCCTCTTTCTAAATCTGCCTGCCTCTACTCTCCACCCTCTGTAACTCATCCAAAACAGGACTGCAAGACTTGTCCTGGGTCTCAAGCCCAGGGATCGTATCTCTCCAGGACTGCAATCATTGCACTGGCTATGAGTGGTGGTGAGGATTAAGTTCAAAACCCTCTGAATTGTCCACAAGGCCTTCTGGGACCTGGGACATCAATACCTTCAACTCTCTCTTCCTAAATATCTTCCCTCTCGAGTTCTTTGCTCATCCGCCTCCAACTCCCTCAAGGTCATTCATTTCTCCAAGCAACGAGTTGGTGGTACATCTCTTTCTACTGCTGGGAGGCCTCCCTCTGGAACAGCCTCCCTGCCTCTCTGAAACTTGAAGAGAACCATCTCCGGTTCCAGAAGCACCTCAAGACCTTCCTCTTTGCTTCTGCTTTCTCTCCTCCTCTCCCCTGCTGATCTCCTGGCTGAATCTGAAACTGCACTGGTTACCTGGCTAACCTCTGAACTCGGACCCAGGTCCCCTCCCCTCCAGTTGCACACCTGCACGGCCCCCCTGGCAACCCTTGCACTTAGGGACTGTTCTGTATCCCCAAAGCCCCTACTAGCACTTGGCATCGGATGTCTGCACTTACCCTTGCACATGCCACCAGCTGGGCTCACTTTTACCTACTGTTTTATTTATTCTATTTATTTTTTACTGTTGATCCTATGTATTGCACTGCCCCCTCCCCGTCCTTTCCCCCTCCCGTGCACTTGCATGATCTCAATGTCACCTGGCCTAGTAAGACCGTTGTCTCTGCCCATGGGCGTAATTATAGGGGGGGGAAAGTGGGTTTTGTCCCCCCCAACCTCTGTGACATGCCTTTTTGTCCCCCCCATCTTTTGGAGGGAGGGCACGGGGGCCACAATCATCAATTATGTAATTGGATAGTGCGAGCCAGGCTGGGATGCCCAGCAAGGCTTGTGCTGCCTCATGACATAATGCAGAGATGCCTGGTAGCTGCGCTGCAACACGTTCAGGGCTGGGATGCTCTGTGTTTCTCAGTCCCTCAATCTGGCTGGCCTAACTCAAATTCAACAGCCAGGGTACGGAACTGGGTGTTGCAGGGCCTGGCGCCTGTGCTGTCAAGCTGGCAGCAGCACTTCCAGGGGCTAGCGGCACAGAGCATCTCTTTCCGGCTTTGTGTTCGTGAGACACACTGACAGGAACTAGGAAGCTTATTCAGCTTCAGGGTTTCTGTCTGGAGGTGTGTAAGTGCAAAGAGGTTAAGTCGGTGTACCATGAGATGTGGCCGGGCGGCATTTGAAAGCAGAGCAGAGGTACCTTTTAATAAAATTCATTGTTTTTAATTGGGTTTGTGAACGTTTGTTGAGGAGCTCTCTCCAAGCCTTCTGAGGCAAAATACATGCAAACTTCCTAAATAGCATATGGATTGCACCAACAGAAGTGACTTCACAGAAAAGGACATTGCAAGGCGCATCATCAGTCTTTGATATGATACTTAGAGGCACCATGGAAGTGACTTTAGAATAAGTTGTCATAAATACGTCAAGTAACAAATAACTTTGTGGAGAAAAATACCTAAATTGTATTATTGTTATATGTGGAGCAACTCTATAGTCATTAGGGATTTCCATTATAATAGCATGATACATTAACATAAGCTTTGAAGTGAATCAGAATCACTTACAGAGCTGCAGATAAGGCACAATGTGATTAAATAATTTGCTCAGGATCACACACTTGGTTAAATGGTGAAACTGGGATGGGGACCATTTAAGCGACTGCGCACCTCTTGCCAGGCTTAGTTGATATAGATATTATGGTTTTGCTTTACATTTCATGTGTTTATTATTTCTATCATACATATAACATATAATTATTTATAGCAATGCCTTGGAAGCAAACCACATTACATAATAAACTAGCATTTCATAGTAAAATAACCATACACTATATGCATTGTCATAGAAGTATGTTGAGCAATGGGAGTATGACTTTAGTTTTATTCTCCCCATTCTGCATACAAAGTCACAATAGCA
Organism: Ambystoma mexicanum; assembly: GCF_040938575.1. Lineage (NCBI taxonomy): Eukaryota > Metazoa > Chordata > Amphibia > Caudata > Ambystomatidae > Ambystoma > Ambystoma mexicanum. The sequence continues at coordinate 912,381,231 of NC_090939.1, read as the reverse complement.
TCATGTAAATTAATGTGAGCCTAACAAATCCCCCTTGGGTAAAGCCATAGTCATTATTACATAAAGCATGCAACATTATGCACCCTTCTCCCTTCTGATCACTCCATCCCATTCCCATTTCTAAAGGGACAAAAGTCCCTCCTGTCAGTGCCTAATGGCTCACATTTTAATACTCTGTTGATACAGAGCAACGTGAGGACCCTCAGCTGCCCGGAGCTTTTTGGGACATTGTCCTAGCAGCAGGACACCTTATGAGTGTGCTGAGCAGGAATTGCTGTTGGGCACCCTCTTTGTGGTGCTAAATGGGAGAGGTGTCCCATTGACAAATGTCCCGTCTGGCTCTTAAAAGAGCTACGGGGGGCTGCTTGTCCACCCCGTTCGCGACACTGCCTCTTGGTACTCCACTGCTTGAAGCCATTTTGAACACAGGAAAACAGACCTTAATTTTAATCAGTCAGAACCTTGTAGAAAAAATCTATCCGCACGTAGACATATAAGGTGCTTTGCAGAACCCAAGTTTGGAGATATATTGCATTTAAAAAGCTATACCAATTATACTTGGTCACCCACTGCACTGCATTAACCAATGGTTTCTGCCCTTGAATGAAAGGACAAATAAGGCAAATTGCTGACATTCCAGTGAATCTGGTCCGTCCGGCCATGGCTTTATAGTTCAGCTAGGGCAAGTCAACGTAGGCCAAAATTTCAGGGATCAGGGGGTGATAGTCTGGTCTGCTCAATGGACTTTGCACCACTGTTTCCATGTGTTATTGTATATGTACATATAAATGTTGTGTGCACACAGTGTATGTCAGTGGAGGTGCTGGGTGCATTTGTGTGAGAGAGTGTATGCAAGCATGTGTGTGTTGACTTTTGTGTCTGAATGAATGATAAATAATGCATTGTTTGTATGTTCTAGTGGAATTAAGTTTGTGAATGATATGTTGTGTCGCGGGGTGCATGGCAGGCCGGCTGAAGATGTGTAGGGGCCCAATTGAATTTTAAAGATACGCCACCAGTCTTATGAAAGTTATAACAGAATGTCTGCAATGGACTCTTGTGGTGCAGTAGTTTAGTGTTATCCCTCAGGGATTTAGGTTGTTTGAGTGACGTACAAACTCACGGCGGAATTAACCGTACTAATTTTCGCTGCAAATACGTTTTTACCAAAAAACCAAACCCATTTCCCCTCAAACTGCCAGTACACCCATAACCCCCCCCCACTTACCTTTCCTCCATCGGCTACCTCTTCTGTAACCTGCAGCGTCAGAACCATCCCTTTAACGCGGGTCAGATCTGACGCTGCAGCGTCCCTTTTGTTTTTTTTGTTGGGCTCACTGCCACCAATGCTGAGGAACCGAGGGACACCCTGCAACCGCTGAAGCCAAAAATACCGAACATGGCCTGAGGGGGCCACCCCTGCAACCACTGCTCTTCATGTTCGGTATCTTCGACTTCGAACTAATGGTGGTGACCGGATTCGGTCAAATCTACCATTCGACCACATTTATTTTAACAATTTGGCCGAAACATTCCCTCAGAGCCACCATCCGCCTTCCCTCACCCCACCCCTTTCCTTCAGTTGTCATGTCCCCCCCAACATTTTCAGAAAAGTTACTCCACTGTCTCTTTCTTCCCTCTGTTCCCCCTCCCCTGCCTCGTCGCGCTTTGAAACACTTGTGTATAAGCGCATTATAAATGCCATATCATATCATACCTATATGGAGGAAATGTACTCATCCACATCTTATCAGCATCCCCTGATGCAATCTCTTAACAATATCACACTTGACTGTATAGAAAACACAGCCACCCTACTTACACATACCCTCAATCCAACAAGGGACCGTTGAAGTCCACCATGTACTCGAGTCGCTCCTTCAAGATGGACGTACTAGAGCATAAATTAGAAACTCTAATCATCCCCACCTCCCAACATGAGAGCTGTCCTATCAACTCTCAACCAAACCACAATGGAACTGGTTTATGCTGGCGGCGGGGGAACCAAATAATTCATGGGTAGAGCTGAGCCAGAGCTGACCCCCTTTAAATGTGTCTCATTATAGGTGATAAGGTGGAACCACAGAGAATATCTGATTTTCACACGTGGCCAAACTCTTTATGGGGATTACATTGCTATACAGCACATATTATTTTAAGTGACTTAACAGTACAAATTGAAAGTTAACATTTCCCCCAAAAAATAATAAGGGGATCTACGTGTTTCGTAAATGTGCTCTTGAGAAAGGTGATCTTTTATTTTCTTCAGAGCATACTTCTGTGCAGACACTTTAGTAACTGTCAGCTAAAGCCAGAGGAAAGAGGGAAAGAGGACTGAAGAATGGGAGAAATAAAAAGAGGGAAAGGTTACGACATGTTGCAGCGTGTCTTTGCCGCAAGATCAATGGCTTACTCAGGGATGATACACCATACAAGAAATGCAAGTACTTGATGCTCAGGGTTTATTGTTAAACCTCACAAAGAGAGCCTTGAAGTGCGATGTCGCGTGAGATTATGTGCACGGATCATTGGCTTCACTGTATAACTCTATGTCGTTTTCTGACAGCCCACGGAACACAACTTTCCATCTCGCGCGGCTTAAAGTTTGCCCAGATTTATGTGACGTGGACCTCGGGTTGGCACGAGCCACGAAAAAGTCTGCTCTTCAAATTAACTCCCGCGGCCAGAGGAGGCTGCTTGTATTTTGAGCCGGTTTGCACTGCGCCCCATGACAGCTCCAGTGCCCTGTCGCTGGAGATAAATGGGAGATGGCTGGCAGTCAAACCTTAACAAATGTGCTGACATCCCTGCCAAGCACCAGACCTCTGATGTGATGCATTTGTTTTGGGCCTACGGTTTGCCAGGAAGGCAGCATCATTTCAGATATTCATTCTTTCCTGAAAAGTTGCAGATAAACACACTTAGGGCCTGATTTACAAAAATGTTTTAACATGCGAAAGTCCCATTGAAAACATTTGCAGCTAAAATAACAGGGCCGTTTTTTCAAATGTATCATCCGTTCATACGGCCAAAGAGAGATGGCTCGTGACGAAAGAACCGCCATCTTCCACATCAACTTTATAAACTTATGGGGACGGAGATGTTTTGCTTTAAGAAAGGTTATTACAACATCCAAATAGAGGTCTACGTCATTATTTCAAATTGTGGTAACATTCATATCGCATTTATCCCAAAAAATGCCACACCAGTGGTGTTAAATGTTAAAGGTATTTGTACCGCGCACCGTCCCCAACAGAGTTGGTGAGGGGTGAAAATATTGGTAGCCCAACCAAATTGGTGGTTTCCCGCCATAAATATTACACACCCGTGGAAGGGAATTCCCAGGTGTCCACATATAGGGGCAGAATACATGTATTCTCCGATGTTCTTTTTTTAGTTGGAGGCTGGGCAATTTCAGGCAATGAGATGGCCGTTATTTTTCGTTCGCTCTGATTGGCTGTAATGCTAGTCATTACAGACACTCAAGGCACGTGAGATTTGTTTCCTTTCTGTTCAGCCAAACTTTGTGCTCACATCGCAAAAAAATAGAAAAATAAAAATGAAAAAGGGTATCCTATTTGCATGCCCAACGGGAAAAACAAAATTCCATACAGCAGTCTGAATGGGGAGGGGTGGGGAGTGGGTGTCCCATTCCTGCCATTTCCTTCTGGTGTACGAAAGTTTATAATGGAGCTCTCCCCTGATTCCAAAGCTGTAGAGTGCAAGAGCACATTTTCTGGTTCCTGTCATTGCATATAACGATGTGGAAAGTTTATTCAGGCCAAAGTCCGAACACTTTAGAAATAAAACTGAATCAACACAGCATCCGTCCATCCCCTATTCTTTAAAAAGACCTGCGTAGAGCCGGAAAAGTTTGCAATTACAGTCTTTCATGGTAGTGACTTCTGAATGGACACGCAAAAGGACTTTAATACAGTGAATATGCTCTCCATTCCAGCATGCAATCTTCACACCATGGGCGGCAAATACTTGATTTATCATGCCCGTCTTTATTTGTGCCGCATCGCAGCCCAGAGCGCGTGGCACAATAGATCTGTCGGCGCTTCCCAAGAGCACCTCGGCGGCTGGCGCATGCGCCTTGTGGCAGGCCAGCCCGCGCATGGACACTGAACAGGACTGTTCTCTGCTTGAGGAAGCAATGGGGTGTCGGTGCCATTGAAGCTGTGGAAACCGTGCCAATCGTACATGTCACTGTACGTAACACCGTCCCTGTTCAAGGCACTTTCATGAATTCAGGCTTTGTTACCGTATCATAGATGACCAAAAACGTAAAAGAAATCACACCAAGCTGCTCTTAAAAACTCTCGTGTGAAAATACCTCTTTTTATTGAGAAATATTGCAATTAAACTGTGATTCCAGTAGCCAAGATTGCTTTAATCTATATGTGTGCAGGTGGGCTTGGAGGAGTGGCTCAACAATTGTCATACGAGCACATTTTCGAGTTCCAGAGTGATTTGGGGTGGGGACCTGCACGTGTAAACGGGTCCCTTCTGCTGAATTTTCATCATTTGCAATGCGGAGTGCAAAGGCGCTAGACAAAACGACAGCGTGCACGCTTGTACGCCGCCCTTTTGCTCTCTGTTGTGCAAATTGAGCAAATGCCGCCTCCTAGGGCAATCCTGCTCTCTGTGTCAGTGTGACCATGGCGGATGGTAGTCTAGTTCCCCGCTGACAACCAGTTCCTGTTTCATTTATACCTCCAGCGCCGTCTTGCCCCATCCACAGGCACGACATCTCTGGCCCATGCTGCTATTAGACCGCTGCTTGGTCCTCTAGTAGATGTGCAGAGCTTCTTTCGGTACCGCACCGCTCCAATCTGGCCACACCAATCACACCTTGATGAGCACTTGACCCAGCCCACTGATTGCACACGTGTACCCAGAATGAGAGCAATTCTCAGCATACGTCCGTATTCTCACCGAGCACGAGTTTGTCACCCCCATTGCAGCTCTTGTATTCAGTGACGTTGTGCAGCCATCTTTGATCATCCCGCAGCCCTGTTACTTCAGCCCTGCCGGTCCTATTCTCCTCCAGGTCGGCAGTTGTTCTCGGCGGAGGAGAGTCACCTGCTCTGTTCCCGACACCCCCCTCCGATGCCATCCTCCGTACCAGACTTCGGCTGTACCTCTCTCCTTCCGGTGTCTTCGCCAGGAGCACAAGAGCCAGGCCGCAGCCCTCACAGATCGATGCAGTATACTGGGGGCGAACACCAACACACGCCGGGCATCACTCTCCGGCCCACGGTCCAATGTTTTTGTGGTGTCCTCCCTCCTCGATCACCGTAATGTCACTGTCTGTCTGAGGCGCTCTGTGACTGCAGTGGCCTGAGCACCACACACGCTGTCCACAAGCCCCAGACATGAACGTGATGGGCCCGATACTCTGTGCCGCTTTGTTAGGCAGTCCACAGGTACATAGCCCCGATCAGAAGGGTCCACCGTCCGCTGGTATCTCTGGAGCCGTTGTGTCCCGTTAGGCACTTCCAGTGATACATATTGCAGGATTTTTCCCCTGTGCAGAGCAGAGCTGAGGCGCTGTGCGTCTACATGTTAGAGTGCATCCCCTGAAGTCCGATATAGACTGAGTTGATCACCTGCCACAGCAATGAAATAATTCAATTAACACCAAATATACATATTTTGATTCACACTCCTCTCCTATTACAGTGTTGCCACCCCAACAGGAGTTTATCGAGATTGAGACTACAAAACTGGAATTTCTTCAACTGTCTATCCTTTGACACATTCCAAGAAGGCCCCCATGGTGCTCAAGGTGCCCGTATACTCATGACAAGATGAAGGATAAATACACTAGCATGATATGCAATCACGTGTCATGCCTTCAACTTCTGGTTTTGGGAAAGGAGCCCATCCTTGACAAACACAGAGCACAGATGAGCAGTCTCTGGACTATAAAGTATTGGCACAGGGAGGTCCCTCTACTAAACATAGACACTCGTGACAAACCATGTTCCAAACAGCTTGTTCTCAGCCCTTTTCTGTAGGGTAGCTTCTCATGGACTTTTACAAACTACCCTTACCGCATGTCTTACATTTTTCCATCCGAATTCAGCGCAACACAGGTTGTTGTTAGTCAGCAACTAATTGTGGACATGTCTGGGCTCAGTCATTGTAGTTTCTGGTCTTTGGTTTTACAACAATGAATCCAGTGTTGACCAGATAGTCTTACGTGTGTATACCAGTGTATCTGATCCACTACACCTATGTGCATTGTGCGCAGCTAGAAAGGAACAAGTGGTAAAACTTTTTTTCCAAGCTCAGAGTGAGGGGTAGATCTCTCTCATCGGCAGGTAACTCCATCTGGAATGGCCTCCATGCCCTTCTCAGACTTGATCCGGACCTCCTTAAGTTCCAGAAGCTTCTCGAGACCCTGCTCTTCTCTACCTCCTTCCCTCTCGCCCTATCTTGCTAATGCCCCCATCTGCTGCTGTGTCTGGCGGCCTGGTGGTTTGACTCTTACAGGGCAGCAGGCCCTCCTTGACCACTCTATACCAGCACCCCTCAACCAGCACTGCCCTTCCAGGCACCTTCCCTGACTAGCCTGGTGCATCGGGCATCCCTCCCGAGTCTTGTCCACCCCACGTCGTCACACTTGGACAGTGGTCCACCCGCAGCATCCCCTGGCACTTGCTCCCTGAGCTCCCTCCAGCACTTGCCTAGCCCAAGGGCCCTTTTTTCCTTCATCCCCCCAGCATTTTTATGCCCCCACACCCTGCCCCGCCCCTCCATCAATCTCTTCCCCTGCACTTCTTGTCACTGCACTTGCATGAGCCGAATGTCGCAAGGCCCAGTAGGACTGTCATTGTTGCTCATCTCCCCTGTCCCCCTCCCCCTTTTTGTCTTGTGGCGACTGGAAACACTGTTGTGCTGTATAGATGCGCCTTATAAAAATTCAACTGCCCAACCAATTTAGTTTGTGTTTTGTCCCCTTATGTCCAGAATAAATGTGTTCCCAGGACAACACAGCATTAACAGCAGATTTCATTTTGGCATCTTGCAGATTTGGCTTATTGAACATGCACAGAAGAGCACACAATCCATTGGAAACATAACAAACAGACCACAATTCACAAAAAAGTACTTTTTCGCCTGATGAAGTTAGGGCACATGAACAGAAACATGACATGTTGAGCAATTTTGTAACAATTTATATGTGAAATGAATAATGCAATAAAATGTACTAATGAGATGAGGATTGTTGTGATAAAGCATATGTACCACAACTAACTGGATAAACAATCTTGCAGTGATGTATTGAATCAGCGGTCTGCTGGGTGGCAGAGCAAGGTTGTGTCACTTTGGTTTGGTTTTTTTGCACGTCACGGTGTTCCAAACATTATAATTGGCAACAAAGAATTTTGAGATCAATGTGGGCTTCCTTGATGCATGATGAAATCTGTTTATCGATCTGAAATTAAAGTGTGTTTTTATGTAAGGCCAATAAGCTTTTGTCAGTAAATGATTACAAATCAAGAAAACATTTTTATATTTACATCAATCGACTGTGTAGTTTGGCGGACACGGCTTCAGCATATACACTCATTACAACTGCAAGAGTGCAGGGGAAACACAGCCTGTTCATTGTGTGCATGCCAAATAACACACACCACGACAAATCAAACAACTCACATCACAAAAGTAGCACAGTTGAAGGGACCAAACTAATTTAGAAATGTGCCATTCAGCATATAGTCAGAGGGGCACATTCGAATGAGTAATATACATCGTGAAAATAGTTAAACCATCCACAACAAAATATCCACAACATGGAAGTAAAATTAATACAATATATGTCAGCATACAACATATAAATCATACACCATCACAAAATGCAACCATTGTCATGTGGAGCAAACAAACACACATGAATACCATCCATGGCCTTAGCAAGCATGTGTGACTCACAGCGGCAGCACTGTATCACATTTTTTCTTTCACACGGGAGACTTCCAGAATCCCTCGACCAACAATCGAATCACATGTTCTCCTTTTGAATACATGGAAGCACAAAATCAATCATGATTAGTAAAGCCTGAACCAGGACAAACTTTCTTCAACACAAAACCCAAACGCTGTCTCATTCTGTTTGTTTGAAATCACAACCTGAAAATATCTCTAACTCTGCCAAAATTCTGGGAAGTTAGGCTCCAAATAAAGAGTACCACCAACAATTTGCAGGTTGATTAAAATATGCAAAAAAAAACAAAAAACAAGTATTCATTTGGATTTCATATTAATACATAGAACCTGATTTACAAAGCGTTTTCAATGGTATATGCTGTGAACTTACTTTCAATTACACACATGTAGCACAATAAAACTATGAAATAATAGCAACGGAACAAAAACAATTTTACTTGTATTATTGTTATATATCTAAGTGAAACTAGTATACACAAACCCGACAATAACCATGAATTAACCATTTCTTATAGAGGCAGAAGTCTTGTAACTCATAGCAGTGACATAAAACCCGTCCAGATTAATGCCAAACTCTTACGTACATTATGATAACGTACACACACCCTTCATAAAACACACACTTTCGGACAAAGTAATCCATGCTCTCCTATACTATACGTTTACCAACTACATTACATTTTGGAAACTTTCATTTGAACATTAACTCACCCTCACACATATCAAGTAAAAAAGTAACGCATGAGTAAATTATTACAACATACATCAACAACAAAAGATACAATAAATTCTAAAAGGACACAAGTAAACATTTAAATCAAAAGTAATATATATCTTATATTGTATAACCTCAAAACATACTGCCACAATCGCTTCATATTGTAATTGAACGGAATACATTCAGCTGCAATCACACAGTGTATTAAATTGCATCAATAGTTACATCAACAATTGCTAATATGACTATCTCACAACAAAGTATACTCTTAATAACATCTAAATAGCATACTATATACTGAATAGCTAACATTAACATTGAAAGTACAAACAAGCACACAGATAGCATCAGTATACAAGCTAAACACAAAATACTATTAATACATCAGCATATTCAATTTTTTATGTTATTTGTTGATTTTGGTTTATGTTTAATAGTTCACACCTTAAATTGGCATTCCCAACACATTACTTAAACTTTGTACTTGTGCAGTGGTATTTTGTGCCATATTTTAGTCAAACAATTAATTGCAACAATGTGTATTCATGATGTAGCAATTTCACTTCTGTGCACATTGCTTGCCAATTTGCACTTGAACCATTCCAGAGTTTCTGTAATATGACCCTAAAGCATTCAGGTGCCCCAAGTAGTTCCCTTCAAGTCAACACAATTCCCACGTAAGCTCAAACAATTAACTCTTTTGAAGAAGCTAGGACTTAAGAGACTTTGGGCCTGCATGATTTACAAACATGCTTTAACATGGGAAAGCCCCTTTGAAAACATTTTTGTAAATCAGGCCCTTAAAATCTCACACGTGAAGCCTCCTTTATTACACTGGAAGTCGTGATACAGTGCTTTACAGAACAAGAAAACCTAACATCTTAATTTCCGCTTGACAATTGTGACTGACTGGTGTGTCTTTTCTTGGACGTGTCTTGTACCTGCTCACAAGTAACAACTTTGTATGCCTGTATATCTCTAACATGTAATGACTAAGCTATGAAGGAAGCTTGTAATCTATGCCGTGACACCCCAGGGTTTGGGCGTATAACCGAATGCAATAAATAAATAATTAAAAATAAAAGTGTTAGCATGCCTTAATCCTGACAAACAGTCCAGTACAGGATTAGGCAAAATATCCAAGATGGTGACCCGGTTCTGCACAGAGAAAGAGCAATGACTTGAGTCAAGCCCCGAAGGGGTAACAGAACACATGCCTCACTCAAGAGGTAAACATAGAGCATACAACTAAAGAACTCCCATACATTCCATGGGATTTTGTGATAATCATGTCATCCGCCCAGTAACTGGCTTGATCGTCAGCGGCCACAAATATATCAACCACGCTGTATATTAGGCCTGTTATCAAAATTGCTTTGTAGCCAGTCTAAACACTGCTGCTGCACAGAAAGCTCGCTATCTGTGTGACCCGCCAGCTGCTAGGCCCACTGCCTTCATGACTAGGACAGGGATGTGGGTCAGAGTGACAGCCTTTGTAAATCAGAAGCCACTGCAGGCCTCAGCTCGCAGTTGATTGGAGGACAGCTGAAGAACCCGCCATGACAGCAGCAGTAAAACAATTTAGATTGTACCTCATAAAAGCAGGGGAAAAAATGCTCGGCCTCATTTCATGCAGATGTGTAATCTTTACTAGGAAACATTGTTTACTTGACAGCTAAAAGTTCAGCCCGTAAACTGCACATTTATGTCAGGGCACACGAGGACTAACAGCATGCACAACTAGTGAAGTGAGTGTTGCTGAGCTCCAGGAACAGACAACAATCTCTTTTATGTCTCCTAAAAGAAGGGCCGGCCAATTTGCGCCGATTGTGAAATCATCACACACAGCAGCCTAGCATCGCCTCTGTGACTCCGTCAACTTCCCGCCCATTTCCCTGCGTTGTGCTATTAGGACGTGGAGGCAGTAATGGCATGCTGTGTTCAGGTGCACACTGCATACATTCACATTTTTGGAACTGTGAAGAAAAATGCATGCAGCAGCAATGAGATATTATCTGACCAAATAATAGGAGAAAGGGCCCACAGTTTTGGCATGTTCCAAGGGTGGTACATTTATACTCATTGCTGAATAATATCTAATGTCTTTCATGCATGCTTGCACTTTTACGTTTCGAAAAATAGCAAAGACTACAAGGGGTTAAGTAAAGAGCGAAATCCCAGCTATAATAAACCTTGCAAAAGAGAAATGCTGACTATGGGTAAAATCACTTTAACTCCATTTTCTCCACTGCGAGGGTTTGGGAAGGAATATTACAAACATTTGAAGGATATATAGCGGAACAAAGGGCAGGAATTCACAGGGATGAAAAATACATGCTTAAACAAGACAATGAGGAGCGTGTTTACAGATATCCTATAAACGTCCCATAACAGCCCTATACTTATAATCAGTTTGCATATTACGGTTGTGGCTCTATGGAGTTGTTCTGTAATTCTGAAGACTATTTTCAGCTTTTGATTGCTATTAGAGAAAGGCATGTTAGGCGTGCCAGACATATTGCTCTCGACACACTCTCCCGGTTTCACTAATCTCGAAAAATGCCATAACATAACAAGCAGCTAGTGGCACCAGTTCAGAAACAGCTTTATGGTATGTTAGATAGTGTATCACACATACCAGTGCTGGAAATTGAAAGAAATGTGCTGGGGGAACCCTCTCCTCGTTTGAGGGGTGGGGCAGGGTTCTTGTCCCCAGGCCAGGTCACACAACACAGTATATCTTCAGTATATTTTCATAAAAGCAAAGAGCATTATGGGAACATATGAATGCCCACAATTTTAAATTCGAAAACTGTATAGTGATTCAGTAAGAAAACCCTTTTGACTGAACAATGGAAGTTGGACTCTGCAGTTTTGATTGGTCACAATACTCATCCTAACTAAAAAATGTCGGTACATTACAGGATATATATACCAGTTTGTAAAGGTGCAGCAAGCATCTTCGGCTTTGGCTGTTTCAGTGTTCAGTTTCTCCTGGAGCTTTCTGAAAACCATCTGCTTGCTTAAATGTGAGTTTCTTGTCCATGCAATTACAAGGCTGGGAATGGATATCGCTGGCAGTGTCCTGTTCTAGCCCCTGGGCCTGGGCACAGATATGTTTTGAAGCCGAGCTATAAACTGGGAAAGTGGCCTGTGAGTTGAATGGCTGGGAAAGTGGCCTGCTCGACGAAACGTGGATTATTTGTCCATGTGATCACTCCAAAATTTTGCATGATCATCGCTCCGTCCTGTTCCAGCCAATTTCCTGAGCCGGCTGGAACAAGATCATTTCAGATGCGAGCCTACGCAGCCGTACAGAACATCATTTACATAGGCAATCGCAAAACCAAATACACTAATTGGGCCAGGGATCTGCATTGTTTGGCTCTAAAGGTATATTGGACTATATGTCCCATTTGTCCTGGCCAGAGTAGTCAATGTTGAGGGATCATGGGAGCTCTAGTCTAAAACATCTGGAGAGCCAGAGGTTGCAGACCCTGCCTTAGGAAAGACGCCACTGTATTCTTCAATGATTTAATGAACGAAGAAGGATCAACAAAGAGCTATTGCGGACAAACAAATAGAGGACTTGGCATTTGGAGCTTATACCATGATGAAAACTATTCAGCAGAATTATTTTAAAAATCTGGAAATCATTATTTGCCAATTTTAAGATATGTGAAGATCAATGTAAAAAGAGGTAATGTAAGAATTAGATTTATATATGTTTTTTTAATCTTTAAAATTAGAAAATGTATCCCCATTTCCAAGATTATAATTATGCTAGGACATTACACATAATTGAACGTGACACCCACATATTAGTAAACAGGATTATGGAAATAGTGGGCGGGTGAAAAACAAACAGTCATACATGAGTATGAATAGGGGTGTCAGTAACACAAACTAACCTGTAGCTCTTGAACTATTTGTTTGTGTTGGGAAATACAGAAAGGGAAGCATGTGTGACAGGTCTGAGAGGAATGTATGACCTTGGCAAAATTCCAAGGCACACACACATTGGCTGTGCAATAAACCTACAATAAGCAGGATTCAAACAGGTAGGTTTTAGAATGAATTCATTAAGGATACACTCTTAAAACAATTCCTACACAGGGTGTAATGGTCAAGAATGATCATGAAACAATATGCAGTCTTTTCTCTCTTGTTCTTGTCTTCTTTTATTTCTCTTTTGGATTATATTTTGCAAGGACTGTGAGATAAAGGAAGATGGCATTTCTTCATTTCTTTATAGCATTAAGGTAATTGAGGCACTATGGCTGAGCCTTCATATTAAAACTCTCAGCAAGCAGTCAATGAGATAGGCATGCCTGTTGGGAGGTGAAAGGGGGTATTTAGAAAGGGCAGTGATTGGTTCATTGCAACTGAACCCCCACTTAAATTGTTATAATCTCTCGGGCAAAACACTGCTAGCTTTCCCTGGAGGTGAATGGTTGTGGGATGGTTCATGCAATCTGGAATGGAAGATGTGGGTGTAGCCTTCAATGTACAAGGCTGGACTTCCTCCCTGCTGATAGGCATCAGGCATCTAGCGATGGCACACTAATATTGGCTTTTCACGGATTGTGGAATAGAGGTGGGATGCCAACTCTGATACAAAGGTCCCCTTGTGTTACAGGGGTGAAGGCAGGATTTTTGGAGGAGGATGGAGACAATGGGCAACTGAGCGCCCCACTATGTCTTCAATTTCAGTGGCAAATGGGTGGGGATCAGGATATTGTAGCTGCTAAAAGCCGGTTATATGCTAATGAGAATCCTGGTAGCAAGTCCTGACTACCCAGACATTTATAAGATAACACAGAACAGAGTCAAGGACTAGATATTATTCCTAACAAGGTCAAACACACCTTCAATATATTGAATAGGGACCACTCCTCATTACATTACAGTGAAGATGTCAACACATTATGTTCCTTTGAGTTCTACAACATGACACCAGAGAATAGTGAGATGGATTCACACCATGAAAACAAGCACACGCAGTATCTTTATCGCAGAGCTTAATCCAGCACTGGATAATGCAGTAGAAAGGCAGCACAAAAAGCAACAATGAAAAATATATTGGTTGCTTTCAGCTTTTACAAGGTTATACGGGCCTATTGGCCCACAAGGAATCAGACCGCTGAACCGAACTCTAGAGAGAAAAATAAGAATAACGTCATTAACTCACAAACACACGGTTGATCCCAATAATCAGTGTTGAAAGTTGAGTCTGTCCTGATGAAGGCCACCTAAATTAGAAAGAGCCCCTGTTGTATGCCGAAACACAATGTATTGACATCTTTGCAACAAAATCATTTGAGTGCTGATTTTTCCAGGTAGTTACAAAACAATCTGTGTAAAATTATACCACATAAATTAAGGGTGGCAGAACTGTTGGATAAAATGGTTTGTAGAATTTATGAAATGTTCTTTGAGAATTAATTCTATGTCTAATGTTCCCATGTGCACAAAAAAGAAGCACATTTTAAAACGTTTGCTATACAATAATGTTGTTTTATTTTTTTTGACATTGTGCCCCCGTTTTTTTCCCAGCACAAAATAATTAGGATTTCTTTCCATTCAATGCCAACAGGAGTGCTCCCTATTCAATAGACTGAATGTGTGGCGGATCTCGTTAGGAATAATTACTCGGGTTTGACTCTGTGGTCTGATATCTCACCTCTAATAGCAGGCACGTGCATGCTTCATATTGACTTGCATCTCCTGTAGTAAGAGAAAGGGGTTAACGCAGGAACACCACTTTTGTGATTTGTCTGTTTCAAACAATGGAGAACCTAGACAGTAAATTGTTTAGTTTTTTCTTTTTCTTTTTTCTCAACAGATAAGAAGCCTTAAATTAATTTCAGCATGGCCGTCACATTAAATAATCTAAACACAATATCAGATTCAACGGATGCCTTTCAATCTATCCGTACAGACTAAGGGTAAAAGTGAACAAAGTCTATGCAATAAACGGCCGATTGTTAAGGGAGCAGCACATAGCAGAGAAATCCATGTCATTTATTCGGTACTTTTCCCAAAATGTCTTCTAAACAAAAAGAAAACATTGCATACACCCAGTTGACCATTGTTAACCAGCCATTATAAAGAGCCCACGCATGTAGACATAGCATATGTTTAAAACATTAACTAAATAATGTTAAATTGTATATTTATTTATTTTTACATTTGTGGAGCGTGCAAAACCCACAGGTATCAAGGCGCTGGTTGCATGAGGGTGGGAGGGGTTTTTGGGGTAGGGGGGCAGTGGGTGTCATAGGATCGGGGCTACATCTGTCGTTGCAGGAGAACAGGACTAGATCATTGTCAATAGTCAATTGAATGTGCCGGCTTTTAGTTGTTTTCTGAATGGCCAGTATGATGGCTATGAGCGCAAGAGAGGCGGAAGGTTATTCCACAAGCGGGCGCCGGTTATTATACAAGACCATGTAGTGACAAAGTTAAAAAAATGTCTTACATATTTATCCTACATACTTACCAATATATACAAACTAAAGTGTTCTGAAAAAATCTTCATGCTTGAAAGAAACATTATATTCATGACATCTTTTCATCTGGAAGTGCAACCCAAACAAATAGCAAACAGAGATCTACACAGAGCTCCCTTTGCCTTTCCCCTGGAGCCCCAGTGAGGGCAGAGGATACGGCCCACAATGGAGGTTACCATAAAGGAGGGTGACAGGTAAGTAGGTGTTTTTAGATTAAACATTCAGGTGTAGACGGTAGAGGCGGGGGGAGGTAGTGTGGCAGAAAGGGCAAGCAATGTAGCAGAATGGCTGACAGTTTCCTTGCACCATGACATGCAACTCACAACCCAAGCAACCTGATTGGTCATCAGACCTGCCTGAGTGCTAAGCATTGACTCATGAGTTCCCCAAGACAACACTGTATTCTGTTCACCTATATTTGAATAGCAGAAGACCGATCTATGCTGCTTTGTATTGGAGGTTGTGTAAGATGCACATTTCTCTGGAGAACATTTTGAATACATGTCCTCATTTAGAATGTCTTGCCTGTCTAAAACCAAATGAATTAGGCCCTAAATGTAGTAATTCACAGAAGCCCTTTATAATGGCAAAACCCCATTGGAAAACGCTCTGTGAATTAGATCCTAAGTATGTAAACAAAGGAATGTATTCATGAATTTCAAATAACAATGAATTAATTCATGTCACAACATCTGATGTACGGTTATAAGAGTTGAAATACAAAGAATCTAAATGACGTTTCATCTTAAATTTAAATGTATTTATTTAAGTAGAATATAGCCTTTCAGACTTTCTATACAGTCCCATACATATATAAATATGGACAACAATATAGAACAAATCCATATGTTCTTAGGGTACTATCTACAATAAGCTTATTTAAACATCATATGCAGGAGCAAGGATCCTTATTAATCAATCAAGATTGTGCGAAACAATAAAATACCAGCCACGCTGTTCCACAGCTTGATCATGTGATGGATAAGACAAACGTCATCTCTGCCCAAGTTAAGCCGGCACACAGAATCAAGGTCCACCGCAAGCATGTTATAACCAGCTTCCGAGAGTGTCTTACTCCCAATCAGTTGCAGAGCCTCGCACTCCAACAGTAAATGTCTCAGGCTTGCAGCAGTGATATCCCCCCCCCACAAACGACAATTATTGTAACTTCTACAAATCCCCTTTTTATTAAATAAACATATCTTAAGTAAACTTAATTGATGATTTGATTATAGGGATAAGCCAGCAGATAATTGCCGCCACAAGTGTGAGATAGCCGATGGTTGACATAATTGGCTGAACTAACCTTTATGGCAAAGTCAATGAGCAGTTGATCAGAGTCAATGTCAATTAGATCCTTGTATGCTTCTAGGCAGCCAGATGTATTTTACCCCTAGTCAACGCTGAAGTGTGACATGGCTTCCTAGCCATCCAAATGGTAAAATCCTCAAATGGATAGCAACAAAAGAAGCCTCTTACATTCTGCGAGTTCGCATAGGGTGCCCTGTCTGTCATAGTAAAGGAGAGATCCTTCAGCCGCATTAACAATCTTACAATATAGTGTAACACTTGCGATCTTGCATTCACAATTCAATGAGTACAGTCTTGTTTCCATCAATATGTACTCAGTAGGAGTGGAATTAGTTAACATGAGCCGGGAATGAATGCTGAACCGATCCAAAAGGGCAAGCTTTGACATAACAGATGGCGCCCACACTTCAGCCCCGTACAATTGCATTGGACGGGCCTAGCTTTGTATAGCTGGATTAGACTAATCAGAGAATGCCCCATGTTCTTGGCAGAAAATTGTTTAAACTCTGTGATCACAGACTTAACCACGACCTGCAACCATTCCAAGTGAGAATCCCACGTCAGATGAATGTCAATTGTTAAGCTGATCTATTCGTATGTGCTCACTTGCTCAACTTGCTTGACCCCCAGGTTAATACAGGAGCGTAGGTAATTCTTCGATTTTTAGAGCAAAATATCTTTGTTTTTGTATTTCCCGGGTTGATCCTAACCCCATTAGTTACACAATATTGTGCCAAACAATCAAAAGAGTTCAATAATCCCGACAGAGCCAAATCGAGGAGAATTTGGTTGTCTGCGTACCCCAGCCAGGGTATTTTCTTCATCCTCAGTCTCGGCGGCGCATCCGACCAACTCATTAGTGCCTCAGAGAGATCACCCATGAATAGATTCAATAAGAGGAGTGCTAAAATGCCCCCCCCTGCTTGAGCCCAACATGGGTGTCGACTGGGGCACTAACATTCCCATAGCTATCCAGTCTCACCCTAACTTTGGTGTTAGAATAAAGAGGTGACCAGCATTCTTTATAGGCCCTGCAGGACACCCCTTGCTTATAGTTTCTTCCAAAGCCTCTGTCTGGGGACCGTATTGAACGCAGCACTAAGTCCACACAAACCACAAGGACCTGACATTTTCCATATTTTACATGTATATCGTACCATGTTCATTGGGGTCAGTTAATTAGTAAGTGTACCGACTCCTCAATTAAACCCTGTCTGGAATTTAGGGGCGATTTTATTTTATTTTGCCAAAATATCGAGTTTTGAGAGCAAAACCCATGCAAACACCTTAGAAGTAATGTCCAACATAGCTAATAGACGATCATTTGTGGGGTCATATCTACTGCTCTTTTTGTGGATGGCTACTATAATACTTTCCTGCCATGTTGCAGGAAGAATATTAGTGACTGAAATATTTTTGAACAGTCTGTGAAAAAGCCTGCCTCACCAGTTCAGATTTAGCATCAGCAAAGCATTGCTGAGGCTATCCAGTCCAGGTTCAGCACTCGAGAATCCTTGAGGGAGTAGATCATTTAACTGATCCCACACAATGCGTGATTAAAATCCCAGGTGGCAGTTTCAAGGTTAATCGAAACTGGTTTGTTCGGAGGCTTTCCGATGATAGTACGCAGATAATCTTCCCAGTCAGCCTTGCTGACATCGGAAATGACACACCTAGTTTTACTTTCATGATGGGCTACATGGGTGTAGGACATGGTGGGTATGGTGGGTATCCACAATCTTAAGTGGGGGGATACAATGTCATTTATCCCCCCCCAGTTTGTGTGTCCTGCCCTGGAGTCTGCTCATGTGCCATCATGTGCACTGATGCGTGCAAACTTCCGACTCTGAAGTTTGCATGCCGCAGCAGGCGCGGGCCATGGATTCTATCTTATCCGAATCCGTGGTGACCATGATTCACAACAACAGTGGGGAGGGGGAGGAGAATGACGCAGGACCATGAGCAAGAGTTGTTGAAAAAAACTCTTGCTCGTGTGTTCCCCTCCTCCCCCACCCCTGGGAATACGGCATGTGCCACTGCCAGCCCAGCCCTGCGTGGGAGTATGCAGTGCACTGCTGCACAGCCTGCCAGCCTCCTCTCACCTTCAGAAGCCACTACAGCAAGCACTGACGCATGCTGGTGGGCTCCCGAGAGTGAGTGTGAGCCTGACTCGACGATGACAAAGACTATCACTCGAAGTGTCTGCACCTCCACGGTCCTCAGGTATTCTTCCTTTCTGTCCCTTCTCACTGAACTGCCTCGTGTTGCAACCACTCGCTTCCCTGCCCTCTGGTTTAGATGCCAGTGATCCTGTGTGCTTTCACTTCCTCTCACCTGCCTTCTCTCTTCCCGCTGCCTTCTTCCTTCATGTCATCGCGTTTTGGTAAATAATTCTGGAAGGTTTCTAACAACTCTACTGCCTCGTGGTGCAACCACTCGCTTCCCTGCTCTCTGGTTTAGACGCTAGTGATCCTGTGTCCTTTCCCTTCCTCTCACCTGCCTTCTCTCTTCCCGCTGCCTTCTTCCTTCATGTCATCGCGTTTTGGTAAATAATTCTGTAATGTTTCTAAAAACTCTACAGCCACATTATGCATTTAGTTTCTGTGCTTTTCGGAAATTTGAATCCTCATGTATTTCTAACACTTCCTGTTGTTAGAAAAACACAAGGCAGGATCAAAATGTATTGAAATGGAAGGAAAGAAATGGGTACAAAACACGCCGAAATGCTCAAAATGCATTCAAAAGTCAAAATCCGGCCTGTAAACTAGAAGGAAGGATTACCACCTCTTCATAGGCCCAGAGACGAAAAAATGAGCTCCAACAGATGCATAAGTGCTCAGAATGCATTGAAAAATCCATTATTCAACATACAGCCTATAAACTGCTAGTGAGGAACAAAACATATTGAAACGTATCAAAGATCAACAAAAACAGCTTCAATACACCCTTCCTTCGCGTTTTGGTAAATGCGAATTCTGGTGGATTCCCATTTTGTATTGGGTTTCCATGCTTTGTTACTTTGAATCCTGATATATTTACCAACTCTCTTCTCCCACACAAGGCAGGATCAAAATGTACTGCTGTTTACAGGCTTTTTCACTGATGAAATCTTGAATGCATTTTAAGCTTTTCTGAGTGTGTTGGAGCTTGTATTTGCCATCCTTTGATCCATCCATTCAACACGTGTGCATATTCCCTTGTAGTTTTCAGGCTGGTTTTTGAATGATGACATTTTCAATGCATTTTGAGCGTCACGTGTATGTGTTTTCCGGAGCTAGTTTTTTGTCCCTCTCTGTTCCTATGCGTCTAAAGGCTAGTTTTTCACTGATGACTGTATGAATGCAGTTTGAGCACTAGGTCTTGCTCTGGAGCTGTTTTTTTTCCCCCGATGAATCTTTCAATACATTTTGATCCTGTCTTGTGTTTAGAGACTGGATCTTGAATGATGACATTTTCAAAGCACTTTGAGCATTTATGTTTGTTTCGGAGCTAGGTTCTCCTCGTTGAACCTCTCAAGACAAACTGGTTTTTACTTCAGTTGAACTGAATACATTTTGATCCTGCCTTTCAAAGAAAGAAACAATCTGGATGGGCTGACAAAACGCTGCCACTCCACTACTGAATGGCCCCAGTATGCATGCACACCACTAGACTTTCAGAAACACCTGCATGCACACAATTTAATGCAACATGTGTGGTATCATGGTGCGTACCAGCAGAAGTGTGTGGCTGCTGCATGAGTGCAGCACTGCTAACAGAACTGTGTTCACCGCATGGTCTGTATCGAGGAGTTGTGAGTGCAAGCATAGGTGAGTGAGCACTCATGGAAGTGTGAGTTAGGCTATGTTATTGGATTTATTGGGTGCACTGCTGCTATTTGCATGGTGTCTTGGTGTTCTGGGATATGTAAGGGAACATGGTTGGCTTTCGTTAGTACTCACAGCATGAAACAGTGCAAGATTGCTTTGATGCTGTATTGATGCATGCAGGCTCTAGTATATTTGTATGTGTTTTGTGTCAAGGATACTTGATGTATTTGTATTGAGAGATGCGCTTTATGCTTCGCTAGAGCGAGGTTGGTGGACTTATGATGTGTTTTCTCTTGTTTTATACAGTCATGATTTAATACATACTGCTATTTAAATTTTGTGAAAAGTCGAGTTCTTTGACTAAAAGACAATAAATAAATAAAAAAAAGAAAAGTCCCGGGGTGTCCCCTATCCCCCCCCAGATTTTATGGGTCTACTACGCCCCTGATGGGCTAAGTCCCCAAAATGTATTAACGGTTAAAAGGGCTGTGGTTAAATCACCTCACTTTTTGTGCTTGCTGTAACCGTCAGGGCAAACTCCCTGACTAACCTATGAGTTTGGAGGCAAGAGGGTTAAGGGATCAGGACCCTTTTTTCTGTGAGGTGGTGTGATCCAACAAGAGTATGCAAGGCTAAAGAATTATTCTTCAGCGCCTGCAACAAAATCAACCAAAGTTTCCCTGTAACAATGTACACAGATGGGAGCCGGGAACAGTCGATATCCCAACCAATTTCACATCTGAGGAACGGATGACCCTAAATTGGGGCATATAATTACAAAGTTGCAAAAAGGTGGATGAATTCACAATGAGAACATCAGGATTATGAAAGAGACCTTGTATCCTTATTGTTAGAAACAGTAGCCTACCCTCAAACTCAGGGGTTATACTTCTCCTACCATTCAATGTGGGGCAATCAATCATAGATGAGTTGATAGGCTCAAGTACAGCGTAACCAGGGTTGGAGGACATAGATGGTACTGCAGCCATTCCAACCAAGGGCTTAGTGATTGTGGGATTAGGGCAACGCCATTTTATAATTTCGGTTCCAGGAGGCATGGCCACAGTTATGCAAGTTGTGTCGTCTGGAACTGTTGGAGTGTTGCCTATATGAGGGTCGATCAGAGTACACGTATCTTCAATAATGACAGAGTTGTCAATAGCAACTTTATGAGACTTTCATTTACGGTAATGAGGTTGAAACATAACCTTGAGGTTATTAACCGTAGTAATATCTGGATCGCAAATCGAGTTTGGAAAATACCTGGCTCCTTGTAGCTCCCCAACCACGTTGTCTAGTGTTGGTCTGAGGTATCTTTCACGTTTTGTGGTGAGGTTGGGTAGCCTCATGTCTACGCAGATGCAAACGGATCCTGGCTGTTTGGGTTTTGGTGCCACTACAATGGGGGACACCCAAAGGGTCGGCCCATCTATCTTTTCAATTATATCTGAGTACACTTCGTTTTGCAGTTCTCTTTCTACTTGCGCTCTCAGGTGGCAAGGTTTGCGCCGATGTTTTAACACCGTTGGGCACGCTGTTTCGTCAACATGCAATTTGACGGGCTCCCCTTTTAGCTTTCCAACACTCTGAAAGATGTCTGCAAACCTTGCGATGAAGTCTCTGATCTCTGCTTCATATACTGAGAGTGCAAAGTGCACAATGTCTAGTGCCTTGGATGCAGCACAGCTCAAGAGTGAGTGGTGGCTGACGTCCGTCACAAAGAACCTTGCCCTGATGGTATTGTTGGCGTGAGTTACTTGAGCTACAAATACTCCTCGTAGGGGAAGTGGCCTGCCCCCTCCCCAAATTAATATATTTTGGCACTTGTCTTTCCAGGCATTGGTGGTCCTGGGAGTACCTCGTAATGGTGTGTCACAAGTACGCATACTAATGCGGCTGTGTCTATTAGCACCAGAGTCGATGTCCCACAGATTGTCACTGTGCAGGTGGGTTGCCTCCTTTTTCTTTTCGCTGAGTTGATGATCGAAATGAAGAAGAACTCCTCATCCTCTTCTTCTTCTTCTTCCACAATCTCCAGGTCTTGGAGCTCCTGTTCCACCATAGCTATGTTCCTCTGTCTGAGTGGGTCTGCACTGGTCGCTCTGCTCCGTCCTCTGGGAATTGCGGTCGGGGCAGCAGCCCGTCACATTCTAGCAAAATGCCCTGCAGCTCCACAGCGCCCACACCATCTCCCTTTTGCTGTACAGTCATTTGTATGTGGGAGATCGTACCCACAATTTGGACAAGGCTGTGATGCATCTGCCTTCTTCTGGGACCACCAAGGACGTTACGTGGCGGCATACACCGTCCGCCCAATGGCACATACCTCTTCACCCTTCACTGATTTGACTGCAGCATCCAGTGGCGCGGTTATCGGTAAGCTCGTAGGACCTCCCCATGTCAAGGATGTCTGCCAGTGTGAGCCCCAGGTTCACGGAGTATCTGTCGACGTAGTTTCCCAGAGATACTGCCTTGTAGTAGCTAGTTGCGGACCATTCCTTCCTCATTTTCCCAGTGGAACATGCTGGCCAGTTGACATAGCCGCCTGCAAAACTGGTCCAGTGAATCGTCCTCACGTTGCTTTTCGCTGCACATCTCGAAGCGCTTGAAGTCTTGGTTTGCTAGCGGTATGAAGTGCTCCTTGAGCGAGTCTCTCACGGCCTGATAAGAGCCATCGGTGGGAGGGAGGGATGGATTTGAAGATGCAATGTACCTCACAACCTATAGCGTAGAGGAGTGTCACCACCTTCGCTTTGTTATCCGTCTCACCCGTGGCCTTAAAATACATCTCGAGTTTCTCGAACCAGAGCAGCCATTTTGGACCCAACATCGACGGAGCATCTGATGCGTCGAACTCTGGCATGGGGGCCAGCGTGCCTTGTTGTCTGGGCATCCTCCTGATCTGTGGGGGTGTATTTGCCGCTTGAGCTCCATTTCCAGGGTTAGTCATGCCCACGGACCGCACATGCACCTATCACTTGCACAGTTTAAAGTGAGTTCGCACTGCTGAAAAGTGATTTTGCACTGCCAACACAATCCCTGATTCATGGAACTGTGCAAAGTGTATTTTTGCTGTGCAAAGTCCGTGCAAAGTCAATGTTTAGTCATTTTTGCAGTACAAAATGACTTTGCTCTGACTTTGCTCTAAAAAAATACACGTTGCACAGTTCCATGAATCAGGGCTTGCGTCGGCAGTGCAAAGTCACTTTGAGCCTTGCTAAATATTCCATGAATCGGGCCCTATGTATTCACAAGGATGCACCGCTAGATCCTGAAGCCCACCTGTGTGAATCATTCATGCATGCACCGCATCACCACGGGTCCTCCCCGGATGCAGTTGTGATCGCCTGGAGATCGTCAGCTCCTGTCTTGCTAGAGACTGGTGTGGCAATGAGTGCTCAGAGGCAGAGGGTTACCGATAAGCCCGGGGGTATTTGCTTCTGGCTGCTGCCGTCCTGTGATGCGCACTGCCGCATGCCTTCTTTACCCGGCTCACTGACGCATCCTCCGTGCCCTGCTGAATCATTTAATGCAGGTTGAGGTTGAAGTACTTAAT
Source organism: Ambystoma mexicanum (assembly GCF_040938575.1). NCBI lineage: Eukaryota > Metazoa > Chordata > Amphibia > Caudata > Ambystomatidae > Ambystoma > Ambystoma mexicanum. The sequence continues at coordinate 912,357,363 of NC_090939.1, read as the reverse complement.
GCAGCTTAGGCTCCCTGGCATGGGTAGTGATGCCAAATATGTCTCTTCCATCATGCATGTTCTCCATCTGTAGTGAATGCTAATAGTTTATTGGTATGAACGTTTGACTTCAGCTTTTTTGTTGTACATGGAACACATTATGAACACCTTTGCATGTAGAACATTATCATGGAACGCAAGGTGTTCATTCTGTCCTTATAAAATGTGAAATATCAAAATATTACATACAGGAAAAAATTACCCCTATGGATCCATGAGTGCAAGTATAGGTTCTAGGATAACCATTTTGATATCCCATAGATAATATGGTGGTTGCAGGATTTTTTACAATATACTCATTTTCCTCTTTGGAGCCGTCAAACGAGTGGATACCAAAATTCTATGACCTGGTTTGGTGGGGTCACCTTTTAGGAGCATAACCCAGCAATAAGTAATGCAGTCTATGTGTTCCCCTGGGGCGCCCAGCACTTGTAAAAATGCATTGTTTATTTTAATAACTCTGGGCCTTTTTTATGAATTCAGCAAGATCTGGTGGTTTTGAGTTCGGCCAAACAAGTTCCTCCGGAACTTGCATATATATCACCATGCATATGCTGGTTTTGGAAACCTGTATGCTCATGTGTTTGTTACATCCGCCCTGCGTCCTGCTACACGGTGACGCAGGGCTCTCTAATAAAAGCCCCGCCCCCGAGTACGGGAGGCAGTTCCGGGCCAACCTAACACTGTGTGCTGCGTGATTTATCTGCTCCCGCTGGAGCTGCGACACAGATGCCGCGCGGCCTTGTGTTTCCACTAATCCGGTCTCCCCGTGCGCACAGCCGCGGAGGCCGGATCTAACAGTGTTGCAACTTCCATGGGGCTAATTTCCAGAGAAGTTACTCCGAGCAACCCTTGACTTTTACCTGGAGCGGGCTATTCTGCTCCCCCCAAAGTTACTAGAGAGTGAGTCGGAGCTCCTGATAGTAGTCATTCACGGTGGTGTTTACTCTAAGTCAGGAATAAGTCAAATAGCCCCCGTCAAGTTTGATTCAGGAGTAATTCATAGGTAATCCGAGTAACTTCGTTGTTCCTCTGCACTATGCCTTCCTCGCTCACACTCTGTCTACACTGGCCCGGCAACACGCTCACAGGTGCGTTGATATTGTCTGGGTGACTGATCCTGGCACTTCATGACCATTCCATGAAAATCAACACCTGTCAAATAGGCTCAAAATGGAGTTGTCCACAGTTCAATTGTGTTTATTTATTTATTAATTTTGAAATGTGTATAGCGCACCCAACCCGGAGCGATCTGGGCGCTGGGCGTGTTGGTTTCAGTAGTTCATTATAGTTGCATTAAATAATGATATTACTGCTTTAAGGCTGTCCATCGGGTCTGAATGGGTTGAACCACTTTGTCTGCAAGAGGGGGGTGAATGCTCCTTCTCCTGGCACTAGTTCTGTGTGAATTGAAACATAGAACAGCTGCGCGCCATGCAAGGGCATGTGTGGGCTGAGAAGACTGTCTTGCCATCAAAGGCAGCACAGACCTTTCCAGCGGGGCCGCAGTCTGGCAACATAAACACAGGGCCCCAAACACGACGGGCCACTGAGTGTCTCTCTCCAGTCTAGATCATTGCCACATTTTATTTAGTGGCGCGTGGGAATATTACTTGTTGACTCTCATTCGTCATGAACATGTTTTACATTGGCCTCTTTAATATAGTGTTGTCTGTGTATAATTGACACTTCACGACATTATATATTAAAAATAAAATGTTTAGGTATATATGGGCTAAAGTCAAGTTACCAGGGAATGATACCAATTTATCGTCAGACTAATCTGCTCTCTGCCTTTGTCTTCCTGCTCTCTGGCTTGATCTCCAGTTTTACCTGTATTGCTTGTTTGTCTCCTTTTGTTTTTTGTGCACACTCTGAGGCCTTCAGGCATGTGCCGCGGTTTACAAAATGTTTAAATAAATAAATACATTCTGTGATCAAGTAGTGGGATAAGACCGCTGGCTCATAGTGTTTAAAAAGACCACAAACTCAAAGGTGAATTGAAAATTAGGGCCTGATTCACAGACATGTTTTATAATGGTGCAATCCCATAGGAAAACGCTATCTGCATCAGGATAGGGCCTGTTTCACAGGCATGTTTTGTAATGGTGCAATCCCATAGGAAAACGCTCTGTGCATCAGGATAGGGCCTGATTCACAGACATGTTTTATAATGGTGCAATCCCATAGGAAAACTCTCTGCATCAGGATAGGGCCTGATGCACAGGCATGTTTTGTAATGGTGCAATCCCATAGGAAAACGCTCTGTGAATCAGGCCCATTATGTTTACATATCGTTGAGGAAATGTATCCGTTATAAAGCAGACCGGTCACTTGGAGTCATTTTGATGTTCTCCTGGAGAGAGGAGGCTAAGTCAGAAGTAAATCAGAATTGTGTCTGTAATGTCTTTGTGAACTGAATAGACTCTCCCTTAGCAATGTTGGATTACTCCTGGTAACTCTTTCGCGATTCAGCCCCTTTCCACACTCTCCCTGTGCTGCACCTTTAGAACTCATTTTGAACATGCGCAGTCTCCTTCTCGGCACGCGGCCTTTGCGGGATTTCTGCGCACTTGTCCATGAATTGGGCCCCAAATGACAGAGCAAACTTACTACGCTGAAATCCCTGCTAGTAAATTAGCAAACTGCTGAGAGCAGACAATCAATACCACCATTAAAATAATTCCAAAAATGATTGAAGAGAATCTAGCCGCCCCTGATTCGAAAGTAATGTAATTTGTCATTTTCATAGCGCCCTTCCACATTGGTATGGCTTCAAAGCACTGCAGATTAACCAATGTACTCTCGCAACATTTAGGAACTCTCTCAAAAGCCCCCTGTGTCACTCAATAAAATCTCTGACCAGGAAAATGGCCACCTCAGTAAATATTCTGAAATTATCCCCTAATACACTTCCAGGGCTTGATTCATGGAACATTTGCCTGGTCCAAAGTGAATTTGCACTGCTGAAAAGTGACTTTGCACTGCCGACACAAACCCTGATTCATGGAACCCTGCAAAGTGTATTTTTACCAGGCAAAGTCATTTTGTACTGCAAAAATGACTATGCGCTGACACTTTGCACAGTTCCATGAATCAGGATTTATGCCGCGCAAAATCACTTTTCAGCAGTGCAATTTCACTTTGAACAGAGCAAATATTCCTTGAATCAGGCTCACAGTGAATAAGCACATTTTTTTAAATAAGAGCAGATAGCTTTCTGATGGATCATTTGATCAGAGAGTGAATCTAAAGTCAAGCCATACTCATGCAATACATCACAAGAATGGTGTATTTTTGTGAGTTGAATAAGGGTAGAACCGAGCGCATGACGAAGAACCACAACAATGTGCTGAGTGCGCGATTTTCCTTGGCGTGACTCATCGTGGATTGCAGCCACATTGCTCATCACTGGCCACGGGGAGAGGGCCCTGCCTGCACAGCAGGAGCTCTACCCAGCATCTCTGACAAATTGCCTCTGGTTCAAGGTCAGCCTGTTCTCGGCTTCTCGAGTGGGACGATAATCAACCGGCCTCTCGATGCGTGCCCCGCGTGTGTCTTAGTCAGGGGTGTGCTTTCACACACTGCACACCTAATGATGTATTTCCCTCTGACGCCTCAAGGTCACCTTGGCTTGCACCTAGGTGTGATGCAAGCCAAACAGAAAATACAGTGGATGCAATCTATGTGCAGAGAAGGCAATGTCGTATGTCTGAATGTAAGAGCCCTTTGTCAGTTCTACGATAGTTCTGTGCTATGAAATACAGACTAGTGTCTCAGATCTTACATACAGGCTATTATTTATTAATGTTTGCATTTTTAAAGCGCTCACAAAGCCCGGGGGCATCGAGGCGCTTTTACAGGAATATGTCTCTTAGTTGCGTATTTATAACGCGCTTCAGACCCAGAGGTTTTTTAAGCACGGACACAGGGATCGAACCTGTGTTGCTTTGTGTCGTCTTGTTTCCAAGGCGAGCACGTTGCTGCTGAGCTATCCTCCCGGGAAAAGTAGCACTGTGAAAGGAAACGTGGGAATAACATGATCTGCTCTGCTATGATGGTGTCATGCGAAGATGAAGGATTCAGTAGAACCAGCAGGACTCATGTGCTCTGTCATTACATCACCGTTCTTCTATGAGTTACATAAAACAGTACCTCACCATACATGCACATATGAAAAACTCAATATCATATAGCCACTAAATGTGGTGAGCAGCATGAACGTGGTCAACGAGGCACAATAGTGGGACACTCCGAGGCCATGCACTACGAACACAGACATGCATCCGTATATATATATATATATATATAGGGAGTTATCACTTATGGAGTGCAGCATTGGATATATTTTTGATCAATTTCAATGTTGTTGTGCTTGTTGTTCATACTGGTAATTATCATGATGTCTGCACACGTGTGCATTTGAGTGCATATTTGTGCACTCAAAAGTAGAAATAAGATCTGAAGAGAGAGCAAATTAATCCTACACGGTCTTGGTTTTCATCCATTTGACTTGACATTTACCCTAGCGGGAATACTGGCTCATGCTCCCCTTTAAGTGTGATTGCCCTCAAGAAAAAATACTTCCTGTAATCATTCAGTCAAGAAGCATTTTCAAAATATATGATGCAGACTGTGTTTTTGTGAGTATATTTTTGTTATTTTTTTTAGTTTTTTAGCCTTTCGATACCTCACATGTGTCAGTTGAAGATGTCATAAAGCACAAGCGCACTTCGATGTCAACAATGCCCTCGTCTGAGCCAGTCAGAAGGATCGCAAGGAGGTCCAATACTACTGGTATTGGCCGCACTCCAATAACTATGATTTCAGCAGCAGACAATGCCAAACAGCAGACATGCTTCCTCTGCATTCAAGAAACGGCCATAGAATTTCCCAGTGATATTTATGATTTCAGCAGCAGACAATGCCAAACAGCAGACATGCTTCCTCTGCATTCAAGAAACGGCCATAGAATTTCCCAGTGATATTTATGATTTCAGCAGCAGACAATGCCAAACAGCAGACATGCTTTCTCTGCATTCAAGAAACGGCCATAGAATTGTCCAGTGATATTTATGATTTCAGCAGCAGACAATGCCAAACAGCAGACATGCTTCCTCTGCATTCAAGAAACGGCCATAGAATTTCCCAGTGATATTTATGATTTCAGCAGCAGACAATGCCAAACAGCAGACATGCTTCCTCTGCATTCAAGAAACGGCCATAGAATTTCCCAGTGATATTTATGATTTCAGCAGCAGACAATGCCAAACAGCAGACATGCTTCCTCTGCATTCAAGAAACGGCCATAGAATTTCCCAGTGATATTTATGATTTCAGCAGCAGACAATACCAAACAGCAGACATGCTTTCTCTGCATTCAAGAAACGGCCATAGAATTGTCCAGTGATATTTATGATTTCAGCAGCAGACAATGCCAAACAGCAGACATGCTTCCTCTGCATTCAAGAAACGGCCATAGAATTTCCCAGTGATATTTATGATTTCAGCAGCAGACAATGCCAAACAGCAGACATGCTTCCTCTGCATTCAAGAAACAGCCATAGAATTTCCCAGTGATATTTATGATTTCAGCAGCAGACAATGCCAAACAGCAGACATGCTTCCTCTGCATTCAAGAAACAGCCATAGAATTTCCCAGTGATATTTCTTTCATCAAAGCAAGAAATCTCTGTCACTACCCTTTTTTTCGCAGCACCTTCAATGTGACGGGCAGCAACCAATTGAACATATCACAGTGAAATCTAAAACATGGAAAAAACAGTCATTACACTAGCATGCTCATGTAAATGCCATTCTAGTCAAGAGAGCTGGTTTCCTTATAAAGATTTAGATAGCATACAATAATACTACTTTTAAATTACATACCCATTCTGTCCATTTCATTCATTCACTATAAAACGCTACTGTACCACCAAATCTCCAAAACCTATATTGCTATTACCAATATTTGCCAATAGCCTTAAGACCTCGGGGAGGGGGGGCGAGGGGCCATTATTGCTTACCCTTCCCCAACCTAAGACCCGAAGTAGGGTGTGGGTCTTGATCTCACAATAATGACCTCTCCCCTGGTCTATAAGGCCATGTTATACTCTTCCAAGCCAAGGAGACGGTCTCCCAGTTGGTCTTCATTCTTACATGAGGAGTTCCATTTGAGGTTCTGCCAAAGTTGCTGAGGAAAAAGCGCATTAATGTAAAAATGCAAATGCATTGAAACAAATATACACCTTCAGTACAGTTTTGCCAGATTTCATAGCCATAATTCTTCACCTATGATGTCTATGGCATTAGAACTGCATGAACGGTTAACATTAGAGGTGAGCAGTCTTATTTCCACCAGTGGACTGATTGTTCATTTTTCAGAATGCCAAATTCTGGAAAATAACTGACATTCTAACATGTTTTATTCATCGCCACCAATATCAAATGATTCGTCTGCATGCGTTTTATTGCATTCTTTTTGCAGCACTCTTGTACAAAAAAAGGTACATTAGAAAAAGGGCAAAAAAAAAAGTGTATGGGAATCAAATCCTACACAAATACTGGGTTTTGAATAATCATTTACCAAATACAATATCTCTCCTAACTAATATCGGCCAAACATCCTTAAGAGCATCCACCACCCCTCTGGCACATCCTTCTTCCACTCGGACTACCCTGCCTTCTCTTCCTTCCTCCTCTGCCCATCCGTGGCCACCTCCAACACTTCCGCAGGGCATACCTGCGGCCTGTACCCCTCCCAGGAAGTCCTTCAAATAAGGCAACCTGCTCCACATCGCTACTCTCAACTCTTGCTGAGCTGTCAAACATTCCTCTGTCATCTGCCATCTCCTGGAAGAGCTTGATTTGGATGTACTCGGTCTCACAGAGACTTGGTTCATGGCCAGCTCTGTCACAAGTTTTGATACTCTCCTTCCTGATGGCAACAAGATCCTCTCCGAACTCCAAACCAACCATCCCGGTGGGGATGTAGCCTTTATTTACCCAGAGTGGATCCCTGCTTCTATCATTTCAATGCAGGACAACTCCTCCTTTGAATTCCTGGTCTGCAGGCTCTCTATCTGTCCTGTCTTCTCTCTCACTGTGGCCACTATCTACAGGCCGCCTAGCCAGGTCACCCTCTTCCTCTCTGAGTGGGCTAACCTCTCCTCCTACCTCCTTGACTCTTCCTCTCAACTTTTGCTTCTCGGAAAACTGAACATCCACCTTGATGCTACCAGCCCTTCTTCATGACTCTCACAAACATCTGTGACTCTCTCTTTATTCTTCCCTCTGTCCTGACTCAGTCTGCAGGGCACATCCTGGATGTTCTGATCTCCTCAGACCTCCCCATCTTTAACCCTCTCACCACGCCTCTCTCTTGGAGTGATCACTTTCTCCTCCCTGCCCGCCGCTCTATCTCTCTACCCTTCAGGTCAAGCTGACTCCAGCACTACCACCTAACTACTCGGTCATCCAATCCAGGAAGCGTGTGTCATTTGAGGCTTTCACCGATACTTTCTCTCTTCCTGCAACTTTGGCTGCCTGACACAGCCCTCTCTAATTTTCATAATATTTCAATCTCTAACACTCTGGATGTCCTTTCCCCTGTTATGAGGATCTGCTTAAAGCTCAAATCCAAGTGCAACTCTTGGCACAATTCCGACCTCGCCACCCTTAAACGCAAGTGTAGGGCATTGTGGAGGAAGTGGAGGGAATCAGGCTCACCACCTGACAAACTGGCCTGCTGCCTGCTCCAAAGCCAGTACATACTCTCTGTTCTTTGTAAGAAGAGCGCCTACATCCAAACCTGTGTCTCTGCAGCATCTAACAACTCAGACAAACTTTTCAAAATATGCAAGGAGCTGGCCAATCCTGCTGCAGTGTCGACCTCTCCTATTCCCTCCCAGTACCTTTGCACGGACTTGTCTTCTGATTTCACTACTAGAACTCAGGGCAACATGTCCACCCTCTCTTCCACTACCTTTTCTTCCTCCTCCTCTACTGCTCCTGGCCCATCTGAGGCCGTCTCTCCTCCTGCTTTCTCCTCCTTTCCCCTGTTCACCCCAGACAATGTTTCTAGACAAGTCCAATCTATGAAAGTGACGTCAAAGCAGGTGCTCCCCTGCTCATCCAGAACCATCAAGGATCACATTGATAGCCTTGCTCCAGCCTTGGCCGATTTCTTCAATCCCTCCTTTGCCACTGGAACTTCCCCTCCCCTTAAGGACTCCCTTATGCACACCCTTCTAAAGAAGCCCTCAGCCGAGCCTTCCTCACTGTCTAACTATCGCCCTATCTCCTTCACTCCTTTCCTGGGAAAACTCTTGTAAAAGCTGCCTATCTCCAGCTTAATCTGCATATTGAATCTGTTGGTTGCCTCCACGACCACCAGTCTGGAGAGTTGCCAGAAACACGGGAATTGCTCTCCTGAACACCAGTGAAGACCTGCTCTCCAATCTTGAATCTAATTTCCCTTCTGTCGTCATTCTCCTCAATCTATCCTCTGCTTTTTAGATGGTAAACCATGCCATCCTGCTGAAATGCCTCAGTGACAACCTGGGTATCATTGATCAGGCCCTGGCCTCGTTGACCTCCTTTCTCACTGACTGAGCCTCTCAGGTCCAACTGGGGTCTTTCCTCTCTTCTATCTCTCTACTTGTGGTGTTCCCCAGTGGTCTAACCTTTCTCCCTGGCTGGTCGACCAATACTTGGCATCTCTTGCAACTGCATCACTACTTTCTGCTCCAATTTGCAGTGTTATGCGGATGACACCCAGTTCTCTTCAGGCTCCTCTCATACCAAACTGTCTGGCCGCAATTCAGGGATGGTGTGCCGCCAACTATCTCTGTCTTAAGGCCAGTAAGACTGATATCCTCATCGGGGCACCTGTTCCCTCCTTTCTCTCTCTGGTTGCCCACTCTGGGCCCTCTCCCTGCTCCTCCCTGTGAGGCTAAGAACAATGGTGTCATCTTCAACTCCACCCTCTCCTTCTCTCCTCACATCTCTGGCATCTCTACGAAGTCAAAACTATCAGCTGCACCTCCTCAGAGGTATTTTTCCTTTTCTCACTTTTCCCCAGAAGCTCACTGTCTCCAGAGCTCTGGTCCTCTCTAGGTTGGACTATTGCAACAGCCTCTTTGTAAATCTCCCTGCCTCTACTCTTCAACCTTTACAACTTATCCAGAACAGGCCTCATTTAGAGTTTGCAAAATCTGCTGGTTTTTCTCTGGCGGAAAGAAGCCTATTTAAAGTTAGCACTACACTGGCTTTTCACCGCAATTCCCGGGTGGAAAGCAGGCGGAAAATTCTCCCAACTTAATTGCCATGCATGAATACGTGTGGATTTTCCGCCAGCTTTTTGCCAGCCAAAATCTGGTGTAAAGGCAGTGCCATACTGACTTTAAATACGCTTCTTACCGCCGGTGAAAAAATGGCAGAGTTTAGCATCCACTCAACACTGTATGAGGCCCCATATCTTGGAATACAATATCAGAGACATACAGCCTTCCAGCCAAAGAGTTTGACACCAACACATTACTGTTGTGTAGTTCCAATTGTCCCAGGTTTGCAGGTAAAGGCGGCAGGATGTCAAAAACATAGGAGTAGATTCACAAAATCTTTAGGTGCGCGCAGAGGTGGCAGTAGTTCCAAACTTTGAAAGATTGCATATCTGCCAGTGCTTGCAGTGGTCGAAGTGAGCGGGAACGGTCGGGAACAGTGTTCCAATACTTTTATTTTTTACTGTTAACAGTGTTACTACTTTTGCAACCATTTTCACCATTATGGAATTGCTCTTTTTGAAGTTAAAGCGCACTCCCCCACTTTACTACCCGATGCACACTTCCCCACTTTACCACCCAATGGCAATTACAGATAAACTAAAATCTGTTTCAACTCAATTGCCTGTCAAGCAGCATGGCAGCAACATGTACCTTCTTGCCTACTATGTCTCTCGCCGGGGTCACAGTTCCACACATTTTTTTGGTATACTTCTAACTCTGATTTCTTCTAACAGAATTCTACTTGGGATCCATTTAGAAGAAGGTGCCATCGCTTTCTTTAGTTGGTTGGAATATTGGTTATGCATGTTGCCTTTTTTCCTTATAACATTAGACATTAATCCATGCAAGTGCCAAGACTTTTATTCTCTGGCTTAGGAGGGAGCAGCTCTTTGGCAGGAGGAACAAATCTGACACACACTTGATTTCAAGCATCGAAATTGAACTAAATGTCACACAACGCCTCACACCGACTTCTTGTGATTAAATATCTGGCAGAATGCATAATGTCATTTGTGTGATTCATTTTCTCGTGATGAATTTCCAAATGGAGCAAATAAACACGGACAAGCAGCAACACAAATGATAATGTTAAACGGAGAGTGGAATTACAAGCAGGGTGACAATTGAATTTAATGGTCTGAGTTCCCAAGTTCTGTACAATAAGGTCAGCTTTCTTTAATAGACAATCCTCAATAGATTGTTCTGTCTCCGTTTGGTTTTTCATGTGGCTGAACATTGTTTCAAATGTGTAGAACTAGCTTTACTAGTTTCTACCATACAACTATCGGGGAAATTCATGGAAAAGAGTGCATTAATCCCACAAGTGTCGCGCGCAGAGATTGACACTGTTCGGGTCTGCGTGCACAATAAAAAATGCACGCCCCGTGTATTTATGGAACTTTCTGCGCAAAGTAACCGTACATGCAAGTCGCAGCCGGAACGCCCCCGACGCCCCCATGCAAAGCAGAAACAGCTACCTTTGCATGCTCCACGGGTGCACATACATGCACCCTCAAAAGAGTGCAATTGGTCCCCCTCAAGCGGGCCTGCCTCTTGGGGATCCTGCTGCAGGGTCTCCCATAACTGTAAGTGCCACCCAGAGGACATGCATACAGTTTCACGCAAAGCATTTATTTTCCGGGTCAAACTGCGCGCGAACCCCTGTAAACAGTGCCTGCACCCCGCTACACTGCATATGCGCATCCCTAAGTGAGAAAAGAACATCTGCGTGCACGCACCCCTAAATCCGACATACAAACTCACCCGCAGAGTTGCGCTTTCTCCGCGCAAGTCCATACGCCTGCTTCCGGGTGGCAGAGATTGCAAGAGAACTGTGTGGGCATTTTTCAGGTGTATCGTTCCACGCAATAGTGGGCATGCTATGGACTGCCTTCGGTCTGTCCGTTGTAACTCCCATTTTGTGGCTTGTTCTTCCCCATTTTGCGTGTTACTCCCCTTATTCTGACCCCTACGCAGGCCACGCCCACCCCCTGCATGGATTCTCACGCAATGAGCGGACTGCTCGCAGAGCCGTATTGAGCCTGCACGAACTCCACACAAGTCCTGGAAAGGTCACACGCAGTCAGTTCCATGAATCGACGAGCAGTGTTTCAAATGCAGTTTGACACGCAAGTACCAGATTTTATGCGCAAATAATTGCATGAATCGGGCCCTACATGTTTTGCAAGAGGTATTATTTTTGCCAATGAATGAAAAGTTGTGGTTGATGAGATGAACCCCTAAAAGTCTATCCTGTTGTGGTCCGTCTAATTTTCAGTGGAATCTTAAGCTCATGCACAAGTGTCAGAATTTAAATAAAACAATAGGGAGATGGCTTGTAGAATTTCAATTAATCATAGCTTTTGCCATTGACCTGGGTACCCATCCAGACCATCGTTCATCATCCTGCCAAACCATTACTTCTCCCTTTCTGCAATGGCACAGACTGATAACAAAGACAGTGTGAAACCAGAGCAATGAAAATGGTTAAGATTAATTAGTAACCTTCTACACATTTTTTGATTATAAAATATCCATTGGAGGCCAAACTGCCAGTCCAATGGAAGATACATCCATGGGCGCTTTGTGGGTTTTGCCTGATGCATGATGGAGGAAAACCTCACAGAAGGTATTGGTGGCTGATTGTGTTTTGTGGTCTACTCCTATTTCCTGTTGTTGACACATTATTATCGACTGTAGGGTTTATATGTAATTTTGCTCTATCCAACTGTTTGTGCGTATTCAAATTTGGTCAAATAGTCTTTGTGTTAACTTTCTCAAAATGATTCTATGTGAGTTCATCCCTTTTTTTGTAGGACATTTTACTGCAAATGTATGCAGGGAGAGATGTCCAGCACCCCCCCCCCTCTACCATTTTTATTATGTGGGAAGTTTATGAACAGAAGAGAGCCATATAACCGGTGCATTGCTATCACTCCCAGCTCCTCCTGTCGTGGTTATTGGTGCACGTCACTGTACACTTAGGGAACAAACAGTGGGAAGGATGCAACAGACCCTGGTGACCTTCTCTTCCACTGAGCCTTGGCCAAGCCAAACCTTGAACCTTCCGCAATCTGGACCTCCCCTGGTACGCGGCTCTGCAGCAACAGAAGCAGTGGTTCCCGAATCCTGGAAGGCTCATGGCAAAGACAGAAGTAGCCGCCTCTGCTCCAGCATCATTATTTCTCTGCCAATGCATTTATTTAATAACAACATGCACATTATGTCAAAGGAAATGATGGAGAGACATAACATAACTGATCTATTGCTGTAAACGAGTGAATACTAGAATAGGAAAGCCATCCATTGAGTTTTGTGGAATGAGAGAGAAGGGTGTCCAGTCAACTCGTCGAAAAAAAACTGGTCGACTGCAATTTGGTCGACGCAATTTGGTCGAAAACCAAATGGTCGAATTTTTTTTTTATTTATATATTTATTTTTCGGGTTTTCGTTTAGTTAAAAAAGGGGTTTTTAGAGAAAAAAAGGGGGTTGGAGGGGGGACCCCCCCCCAAAAAAAAAAAGGGTTAAAATAAAAAAAAAAAAAATTTCGACCATTTGGTTTTCGACCAAATTGGTTCGACCATTTGTCTGGTCGACCAATTTTTTCCGATGAAATGTCTGGTAACCGAGAGAAGTCGATGTGTGAATATAATGAGCAGAACAGCTCAGCTGTTAAGCCTGAGACAGCAGGAGAAAGAGAGGGCGAGAGAGTTAGAGAGAGCCCTTTAAGAGTGAGCGACACAGAGAACACGTGATATGAGGGGCATTTGGATGGGATGAGAGAGACAACGGCGCACACATCGTCCTAAATCGGAGCTTTCTTAGAATTAAAGACAAGATAATAGAAAGCAGAATAAAATCAGAAGGGGATTGGATCCTCCCAAGAGAGGTCACGGCAAGTGAGGCATATTATCCCCAGGTGAGGCATAATATCCACAGGTGAGGCATACTACCCACAGGTGAGGCATACTATCCACAGGTGAGGCGGATTCTGCACAGGAGACAGGAGGAGGAAAGGAAAGGCTGGCGACGGCCCAGGGCATAGCGCACATCTTTGCTGTAGCTTCCTGTACAGGTACAGAAGTGACGCCCTGCATTACCAACGCTATAGACATGCGCAATCAAAATGGACGCAGCGTGCAAAAGCAGCACTTCCCAAGCCAGTGCGCAGGCAAGCAGTGTATGCGATGGGCACTGATCTCAATCCATAGAAATAGCATTAACTAATTAACAAGGAACGCTCACACCTCTGCAGTTTGGCTGATAAGGCAGCAAAGGTCAAACTAACTACTTTGAATCTATAGCAATTGACATCCAAGCACCAGGAAGCATTTCAGATGGCCAATCATAGTGACATTAGACATGAATTACCCCTGAGGGACAGCTGCTTTGGTGCCTGTCCCTTATGTCCCCTTATAGAGAATGGCCGTGGGGATGTAGTTCAATTTAGGATGGCGTGCTGCTGTGGTGAATGCTACCGGGCTGGCAAAACAGTGACAGCATCAATAATGTAAATGCATTGGACACAGCGATCCCTGTGGGCAAGTTCAGCAGGAGCTCGGTGTACACATTGTTTCAAGGTTGGCAAGGGTTTGGAATTTACAAGGCACTGATATAATGGTACTACCTGACCATGAATTGGCAAAAGTTGGGAAATGGCTCGGGAGGATAGCTCAGGGGTAACGTGCTCGCCTTGGAAGCAAGACGATAGGGAGCACCATAGGTTTGATCCCCAGTTCCACGCTTAGAAACCCCTGGGTATTAAGTGCATTATAAATAACCTAATATATCAAGTACCTGGGCATAGGATATCAGGGTCTGGCAAATGCTGTCCTATTGTCTATGCACAAAACAACAGTTTTGGTTTTGTCACTTCTTGTTTTTAATAGGGCCGAGTGCTCAAGGCTACAAAAAGATGTCACAACAAAGATACTGCTCACATCAAGCGGCTGAAGGACTAGTTTGCAAGTCATGTTATTAGACCTGCGACACATTTACAGCTGCAATTCAGACAGTGAGGCATTAAGTCCCAGGAGACGACCTCGAAATAACACTGGCAAACCCTCTACAAAGCAGCAGCGGGGTTATTGCCTGATACAGCTAACTCAAAGAGATCCCAGGAGGATGCCTTTGGGTGGGTAGCAGCAGGTAGATTGTGGGAAGGGCCACAGGGAGTAGCAATGCCCCAGGCCAGGCAGTACATACCCAAACAACACCCACAAGTTGGGTGTGCCTACTCACAACCCATCTCTCTGTATTTTAGTGAAATGATGTGGGGTTTTAGGCAGTACTTGAGCGCCACACAACAGCCAAAAGTTACCAGTGAGGTTTTTGCCGAAAGCACATGATGGCCTCTTGAATTCAATAACTGCTATTCTCGGAGGTATAACCATTGAAATTTAGCTCTTAAAGGCGGGCACATGGTCTTTGTAGATGCCAGCGTTAACACGTTCAACGCACGCTCCGTTTCACTTCCGAATTTATTTATTTATGTATTCACATTTGTTAAGCGCGCAGCAGTCTGTAGGCTTTGTGGCGCTAGTTGCAGACAGTTTACATAGTTTCAGAGTGAAGAACAATTGCAATCATATATACAAGCATGACGCAAGGCAAACAGGAACAGTTGAAGAGTAAGGTCTTGGGTTTTTCCGGAAGGTGAAAAGAGAGGTTTCTGTTCTAATGTCTGTGGGTAGAGTGTTCCAAAGATTAGAGGCTATGTAGGGAAAACCTATTCCTCCTGCTTTGGCTCTACAGATGTGGGGAGTGTGCAGAAGGCTGGTGTATTGTGTTCTGGTAGGCCTGGAGTGCGTGGGTTTAGATACGTTTTGTGTAAGATATGATGGAGCTGACGAGGAGAGGCATGTGTGGGCGAGGGTGAGGATTTTGAAGCTGATGCATTCTTTAACAGCGAGCCAGTGGGCTGCCTGTGTGGCCTGAGTGATGTGTTCCCTTTTGGGAAGGCTTAATTCTGCTCTGAGATCATTATTTTGCTTGATTTGAAGTCTATTTAGATTGTGTTTGGAGGTACCTGCTAGGAGGGCGTTGCAGTAGTCCACTTTGGCCCCAATGGTTGCTCTGGCAATTGAGAGACAGTTGGGCTTAGATAAGTAGGGATTTACTGCATTTACAAGTTTGGTGGTGTGTGCTGAGGTGGAGGTGGTAGCGCTAACCTGCCTAGACATGGATAGCGTGGAGTCTAGGTAGACGCCTAAGGTCTTTACCGAGGTGGAGACAGAGATGATGGTGTTATCAATGGTGAAATTGGAGTACAGGTTGTCTAGCTTGGCTAGTGTCATTTTAAAACCTAGAATGATGATTTTGGTGTTCTCTCCATTGAGGCAGATGCCATTGGCTGCCATCCAAGCCTGGATGGTGGTGTATATGGTGTGAAGTGCTTGGGCATCTTTGGTGTAGGAGCCAGTGAGAGGTAGAGTACTTGAGTATCATCAGCGTAGTTCGTATACACGATACCTAGAGCATCAAGCTTGTTGAAGAGAGGCTTTGTGAACAAGTTTTAAAGAGTGGGTGCCACGCACGACCCCTGCGGGACTCCACAGTGGATGGTGGTGGGGGCAGCATGGGCTATGTCTGAGAATACTTTCATGGCCCTGCCCTCTAGGAAGGAGGTAATCCAGTGCGCAGCTTCTTTGGAGAAGTTGGCTGAGTGTGTGAGGTGAGATGTGAGTGTCTTGTGATCTACAAGATCAAAGGCAGCTGAGAGGTCTAAGAGTAGCAGGAGAGCTTGCTTGCCTTTATCCATTATTTGGGTGTTCTGTTTTTTTAGGTCTCCCAGTGCTGTTTCCATGCCATGTCCTTTGCGAAACCCAGACTGTCTAGATCCAAGAATGGAGTGGGTTTCAAGGAAGTGTTGGATTTGGCAGTGAGAAGCTTTATCCAGGATCTTGAGGAGGAAAGGCACGGTGGTTATGGGTCAATCGTTGTTTGGCAGAGTACGGTCGAGTGAGTTTTTTTAGAAGGGGGCATACCCATGCTTCCTTGAGGCTATCAGGGATGATGCCGGTTCTGAAGGAGGCATTAATGAACGCTGTTATAAGGGGAGCAAGGAGGTCTACACAGTCCTTGATACGTTTGGGCGGGCAGAAGTTTCCTTTGCACATAGAGGGTTTAAATTTTAGAGGATGTTGGTGACTTCCAATTCTGAGATATCTTTAAAAGTGAAGCATGGTTTGGAGTTGGTTGAAGGGGGCGGAGGGTCAGATATTTTGGGACCAGGAGTGTGGGCTAGAGCTTTGTGATGACCCGTGATTTTGTTTTGAAGGAGCTCTAATTTATTAAGCATGGCGGCTTGAATACTAGAGCACCAGACTTCGTCTTTAGTAATCTCATCTAGAGTATTGGGGGAAGATGTAAGTTAATTTAAAATGGCAAAGATTTCTTTAGATTGTGATTTGGCATTGGTAATACGGACATTGAAGGAATTAGCTTTGGCATTGGTGATGACATTTTTGTATAGTCAGAAGATTTGGTTGAAGCATTTTTTTGTGTCCTCGTTAGGGTGTGCTAGCCAGTTTTTTTTAGACTCCCTTTTACGGGAGCATAAGGCCCGTAGTTCATCAGTGAACCACGAGTTAGAGTGTGGACTTTTTTGCCTTTTTTTGGGTCCGAATGGAGCTATGGAGTTGATAGCTCTGGATAGGGTATTTTTGTAAATATCGGCTAATACTTTAGGGTCGTTAGAGAAAGGGGGGCTAGTGCTGGGATATTAAGGTGTGATCGAAGTCTGTTCTCTTTGAGTATTTTGGAGCTTCTCACTAGTTTTGGGGGGGGTGGGGTGAGGATACAAAACCAGAAGCAGTGATACTTGTGCCTGCTTTATTTTTAAGGTCGTCTGCTTTGCATACTGGCCTCGCGCCTGAGCCACATGCGGAGTTCACTAAGGTGTTGCAAAGTGTGTACATGTTTGCTCTGCTCTTGCGCGCAATGCTGTTCATAATATTATCACTTAACTCATGTCACTGGAGTTGGAGATGTCTGCCGCACTGTGTCAACCCCCTTTGCAAATTGCTCTGCCAGAGAGATTGTAGATTCTGGCAAGGGTCCGGGCGAGCTGGCATACGTGAGAAAATTGGCAAGCGGAGCAAAATGACACATCAAAAACAAAACGTGGCATGTAAATTGCCAACCAGTGACACCAGAAATTCTGCTGTCATCGTTCACAATGTTTTCCTAAGCAAGCGCTTTCCTGTTCCTGCTCCCGTTCCAGTTTAAAGCAACACATACGGCCTTGCATGAGACCTCGGGCTGGGGAACAGAGTACATGTCAATTGAATCCAGTTTTTTCTGTGGGACCCTTTTGCCACGATGATCATTGGTGGGATAGTGATGGGTTGCGGGGAGTGAGATCACGGGACGATAGCTTAGGGGCGGTTACCAGACATTTGGTCGAAAAAAATTGGTCGACCAGACAAATGGTCGAACCAATTTGGTCGAAAACCAAATGGTCGAATTTTTTTATTTTTTTATTTTCACCTTTTTTTTTTTTTTTTGGGGGGGGTCCCCCCCCAACCCCCTTTTTTTCTAAAAACCCATTTTTGTAAAAAACGAAAACCCGAAAAATAAATCTATAATTTAAAAAAAAATTCGACCATTTGGTTTTCGACCAAATTGCGTCGACCAAATGTCATTCGACCAGTTTTAGGTCGACCAAATGTCTGGACACCCTCAGGGGCAACGTGCTTGCCTTGGAAGCAAGATGACACGGGGCACCACAGGTTCAATCCCTGGGTCTGCGCTTAGAAATCTCTGGGTATTAAGCGCGTTATATATAACCTATCATATCATATCAACGGGCCGACAAATCAGAAATGCAGAACTTTACAGGGAGCAATGTCTGGAGAGGTGTGCATTTGCAAAGTTTCATTTGATAAGTACAAGGAAGTCGATCATCAAATCCTCCCAGATGTAACTTAAGCAGATCACTATCAAAATACAAACTGTGGAAAAAAGTATGTGTTTTAAAACACGTACCTGAGAAAATGTATGATGATGAAATGTCTGGTGTTCAACAAAACTGATAAGGTAGTGAAGTGCATATGATGAACAGATGAGGGGCGCTGGTAACAGTGAGTGCAACAAATACCAGTGAAGGCTCTTCTTTGGTTTTATCCACTTCTTTAGTTAAAACATCCCAAAGTCTCTTGAGTGTACCATTTCTTGCACATAATATGATTTCTGCATGACAACATTATTGTTATAACCACTATTGCCCAAAATAACAGTCTGGCAGCCACTCATTAGTTGTAAACATTCCTCAAATTCAATTGTACACAATCTCCCAAAAGCATTGCATTCTGGCTGAATCCTTTAGTTGCATCGGGTGTTTGTTAATGTAACATTTGAAGCAGAAAGTTTGTTCTCTCGTCATTGAAAACTGTTTCCACTGCACTTAAAAACGTTTGCCAAGGCACAGTGTAGGCAGACAGGTGCAAAGTGTATTTGATGAACAGATGGGTGTTTCTTAACGGATAGGTAGAATACTGCGCAGGAGAATTCATCAAATTCAATTTCAACAAATTATTTCGATCGTGTTTTACCGCAAATATATGCAGGGGATGGTTAAGGGTGATAATTAAGTTGGGGGTGAAAAGGAGGGCTGCCGGGGGTCTCCCCAGTTAGAGCCCCAGCCCAGGGTGCAGAGGCCTACCAGGAAGTCTCCAGAGTTCCCTATAGGCTAGTCCACCCCTGGATGTCCATCTTGTTGATTGAGTTAGTGTCTTTGATTCCATTACCGCCAAACATGTGATCCAGCGCTAATAGCGCCGGGAGGGTTTGGCGGTAGGGCTAATACCGTCGGCTGTAATACTGCCGGCATTACCGCCAACTCGTGATGAGGCCCACAGTGCTCATGTTGATGTCTGTTGCAAAGAGATACTCAGAAGCCCCAGGCAAGCTGCAAGTGTGAAATAACATGGGTCTGTACACTAGGTAAGGGTATCATGAGCTTTATTGTCCAGTCCTGTACACTACTAAGGACCACACCGGATGGTAGAGAAGACACAGACACCAGGTATAGAAGAAGGGAAAACACCGGGATCCGCACACCCATCCAGCACTCTCAGCTCTCAACTGGTAACAGTTCCTCTAAGAACCCCCGAGCCATCATGTACAAACATTACACTGCAGACTGTGACATCACCACACCTAATTAGACCACTACACATCTCCTTTCCTTAGGGACACAACAACTGTGACATCACCACGTTAAAACAGACCACCACAACGTGTCTCACTATCTACTGGTTTGAGACCCTGGGTCTAGAGTGTTATGCGGTGCGGTGGGAGACTGAAAAGCTTAGTAGGTGCAATGCGGATAGCGATGTTGATCCGCAGACCTCTGCAATGCTGTGGTTAACCTTTGAACTCCTGCCAACCCACCCCACCCCACCCAAAAAGATTGTTACACGGAAGGGAGTGGACCCCAACTCAGAGGGGAACTGTGGAATTTAACCCAACACAACCAAAAGATGCTCCTGGTAGACAAAGTGAAATACTTAGTTCAAATTATGTAAGTAGCAGAGTCAATCTGATCCTTTTTGCACATAGGTATCAAGACACAGAGATCAGGGTAAATTCATTCATGCCTGATCTATTTATTTTATGAAAACAATAACTCCTATCATCATGTCACATTATTCAATCGTATCACAGATATGATGATTGCAACTGCATATTCGTCTCTTTATCAATCAATTCGCTCTTTAGAAAAAAGCAACTTTTTAACTGTTGGAAATAGCCCAATCGTGCCCATTGGTGCCATTATGCTGGAGATACCTGGGACTTTTGGGGTGGATAGGAGAATCGGATGCCTTACCGCACCCACCGCCATGAATTGGGATTTGGATATACAACTCCTGGCAAAACAAGGGCACTGTCTTTTAGGGCATATACATATGTTCTAAGGCGGTCTAAGAGAAGAAGTCAACCACAAGTAAGCCTGCAGTCTGGGATACCGGCCTTGAAGTCTGCCTTGAGCAACTGCTGCCCTCTTACAGAGGAGTTTATGTTACAGTCTCTCTTGCTAGTGTCTCCCAATGCCTTATAATCTGCATGCTAAACTTTGATCATTTCACATATTTACAAGGGAACACAATTAAAGAGAAATTTGTAAATATAAAGCAAATGTAAACGGACCTGGACAAATGGGTCACAATGCTCATTATAATCCTAGATAAACCACAAAGGAGATTTTTATTTATTTTTATTTTTGTAATGCGCTACAGTGCGCTATAGTGAAAGCTCGACCTATAAGGGTAAGTCTTGCAGTTTACTCCAGAAAGCTTGCCAACTTCTGCATAGGCTTTAATGACATACCTTTTCACAAAAAATCTCCCTGTACCCATACCTTTCAACCTTTTCTCTCCCGAGGGCGGGATTTCCATGTGGGCGGGTGAGAGCTCATTGAATTGATTGGACGGCTTAGGGGCTTAGCCGGTGAGTGAATGGATTCCTCCGCTGGTGACACCCGCCAACGAGTTGAGAGGTCTGCTGTACTTCATATTTCATGTTTACCACAATTGGGAGCTCTTAGAAATGTGCAACATATTAAGCACTGTGACAAGAACTTCGGGGCCAAGTGAAGCCAACAGCCGCTCTGTGCTATGACCCCGGGGGGCAGTACACGAGGGTTCCCCAAAGTCTGACAACCCTCCCTTGCTTGCTGTGTCAGAAATGTAACCACGGTTCTTCTCCACTATATCGGTATCCGTTAGGTGCACAGTAACCCATCACGCGGGCCCGAGTTAGACATCAGCAGTCAAACAGGATGCTCAACCACAATCACTTACTAAGTCAGCAGGTCCATCGAGGATTGGAGAGTTTGCGAGCAAAACACGCGTAGAGACAGGACAAAGCATTTACTCAAACGGAAGGAGAGGGAGATGCAGAGCTGCGTTGCACCACAACATGTCCGCCTGACATTATGATGACTGAGTGCATCTTGACGCCCTTGACCTGTGAATCAGAAGCCAACCAATCAGTGACTGCAGAGTGGTGGAGGCTATACTGCACACAAGGCTGATGAGAGAGCGAGAATTACAGAGCTGGACAAAGGGACACCAGCCAAGGAGAAACCCTGCACAAATGAGGAGGAGGGTCCCACCAATCACAATACTTATTAGGCATATTTAGACATGGGACAGTATTGCAGTGAGGAAAACTAGAGAATACGGGAGTTGGTTTGCCTGTCCAGAGAGGTACAGTAGCTGGAAGAAGATCAGGAGTACAGAGGGGAAAGCAGAGTTTATAGAGTTCTCTAACTTAATCCGCGCGAGGACCCAGGAGTCCTAGAGAGAACTCGGCTACAATCCTATTGGGTGTTGCTGCAGCCGAATCCTGGTGAAGGTCAGAGATCATTGAGGAGGAGTGCATAATCATCCACCTGCTTGGGGTGCTAAAGCCTTTTGATTACCAGGAAGAGGGCAGACGTGGCTCTAACACTAACCCCTGAAAATGCTCAGGAGAGTCACATGCATTGGGAAGGAGATCAGTTGTGTCTGTAGTATGCTTGTATCCAGGAGGATGACCTTTGAGAAGGAGATAATGTAAGTCATTAGTGGTCTCCAGCCCAGGAGGGCGCGATCCTTGGACGGTCAGTGGAAATGGCTACAGTCTGACAAGCACTCTAGCAATTGGGGAGAAATGGCTGCAGGTATACAAACCGTTGTGTTCCTCTAAGGCAGTGGGAATTCGTTGTTCTTGCTGATAGATAGCTAGTGCACCGACCTTTGAGAGCCTAGGAACAGAATCTGTGGAGACCTAGAAGGATTTGGTAGAAATCACGAGGGCAAGCGGGAGGTTTTGCACCAGACCCTTTGGGACCTGGGGTATTAGATCCTAGGAACACTAGAGAGTTTTGGACTTGAACCATAGTGTTTGGCAATCCATGTAGCAAGCCTGATAAGGGATCCCTTTGCACCGCTTTAGTAACCTTTATATCCTGACCCTATTTGCCTTGAAATCCCCACTTGAGTATACCCTCACACATGAACACCTCCTTCTGTAACCTAAGATATGCGCCCTGATACCTCCGGGCCAGGCGTGCTATACAAATAAACAAAATACAAATACAAAAAGTTCTGCACTTGAAACGCGTGTCTCTAGTGCCCTATTGGTCCCACTCCATCATAGCGCAAAAAATAAGCTTTTAATTGCATATGAAATTTTGAGGCTGAAATAAACTAACCAAACATTCCCACTGTACAAGTCTTGATAACCTGCCCACCCCTAACCAGTGCCTCATGGCACAGCACCCTCCCCACTATACTTAGAGCTCCTGCTGTGCACCCTTTCAGGAACTGACCGGACACCAGGTCCGCGCCCAGTGGCCACAACTAACCTGGATGAACGAAAAGGAACGCACTAGGTTCAACCACACACCTACAACAATAGCTGCAAGGGAAGTCAGCCCAGATTCAGAAAGGAGGCGAGATGGGCCAACGAATTGCAGCCAAGAACGATGGTAGATACCATTAAGTGGCAACCAAAGAGTCACACCAGAGACTCCACCAAACCGACCAACTTACTAACACATCTCTCCAACATGACCAACACCACTACACTAGATTATGGGCTAGCCACACTACACATAAATACACCAAGAATCAATGTAATGTTCACACCCTACAATCTGTCTGAGATTCTGGAAGCAAACCTAGAGGGAACTCACATAGTCCATAAAACCATCAACTACACAATTGCACACTGACACAATAGATAGTCATACACCAACAGCCACCCACATCTCTGAACACCTTTTAGATACAACTAACCAGTGTACACAACCGCAATCCACCCGAACATCACACGACACACACACCAACACAAACACTAGCACATATCCGAGACACTGAGTCTTCCCATATGGTTACAACACATGGGGCCTCCCGAACCAACACCTCCATGCAAAACAACACTCGCAGATGCCAGTTCCTCCTGGTTCTGAACCTATCCCCACTAACGCCCCCAGGCCCCCTCTCTTGCAGAGCCACGCAAGCACCTGGAAACCACCCTTGGGTGGTAGCGATGCATGGTAAAAACCAACATAAATCAACATAACATGTGTGCCAAACAAAAAAAAATGAACTCAAATTCAATGAATTCTCCTGGACCAAATCACATAGAGCCTTTCTTAATGCTGTCTGTCTTTGTCCATTTTTCAATTGTGGTCTACTTAATCACCCACACATAGCTGCTCTGCGTATTTGCAGCACTAGGTCTCTCTCTGTCGGATGTTTAATTGTTTCTCAGATATAGTAACCAAATATATTGATATTAGGTAACATACCATAAGGAAGGACAAAATATGTGAAGGTGGCAGGTGGAGGAACGACCATGAGGCAGCACAGTGAGGAGGTCAGTCAGCAGTCAGCTTTAGGAATAGCAACTGTGTCCAGTTCTGGCCCCAAACCATGAGCCAGTAGTGGGGAATAGTACAATCAGAAGTCAGAATCAGAAGTCATAGGGCCGAGCTGAACACCAATCAGACACCTCGAAAGACTCCTAGCCCATCACACCTGGCACTCCAGAGCTTTTTGCCATAAACACTGGAACTACAATCATGAGCTTTGTAGCGTCTGCATAACATCGCCAGAAAAGGAGGAACAGCATCACTGAGGATGCCTGGAGGAGTAACCTTGTTTCTAAAGACTGTCAGTGACACTAAGGAGAGGCACAGCGAAATTCTGTTCAGTGGACACCTTTTTGAGCAGAGGCTATTGCAGTGCTCTTGGCTACTTTGGCTCGGACTGGAGAGCTGTCACCTGCCCTATCAGAATGAGGGGTTATTGCTATATCATGAAAGCTGCAAAATAGGCGCTAAATACATTTGTTCTATTTCTTTACACAAGGGCAAAGGTAAGATAATCTGGACCCAGGCATTAAGTGCTAAGTGCATCTCCACAATTTTTAAAGCACCAGTGGAAAGTTTAGGTAATCTGGCCCCTGATTCTATCTGAGTCTTTTTCCAAAATACAGGAATGCTAATCAAGTGTTAAAAACAATTGTGAGCAGTGTGACACCAGTCACTCAGGGTCTCATTTTCGAAAAGGTGTTATTTGCTTGGATGGGACCGCCTACTGTGCACTCCCATGCTCTTTTACCCCTCCATATAATTTTCATCTTTTGCACCACGAAGTGCAATGAAAATTGGTGAACCTGGTGAAAACAGATGAACACATCACATGTCCCCTCACTGTGTAAAGGAGGGCCCAAATTTGTAATAGCAAAAAAAAACTCAATAAGTGAGTGCTCAAAGTGCACAGAAAACCCCAGCTTTATTCTATTTTGTCAGGGACAGCATACAAGTAGTTCTCAGTATTACAATGATTATGTGTGGCTTTTAAACTATAAACATGTCATAAATGGTGTCATATTACAATATCGATTACCTAACATATGAGTATTTTGGATTGGTTTGTATCCAAAGCTACATATAGAGAATATATATATATATATATATATATATATATATATATATATATATATATATATATATATATATATATGTGTCAGTTCCTTCATTGGCTAAAACATATCTGATGGCCCTTCCTGGGTCCAGCCCATTACGGATACTACTTTCATTACATCATTACAACTATGCTTTATTTGTTGGCTCTGTTCATTATAGGCAGTCTGGCAAGAGGAATTTTTATTGGTTTGATTTACTCACGAACCTCGGACACTTTGATGAGACATCAAGATATAAGGTAAACATATGGTGGGGGAGAGAAGTCCATGGTCTGAAATAATTCCAATGAATAGTACTCCCCATCATTCCCAGGTGATGTGCTCTATCTGCTCCTTTGTAATTACACTTGTGATCATCTTGTATGTGTGTGTTCGCTAGGGAGTTCAGCAGGTGTCTTATCTGTGCTTGCCTCATAATGAATAACCAGTGTTCTTCATGTCTTGATCATGTCTTAGGGGACTGTGTTGGAGAGTGATTTTCTTCATATTTATTGAGTTTTTAGCTAATTCTAACATGCATGCTGTACTCATTGTGACCACATGGGACACCCTTCATCTATTCTCTATGGAGACTTTGGCATAATATTCTCATGCGCCTGCACACCAGTTGCTGTCTGTGCTCCTATTTCATTAACTTGGAACTCTACTGCGTTGTGTCCCGGGAACTGTTATCTCGTACCTGCGTTCTGCACACCCACTACTTTTGTGTGTCTGCGCTTGGCGCGTGCTACAAACTGCTGTCTGGGCAGCTTGAAAGCTCCTTCAATACATGTGTATTTATGTATTTAGCTCATCTGAGGCCCTGCTAACATCTATGCCTACTGCTGCCTTTGTACTGGGAAAATGGGTGTACTCCTGTGCTTTTTTCCTTCATATTGGCAACCTATATTCATTGCTGGTCATGTTACATTCGCCTTGTGCATCTGCCATACTTTGGCTTCCCTGCATGTGTATGCTGCATCTTACCTGCCTATGATTTTATCTGCTCTATCAGTGTAATGAGTCCCTCGCTTGGTATTCTGGAAACCTCCTCCCTTCTATCTAATTTACAGCACACTACTTGTGCTTTCTGCTACCTAACTGTGATCCCTACTAGTGTCACACAATCTAACTAATCCTTTATGATATAAGCATATACATTGATTGTTTAAAGCATTGTTTCTTGGAATCTGTCTAAGTTTGTCTCGTCTTTCACCTCTAGACTCATGGGGTGGTAGGACGGCCTCAGCTGGTATCTTCTGTCACCTGTAAAATACTAGTGAGGAGTAGCGGCAGGAGTGGGTACTTGTATATTTATCTGAGTAGGGGCAGTAGGTGATACCTGCATGTTCATCTGCCCCATTACAATAGTGCAAACAATTATAAATGTCTCCTGAAAATTACGCTTGCAGGACACATTCACAATGGATTCCTATGTAAGTTACATATTTTTGACAGGTGCTAAAGACAGGTGATTCCAGAGGAATTCAATGGTTTTCCTCCAGCATGAAAATAATGCTGATGGAAAACCATTTGGGTTTGAGATTTAGAGCAGGAAAGTCATTTTCATTATGAGACACAAATCCAAAGAAAAGACTCTGAAGCAGCTATAATGGCCATCCCATGGATAGCTGATTACTGCCTATGCTTCAAACATTTGGACAATTTCGCTTGGATTGCTCAAAGCTTAAAAGCAGATGCACATTAGCAAAATTGCACATTCACGCATTTCTTTGTGTACTAATGCGTGTAAATTATCAGGAGGGAGCATTCATTTTGCATATTGTGTTTCTAGAGCCGTGGTCTTCAAACTGTGTCACTGGGCCTCATAGGGGGGCCTGTGGATGGCCATGAGGCATGAGGCTCTTCAAAAAGGGAGTTCAATGACTGCTTTCAATAGACAATATAAGCATTTATGACATCTGAGGGGTGCAGGCAAAACTTTCTGTACTTGAGGGGTCTTGACAACAATGTTTCTAATCAAGAGGGGGATCAGCGTCAAAAAGTTTAAATGCCATTGTCCTAGAGACATTGTTGGACAGAATCTCAATGTGTATGTTCTCGATGCTCTATAGCAGTCACTGTCTACTGTCTTTATTATCTAACAAAATGACAAGGATAACACTAGAAAAACATGAGTTCTCCTGGGTTCTCGTCTCCCTGACCTGTGTCACCCGGTTTTATCCAGGTGTGACATCACAAAACCGAGCTCCGTCCCCGAAACCTATTGGGCATTCACCTTGGTCAGTTTAGGTGAGCTAGATATATGTCCTATAGGGGTTAATTCTGCTATTGGATAGCCATATCTGATAGCTCCTCCTGGGACCAACTCTGCATGCTTCAATCTACAATGTTGCCGGGTGGCAGGGAGACCATTGGCTCCTGCAACATATTATATCTCCACGTGAAAGGTTACTCTGAATTGGGCGGAATGGATCCTCCCAGCCCTGGGACCCTTGATGGTTACCAGGTTGATTGTACCTTTTCAAGGTAATGAGAATGAACATGATGGGACTGTGTCCCCCCTAATGTTGCCATCTCTGATCATCTAAGCCTGGGAGAGTGTATTCAGTTGGCAGTTCAAAGGCAACCCTTATATCTTTCCACATATGATTTGGTGGGAACAGCTTCTCTCCGTCCACCTCGATTGAATGGGCATTGCCTTGGTCTGCTGGGTCCCGTGTGTTGAGACCACAAAATTGAGCTCTTTTTCCTGCAATTATGAGGATTTTAGTCTGAATTTCTCCCAGGTGGCTTATCGTCTTGGTAACCAGGAACTTTCCACCTCCACTCGTCCTTGGCTGGGTGCATCGTTCTGCTTGCCTCTGACTGCAGCGATCATGCCAGCCCTTCCATGTCCTTGAAGCTTGTCTCCCCTTCCTCATTCATTTCAGTGGGCCTATAGCTCCCATATTTGTCCTTATGACTTTTCCATGTTAGTGGCAGTCAAGCATATGCACGCTTGGCATTAGTATATTTTGGAGTCTTGCAGTTCAGCTTTGCTGAAGAATGAGACTATATATAGAGATAGGTATGCGTGTCTGTCATCTACCTGCGTGAGTTATAAGCATGTATTTCGTGCCTATCATCTCGGGAGGAAAGCTCAGGGGCAACGCGCCTGCCTTGGAAGCAAGATGACGTGGAGCAACACAGGTTCGAACCCTGGCTCCATGCTTACAAACCTCTGTGTATGAAGCATGATATAAATAACCAATTATAATTATATGCAATAAGGTTTGTGTAACTTTGTGAATTAATTGCTATGTACTTCATTTCTAAGTGACCCTAGGTCGTGATGTAAGTTATGATGTCATTCATTTCTTGATGTGCGGTCAGTCGACTTGTTTGATTGCATCTCCATCTCCTCCGGATCATCGACTGAGTATGGTCTGAATGGCTGTCTGAGAAAGTAAGGTTTCTCATATCTGTGCTACATTGACGATGGAGGTGAAGGGCCAAAGAGTGAGGTGCATTTGTTGTGTCTTATGCCCCCATTACGATTTTGGAGGCAGCCATGGACCTATTAGCTCCATGGCTGCCTCCAAAACCCTACCGACTCCGCCCTGGTGAATGGAGCAATTACCGGTCCATTTCGAGGTCGGAGGGACCAGTAATTCCCCATTCACCAGGGCCATTCCCCATTCCCATTTGAGCCCCCATAGGTCTCAATGGGAATGGGGAAGGCGCTAATAATGGTACCGCAAATTGCGGTACCGTTATTAGCTCTAGAGTCCCTTTGCGGGTCCCATCCTTAACGCCTGCAAAAACCAGGCGTTACGTAGGGACCCAGAAAGGGAACTTGTAGTAGGGTGGTAAGGGATTACCGGCACTGGTGCCCTTACTGGTTCCGGTAATCCCTTACCTCTCACATCGTAATGAGGCCCTTAGTCTTCGGGCAGAGAGTTGTGTGGGGGTCATGAGGGCCACACTTGGCCCTCCATCTTCATGGACATAAAAATGAAGTGCCCATCATTTGTGGATTGCAATTTGTGACATTACGTATCCGATTGTTTCAGAAAAGCCACAGGGGGGATTTTGGGGAATATTTGTGGCAAATGGTGCATTTTAAAGCACCTTATGTGTGTAAAAGTGGTGTAAGCTGGCATCCGCACTCTGGACATGTGGTCAAACTGACTCACATTGGCCAAGGAAATTAACTGCCAATGGCTTGTCATACTGGCCCTTCCCCCAATCCGCGCCCGTTAACACCAAAGGGTGACAATTGATCTCCCCTAATTATCAGATTTACTTTCATTTCTTTTAATCATACAGATCACCAATCCTGCTGCTATTTCAGACTTGAAAGTCATTTCGACATATGGCACTATGAACGCAATAAAAGGAAGGGGAAACGTTTGGCGCCTCTTTGCATTGCAATAAAGCTTGCAGAGCAGCGAGACGTGCAGAGTGTACTGTGGGATGCTGGCACCTGCCTTTTTAGAGCTTGTTAGTAAGATGGCTACAGTACCTGCAATGTGTTGTTATGGATTCCTCGCCGGGATCCATTCTGTAACATTATTCTGCCCCAGGGAGGTTTGGTGCTGTTTTTTTTTTTTTATGAAACCGAACAGGAACAAAGGAAGGAAGCACTTGATCACTCTGTAAACAAGGCCCATTGCGTTCAGTGTTTAATGACTCCATGTAGCCTCTTCCAGGGCATTGAAATTCAGAAGCCTTTCCCTCGACGCATTGTAGCCCTATTCAGAGTGCAAAGAATGGAGTTCCTGTAACATGGCGGCGGTGCTCGTTCGGAGCATAAACAGTTGCTTTGACCTTGTGCTGCCAAAGCGGCCTCCTCGGGCCTGAAATAGCAAGGTCAGGAAATCATCTGTTTAGGCAGTGCTGGTTCGGGTCATTAGTTTGTGTTTACGGCTGGGAATTGGGGGTATTGCTCTGTGTGTCAGTGGTGAAGGGCCGAATGCTGAATGGCCCCGCTAAACAAAGGGAGTTTTATTGTTTTAATTTAAAGTTAATTCATGTTGAAATGCATCATTTAACCCCAAATTAGGAGCATGTTTTTCCATCAACGTCAAACACATTAGTCAAGACAGGGAAATTCTATTTGTGGGTAAGAGACTGTCTCTTGTCATTAAATGCTGACCACCCCACTCTGCAGGGGGCAGGGGCGGGGGGGCGGGGTAGAGGGAGTGGCTGGGGGAATCAGAGGCGTTTGCTATGCATAAAGGTAATTCTCAACAGCCTTAGAACATCTGTGTCTGTATCTCAGTGCCTAATTCATGGAACATAAAGAGCGGACAAAGTCTCTTTGCACGGCCAATAAACACGCTGAACCGGGCCCAATTCACAGACCAGTGCAAAGTCTCTTTTTGCAACGCCAAGTCACTTTGCACTGCAAAAGTACTCTTTGCACCACTCTAAATGGGTCTAATTCACAAAAAAGCACTAAGTAGCACATAGTTTTGGGTGAAATTGTTCTGAGAGTGGCCCTGGTGGTGGACTTATTAAAAGCAAACGCATTTGCGGTAGAAAATTATGCACATTTTACGGAGGGAAAAGATGACCAGTCGAGATAAACAAACTGGCTGCTCGCATTCCAGCGGGTGGGAGGGGACTCATACCTCAAGGCAAACCCACTTTTCATAGGGAAACGGGGGTGTCTGGTGGAGCACCAATGGATGCACATTGCAAATGAGGCCTGCAACATTGTAAAACCCTGTTCACAACAAAAAGGAAAGTACAAAGCCAGGCCACCGACGTTTTAGGCCGCACAGCAATTATATGGGTAGTGGTGTGGGCAGAGAGAATGACGGGTGGGAGTCAACACTAGGTGTCACCCCTGCGCATCCCATCGCTAGGAAACACAAGGCTGTGGCACGGCGTATGGGTACCATGGTGAAGCCTGCAGGTACTGGTGGTTCCAGGAAGGGTTCTGAGCATGTACATCACAAAGAAATGTGCTCCTGTAGCACTTCTCCTCTTTTTCCAGCAGCGTATAAGTAAGAGACAGGATTCTTTTTTTAAATATGTTTGTGGGCTGCATGGGTGTTTTGTTGAGAATCACTGTGCATGCTCAGGTTGTGGGTGGCATCATGAAGAACGCATGCCTGCCTCACTGTTCAGCTGCAAATGGAATTCTTTGTGAGTTAGGGCCTCTGTGTGCGCCAGTGATAATAACAACACTGTACATGTAATAGCATCAGGTTTGCATGAAGTCTTTCGCTGAACTTCCCTCTATTTTTTTGCACTTAGGGGGAACGTGCGCAAAAAGTGTAAATTGTACTTGCTACCCTTATTGCATACCCCTATCGATCTCAATGTCACCTGGCCTAGGATTGTTTTGACTTATAGTAACTCCATTCGTTGAAATCCTGCTTCTGGAGATACTCCCATCAATACTGCTTGCTCTTTCAGATGTATGGATTTATTTATTCATTTATATTTAGGAGGAATAATGCTCTTTTGATCACAAAAGAATGTACAATAGATACGAAATCAGATTTGACGGAAAGCAGTGAGTTTCTTACAATGGGGTGAGTTTGAGGGACATTCTGACCAGGTTGTGGAAGGGAGTAAATGGATCAGTCACCAGGACAATACTTAAGTAGGCATGCATAGATGAAGGACAATGAACATCGGACATTTTTAAGTGCAGGTCGGCGGTACCACCAGCTGGATCTCTTACCAACAGTGCACGCCTACCTGAAGATCAGAGCAGAAGTATTTTATTCAGTTTCTATTACAGAAACTGATCCAACGTAGTAATGCCTGAGGTCTGAGGAAAAGGGGAATGGTTTCAGTTGGTGCTGGCGAGGTACTGCAGGAGTATGCAGAAGAAAAGCAGTGGGGAGCATGATGCAGAAAAACAATGAGTGAAAATAAAGTGGGTGCAGGGGGAATGTTAAAAAATAAATAGTAACACAGCGAAGTAGAATGGAAGATTGGAGGGTGCAGGATAAAAGAAGAAAGTGGGCATTTTGAAGGTGATGGATGTAGAGACAGGCGAAATAGCAGAATGAAAAGTGGATGGGAGAGAAACTGGAGATCCCGATTAAATAAAACGTAGAAAAGCTAAATAAAGACATAGTCATTGAATCGGCCAGAGGGAACATTGAACAGTTTGCCACTTGAGGTACACAAAAATCAAATGAAAACATTGCTGGGTAGAATTCAGCAGGAACATTTTGAGCAGTGTTATCATCGTCCACTACAAATCTTTAAAAACCCATAGTTTACGAAGATGTCAGTTTCCCAGTTTTCAAGACAACATACATGTGACCTGTTCTTCTTGAAAGCTGATGACATTTTCTATGTTTATGTACAAGGATGCACTGTACTTACAACATCCTGAATATGTTGCAGTAAAAGGGAAATATTTCAGCAGCAAGATGTATAATTTGTGGCATTTATGTTTAATTAAAATAGTAATAAGTTGCTACTTAACTTAAAGAATTCAATGTTTAATATTCATGTTGTGCCTCCAGACTGGAAGCCATCTCTAACAAGGGGAGCTCCTTCATGTAAGTGATGTGTGGAACTTGTAGCCACAGGTGCAGTAGGCCCTGGTTATACAATAGTGACATTGAATTGTCCATCAGACTAATTATAATAAGTGAACTAGTGGTAAAATATTATATTTTGTGTATTTTTATCATGATATAAAAAAAGGAAAAGTACTTTCAAAACTGTGTATTTTTTGTGAGCGTAAACTTGCTATAAATGGGATAAGCTGATTGAGAGCTCCGGAATGCGCAAATATTTGTATGCACATAATCAGGTGGAAAGGTTTGGAAAAGCAATGTGCAATGGCTGCGGGAGTAGATAGGGGGGTCTCTTCTGTCTATATACAATTTCCTCTACATCCATATACACGTGGGGCATTTTTAATACTTTTATTATTATTTTTTGATCTAAAAACCTTTGAAAATGTGTGTTTTTTTGTGCAAAGTTACCAGTGATAAAGCACTATCGCCAAGTACACAATGGCTAATCGTTGACAGGGCGCATGTATCACCTCATTTTAAGGTGCAAGGTGTCGCGAAGAGAGCCGTCTATGGGCCTGATTCCCAATGCGCCTTTCAATGGGAATGGAACATTGAAAACGCTTTGTGAACCCTGCCCTATATATTTTGGTCATTATTTTGGGAATATATGAAAGGATGTCAAAGGATTAAAAATCCATGGATGCGAAAACCTGATGGGTAGCAATAATGCCAAGATCATTTTCTCAATGATTCGCTTTTTGGGAATGTATTGAGAACTTGATTGAACATTGTGGTAGGATATACCCATGACTTTAATCTGTGTAATGGTGCAAATCATATTGTAAATGGTCTTGTGCTAGTCTTGAGGATGTAATTGTTGTTACTAAGGTTTGTATGAAGCAACTATAGAATATGCAATGTTTCTGGAGTGACCTGGAAATCAAGAATCCTTTTGATGAATTGTTCTTAAAAACCTTATTGCACGTGACCAGAATATGTGGATCACAGTGGATGTCAGATAGCCTGGCTCTAAGTCACAGAGGTTTTGCCTTTCAGTGCAAGCGGCAAAGGCCAAGGGTCAAACATTCAGATGATCTGAACAGTGACTAGCATTCATGACATTCAGTCTTGTAATCTCTACGGATGCTATGATGCTATAATGCATCGAAGCCCAGGATACTTGGTTTAATAGCCCGGTGATTCCTAAGAGTGTCAAATATTTGTTTCTAGTGAACAAATACAGTATATTATATCCCTCCCAATTATGCTTCCCCAGCTTCTCTTTGCTATACCATATGTCACTCCAATTTTGGAAGCATTGAAACACGCTGTGTGAATCGGGCCCAATGTGCTTCATTTCTTACGAACAATTAAGAAACACTGTCTCGGTTAGGGATCATTGCTATGAAAGAAAGACTTTGGTGTCCTTCCTTGAATGCTAGCCTTATATCTTGGGTTCACCCGCATCAAGAGGAAGGCTATTAGTTTGCGACTTGAGATGTATACCTGGGAAATACGAAAAGTCTCTTTCGGGTAACTCTTGCTCGCAGGACCACTAAGTGGGCTTGTATTTGGCAGCAACTGATACAATTTGAGAGGTTCATAAGTGTTTTTCAAGTCTTTGGAATGGATTTCTTGGACCGTCTGTAAAAAAGGCCGCCCAGGGGCTGGGACCCAGAAAGAAGGCATAGCAACAGGCGGGGCATGCAGGCGGCCTGGAAGCTGCATGTGCCAGTAGTGGTTTGTTGGGGACCTGGGGATCAGGAAAGGAGGGCGTCCTGGTGGGGGGTTGGGAAGGCAGGGTCCTTCTGGCTAGAGGGAGATGGGGAAGAGGGGACTTCACACTGGATGTTTTGGGTGGGGCGAATTGTGGCAGATATAGGGAAACAAAGAGAGCGGGGGTGCACGGCACATGGCATTGTGGGGCGAAGCGCACCGATGGATGCAAAAACCTGCCGTTTGGAGGCCGGTCCCAGGTGGTCTACAAAAGGTGTCTCTTTTTTTGGAAACAGCCTCCGAAAGGTGGGATAATGACATACATCCATATAATCACCTGCCACTTGTGCCTATTTTGGTTCTGTGATGATTTCCTGACGATTTCTTGGCGAATTATATTTTGGAACATTTATTTTTGCAAATGTTACCACTTTCTTTTCTGCAAAACTTGGGGGGAATCCACCCACACCCTCTTAATCCTCTCCCCACCCCCCCTGTATACCTAAACCAAACCCCCATCTGTAGGTACAACATTTTGCACAGCAAAATTTCTTGTGTGAAAATGTCATTTGGCAATAGTCAGTAATACCCCTTATTTCTGATTATTACTGAAATAGTGGCGCTAGGCTCACTATCAGCACTGTTACCTGTTGTCAAATGGAATGTCAAGACAAATGTTCCACAAGTTAATCTATACCAGCGCTTTGAGGTCATACCAATGATATATAGAGAGCTATACAAATGCCAAATAACATAACATTAAATTTACAATGAGTTGAAACTTTAAAAATCATAAAATATGCAGCAAGAACTATTTGCACGATATTTTCATATCAGTACTGTTTTTTTAGGTGACTGTCCTGTCTGTGAAAATATGTCTGGGTTGGATATAAGCAAAGGTCCTCCACATGGGATGTCCTGACATTTGATAATGTGTTTCAATCTTGTGACCAGGAAGGGGTTCTGTGGGGTGGTGGTTGGGTAATTCCACATGTATGCTAAATTGCTACTGTGAAATGAACCCTCCAAAGAATTGAAGTCACTGGCTCTTTGTGATGGCGTCACTGCTCTCCTGGAAGATATGGCTAATCCTACAATGGAGAGCATGAAGACGCTGGGCCCATGCAATACCGGTCCTTGGTTCTTCAATACCGTTTCCAAGGAGACCTGTGTTCCCAACTGTTCACAGGTAAATGGCTACGTGTCCTGTCCATAGTACGCTTCCTTTTATGAATTGCAAGATTCCGCAGCAATGCCCTTATGTGCTCACTCCCAGCAGTGTGCACTTCCCGAAGACTTATCTTGTTTAGAGCAGGCGCCGAATGGATGGAGGCACCGTTGTTATCCCTAGCAATGTAGCCACAACAGTACACAATGCACCATTGTTTCTAAGGTGTGCTTAAAATAACAGCAATGATTTGAGCATGAAACTGAAGTCCTGGGCCTATGCTACAGAACGTTTACATCATTGTAATTATATTTAGCACTAGGCCAAAAATGGCTGTAGTGCAAAAAAACATATTCTTTCAATGCATGGTTGCACCAGGGCAAAGGACTAAGACGAGGGGAAAACACTTGGGTAACATTCTTGAAAGAAAGCAGTTGCCATGGGGCAAAGTGCTGGTCTTGGCAGCAAGACCACGCAGAGCAACAGAGTCCAATTCCAGATCTGTGCCTAGAAACCGAACTCAGGTATTAAGCGTGTATAAATAAATAAATAAATAAATAAATGCATCCAAGTGCCCGCCCCTTGCAAACTGCTGTTTATTAGTTCTAATCTGAACTAATCAACAGCATAGTAGAAAGGGGAAGCATGTTCTGTGCATTGCAGTCTTGGTTCTGTGTTGTAAATGAGGTGTTCTCACCATAGGCGTGTCCTGGAGTGCCCTGGGGTAGCACGTGCTACCCTAGGAATCTGACTGGCCACCCCAGGTGCCAGCCCATTATCCTTATCCTGTGTGTGTGTGTGCGATCGCACTACCTGCCACCCCTGCATAAGTCAATGCCCCAATTGGGCCTCCCCAGTCAAAAGAGCCTGGACACGCCACTGGCTCTCTCCCACATCTGGAGCCGTTGATATATAACATGCTAGGGGCAGAGCACATAGGTAGCACAAGTTCCCAAATGGCGTCTGAACGTTGCCGTTCAATTTAGCACAGACCTCACGCTGCTAAAGAGAAGAAAGGAAGTACAAAAACAAGATTTAGCACAAAGGTGCTGGTTCAAACGTTTTGGCAAAATGGCTGCAGCTGGTGAAAAATGATGCCACAGATAAGGAGCCTGGTCTGGACCGACAGAATAGGAATGCGCCTATGTGATGCATAGAACACCTAGCCAGAAAGCAGTGGAGAGGTAGATGAGAAGAGGGGTAGGACAGAGGAGTGAGCAAGGTTGCCAGCGCCCGGTCAGTGTAGGACTTCAGTTCCTTCCTGAAGCACAGGAGGCAGGGAGCAGCATGGACCAACATGCTCCTGGAATCTGTGGAACGGTCTTCAGGGAGCATACAATCACTAGAAGTCACAAGGGACAGATATCAGGGAATCTGTGGAATCTGTGGGGCAAAGAGGCCTGGCAAAGGAGGGTTTTGAAGCCTAGAGGTAGATTCTTGGGTGGTATCTTCTATCCTCAGGTGGATAGGAAGAGAATTGCGAAGGCTGAAACCTGAATCATCCAGTTTGCTAAACATCATCAGCTATACTGTGCAAACAACACACTTCTGGAATACTCCACGAACCCTCAAACGCCATGGAGTGATTCATATATAGCAGATTCATATACAATTTCTTTCTGCCTACCATGCCGCTTTAGAGGTTTGTTTCGTAACACTGGACTATAAATATCTATATTGATTCATTTAATTTGATAACATTGCCAACCATCAGCCCACACAAAATCGAAGGAGGAAAAACCTTCAGAACCACACCCTTAAAAGTGAGATTATTCAAGAAAACGCGTGGTGGTATAAGGGGGTGGGGACATGGTGGCGCATGGCGCAGTGAAAGCCGTGAACCCTGTTAGGAAAGATTTCGTAATTGTAGGTAATTTTCCTTCCATGTGGCAACCCCTAAACTTTTTGCTGTTGTTTTTCACCTTGTTCTTGACTTTGCCAGAGAAGTGCAGCCTTCTGCCGCACTCCTCTGGGCTTTCGCTCCTTTCTTACGGGGAAACTGACATGCCCTTAAGACAGTCAGTACCGGGGAACGCTGTTTCCCGTAGTTTCTTTTATCATGTTGCGGCTTTAGTGCAACATGACACAAGAGGGCACTGTAAGCTAAGTTACAGCTCTCTTGGGTCTCTAGCCTTCTAAAGGCCCTAGATACTCGTTTAGGATTGTATTTGATCGGTGCAAGTCATTCAGGGACTGGAATGGTGGCAGCGATCGTTTTGTGTATTTTGAGCTCCTTTTGGCGTTCTGAGCGCGTTTTCGCGCTGAACCCAAAATGGTGGCCTGGCTCCCAAAATGGCCAGACCACGAGGCTCCTTTGTCCTGTCCACTGACCGTCTTGCTCCCTTCACCTTCCCCGGGTCGAGCTGACCCGGGGCCTTCCTTATTTGGGCATGTACTTTCCCGCGAAACACAGATGCTTTCGCGGGCTTCTGCATGTCGTTTGTGTGCCTCCAGGGTGTGGGCTGGGATGTCTGGTCCCAATACACATCCTGGGTGCCAGAGAGTCTAGGGTGGTGTGAATGCCTGGGACCACCGTGGTCCGTGATTGGTCCACGAATGGTGTGTGTGTTGATGAGCAGCTCTCCCATTGGCTCCCCTCCGTTTTGGCGCGAAGGGAACCGTGGATAAGAGGGGGCTGGAAACACCACTACCATGTCGATCTCCTGAGTTCTCACGAACGAAGGAATACAGGAGCCAAGTATCCTGCAACGAAGAGGCTGGACCGAGGAATCGCTGGTGACCCGCTGAAGGACTCCTCCTTTGCACTGCTGTCGTCCTGTGAAACCCTTTCCACCTTTGATCGAACCAGAAGGCCTGTACTGGTGCTTCGACCTTTGGAATAGCAGGAACAGCTATTCCCGGCGACTTCATCATCTCCTGCCAAGTAAGCCTTCGGAAGCGTCTCTGGGCCACCCAGTTGACTGACCAGCTTACAAGGGAGTCCTGCTCTGTAACCGCCGCCAGATTGTGTTGTATTTCGAGTCCTTGTCACTCTCCCACGCTTCGTGCACTTGGCGTTCCCAGGTCTGAAGGGAGGAGTGTACATTTGGCTCAGATACACACGGCCGCTCCGTTGTCCTGCTGCGGCAACAAACTGTGCTGGTTTCTTCGATTGGGACGTCTTTTTGCTCTACACGACGACGAGGCATTCCCGACTCTTCTGAACCTGCCAGCTGCTGAAACTAACGTGGAGAAGCCTGGGTCTGCTTGCTTCGGGGACCGGTGAGTAGTATAGCTAGGATCTGGTCGCCCTCCTGCAGTAGCCCATTGTTTTTCCCTGCTGTGTAAAAACAGCACCCTTTTGTCCGTACTCGCGCTCTGCTTCTGCTCGCTGTGGAGGCTGCGCTTGAGTCGTGGAACCTGTTCTTCTTCTGTTGTGCACTAACCCGAACTGCCTGACTTCCTCCGAAGAGCTTCTCCTTTTGCCCGTTGGCACCAGCGTGTGCAGGTACTTTGAGCTCAAGGCTCCACTCTTCGCAGGGCTCGGACTTCCCTCTAGTTAGGTGCCTCTGAAGGCGAACTGTCTAAAGCATTATCGCACTGCCTGTTTTCCTTCCCTTGCAGGTGGACTACACATTTCGTGCCTCTAATGCTTGAGACTGTCGTATTTGTATATATATTGTGTTGATATGGTATGTGTTGGCTTAATATTGTGATTTTCTCGCTACGGTCGTTGTTTTAAAGGCCTTAAAATAAATGTGTATATATTTTGATATAACAACTGTTTGGAGTAGTTTGTAAGCGCTCTTGCTTTGTGTGCTCATTGCGGGCTTTCAGTCACCCTCACCCCTCTTGAGACCTAGTCTTGACCGCCGCGATCGCTACCTTGATTGGTCTGGCTCGTCCAGAGGTTACCCTGTTCTAAGTAATTAGGTTGGCCTTCTGAACTTCTGCGCCACCAGGACAGATTTCAGAAATCCGTCTTAACAAACCCCACCCCGTAAAAGCAAAGAGAAGGTGTGTAATAAAGCCATCTATTCTAGTTAGACATGTGTGGCTAGCATGGATTTGTGGACAAAACACATCCATAGAAATTAAGGGCCATGGAATTCATGGAATCGTTTTCACGGTTCAAAGTAACTTTGCACTGCTGAAAAGTGACTTTGCACGGCCAACACAGCCCTGATTCATGGAACTGTGCAAAGTGTATTTTTGCACTGCAAAGTCAGTGCAAAGTCCTTTTTGCAGTACAAAATGACTTTGCATGGCATAAATACACTTTGCACCGAATCAGGGTTTGTGTTGACCGTGCAAAGTCACTTTTCAGCAGTGCAAAGTCACTTTGAACCGTGCAAAACATTCCATGAATCGGGCCCTAAACATTGAGGCGTTGATAGAGGATATGACACATTACTTTCCATTAAGTGTAAGTAAAAGAGCACTTATGTTTTATTTATTTATTTCATTGGTAAAGCGTGCATACAACCCGTAGGCATTGAGGCGCTGTTGCAGGTACACAGTTTTATCATCAACTGTAGCCTGGTGCATGAGTGAACAGATTTTGAGTAACGTGAGACATTCAAGAAGCAGGAATGGCATGCGGGTACACTTTTCTGTGTGTCATCCTATTAATGCAATGGTCCCCAGAACCTATGCCTGTGGTTTCAATACAGTTGGGTATGCACTTCTCCACAGTCGAGGCAAGCTGAGCGGAAACCAGTGAAAGGATGACTCAGTTCACAGCAAGGCCTGATTCATTGTTCATTCATGCACCCCTTGACAATCATTCACAGGTTTTAAATTGAAGAAGAATGCAATGGCTGCATTGATATGGAGGCGCCTGTGATAGAATGCCTTTGGTGCCAGGGCCCATCAAGTCACAATAAATTGGCTGTGACAGTGTGGCGTTCCATGCGCCGAAACCTACATGGATGCTAATTAAAATAAATATGTCGCAGAAAAACGTGTTAATTAGCTGTGCATTAAGTGATAATTAATTAGCACAGACATGTGTGCGCTAAGTGTATGTTTCAGAGGTGTCATTCCTTAAAACAGAAAGTAACCAGAGACAGTGGCCATTTTATGAGATTATTTGAATGTAGCATTATAGGAACATTCAAATGCCCTTTACAGCAATGTCTCACGCCAGGGTTTTTCGACGTGGTGTAAGGCTTCTATTCCAAAAGAGGAGGAGTGGTCAGCAGCTGAATAATGAGTTCACACCAATGGAGGTTATCGTCCAGCTGTATGTGAAACAGTGATATGCAGCCTTAAAAGTCGCACACCAAAAAGAAACGTTGGACTTATAAAGGTTTCATCAGTGTGATATAGATGGTATTTTTTTATTGTTTTAAAAGAAAACGACATGGGTCTATATTACTAAAGCACTGCAATGCCGGAAGTGCAATTTTCCATGCATGCTCTTGTGCAAAAACCATATTCTTTTCCATGCATTTTTCCAGCAGGGGAATCTTTGTCCTAGAGCTAATATGGAATGGTATTACCACCAGGGCACATGTGTCCCTTGGTTCTGAAATGTATGGAAAGTCTCATTCTCAAAATATTTTATTTCGGCTGAGCGCCACAAAACCTAAGAATAATCAGTAAATATGCACATAATATTTTCCCAATAAAAACAGTACAAAATAGCAAACAACTCCACACACCAAAATACCTAAAAGATCCAGTAGCCTGTGCATATAAGTGCAAATGCATTGTAGATTCCAAGTTCATGTAAGTAAGTATGTATTGAAAGAATATTTTAAAAAGTGTCTGACATTTGTACCCGGTACATCCCCCCTCCGCTCTTCCTAGTCTACCCTCCCTTGGTCCCACAGTGTCTGGCTAGGATTGTCTTGTAGGAAATCCTTTCTCGCGCAGTTGTCTGGTTCTGATGCACCACACTCAGGGGATCACCTTAGGAATATATATATATATTTTTTTTTTAAAGGGGTTTTAGCTGTAGCACTAATGTAATGCAAAGTTTGTATAAAATGACTCCTGAACTGAATATGGTGGGTGTGGGCATAGTATGGAATGGATTCCCATTCAAGCCATGAGATTTCCAGTTATGTTTACTCGGTGAGGGGGCAACACAACCGACTGACATACATGGCATCTTTAAGGGGAGTAGCACAGACACTTTTCACCGAGGCAAATGCAATTTTTACTAGGTGAAAACATTTCTTTAATACAAAAAACATATTGAGGCTGATTCACAAAGTGTTTTTCAAAGGGGTTCAACGTGCTTTTGCACCAGTGAAAAGGACTAGGATTACGGCAAACAGTTCCCCATTATAGAACTGCATTTGCAAGGATATGTTTTCTGACTAGGGCAAAAGCAGTGCAAAGTGTCTGTAATACTGTCCTAAGTATGCAGAGGGGAAACCCACACCTGAACAGGCCCAGTCATGATGTAGGATTTGATTTTGATTTTGAGCATTTGTAATGCGCACAGAACAGGCGCAACCGTATAAAGACGCAGCTGGTACACAAAGAAACGGAACCACCATGGGACCATACAGAGACACGACTACCGCCTTCCCCTTATATGAAGAGTCAGGTCTTAAGAGCCCTACGGAACTGATACAGAGAGTCAAGGGCTCTAATACCTCGAGGTACTGTATTCCAAATTCTGGAATACATCTTCTATCACCCCTTGAAACAAATGAAGAGGGGGTTACGGTCAACAAGAGCTGATCTCCTGAACATAACAACCTTGTTGGCCGGTAGCAGCTAATTTTGTCCCCCAGATAGGCAGGTGCAAGTCTATTCAGGCATTTAAAGATCAGACACGGCACCTTAAATGTAATTCTATCTTCTACTGCCACCCAGTGCAGAGTTTGGCGCGCAGCCGAAACATGGTCAGACCTAGCCAGCTGGCAGACCAATCATACGGCAGCGTTCTGTGCTTTTTGTAATCTATGCAACTGTTTGGCCGGAATACCAGCAAAGAGGCTTTTACAGTCGTCCAGGTGTGCATTCACCAGAGCACCAACCACAATCGCATGGTCCTCACCTGCACAAACGGTAGGACTTGCTGTAATAACTGTAGTGAATAAAAGATCACCTGCACCTTGGCGCTAACCAGGCCTTTACTGCCATGGTTGTCCTGCCAGATGCAGCCCAGATGTTTAATCTTGGTAGCAAACTTAAGATCATAAGGGCAGTGATAGTCGCCCTATAGTTAAGGTGATAGCCAAGAGTCATAGGAAATCCAAAAATTATATTGCTAATAACTTTTGACGTGCAGGCGGGTATGGCTGATATTTTCAAACACAATATTTGTCATGGGCCTCCCCAGACTAGATGTTTTCGGAAAGATTTGTTAACAAATTAAAAGGGAATTAAGAAAGGAAAAAAGGCTGGTTTCGCCTATTCCCAGTGAAATAAAGGCAAAACAATTAATAATAATACCATATGAAATTGGAGAGTTGGGGGTGGTCTGGGTTCACAACGCCACCTTTCCTATAATACTGTGCCTGCCTTGTCTCGGGAGGATAGTTCAGGGGCAACATGCTTGCCTTGGAAGCAAGAAGACACAGAGCACCACAGGTTCGATCCCCGGGTCCACGCTTAGAAACCTAGAACCCTCTGGGTATTTAGCGCATTATAAATAATACATCATATCATATCATACCTTGCCTGGAGGACCATCTGGCGTTTGGTGGATAGCCTCCTTCGGGGGCTGCTACAGCATAATCCTCCTTGCTGGCCACTTCTCATGGGGGTCGCCATCTTGCCGGACGTGCGCCTGCGCGGGGGACCAACAGCCGGTTTTCCACGCAAGCACGGTTCATGGTTGCTATGGGCAACCTAATGAAGTTATGGGGCCTCATTCCCGTGCAGAGATACTTACAGGGAATTGACGCTACCATCCATGCTTCAAAACTTTCCTTGTCCTGAGGAATAGATGCTGCCTTTTTGTTCTTGTGTCTCTCTCTGCTTATTCTTGG
Source organism: Ambystoma mexicanum (assembly GCF_040938575.1). Classification (NCBI taxonomy): domain Eukaryota; kingdom Metazoa; phylum Chordata; class Amphibia; order Caudata; family Ambystomatidae; genus Ambystoma; species Ambystoma mexicanum. Next base: position 912,314,357 of record NC_090939.1, on the reverse strand, counting down.
CCAGCTTTTTGCATTGACTGTTTTTTCTTGTTCCTCTCCTTGATGTCACTCTCCTGTCTACTCCATACCCTTAGACCTGCTACCAGCTCTGGGTCCAGTCTTCCTTCTTTTCGTTTTTCTGGCTGCCTGATTCATGTCCTTGTTTTGGGTGTCCACGTCAGTGTTAGCACTGTCCTGACACCACGTTAATACTTGGGTGGTCCCCTTCCGTTGTGTTGTTAGATGGTTCCCAGTCTCTGGCTGAGTCACTGATTCTCGGACTGGGGGCAATCTGCCTTCCCATACTATCCCGAGACCAGAATGGACACCAGCACCGGGAGGACCCAGGATCGATGAAAGTAAAAAACCACGGGTTCACGGGAAGCCCGAGGGGCACATCTTGAAGTCTGGGTAGCCGGATACAGTTTGAAAATGTTTGGAATATCAAGGGAATACCGATGGAATTTCGCTAGATTTCAGCGGCTACAAAAGTGATTTTCTCAGAAAAGGATATGCGTCAAATGAACAAAAGAGTGAAGGGAGGTCATGTGAGAGGACCATGTAGGGGAAAAGCAGCTGAAGGGGGTGAGGGAATGATGGAAAGAGGTAGGGGGCACTTAATGGGTGCCTGAGAGGACTGGGAAGAGTTTTCAACGCTTTGTGATTATTGGGGGAATGCGAGGGAAAAACTGTGGACATGGGTAGTTCATCGCTGCCGAATGAATAGTTCATTGCCATTATCGTGGCACTATCGGGGCAATCCTGCAGGAATTGGGAGAGTGAAAAAAAATGAAATTTCACAGCTACAGGGTTCGCATCTACTAGGCAGGTGGAATGGGTCTTTGTGCCACTGGCCATGGCTGGTGAGCCACAAAGAAACGTATTGGTGCAACATGTACAATATCTATGGCTAATAGGCCACAAAGAAACCTATTGGTGAGCCATGTACAAAGGGCATGGCGGAAGGCCAGGGCTGGTGGGCCTCAAAGAAACCCATTGGTGTAAACTATACAGTGGCCATGGACGAAGGCCAGGGCTAGTGTGTCTCAAACAAACCTATTGGTGCAACATGTACAGAGGGCATGTCGCAAGTGCATGGCTATTGGACCCTAAGGAAACCTATTGTTGCAACACATACAGTGGCCTCATCCGAAAAACCATGGCTAGCGGCCCTAAAAAACAAATTGTTGTGGAGTGGCCATGGCCAAAGACCATGGCTAGTTGGACCCAAAGAAACTTGCATTTGAAGCAGGTCCACTTACCTTTGCATCCCTTGTTGTGCAGCGTATGACCACAATGATGGCATCACAGATGATATCACTGATGACATTACTGATGGAGGCCATGGCTAGTAGGCCCCAAAGAAGTCTATAGGTGCAACATGTACAGTGGCTACTGCTGAAGGCCATGGCTAATGGACCTCAAAGAAACCTATTGGTGCAACATGTACATTAGCATTTTGACGACAGTCACTTAAAATCTCGACAGCCAAAAAAACAACTTGCCCTGGAGGCTGCTGCAGGATGCATTTCATCACGCCAGCGGGTCGCGGTGTGCAGGTGCCCGCACCGTGTTGGGAAGAAGGTCAGGGACAGGCTGCATCATCGCGGCCTCTTTTCATCAGTAAACCAACCACTGCCGAGCCTTGACAAATCTCATTAATTCTGAGGTTGTGCATCATCTGGCAACCAAGGGCATTGGGTCACAGTTCCTATTAGCCGCAGCTCAGCCACCGCCAAGGGCCATTGTTGCACTTCATTTGGCCATTGTTGCAGGTCAAGGTTAGTCACACAGCACAGTATTTGCCTGATGCACAGTCATAATAAATCATGCACTGCCCTGTTGGAGAAATTCTGGGGGATTGTGCATTGCTATTTGCGTTTCCCCTCGGGTAGAGAAGCTAGTAATGAGTGTCTAACACCATTAGCAGCACAGAAAGCAATCACATACTCAGGCTATTTAAGACACAGTTTGCAAACGTTTGCAAGGTTTTAAAGAGTGATGAATTGCATGCCATTGACCTAATATGATCCAATTGGTGAGAGGAGCAAGAGTTGTTATTCTAAAGCATCAGTTTGCCACCTTTGGCTCTCCAGATGTTTTGGACTACAACCCCCATCAGCCCTAGCCAGCGTTTCAGACCTCTGTTTATAAGACTCTGCACCAGAGGACGCACAGGATAGAGGGGTCAAGGAAGCAAAACTCCACAGCAAGCCTTTGCAAAATCTCTTTTGCGACTTAACGGGAAACTTGGCAAAGAGAAGCTCTCACATTGTCACATGTTCTCTAAAATATTGTATGTTTCTGAGTCATATATTGCTCACTGGTATCCCTTTTCATGACCCCTTGGGTCTTCGGCATCTACAAGGCAAAAGGCAATGGGTCGTTTGGGTGTAAGTATAAGTCAGGGCTCGAGTCGAGGGTACATGTGGGTGGACGGAGTGGCCCGCCCCCTTTTTTCACAAGACACCCGGATATGCTAATTTCTGGTGACACCGCATTCATGTTATGTTAATGAGTCCCCACACTTTTTTTTCTAGTACTTGACCCCTGCTATAAGTAGAGGACACAGAGTAAGGTTGTGGTTTCTCCTGTGTTGATTCATGTAGAGTAGAAATATTCGGGCTCTTTGTGCCGGACAAGCTTCTAGATGAGGAAATCTGGAGACAACATGTGTTTTCTTCATTCCAGATGCCGAAAGGACCGGCCACGCCACGATGCCACACAAAATGCCTCCATTATCGCTTGGGTTAAAAGTGCATTCATTCCACACCAGCATTCATAACCACGTGGAGCTTGCACACAAATGAGACGTGCGGAGGCCACAGACACCTCCATGGAAAATAGAGCCGTTAGAAAGGGCCAGGCCGAGCCAAGATCAACATGGAATGAAGGGATAATCGGCCATTCGACTGGGGGGCAAAGTCATGGGACCCATTATCATTGGGTCCAATGTTTCCTTTGGAACCCGGCCCCCCCTTATTAAGGTTGGTATTTTCCATGCTTTCCGAATGAAGGGGACCCCTGGCATGTGCGCACTCTTTTCATGTGCCGCCTTTCTTTGAGGCAGGGCTAAATTGCAGAAGCGGGGGGGGGGGGGGCGTGGGGGGGCAACCAACAGAGAAAGCAGACCCATGATCTGCGCCACAAATGAGGAGCTGTGCTTGGAAAATGACAATCTCCATTGAGTCGGAGGCCCGTCGTGGTGTCAATCAAACGGGAAGGGTTAAGATGTTTCGTGACCCGACGAACCCCAAAGTCTAATTTAAAAAATCCGTACTGACTAAAAATATATATTCTTACAAATATTTCGTGTATATTCACATAGTTGAAAATAGGAAATATGGAAGGAAGCGTTCCTCAATTTCGCCATTTTGTTTGAACTAAACTATGGTTTGCTTTTTCTACTGACACTCGCCTGTCTCCTATTTCAATTTGTATAGAAGAATCATATGTATAAAAATGTTTGCAGCAATAGACTTTTATCCATATAATTGCAGTCTTGCACCAATTCTGTCTTTGCCCTAAAAGAAATGTGAAAAACACACTAATGAAAAATGTGTGCCCATTCAGCATTGCCTGTGTTCTGTTTTAATTTCCATTGTAATTGCGCTGTTTTCCCGGAGGTCTGCGCATGTGGTAATACTCCGTAAATTACCCACCTGACAAGCCAGGAAAGGCAAAGGACTGCCTGCGGGAATGTGTGGCGCAGAACCCCATGGAGTGTACTCTCTGGGACAGCCAGCTCCTGAACAGTTCATTTCCACAGTGGCCGCTGGCTGCAGGGGGTGGGGGAAGGGCATCGAATCTAAGGGAAGATAACAATGCTGGCTCTTCTTAGATCACTATTGGTTTGCTGCATGTTTTTTTTTTTTTTTAATTTATGTTGCACTGTTGACTTTTTTATTTATTTTGTATCGTACCACCTGAGCCTGTATTGCAGAAATGTTAGATTGGTGCAGTGCAGCAATTTTGCATAGTAAATTATCCTGCTGCAGAAATGCATCAAAACAAGCATATTTGCTCCCGGTTAATGTTTGCAGCAATACAAATATGGTGTCAAATTGTATTTCAGGTGGTGCACATTTCTGTAATGTGACCCCACATTTCCCTCACCACTCAGCGTCATTAAGAGCTTTGGCAGTGCATTTGCTGCCATTTCCTTGTAATGAAAACCATGTCAACGCTTGATAATCTCCATCGCGTCTTCCGCTTGAATCCCAATGTTGGTAAAGAGTCAAACAGTATTTGTAACCTGAAAAACAATATTATATAATTAAATTCTACGACGATATTTGCATGCATACAGCTGATATTCTCATGGGACACCATTATTAACCTAAAAAGCTTGCACTTATATCCTATTGCATGACATAACATAACCTCTTTCTTCCAATGGCCTTGCAGAGATTTGCAGATCAAAGCTAGGCATGGGCCTCCTCTATGGGTCAGAAAGTTGGGGCTTTGTACCTGGAACAGCAAGGCTCATTGGCGCTCAAAAAAGAACATACTGGCATAAGATCCTGCATCTACTCCAGACCTTCCATTCACCGTCGCATACATTCCACTAGAAAAACCTGCTCTCAAATCTTGACACTAACACTCCCTCTGTCATCATTCTCCTTGACCTCTCCTCTGCCTTCGACACGGTTAACCACAACATTCTGATTGTACGTCTCTGTGACACCATGGGAATCACAGGTCATACTGTGGCATGGTTAATATCCTTTCTCTCCAACTGCCCATCCCAGGTGGAGCTCGGAGTCTTTCTCTCGACTATTGCTTGTCAACGTGTGGCGTTCCCCAGGGAACTAACCTCTCCCCCTGGTTTTTCAACGTCTATATGGCTGCCTTGACACGAGTCACTGCCACTTTCACCTCTAACTTCCAGTGTTATGTGGATGACACGCAACTATCTTTCAGGGTACTCTCAGCCGACCCCCCCCCTCGCTCATGTCTGACTGTCTATCCGCTATTCAGTCATGGTGTGCTGCAAAAGACCTCTGCTTCAACGCCAGTAGGACTGAGATCATTCTCATTGCGACCCCTGCTGCCACTTTTCCACTTTCACTCTGGCCGACCTCCCTCTGCCTTGTACCTGCACCCACCTGCGAGGCAAGAAACCTCAGGGTCACCTTTGACTCCACTCTCCCCTTCTCCTCTCACATCTCTGACATCTCTAGAAAAGTCTAAGTATCAGCTACACCTCATCAGAGGTACTCTACCTTTTCTCACTTTCCTACAGAGGCTAACTGTCTCCAGAGCCTTGGTTCACTCTAGGCTGGACTATTGCAACAGCCTCTTCCTCAACCTCAACGTCCCTTTTTCGGCTCTGCGGCCTTTGCAACTCATCCAGAAGAGAACTGCAAGACTTATCCTTGGCCTCAAGCCAATGAACTGCATCTCTCTGGCACTGAAATTCCTTCACTGGCTCCCGGTGGCTGCAAGAATCAAGTTCATGACCCTCTGCATTGTCCACAATACCTACCTACCGACCTGGCGCCTGGGACCTACCTACCGACCTGCAAAGCCATATGCTAGAGCTAGTGGGTAGAGGCAAAACAGGGATGCTGATGTTGCTTGATTTTAGAGCTGCCTTTGATTTGGTAGATCACAAGTTCCTAGTAAAGGCCCTAAAGAGACTAGCGGGATGCTCCCCGTTTGCCCTGGACTGGCTCATATCCTTTCTCACGGAGCGCCAAGCTAGAGTGCACTGGGGGGAAACATTTTCAGAGGCCACATCAATTATCTTTGGAGTACCTCAGGGAGCTAGTTTTTCCCTGTTTCTTTTTAATTTATATATGAGAAGCCACTGTGACTTGTTGGATGACATCAGCGTCTTTTTTACAAATTACGCCGACGATACGCATCTCGTTATTGAATTGGAGGGAGAATACACCAGTGATAGTGCTAAAATAGCTGAAGTGTACTGCATAATAGACCTATGGATGCAGCAAAATTGGATGTGTTTAAACAACACGAAAACAGAGCTCATGATCTTCAGAACCAGTACAGCTAGAGCCAAATTAGGAGAGGAGTACAAAACCTTCTCATTTAAAGAGGCTAAAATACCGGTCATGAGTCAGGTGAAGACACTGAGGATGATGTTAGAGAGCTCAGTGAGCTCAGTGGCGCAGGACAACTACTTGCATAAAAATAATGCATACTGCCTACGCCGCATGAGAGAAATTAGACCTTATCGGAATGAGGAAAACACAGCAACTATTGCTACAGCAATAGTATTGTCTAGATTGGATTGCGGCAACGCATTGTTACTAGGAGCAACCAAAAAAAATCCTGCCAGGTGTCAAGTCATGGAAAACTACGCAGCACGCATAGTGAAGAGAATAAAAACCAGGGATCATATAACAACGGCAAGAAAATCTCTGCACTGGTTAAGAGTTGAGGATAGAGTGAACTTTAAGTCAATGACCATCATACACAGGTGCATTTTTGGAGATGCCTCCCAATACTTCAAGAATCAGTTTGTAAGATACACTCCCTTGAGACAGCTACGCTCAGCGGACAAAAGACTGCTTAACATGCCAAGATACAAGCTTAAGGCAGGTATGGGTAGATCCTTTGCAGTGCTTGCCACGCAACAGTGGAACAAATTACCTTCCACCCTGCCGTTGGATGAGAATTATCAAACGTTCAGGAAATGCCTGAAGACGTGCCTCTTTAAGTGATGGCATCCATTTAGGAAACAGAGAGTCCATAGGGATGACTAGGGGTATCCCAGGTATGTCTAGTATTTGTTGTATGTTACCAGCGCCCTGATGCCTGCGGGCTTCAGGCGCTATAAAAGTATACATAACATAACATACCTGCAATGCTGCCTACCTACATACTGTCCCTCACGAGCCCTCCGCTCATCTATCTCCAACCTTCTGCGAGTGAGCAGGTTCCCCAAGCAGAGATTTGGAGGGAGATCCTTATCCTCAGCAGGTGCCTCCCTCTGGAAAAGCCTTGTGCCTCCCTCTGTCTTGAGCCTGACATTCTTATGTTCCGGAAACTCCTCAAGACCTTCCTCTTCTCCTCTTCGTTCGCTCTCCCTCTTCCCTGCTAACCTAGCTCTCTGCTCTCTCCATCTCTTCTCCTCTTCCTTACAGCTTGCTGACTGGCCGCCTGGTGTATGGCAGAGCTTCACCAGTCCCTGGCACCCCCGCCAGTCCTCCATGGCACTTGCCTCAGGGCCTCCCACCCACCTTCACTGCACTTAGAAATAACCCAAGAGAATGGCTCTCTCTGCACTTACCCCAGTCTACACCGACTGGGTGCACTTGGACCTCCCCCTCCCTGTTACCGTCTATGCACATACTCGATCCAAATGCAACCTGCTTGAAGATCGTCTGTTCTGTTCAGTTCTCCCCTGTCCTCTACCCATAATTTGCACTGGTAAAACTGCAGAATTGCCGTCGGGCCTATTTGCTGTATCTCAATTGTTAAATGTATTTTACACCCTTACTCTGCCTGTGCAGACTGTAATCGTCTCAGGGGAAACAAAGTTCAACATATTCTAGTCCCAGGCCCCAGAAAGCCTTGTCAATTATACAAAGGATCTCGAATTTCATCCTTGCAATTAGCAGAAGCCAAAGTACACATTTTAGGGCTGCAGTGATACGATCCCTGGGCTTGATGCCAAGGATAACTCTTGCAGCCCTATTCTAGATTAGCCAAAATGAGCATAAACAGCAAGGGGGGAGGTTAAGGAAGAGGCTGTTGCAGTAGTCCAGCCGATACAGGACCAGGGTTCTATAGACCTTTAGCTTCTGGGGGATTGTGAGAAAAGGTATAATGCCAGAAAGGAGGTCAAGCTAAAAGCATGGACTTTTTTTACAAGCTCGAAAATGTAAGGTATAAAAAAGAGAGAGGACTTAAAAATGACCCCGAGATTTTTGGCCTCTTAGGATGGTGAGAGTAGATGGCCCAAAGCCATGGCCAGAGGGTAGGAGAAAAGCAGGACACAAGTGTTACAATAAGAAAGATCTCTGTCTTACTGCCATTAAGACAGAGATTGTTGGCCACACACAATGCCTCGATGGCGGTCAGACAATCAGGGATACAAAACGAGGAAAAGAAATAGCTCAGGGAAGTTTAAGGAAAGCTGTGTGTTATTAACATAATAATAGAAATGAGAAAAGAAGAAGAACATCAAGTCAGCCAGAGGAACGAAAAAGATATGGAAGAGCTACGATCATAGGATAAAACCCTGGGGTAGTGACAGTTTCAGGAGGTAAGGGGCATTAGTGAGGAAAACAGATCAGCCAGTCCACTGCCCAGTCCATAATACCAAAGGTATCATGTAACCGTGTAATGAGGATACAATGGTTGACCGCATGAAACGGCGGAGGACACATCAAGGAGCACTATCCTCAATTGTGCTACAATGACAAATAGCATATACACTTTAATAATATTAATTCACCATATTACAAATACTGTATACTCCCCCTACAGAATCTATAATTACTATACACATATTACTATGCTATGTGTTGCCAGTGGCCAGATTTTTGGGGGCATGGCCAAAACCACCACAATTGAATTAAAGCATATAACAAGTACGTACAATACACCTTCAAATAACAAAACTCGCCCTGAAACCCCTGCTATTAAATTGATGTCTGTGGACACTAAAATTGACTGTGGACTCAGCAGCATCTGCAAACCCTTTTTTCACCAATAAAAATAGCCCCATTTTATCTTTATTCCACCCCCATCCTTTCCAGTCTTTCAACCACCAAATAACCACAAAAGTCTTTTCCAGACTTTACCCCCACCGCGTTATCCGTGAACAACGGCCGCTGTCTGCGGATCCAACATGGTGACCATTTATAAAAATATGACGGACCTCACGCTTTTGAGCATCCAATCAGTCTGTGCGCACAATGTCCTCGGACATCACGCCACCCCCTGATTGGTCCAGGCGGCATCTGTGCACCCGAACTGGGGAGTGAGTCTGTCAACCAGACCCAGATATCACACATTTTTCGCAGCTCCTTTTTGGCTGTTTTTTAAAAAACTACTGGACAGATTTACACCATATTTACAAAAGCACACTTTCGGGACCAAGCTGCTGCTCCTCGCTCAAATTTGGTGAGAATCCATCCAGTGGTTTGGGATGTAGGCATGAACAAAAATTATTTTCCATTGCGTCTATGAGGATTTCCCCAAATTCTGAGATCCCCCTATAACTTTGCCCACCCTTGCCGCAACTGCACCAACCTTTGCAGAATTATTCTGAGAGGGCCATTTACAACTTTTGGAAAGTTGGTGAATATTTGTCAGTGGGGGGGTGAAGTTATAAGCCGTCCAAAAAGTGCTCTTTCTTTGAGTTGACCAAGTTAACCATAACTACAGGGCTGCTACTGCAGTCCATGTAATAATCTCTTTAAAAGAGATTCTCTGTTCCATGCATCAGCTTTATTGGTGATTTGGGATTACTCATAGGGTCAAAAATCTACAGAGCACTATACAGTGAAGTCCACAAATCTATAGAAATATGTGTATTTCCAGTCTGTACACCGCAAGTGCATGTATGCTAGAGGTCTCTGCACAATTGGGCAATTCATATTCAGCAGTTTCACAAACTTTTGCTCCATATTTCACCAATTTCGTGAAATTGGTGAAGTTTGGAAGCATTCAACAATACATCTGCAGGGGTAACACAAACGTCAGGTAACCCCTTTTACAGTAACACATAAATAATTATAGGAGCTGATTCACAAACGGAGTTATTCCTCTTCACGAAGAAGATACCGGAAAAGAATGCTGACTTACTCCTGAATTCTGGATTTGTTTCCCAGAGTAGGTCAGGAGTTTTTTGCAGGGACATCGGCCCAAGACCTTTAAATAGCAAGACGCCAGAGAAACTGTAAACTCGAGATTGCAGTGTTATTGGAATGCCCATCCTACCCTCTAAACCATAGACACACCCCTTTCTGTCACTGCCTGCAAGCTGCTGTTTACTTTCCTGCAGCCGCTCCACCCTTATAGGCCAAAGTGCTGCACATTTGGAGGAATCCACAATCCACCTTCTTTCCTTCCTGCTGCTTGTTTCATCTCAGCCTGCCAAACAGCATACTAAGGGCGGCGAAATGGGTGACAGCGTTCTTCAAATTTCATGTCGCCTTTTCTCTGAACCAAAATATCTGTGCTCCCGTAACCTTTAGCAGCAGCTTATGGTAATTGTGTAGGGTTTCAAGACCTCCCCTTTCCAGTGACAGGAGTCCAGGGTTGCAGGTTGTTTTGCCTTGTAAGGCCTAATCCCCTTATCCATGACAAGGCCTTTCCCCTCTAAGATCTCCTAGCACCTTACACTACACCCAGCCCACGTGCCCCCACCCACAGACAGCCAACACAGGCCTAGCCATTATTTATTTATGTATTTATGTATTCATTTGTTTGTACATGGCACCAGAAACCCGCAGGCATCGGAGCGCCAACAAAAACACAGGGAGCAACTCAAAAGGAAAACAGGACTAGCAGATAGAAGTTAATGGAGTCTTAGTGAAAAAGCTTTCTTTTCAGTTGTCGACAAAATGCACTAAATTCCATTAGCAGTCTAAGATCCAGAAGAGAATTCCAGACCTTGGCAGCTGTAACATGAAAAGATCTTCCTGAGCTATTGACAAGCTTGAATTTTGAGATTTCCACCAATGCTAATGAGGATGATCGCAGTTTTCTTAAGGGCTCATAAGGAGAGACTAATGCTTGATGTAAACTGGCACAGAGCCATGTAATGCACATCAACACTAACTGCACCATGACAAAGCTTTCCTCATTAGCCCTATCACAGTCCCCCACAACAGAGGCTAACCAGACCCAAGGCGCTGTAGTCCATCAAATCTTGGGATCTTCCCTAGGTTTAACACACTCCCCAGTGTCTCTGCCAAACCCATAGACAGCCGATTGGCACACAGGGATCGGGTAGCTCTGACCTACACTCATCAACACTGCAGTTTGTGCATCTGCCTCGCCCGCTGCCCCACTATGGATCCCTCACTCTTATTCTTACAGAGCCACAGGCAGCAAAGCCACCAATAGTGGCAGGGGGTGCTATTCAAGATCACTTACATGACATTAATCAGTTATAGCAATAACTTTTGGGGTGAATCAGTCATATTTCTTCTACTATTCATAAAACCCATATCTCCCTATAGCGGAGCGATACTGCTGCCATGGTAACAGAACCCTATAAATGGTCTGAAAAATAAATAAATGATAAATAAATCAATGGAATTTTCCTGTTTTAATTTAATTAGCTTGCTGGGTGCTGCGCACTTTCCTTTCGCTGCTGAGAGAAACAAATATCTTCATCTAATATAGGGCATTCCAGGACTTTTATTTCTGTTTCATATTTCAAATTCTTGTTAAGTAATGCTTTAAAGAAACACCTTCCTTGAAATAGTTCTAGCAATCAACGCTTATTGAAGATCATGAATTACACAGCATCTGTGAGCTGACACCATTTCCCAGCCACAGGTAGTGTTAGTATGCCCATAGATTTTAGATATGCAGGGAAGAAACATCCCGGCAGACTCTTATCAAGCCTTTATTAACCAACATGGCCGCCCCCTGCTGAATGCAAGTTTCCAATGCCTCGTAGGACAATATCACAGATAATGTGTGAGGTGAAGATATGGGTGCATTATTGGTTTAGTGCCTCCCTGCACCCAGGGCCTTTGGCATTGAAAACAGTACTCCTAGGCACCCTGTGTAAAACCCAAGGCAGAAGATTTAGCATTAGTAGAGGCACCAGACGAACTAGCACCACCACCCTTGCGCTGCTGCATTATATATGACTATTGTACTGGCCTGTGTAGACGGGTAAAAGTGCAGGTTTTAATGAACACAATAAGACCACTATAGATTCTAAGCCTACAGCTCCCTCTAGCCTTGACAACAGGCCAAGCTATGCACATTTGACCACTGTTTATCCTAAGGCAACAGCTCCCTCTGGCAGAGTATTGCATGCATTCGGGCAGCCTCTACTATGAATGACGGCACCGGACGAACATACATCTGGCCTTTTATTATATAGTAAGATATTTCACTAAAATGGTGACTGCGATTCGTTTATCTGCTTAAGTGAACAAAGGTAAGATCAGATTTCATCAGTTCTAATCTTACATTGTTAGCGAAGAAGACACAGAACAACTTCATGTAAATGCTCACACAAATAAGACGTGTCCAGACGTTATGTTGTGATAGAAAGACCTATTGACTAGAAGTATCCTGGCTGCATTTTGCTCGTGGTGTGCCCCCTTTGCTTGGAATGGAACTGATGATAATTCATCAAGAGACTAAGCGACAGTAATGATAATGAGTGGGTGCTCCACACACAGGTTAAGATCACTTTCTTTTCATTTGCAAATGATCGATATATGAAGCTTTTCTATGGTGAATTCACAACTAGAGGGAGTGTCTAGCCCATCAGATGGCATGGAACATGGTCGGATTCTGGCAGTAATTTCCTCTGTTCTCCATGTATGCCTGTGCCTCTCCTGACTGTTTAGGCCATTTTCCTTTGCCCTCTCCCACAATCCCCACTTGCAATTCTTAGGGCCCGCCCCTCCATTGCCTCCTTGCATACCACTACCACCCCACTTTTTGTATTTCCACTCCAGAACATCTCCCATCTTCTACCTTGCGCGCATATCATGGCTGCGATCAAAATGATAAAGGGACTCACTCGCTTTAATATTTTCCCTGGTGGCCATCTTTGTTTGTAGTTTATTTTAGGGATGCGGGACAAGTGCAATAGCTGTGGCACCAACTTCTCTAAAAAGGCAGCTTAAAATTGTTTGCCAAAGGTGCCGACTACTTGCGTTTGGCGTGGGGCAGGCCCGGTAATTGCCCTGAGAGTTTGCCAATGCCTCGCTTTGCCTCTGCCTACCTTAGGCATGTGCTGTTGGCCTGTTATGGGCCCTGTTCACCCCTGAATGAGGGGATTATTGCTGTAGTGGTTTGAAGACTTTTCTTCAACTGAGTAAACTCTTCAGTGAGAACAATTCTGGTGGCAACAAGCACTTAACTGTTTGTGTTATATTATGTTGTCTTGCATTTTTATAGTGCCTCCTGCCATAGTTCTCTCACCCTATGTGCAAAATATTAACTACCTTGAATCGGTGAGCAGAACATAGTACAGATATGGACAGAACCTGATTCTTTGTTTTTTACCAAAATAACTATTTGAAATATGAAACTTGCGCCTGCGCAAAAGTGATGTTTGATGTTTTGCGTGTTTGTTTTGCACCATGAATGCAGCAAAATGGAAAACAATGTGAGCATGTGAACCAGATGTTCTTAGCAGTCCAAAGGGGGCTAAAAATGCATTTACCTGCACTTAATCAGTGGCGGCTGATGATTTTTTAAATTGGAGTGGCGTTCATTTTTCACCCGATTTTCCACCAGCGGAAGAGCGCAGTGAGAGAGCCCAAACCAACTAAGAGGAGTATTTTTTAGGGGAACGCAAGGATTCCCACTGAAAAAGTGTGTGCAATTGGTTGAAATGGTTCATTTTTACTGCATGCTTTTATGAAAGAATGGGTAAACCGCCACGCAATATCTCATCGGTTGTGTAGGATAACATGAAAAATCCAATAAATGGCAGGTCACCAATAGTGCACCAAAGCATTTTGTAGCACATTTTCACTATGCACACAATACACGTTCGCAATGCCTGCGCCTTTGATATGGTTCAGAGTTGCCCTGTAAAACACACTTTCAAGGCCCTTGTGCCCACAATATATGCCAGCACTGCCATCTTAAAGCACATGTCCCAAAATATACATACCAGCATTGCCACTGTACCACTTTCATGCCTGCCTGTACAACATTAGCCAGCATTACCCTGCAAACATGCTTTAATAATGCTAGTGCCAACACTAGATGCGATCATTGTCACAGAAACACTTTCATGATGCTGGTGTTCCCCACAATATATGTCATCAATGGCACTGTAAAACACTTTCACAATGCTGATGCCCACAGTATATGGAAGCACTGCAACTAATTAAAGCGCCACAATATGTCGACCTTGCCCAAGACACATGCATGCTTGCAGACAACTGCAACTTACACACACACACATTTTATTTGTACCTACCTGCCCGCTCGGCCCATCTTCGCTGGCCTCTGCTGCGACCCCCTAATCCAAAAGTAGTCCATAAACTAGGAACCAAAGCAGGGGGCATCAAAGAATCCCGTTTTAAGACCCCATGTATGGAGAGACATTGCACCTGCATGGGGTTCTGATATGCTATCGGCAGGAAGTGAGGGCCTTGGGTGTACTGCGATACAAAGAAGGGAGTAACAGCAAAGTATCATTAGGCAGGCCTAGCCAGACTGTCCCCCAACTTGCACGGAATTTGTACAATGAAATGAAGTAATAACAGGGATTATTCTAGGAATAAGAAGAATGAGGACGCCCTATATGAGACACCTGAATTTATTTATTTATGTTAATTCTTGATAACGCGCCAAATCGCCCACAGGTCTCATGGCACACAAAAAAAACAGTACAAGACAGGGACAATCAGAAGAGACAGAGAAGATCAGAAACTGGAAGGTGGCGACAATCTAGTCAGAGGACTTGGGTGTGTTAAAGAGATGAGCCTTGAGGCTCTTTTTAAAGATAACCAGTGAGGTGGAGAAATGCAGGAATAATTTGCCAAATACTAGTTTTACTCAGCTACTGCAGGCAATACTTGTTTAACAATCATTGTGCACTAGCATGCAAGATGATCCTGCTTAATACTGGTTTTTCACACTGCATGCAGAAACGGCTGTTGATAACACTTATTCTGCACAAAGAATGCATTGGCTAAAATGTCGTTGCACTAATGGAGTGCAGGAAGAACGTTTTTAAAGCACATTAAAAAATGCAAGACTTTTTCCGGTTAATTTGGTGCGAGGACAGCATTCAGGGCACATACATGAATGCTTCATCATATCTGCATTGGGCCTAATGGGTAAAGGGAAAGTTGCTTTGAAGGATACAAAGGACTGTGCACCACAGAGGAGACTGCCATACATGGGACTGAGTGTGGAGACAGGTTTTCTAAGCCCAAATCTCGGCTGCTGGGGCTGACACGCTGTTTTTCTTGAGTCATTCGTCTTCGCATATCTGGGATACTAAGGTGCAAATCAGGAGTGCATGGAAGAGTCAGGGAGAAAGTTGGCGCTAGGATCTTGCGGCTCGCATCCATTAATACATTTTCTGGATTAAGCAACCTGCTTGCGCCGTTTCGACCTCTGCTGCAATCCTTTTTAACTACTTTATCATGTGCACGATCTGAAACGGATGTAAGCAGACATTCTGACCTTTGTAGGGCTATGAAGCCCCACTATCACTCATCTTCTGATCTGCGTTTTCCGACATTATGAAGGGCTCACTTTTGCGTGACGGAACGTTTAAAACAGCACCAGTGTCTCTGTCAAGTGGAAACAAAACACTGGAATTGTTCAATCTAGTGTCACAATCTCGCTTTGGTGTTGGTTGTTTCACATGGTGTCTATTGTAACGTTTATTAATGCATTATATCAGTGTCGCCCCTAACAGTCTCGGGACGATAGCTCAGGGGCAACGCGCTCGTCGATGCAGAGCAACACTGGTTCGATCCCCGGGTCTGCGCGTTATAATTATAAAACAATATCCCAGTTACAATAGATAGTCTTCACACATTTTTGACCCTTCATTCTCGCAACCTAGTTTGATGACTGCTCATGAGCAACTCATTGCACCAGCAGAACACACATAGTGCAATCCATCATTTGAGGGGGTTCACAGGGCCTAGAGTTAAACAAAACTGTGTGCGCAGCAGGCAGGCCACAACATTACTTACCAAAGTGCCCACTCCAAGCCCATGCCCTTTGGTTGTTCTTGTTCACCGGCCTCAAGACGAGAGTCGGGCTCACGGACTGGGTGCACCGATTCATCATTTTATTAAATGTATTTTCTAGCACACGCCTTCCTCACCACTACACGCTGCGGCGTGGTCGGAAATACCAAGAGTTGACAGAGGACCAGTGGTCGAAGTGAGCGGGAGCGGTCAGGAGCGGTGCTCCTATACTTTTTTAAATTACCTTGTACAGCTCCTATACTTTTATTTTAAAATGAAACCGTTCCAGAATGGTTTTGTTTTAAAATAAAAGTTTTAGGAAGAAGTTGAAACCTTCACTTTCAGTGCAGTGCACTGAAAGTTCCCTTAAACAGCAGGTGCAGGTGTTTGGGGGGTGTATTGTGTGTGGGAGGGGTTGTGGCAATGGGGTTTGTGGGGAGCAGGGGCAGGCCAGCAGGGAACATAGTTCCACTACTTCTTTTCGTACACTTCGACCACTGCAGAGGACCAATGAGAAGCCTGACGATCCCGCCTTGTGCTCATGACATCATTTCTTGTCACTGCCCCTATCGTCACTCTACACAAGCGGGGGTGGAGTCAGCAAGCTACTGACCCCACCCCAGCCCGCGTGAGAGCCCAAACTGTACTGAGCATGTGCGTTGAGGATGGCTCAGTAGAATGTTGCACGTTCTATTTCTACACACAGCAAGTGCCAGATACGAGCCTGGCTAATGTAAGGAGCCTTCCTGCTGGAAGACGGGGCACCGCCCATAACGCCCCAATGGGCCAGCCGCCCCTGCACTTAATATTCTCTCATGTTTAACATGTGACATTCTAAAGAATGTCATTGAGGTAGGCTGTTCCAGAAGAGTTTAGAAGGTACCAGCTAAAAAATATTTAACAACAAAATGATGTTAATTTTCTCATAATACAATATGTAACCTTTCACACAGTGCAATGATGCTCATTTCTGCTGATAAATGCACATTTTGCCAAGTATTTTGGCAAATATCGCTGGTTTTCGGAGATACTTTTGAAGGCGCTGAGGTAGCCTCATTCATTTAGCCTCAGGCCCTTCTGAACGTTCTGCCATGTCCCCCTAAAGACAGCCCAAATGAGTGGCGTAGCAGGGACCCCCGCAACCCCTAAAGTCAGGTTGAGGCCTGGGCTGAGGCGACTGGGGCTGGCTGGAGCGCGGAAGGCAGAGTTCGGCCTCTGGCTCTCAGCAGCACTCCATGCAGACAGGAGCCAGGAAGCACCTGCATGGCATTTCTTACTGGGCACCATTGATTCCCAGTATAAAACGTACCTTAAAGTTCATCTTGAAGCCAGGCAGTTCTAATATTAGAAGTTCTTCCTGTGGCACTGCTATGCTAGTACCAAACATCCAAACATATTGGTGGAGGTGTGGGGCGGAAGCAGGGAACAGGCTCTTCTGTGCATGTTTGTTTGTCTTTTATTGTTTGTTGGCTGTGGCTGCTCATTTTTAATGACTAAAAGTAAAGATACACTGCTTACATGTGGGTCTGAATATAGTTGGCATATTGAAGAGTCCGGTAAAAAGTAAAACTGCTTTTGTAAATTCACTGTCCGCTATGAAGTTGAGTAGAAATCATGGGTAAAAGGTATGCTTAACACTTTTACAAATGCCTTTTAGCCAACCCCGTATTTTCCCTTATTTGTGAGGTGGAGTAGGAGTACAGAGCACAGTTGCTGTTTCTGTTGCCCCCATCCCCTCTGCCACACGAATCTACATGCATTTACGCTGGCATGATATTTTCATGGATGTGCAAATGCTTTGGATTCCTATGGAATCCACCTGCTTTTTACACCGGCTAAAAGTAATGGCAGGCAGGTTTTACATTTTGCATTGCAAAGTGCAAAAAGAAGTCCTAAAGTCAATTCTGCCTGATTTCTCCTACTTCCTTTTGCACTTTGAAGTGCAAATGACAAAACGTGCACGCAGCAGTCCTGTTTGCACTTGTAAATGTAACAGGTGTCCTCTGTGCAATTTACCCTTTAAGAAAAAGGAGACCCGCAATGTTTCCTCTCTCGAAGAATCGCATTCTAAAGAATGTATCGAATTGGAAATTCGCCTTTGGTCAGATGAATGTGGCTGAGGGAATTTTGGGAATATTAAATAAGTGACGTTGTGTTAAACTCTTGACATTGTGTGCGGAGACGTTTTTATGGGAGGGCAAAAGTGGAACTTGCCCAGGGCACCTACCTTGGAGGGGGGCCCCACAAGGCTGCCTGATCTAAAGAGGTAAGGCCCATTGTTCACCAGACTTAAACAGCACACGTCAGGATATGTTATGGCATGCTGCTGAGGCTCTAAACCTGCCGAGGCTCTAAACCTATTGCCTTTCTGTTTTGACAAGTACATTCTGCCTTGATGAATTCATTATGTAATGCTTTCTATGTTCACTCTGGTATACATACTATGTGTGTTCCTTATGGCAAACTCCTGTAGCATTCTTTCCTTCCTGTGAGAATTATGCTGAACATGTGCAGTAGCCAAAGTTGAAATGCATATTGATATATTGAGTGCCGCAATGGTTCAGAGGTTAGCTCAGTGTGTTAAGCACTCATTGCAGAGATGTGTGTTCATCTGCAAGATTGGAATAGCACATTCCAAAGCTAGGCTTGCTGAGCCTGTTCTATGTTTGAAGTTTATAAATCTGCCTGCATATGTGCTTTGTTTTGCAACACAACAGGTGCTATTATCAGCAATGTACCTGCACCATATAGGAGTTGCTATACAAACTAACATGTCATCTGTATGATGAAGGTCTAGAAACTGGTTTGCTCAGATGGGGTGTTGTAAAACCCAGGAAATCACCTCCAATGATTTTTTTATTTTTTTATTTTTAAATTTGTTTATTGGTATTTAACATTGCGTATTCACACATGCATGTGTGGCGTCTATTGTAAATTCATTGGCATTTCGTAATAAACGAAAAACATTTTTTAAAAGTCAACATAATAACATTAACTGTCTCCTTGTCTTAGTCAATATCACTCAGAATCGAGGTTCTTAGCAGGGTATGGTGCTGGGATGGGGAGTTTCCGTAAGTTCCAAGGGCCCCATTGCATCTTTAGGGGTCTTCCTGTGGGACGTTGTGTTGCTGTAGTTCTATGTAGACTAGGCCTCATTAGGTCATGGGGGTTTATCGTCTGAGGGGTAGAATATAGTTCTAGTTATTTCCTTCCATGCGTCCAGGGCTGTGCTAGATTCTTCAGCTGACCTGGCAACGCTGCCCTCCCATGCTCTTGTTTCTGCATTAGCCCATCTTTCCAGTTCGTTGTACCATGCATTGTATCTGGGTCCCCCCAGTTTTTTCCAGGACATGGCGATATGTCTTTTGGCTATTATGCACATTAAGTCCATTAGTTTCACCCGGTGTTTGAGTTTTGCTGCTCTGGAGTATGTTCCCAGGAGGCATTCCTCTGGGGACCAGTTATAATTTGTTGTGCCCGCTTTCTCATATGTCTGGTTGATTTTTGTCCATAGGGATCGTACAATGTTACATTCCCAGAACATATGTATAAGATCTGCCTTGTCCGCTTTGCACCACGGCAGTTGGGGCTTGCTTGTTTGTTGAATGTAGTTAGCTTGTAAGGGGTCAGATATGTCCGGTGCAGGATGTTTAGTTGTATAAAGCGAAATCTGTGGTTTCTGGATACGGCTTTGGGGAATGCTAGGCACCTGTTCCATTCCCCCTCCGACATTTCTCGTCCCGCATCGGTCTCCCACTTGCTTTTCATTACCTCTCCTTTTGGGTTGGGGTTATCACTGAGGTGGCTGTATATCTGGGAGACCAATTTCTGTCCCTCACCCAAGTTGCATAGTAGAGTTGTGAGAGGATCCGATTCGGGTTCTTCTGGCCAGGTGTCCCATTTATGTCGTGCTATTTCGCGTATCCTTCTGTATCATATATATTGGCTAGCAGGTATCCCATCTTCATTTTGCAGTGAGCTGAACTCCCTGAAGGAGCCCCCTTCATACAGGTCTCCCCATGTGTAGACCCCTTTCTTCTCCCAAACCCTGAGGTGTAGTAGATCTGAGTTTGTTTTACACAGGTCCCAGATCATCGGTATATCTGGGGAGTACAGGTGTGTTAGGTGGCTAAATGACCTCACTCTTTGCCATTTTTGTCTTCCCAAGGTGGCTATGAAGGGTATGGTTTTCGTTAGGTGGTGTGGCGCCCATATAAGCTGTTTTAGTGGCATCGGTGAGATCATGGACTGAAGGAGGAAAGTCTCGGATGTGGTCTCATCAGCTACCCATTTTGTCACGAAGCTAAGCTGGGCAGATAAGTAGTATTTTTCAAAGTTTGGGAGTTGGATTCCGCCTTGAGTGTATTGTAGGAATAGGGTGGAATGCGCTATTCTGTGTCTGCCATGCCCTCAGATTAATTTACGAATTATTGACTCCAGTAGGCGATAGACTGAATTCTTAATGTAGTATTGAACATTTTGAAATTCATACAGAAGTCTAGGGAGGACAATCATTTTGATTATTGAAGCTCTCCCCATCACTGATAGTGGAAGCTTTGTCCAGAAGGTCATTGACTTGCGCAGTGCAGGTACTGCAGCGTTTGTGTTGTGTTCGTACATCAGTTGCGGGGTGTGCATAACCTGGATACCTAGGTAACGAAACGTGGTGGTCTGCCATTGTATCCCCAGTGTTGGGAGCTCCAGGGTGTTTTTGTCTTTAAGGCCTGCTAGTGGGAATAGACAGGACTTCAATCTGCTGAATTGTATGCCTGAGACTTTAGAGAAGTTGTCCAGAATCTATAGCATGGTTGGGACATTGAGGTGCGGGTCCCTGACATAAAGTAGACGTCATCCGTATAAAGCGAGATGATATGATCTATCCCTCCTAGTCTTATTCCGCAGTAAAAAAATTGTTTTCTGAAAAAAATGGCAATGGGTTCGAGTCCCAATATGTAAAGCATGGGATAGAGCGGGCAGCCTTGCCGGGTGCCTCTGCATATGTTCCATGCTTCCGATACATGTCTCCCGGTTTTTACTCGCGCACTTGGCTTGGTGTAGAGTATACAAATCCACCTGATAAATCCTGGGCCAAACTCAAATTACTTTTGGACAGCCAGTAGCCAATCCCAATAAATAGAATCGAACGCCTTAACGGCGTCGAGCGATAGTAAGGCATAGGGTTCACTGCTTTCAGTTTGTTTTATAATGTGCTGGAGTCTGCGTAAGTTCATGGTCGTGTTCCTGCCAGGGACAAACCCGCATTGGTCTATGTGTACAATGTCCCCCATCATCCTGGATAGCCTCTGAGCCAGAATCGTGGTTAGTAGTTTGACGTCATAATTGAGCATAGCTATGGGCGATATGAGTCACAATGCTCAGCCGGTTTGTTTGGATTAAGAACTGGGATCACTAAGGTTTCTCTCATGCTATCGGGTAGGACCCCACGTTCATATGTTTCCTGGAATACCTCGTGTAGTAATGGTATCAGGGAGGGGCCATATGTTTTGTAAAATTCTGAGGGTAGCCCGTCACTTCCTGGGGCCTTGCACGTGGCCTGTGCCTTCATTGCTTCTGCTATATCCTCTGTTGTGATGTCTGCCTCTAGGGCTTCGGCTTGTGCAAGGGAGAGCTGGGGCAGCCCCATCTCTTCCAGAGTATCTGTTATCTGATCTGCCGGGACCTTATTTCTGTGAGAGTATAAATGTGTATAATAGTTTTTAAAGATGTAATTTATGCCTTGCTGGGTCTGGTGTGTATTGCCCTGCTCATCTTGTAGTATAGTGATGTTGTGTCTGGGGTGTTCCTTTCTCCAGAGCCAAGCCAACAACCTGCCAGGTCTGTCCGCCTCTATGTGTGCCCTGTTTGTTTTGGTGATGTGGTCGAATTTTAGCGAGTCTTTCCCAGGCATCTGAGCATTTGTCTCGGAGTACGCTAAGCCTGTCTTCGTGTTGTTGTGGGTCTGTGGGGTCAGTGATAAGTCTCTCAATCTCTCCTTCCCCTTTTGTCAGTTCTTCACGCAATTGTCTTTTGATACCTCCTTCTTTTGCCATAATCACCCCCCTAGTTACTATTTTTAAGGCTTCCCATACTGTGCCCACATGGTCTACGCTTCCCCTGTTCAATTCTATATAGTCGTCAATCGAGTCCTGCACTTCGTCTCTAAATGCTTGGTCTGTCAGGGCCTCTATCGGCATTCGCCACATGGGGTTAGGGGGCCTGGGGCCGGTTTGGTTCCATTCTATTACCAGAGGTGAAAGATCAGAGATCGTTCTTCCGAGGTATTGTGCCTCTTCCATCTGGGGTAGGTGCTCTCTGCCCACAAAAACGTAATCTAGCCTCGTGCGGAGGCCATGTGGGGAGGAATAATACGAGTAGTTTCTGGTCTGGGGGTGAAGCTCTCTCCATATATCTGCCAGGCATAATCTGTCCATCATAGTGTGCAGTGCTGTCATGGCTGCCATTATGGTTTTTGGTGCTGGTAATGACCTATCTAGCGTTGGATTGTTTACGCAATTAAAATCCCCGCCCCAGATAAACAGGCCCTTCCTATATTGTGTGATTTTAGCATACATCAAGGTCAAATTGGCGGGAATGTTGTTATTGGGTAGCTATGAGTTTACTATGCATAGCTCCTGTTGTTCATTGTGTCCCCAGAGTATCACGTATCTTCCCCCTGGGTCGCTTTCAAATTTAATTAACCAAAAGGGGAGTTGCGGATGGATCCAGGTATATACGCCTCTTGCATATTTGGAATAAGTGGTTCCAAACCCCTGCCCCCCCCCAGTGTTCCTGGAGTTTGATCATGGACTCTTTAGTACAATGCGTTTCTTGTAATAGCGCTATTCCCACCCTTTTCCTGTGTAGGTATGACTTGATTCTGTTCCTTCGAAGGTAAGTGCCAATGCCCCTCACGTTCCATGTCATTATTATTTTTTTACCCGCCATGTCGCTTTAGGGAGGATTCTACTGGTTTCGCTGTTCCCCAGGGAGATTGTCCGCAATATTTACCCCCCTCCCAGCATCCCCCCCGCTTTCATTTGATTGCAATCTGGAGACTTACCAACTTTAACAACTTTCATTCGGATGAATGAATAAACCAAAACTTTGAACTGCAAACTGCCCCCAGCAGTTGCTTCCAACTTGCAGCGCTCAGGGGCTCCCAAGCCTTCTAGGCCATTCCAGGCCTTTCGGTTCAGGCAGTGTGTAGGCATTCGACCTGCACTTTTTACGTGGGGGTGGGTCGGCGATGTGTCTGCTCGTGGTTCTTTGTTCTCTTGCCCGGTGTTGATGTATTATTGTTATGGTCACTTGAGCAATCTGACTGTCTAGTTCTGCTTCAGTGTAGGACCTTCTGTTGGTGTTCGTGTTCACATTGCTTGTTTGTCTTTCTATCTGCTTTTTCGTGGTTCCTCTCCATCATCTGCTAGGTTATTGTGCTCAAACCATACGTTTGCCGCTGTAGGGGTTTCAAGAAAAATTGCTTTTCCTTTATATAGTACTTTGAGGCGGGACGGGTAGAGCAGCATATACTTGAGGTTGAGTGTTCTCAACCTCGCTTTCACTGGTATGAAGGAATTTCTGGGATGCTGGACCGTGGGGGTATAGTCGGGGTACATCACTATTTTGGAGTCCTGTCTTTTGATCTCCCCACCTTCTCTGCAATATCGCACTCTCTGTCACGAAAATGTAAGATTTTAGCTATTATCGGTCGTGGGTGTGAGAGCCTGGCGGGGGGCACTTTTACAGGGATCTGTGGACGCGTTCCACTGAAAACCCCTGCAAGAGTTTCATCAATCCAGGTGTGAGGCAGATCGTTATGAACGGTGTGCTCCACCTCGATCTGTCACCAGTGGCAGGCTGAGCGTTATGCAGGGCCGGAGAGATTTCCAGTTGAGAGTGTGTGGATTGCCAGGCCTCTCTTAAGTTTGAGTATATGGAGGAGCCCTGTGTGGGGCACACGTTTGTCTCCTTCCTTAGCGTCTCTATTCAATAGTTCTGGCATGAGGGGTGTTTGCAAGGGTCCTCGTGCACGTATCCACTGCTTCAAGGTGTGTCGTGGTTGGATCTCCCTCCGAGTGTGTCCGTTCCCCTCTGTCCTGCATGAGCCAGGTGAAGTCCCTGTGTGGTACTCGGTCTGGGAGCTTGGTGCTTGAATTTTGTGCGAGGTCTCACACCGTGCTCTCATATAGCGTTGTGCTGATCTGTTGCGGGAGATGATCAGTGCTTCTGTCATACCGGTCCTTGGTTTGAGGGGCTTCCCAGATGCTCTGTTCCTTCCCACGCCCCAATTGATCAGCCCAACCTGCCCCCAGGTCTATTAATGGAGTATCAGCGTGTGGGAGAAGGTTCTAGTTCCGTGAATCAATGTTTGCTCTGGGCCGAGCCCCTCTCCCTCCGCGGTCGGGTGTCCTCCGCTTCGTGGGTCCCGCTGAGCGGTATCTCTGAGCCCCGGCTCTCCTCATTAGGTCACCTTCCGCCATCCACCTTCCCCGACGAGGGCCTCCCGTTTTTCCTGCTTCAAGCGGTGTAAAGAGTCTCCGTCCTCGATCCCTCTCTGGCTCGAGCCGGGGGTCCGCCTCTTCCTCTGCTGCAGGTAGCCTGCGGGTCTCGACTCCTCCCAGGCCCCGTAGCGCTGCCGTGGTCTATTGTGGGATCGGGGCCGGGTCGATGCACCGTTCAGCGGGTGTAGAAGGTGCAGGTAGTTGAGAGTATTTCCTCCCTTTCTCAGCAGGACCTCTCTGCTCAGGGGCGCCAGGTCCTGTCAGCGCCGCCATCTTAGATGTCAGAGGGGCACCTCTCCCTCTGTTCCGTTCAAGACTTTGCCGGGTCCGATTTCGCTTCGGAGTGGGGCCAAGTCAGGGGGGAGAGGTTCCCCTTTCCGCAGATGTAATTACCGATGCTGTTTGTGTAGTATTTACGGCGTGATTTCACATGTTGCAGGATCTCGGGCAGGAGCTCCATGAGTGCGCGTCCTCACGGCATGCGTGCTGGCCACGCCCCTCGCAATCACCTCCACTGATGAGCATAAACTTTTAGACCAAGTGGTGAATAAGTATCCAAATTCAAGGCTGTGCAACCAAAGCGTTCCTGCTTGTATCCTGGCTTTGCCAGCAGACGATACAGTGATCCTGGTCAAATCATGTAATATTTCTTACATTACTGTGCTGTCTTCTGTGATGTTTGCCTTCTTGCATGCTGGGGGCATTGTTTAGCCCATTACCAGTGGTACAAGTGTATGAAAAGAAATAGTGGAACTATGTTCCCTGCTGGCCTGCCCCCACACCCCACAAACCCCATCACCAAGCTACGCCCCACGCACAATATAACCCCCCCAAACAAATGTGCCTGCTGTTTAAGGGAACATTCAGTGCACTGCAGTGCAAGCTCCAACTTCTTCCTACACTTACATTCCAGAATGGTTTATTTTTAAAAGAAATGTGAAGGAACAATACATCTTAATTAAAAAGAAAGTAGAGGAACAGCGCTCCCAACCGCTCCTGCTTACATTGACCACTGGCCATTAGTTGATCTTTTTTCTTATGGAGGCCATTTGAGTGGATGGCGTCATAGACAGAAGAGAGTGGACCAGATGTTGCAGGCGTCGTGCAAGCATATTTTAAGGTCTGCTCGGTTGACAGAAAAAATGGTTTGCCTTTTTGTAAAAGTCAAAGTTTTTTCTGCACATTTATAAATTACAATTTCACAAATCAGTATTTTGGAAGTATTTAATGCTTTAAAATACAAAAGACAACCACAGATTAAATCTGCTAAATCACATCAATTGGTACGCTGGTACTTATAAACTTCCCTTGGTGGTGGAGAGAATGAAGCTAGAATCATTCCAATTTTACTTAACACCCTTTCATAATATTTAGTTTTTAAAAATTGTCATGCTTAGTAATGTGTTTGTGTACTTTGCAAGTCAGTTTTATAAAATTAGATTATTTTAGTTCATGGTAATAACCAGAAAATAAATTGTTCAAATGCAGAAATTGCAGAGTTGGCGCACATCACAGCTTCACCCCTTAACCAATGTGTGATCATGGGCATCTCATTTAATCTTTTATGGCCTAACTTCTCAAAATTGCCAGTCCCTAAACCTTTCAAAATTGTGAACCCTGCAGAGTGACTTCCTTTTTTTAGGATATGATCTTCAAAAAAGCAGCACTAATGCTTTCACTGGCTACAGTGTTGCTTACACTCTAATAGTGAGCATTGATACATTGCACACTACAGGCTAATGAAAACACTATTTGAAAACAATGTCCCAGTTCTAATCTCAGTCTGTCTGGGTGCAGACCCCTTACTGATAGCTTCTAATCTGCATCCACTATCCATGCTATGGTATGTGTAGCATTCTCCTTCCCTCCAATTTGTCTCCTCTATCAATGCTTGAGCACTTTTACATTCTGTAAGGCAGATAATGCGAGTTCTCTTTTCTGGGTTACATGTACCTTTACATATGGTCCTGAATTAATACTACAGGCTGCCTATTTTCCTGGATGTTATTGACCAAACGTATCCTGCATCTATACTAGGAGAGAAGTAACCACTGCTAATGCTGGCCTTCAAATACTACGTGTTTATCATTCTGATTAGAGCAAGAATGAAGGGGACTTAAAGGGAGTAAAGATGCTTATTTTGAATCACCTAATTTCTTTAGTTTGGGGCGGGGAGGCCCAAATATATCCGTGCCCAGGGCCCCAAAAATGCTAAAGATGGCCCTGATTGTGTGCATTGAACAGTCTTAGTAAATACATCTAGAGATCAGACCCTTCTTGTCCGAATGGGAGCATATGATAGGCTCAGGGTGAAAGCACATCTGACCTTGAACATTAAACAGAGACAGGCCGATTCACCAAAACGTTACCATGAGTAAGTCTAATTTACTCCAGACTTACTCTGTGCTTACTAGGGGTAAGTAAGGAGTATGTCTGAGATACAAGAATTAATGTCTGTGTGAATCAAGTAGTCTCTTTCCATAGGTAATTCAGAAGTAAATCTGCGTTACAACCAACGTCTTTGTAAATCAGCCACCAAGATCCTAACACGCCAACTTTAAAGCAGTACAAGGTACTGCTGTGAACATGGTTGGAAATGTTTTGTTTTAAATCATGTAATCTATTTCATATTTGCACCATCCCATTGGTTTACTATTAGCTTCTTTGTACGGTGTATTTTTTATGTTTATTCATTATTTATTTATTTGCATTTTTAAAGCGCGCAGCAGCCCTTCGGCATCGTGGCGCTGTTACAGAGAATCTTGCTGGTTACAGAGGATACAGAGGATACCGAAAGCTTGGTGGTTACAAAGCAAGCAGTGGTTATGTTACAAACTTAATGGTTACATATGATGTATTGAAAACTTAGTTGCCTGGTATGTGTGTGATAGGAGCTAGTTGAACAGAGTGGTTTTAGGGGTTTTGCGAAAGATGGATAAGGAGGGTTCAGCTCTGAGTGCGTTGGGTAAGGCATTCCATAGTTTGGGTGCTATGTGAGGAAAACCTATACCTCCAGCGTTTGTTCTTTTGATGGGGGAATGCAGAGTTGGTTGGCGTGGTGACTTCTTTTGGGGCGTGTCAAGGTATTTCTGGTAATGGTTTCTGATAGGTAGGATGTCACATTCATCACCTGTCATAGCTCTCACGTGATGAGGCTCCCCCCGGAATTCATGTCCCAGGTTTCAGATGCCTGGCTCACATTTACACCAATGCCTATCATTTACAAAACACTAAACCAGCGAATCACAAGCATGTTACTAGGAGTACCTCTGAGAGATATTTTACATTCGCCGTAGTACTTGTCCCTTACAGGTGTTCTCTTTCTTGAAGTCAGTCAAAGACACTACATTTAACTTAATTGTGAAGAAACACCTTTTAAATTGGTGTTATACCATCGATGTTGATGCAAAGCATACTGCCACTCATTGTACTTAGTCCCTCCATGGACTCACGTAGGTTGTAATACCCGTTTTGCTTCTCTGTTTCACAGCGTGTAAAGCCGGATTCTACAAAGCCTTTTCTGGCAACATCAAGTGTGCCAAATGCCCGCCGCACAGTTCCACGTACGAGGAAGGTTCTGTGAGCTGCATCTGTGATAGGAACTACTTCCGGGCAGAGTGGGACCCACCTTCCATGGCTTGCACCAGTGAGTATTGGGAAAGGTTAAGGTTTGGATCTTGGTGTATCATTAAGTTAATGCTGCTAACCATTGTGCCTTCAAGAGACAGACTTCAATGTGTTATATATAAGCAATCAAGCCCATAAAAGCGCTGGTCAAGGAGTAGCCAACGTGTCACCCTCCAGATGTTTATGCCTACAAATCCCAGCTGCCCCAGTCAGCAAGTCATTGGTGACAGATCAAGGGGATCCATGGGCAAAACATCTGGCAAGTGACAGTCTACCTAATCCTGCATTACACAATAGAAGGCTAACATAGTTACTTGAGTAACCAAGTTAAATGATACACTTCAAAGAAATTTGCCTGACTGTGTTTTACTGTATAAGTTTCCATGTGCATTACGCAAAAAATGGTGTCATTGTTACACCAAGGTTGATTACCTATAAGGCAAATATTACTTTCACAAGCTTGATTTGTATATACAATTGTACTTGTCTACATATTGTTCTTAATGTACACTGTAACTCTGATTGAGATTTAGGGAACGCAAGGTTATCTTTTTAACTCATTTGGTTTTGTCGTTTCCGTTTTCTCGTTCTCTGGTTCTCCCTCGCTTCCCCACTTTCTTTCTTTGTTTCAAACTTTTTTTCTTTTGTAACCACGTTCTCGTTCTTTTTCTTCCTAGTCCCTTTTCTCATTCCTTCCAATGTCTCCTTCCTTCCAATTTCTCAGAGTTTCTTTCTTTTGGCTTGCTTCCCTTGCTCTCCTTAGCCCTCATATGTCTTTCAGTGTCTCTAACATGCCGCGCTTTATCATTGCAAACTTCCATCAAAGGCAAATGTTTGTCTAAGAATCAGCACTGAACCATTGTCCTGCTACCCGATGGCCAGGGTTCAATGATCGGGTGGTCTTCCATCTTTCAGACAGAACATAAACCTGTGCTATGTATAATCTGCCCCGGGGTGAAAACATCATTTGTGTCCACTGTTGAGGCCGAGATCCAACGCTATACCTTCACGGCTTCACAGGGAAATCAGGGGCAAAGGGCCTTCACCCTTTCCCTGCCCTTACATTTTGCATATATGTCCTAATTCCCATTAGAAACCATTGCAGACTCAGGAGTGAAAGGGTTAATTATTTGTTATGGATGTGGAGGCCCACATTTCTGTGATCAATATGAAGAAGGTGATTTGGGTGAGCGTTGCCGTCTTTTATTTTGATTGAGTGGTGGCTCTCTCCAAACGTCTATCGTCTGCACCGCCATCGCACAGGGATGCCATTTTGGGATCGCCAGGGGTCACACTTGTGACCCCTGAGGTCTCCCTTGCTACCCCTGTGGTCTTCCTTGCTTCCCCACAAAAATAGAAACAAACTTTCTTTTTGTTTTTACAAATTGAAGCTCCTGGCCTGTAGCTGGATTTCTTGTCCAGGCAACTTAAAAAAAAAAAAGGGGGTTCCACAAGTGAGCAGTGACCCTAAATAAGAAAGAACTGGAATAACAAACAATTTGTCTTTCTGGAATTCTATACAATAATTGCTAGACTCAATAAAGGTATATTTCAGGCACACTTCAGGAGGTGAGTCACTGATTTAGTCCGCTCTTCAACACCTCAAATTCAGAATGCAGCCAAAACCCTCCAAAAAGCATTTATAGTAGAATAAGCATCCATTTCGGGCTATGTATTTTGGTTTTATCGCAAGTTGCAGTTACAGCACATTCTTGTATGAAATGTATATCATGTTACAGTGATATTGTAACCATATTTTTCATAGTGTACTTAGAAACAATGCTATGTGATGCCACTTCCTGTTTTGTAATCAGAGGTCAAGGGTCATGTGATGTCACTGCCGCCACCCCTGGCATTTTGATGAAATGACGTCCCTGCCGTTGCACCAATGTTGCACACACGTGTTGCTAAAATCTCACAATTAAAGCTGCCATGGCTATTGAGCATTTGTTTCGGGCTCATTTAGTAGTCATCTACCTGGTGCTAGTTGCACAAAACCGACTGGTAAAATTGCGCTCTCTGACTCATCATGTGACCCTGGACGTTTAACTGTGCACCGACTTCCGCAAAGTCTTTTGATGTGCATGAATTTATGGCTACTGCAGGCGTTCGTGAAGCACATGCAGCACCACGGGTACAACACCACACACAAAAGCACTGACTTCGCAGCAAGCATTTTGTTTCATTTCAACTTCGTATTTCTAGCAGCGAACATGGCCAGGGCTTGTTTGAGTCTTTGTAGGGCAGTGATGGACCTCTCCACATAGCAACCTTGACTTAAGTCCTGGATTTGTTCGCAAAAAAAAGAAATGGAATGGAAATGATAAAAATAATAGAAATATATAATGATGTGTTATTTATATAGCACCTTAATCCAAAGCGCATATTTACATACAATATCACCCAACCGAAATTGGTACTCATTTATCGACCTCAGAAGGACGAAAGGCTCAGTTGGCCTTGCCAGGATTCAAACCTGCAACTTGCAGATCACACTCAGATCACATCAGTGAGCGCTCAACCCACTGAGCTATCTTACCAGCAAATATATGGTTTTAATTTTTTAGGATTACAGTTTCAGACTATAAATACAACAGATACAGCTATGTAAAATAGTGTATACACTTTATAATTCATCCACTAATGCAATTATTTCAACTTCTATTGTTTTTCCCTTTGAAATCTTACATTAGGGCCACCATCTGCACCACGAAACGTGATCTCGCTCATCAACGAGACCTCCGTCATTCTGGATTGGAGCTGGCCCCTGGACACAGGCGGACGAAAAGATGTCACCTTTAATATTGTTTGTAAGAAATGCGGGGGGAGCATTAAAACGTGTGAACCCTGTAGAGGCAACGTGCACTTCCTGCCACGTCAGAATGGATTAACTAACACCACTGTCATGGTGGCCGAACTCTTGGCTCACACCAACTACACGTTTGAGATTGAAGCACTGAATGGGGTGTCTGACTTGAGTGTGCCCTCAAGGCACTTTGCTGCAGTCAGCATCACTACTAATCAAGCGGGTAAGTGTTTTTATTGGTTACTCTATTGGTAATATACTTTTACATCTGTGATTTTGACCGTTCCTAATGCGCTTCTTGGACTGATTTTTTGTTTTCCTCCCTGTCTTTGTAACTCAAAACTTTCAATTGCGTAGCAGATTTTGGAGCTCTTTCCTGAACATTTGGAATGGCAGTCATATGCACCCATACAAAGTTACAATATTGGATGCATCAAGCTAACTTCAGTTGTGCATTCCAAGTTATGATATTAGATCATTGGTTGAGTTTAACAGACAGAAAAACCTAAGACAATTGGCAATGTCCGGTGCAATTCTTAACCCCTTAGCAGCAAAGGGTGAGTTTGTTTGTCCTAAATTCCCATAAGGAATCATTGCAAGCTCCGCCCACTTCTGCAGTTAGGTGTATGTAGCATATGACTGTGTACATCAGATGGGCCGAATGCCGCCATTTTGGAGGATGTTGTACCCATTCCGTTGGTTAAGTGGAGCCACAATTGCCAGAGCCTCAAATTTCTCAAAAAAGACAGTTTCTGAAAGTGTGACTGAGGGCTCAATGGAGACGGGCGGAAGCCGCCTACAGACTCCTACACTCACACTCAGGGGTGTGGCTTTATTTAGAGGCAGGACTGCATCAGCACAACTGGTGGAAGCCTAGCCTCTGCACCCCTCCAGCCCCCCCTCTGCTCTGCTCCCGTCCCGTTACTCTAAAGTCAGTGGCAGAAGCTGCTTCTAAGGTTAGGGGTGAGGGTGACAGAGTGGTGTTGCCAGTAATGATCCTACCACCACTGCCAGATTGGAGGTTGTCGTAGCCCCCCACCGCCCCCTGGATTCCCTGGGCTGAGAAATCTTCAGAAATGGCCACCTACCCATAAATTCGAGAACTGTTGTGTTGGGGACATCCCTGAGGGTTCCTCATGTTTGGACGGGATTGTGAAAAAAGAGCTGGTGCTGCCAGTTACGAGCTGTATGTCTACTGACATCAGCACTGATAAGAGCCCACCTGGTGGTGCAGAAAATCACCTGTCCGAGGAGCTTCTGCTATGTTGATGCCTTCCTCAAGTGACTATTGATAGCCCGATTCTTGAATTGGGCACCTTAATCCGCTCTCATCCGGTCGACCAGGAGATAGAGCAATGGCCCACCAGAAGAGCTGCTCATACCATGTTTCTAGATCATGGCAGTAATATCATACGAGCTGTATGCACATAAAAAATAATAATACAAATGCAGTTGTTCAAAGGGACAGCAGTCCATGCTCTTTTTGAAAGTGATTACAGATCCCGTATCAGTGCATTGAACGCAGGGAAAGTGTGATTTTGTTCCGTTGTCACATCCTTACGTTTATAAGAATGTCTATAACAAGGGTCTGCAACATTTGGCTCCCTAGATGTTTTGTATTACAACTCCTATCATCACTGATCAGCACAGTCAATTGCAAGGTATCGCGGGAATCACAGTTCAAAACATCTGGAGAGCCAAAGGTTTCAGACGCCTGGATAAGAACTTTCTAGAGATGATAGGTGACAATGGCGTTCGGGTTGCAAGAGCGGTCCCCTTTCTCAATGAGATTTTTCTTTACAAATTGAATATCAGGGTAAATTCTAATGCTTTGTCAATGATTATGAATTATGACAATTCCGTGTTCATGCAGGATGTTATGAAATTTGTCAGAGCCGCTTTTAGAAGATGTCAAAGAGTATTTTGAAGTTTCTTTATGTAATGTCTGTGTGATTTTGTTGTACTGAATTCGTCAATGTTTATTTTTTTTCTGAATACAAATTTTGAACCTTACAAATTTGGTAACAATGTCAACATTGACGGTGTCCTTAAAAATTGCTTAGCAAATGCTCAGTAATATTTCCTCACCATTAATGTGGATGTTGTTGCCCTTTATGAAGAGCATGAAGAGCAATAGGGTGGAGCGCAGGCAATAGGGTGGAGCGCAGGCAATATGTATCCCTTTGTGAAGGTACCAAAGAGTGCATCTACAAAACATGAGTTGATTTAAGGATTGTTCAAATGCTAAGTACGATTTTCATCATTTCCAAAAATACATCAGTGCTTTGTTTAATTTTGCTCCTAGGTGTGTGGTGTATCTGATCTGGATGTCTTTGGTTGTTGTTGTTGTAAGCAGGTGCAATGCTGTTTCTTACTGTCATATATCTTGGTCAGATTCAGTTTCATATGCCTATTCTATGTTTTAATTTACAGAATTAAAACAGAGCACAATTAATTCATCAATAGTGTTCGCGGGCCAACCCAACACCAGCACTTATTAACCCTCAACCCAAGTTGACATTTCTAAATAAATTGTGTGCCACTAGTTCAGATCAAGTTCCAGGCATTCCTCATGCCCGTGGGCAATAAAACGATCAGTGGAAACTAAAATGATCAGTGTAAGGACGATGGCCAGGTGCTAGTTTAGACATCTGCTCACCAAGAGCTAAGCATTCAGGGAGCAAAGATGCAAATCTGGGTTCTAGACATAAAGTGAAAACCCTTCAAAGATGGCCGCCAGCAGAATGATGGCAGCCGCTTGAGGGGAGGCGTCCCCTTTCTAAAACTGAAAGACGACACCGGTGAGTAGCCCAGTGGAACCCTTGAGTCCAAAAAGAAAGTGAGGACATTGGATATGATTTGGTAGAGGGGGAGGTATGGGTAAGGACATGACAGGAGAGCAAGGAGTAGAAGCAGAGGGGCTGCAGCCTCCAGAGTGCGTGCAGGCTGCAAAGAAGTAAGAAAGATACTTCAGAAAGCAAAACAAATATTGCCAATCATTTGCTAAATTGCAAGGACCCTGACTGACTGATGGGCACCCATCATTCAACTCAAGTTGCTAATATGTGTGCTCACTTTGCCGCTGTATGTCAGAATAGAACTTTGTTCTAAATCACTGTGATGCCTATATATGTTCAGATTTGGAGTGCAGACACTAAACACAAAGGTCAGGTGTTTTTAGACCCCTGTATCTCAAATATTATCATGCAAATTGGAGCAGAGTGAAACATTCTGATGAGAAAAGAGGAGGCCACTGTGATATAAAAGGACAGACTGAACATGCCTCTCTCGTGAAGGATACACTGATATGGATCATAGCACTTACCAGAGGCATAGATAGGATAGGGCTTGAGCGGGCGGGGGGCGGGGCCCACCCTAGATCTGTAAATGCCCACTCAGCAGCACTGTTTGGGCATTTACATATGTTACTGTCGTGGCTGAGCATCTCCTTGGTGTAAGTGGTTTCAACCCAGCACTCCACCTAAGTCAATGCCTAGCGTGTGATGCCCAGCTGGAACCCTTAATTATATATTTTGATGTCTAAAGTTCTTTTATTTCTGAATGATGTACCCATATATCATGCCCCTCTCTTTGAATCCCCCCACCCCGGTCTCACTGAACCAAGAAGAAGGTTGTTTTGCATTGCAAAGTTAAAATATTTATTTGATGGATTTGAACAAGATATAGATCACACATTTATGAATTTGAACAATATCTAGATATCATACTATTCATATTTATACAATCAGCGTTGGGTGATATTACAATCAACAATCTCTTTAATCAGTAGGAGTATGGATGAGAAGAATAAGGTAGCATAGAATAAAACTTTGTGTGGGTTCAATGAAATGTAATGATAGGAAATTAATGCAGCACAGAAATAAAACTTGATATGAATTCAATCAAATGCAATGTAATCACTCTTTCCCCCTCATACTACTCAATCCCCCCTAATATGCAATATAGAGATGGAAGGAGAGAAACAGGTTTCAGGAATATATACACTCAACAAATGCAAGGTCAATCCCAATTCCCCCCAGCAAGCAGAGAGAAACAGGAATGATTTCAAACAGGTCAAATGCTTTTGAATGTGATTTGTAATGAATGGGAAAAATACTGAAAATGACCTTAATCCGCTAAATAGGATTCATAACTACTGGGAGCCGGTTTGGATAGCTTCAGATAAACACTAGCAATGATGTTTGAATAACTAGCAAATATGAAACTGAATTCAGAGGTTGAATGCAAAGAAATAGCTGTTTTATATGGAATGAAATTAAGCCAAATGCAGAATCGCAGCAAACTTTTCCATGCACGTTAAGCGCGATTGCGGCAAAAATATAAGGAGTTGCAATGAGATTCTGGATTCGTTTGAAAGCTGAGGATGTTAGCTACAATATGACACTTACATTTCGTGTCTAGCATATACAGTTAAAAAGTTAAAGAGGTTTTAGTAAAGGTCATGTTTAGCTTCAATTTGACACTCACATTTCGTGTCTAGCATATACAGTTACAAAGTTGAAGAGGTTTTAGTAAAGTTCGGTTTTTCTCAAAAAGAGTCAAGATTTCAAATTAAAGATGCACTTTTGAAGATTACAAATAAGGATTGCCTTTACACTAAGGGGCTATGAAGATGCGAGATACCAACGGTACAGCCACCAGTCCAGAGGCGCCTCTGTCTGATCTTTGCCCGCTGCGACACTTGCCTTTCTTCAGCAACTATATATGAGCGCAAAGATGTTTATCATTACAATTATCACAGCACTATATGGATGAGAGAAGGATTCAGGAGAGACAAAAGAGATTCTACAATGCAGTTCTGGATATGATATAATGGGTTGGATGGGATTACTTAAGGCTAAGAGATTGGCTATGGACAATTCTATGCTAAATACTCACAACTATGGTTTTGGGATGGGCCCGTCAGAGATCTGGTCAAAGTTTTTGGACTGGAATCTGCTCGCCACCGGACAGGATTCAGGCGCTTGCTTCTGCACTAAGCAAGGCACTCTGGTCTCTGAACGGCCTCTTGGGCTGGATATGACGGGTTGGTTCTGGGTTATAGCTCTGCTTTACCGTTTTGGATCTCTGGGTTCTAGCAAGGGTTCTTTGTAAGAACCAGAAAACCAGCACAGCCCGGCTGTTGAATTTGTTATTCCCCTTGGAAGTTTGGGGTTAAAATCAAGTTAAAAGATTTTAAAGGCCAGCTGAGAAGGGTTCAGCTTTGGATTCTGGGACTTCTGCTTTCAGAGCTCTAGAGTCTTGATATGGGTTCTTCGTGCAGAACGGTTCGCCAGTAAATCAGTTGATGGGTGAATGTATGTGTGTCTCTCTGGGTCCTCAACAGTCCCTATTTATGTATTTCTCAAAGGGGTGGGTAGGCTGATTATACTAAGCCCAACCCTCTAAGAAGCCTATTGGTTAAAGTCTTCCCTCGCTCCTGATTTGAGAAGGAAACAGTGTGTCCTGATGTGTCACGGTGACGCTGTGTTTATGGTCCAAGGGAAAAAACCTCCCCTTTGTTTTACACAGAAAATCTATTTTTCATATAAAACATATTTCCAATATCACCAACTTGCTAATAATACATATTTACATCCCAAATTAAATAAGGCACGTATCCATCAAAGTCCCATCTTTTGAAAAGTTTCGGTTCACAAATAACAGTTTTTCATGCTTTTGGTTGGCTACCCAGTGTCAGATCTGTACACATTTTTCCACATACATGCACATAACATCTGGGCATACTTCTGTGAAGTTTCATATTTTTAACATTATCACAACTGCTACTAAGTCAACATTTTGATAGTTCTGTCTTTGAATACCGCACAAATTCCAAGAGTAATTTTAAAACGTGAGCAGAAATTTAATTTGAACAACACAATATTTACAGATTTTTAGCAATTTTGTTCAGTTTTCTATGAATCTTTTTCAAAAAGATATTTTCTGTGCTCTCCAAATAAACAAAACTGTCTGTCCCCGCACCCAAGATTTTGGCTCGGCCAGAGCAGTCCCAGGCTTCTTCCTGCCAGGAGTTGTTTTCTGTCGACACCCAAATCAGCATTTCCTTTCAGTCAAGGGAGTCTTTTGTCTCCTGTCAAAGCAGCAGGCCAAAGTCCCCTCCTACTTCCTTTCACACCTCCCTGCCAGTTCCTCAGCAGAGAGCAGGGGGTAAGATTTCTTTGTTTGGGAGAAACTGTGGAATGTCTTTGAAGCTCAGTGTGGCTGGCTTTAACTTACTTTTAAAACAATGTTTAAAATAGTCTTTTTCTAAAATACAATTTACATTTTACAAATATAGCCACAAATCTCTAAATTCCAGCCTTTTTAAAACATAGAGATTGCATTGTCACCTATATTGCTTTTGATGGGAAGTCTCTTCTTTTCCATACTTTGATTTTAAGGCACAAGTTTAAATGACAGTATAGGTATATGCCAGCTTCTGACACAGGCGAGCGGCGGTACTACTCCCTTTTCTGACATATTTTTCCCATGCAAGCATCTTTAACTGTGGATTTTCTTCTGATAAAATATGCTTCTGCTGACATTTGTGCTTAAGTGGATCCTTTAAATAGAGTGATGTTTAACACCCAACAAGGATGTTGGATCTTTTGTGTTGTTTGAGAATCATTATTTTTGCACTTCCCTCAGCCAAGGAAAAACTGATTTCTAAAGCAGTTCTGGCTTTCCCTTGCAATGCAGCACTGCTTTTTCAAGTAGTTTCCTCTTACTCTGTGGGCAGCCCAATGATAGGTTTTGGCAGTGGTCTCCTGTGTTACCACTGACATCGGCGAAATGGATTGGCGGCCTATTTTCCCAGTTTCCCTGCACCATTCTCAACAATTTTAGCGCATAGATCTTTTGGCGTCCATACTGTTGTTTCTGATGCAAGCAGCGCAGAGTAATATTGCAGGGCATAGAATAGTGGGTTAAAACATCCCACATCGGCATATGTCAGGAACCAGGGACTTCATTTAGGGGTCACCAGAGGTCGCAACTGCGACCTCTGTGGTCTCCCTTGCGAACTCTGTGGTCTGCCTTGCTACTTCTAAAAAAAAAGAACAAAATAAAGGTTTTTGTTTTTTTGGTAATGCAAGCCTGTGGGCTGTGGCCAGCAACATGTTAGCTCTTTACTTCTGGTGTGGCTGGATTTCTTGTTCAGGCCCCTTAAAAAAAGAAGAAAAATAAGAACAGGAGTGCCACAAGTCTAACACTTTGAGCACTGACCCTAAATAAAAAAGGATAGGAATACCAAATAATGTGTCTTTCTGGAATTATATACAATAATTGGTAGACTCATTAAAGGTTTATTTCAGGCACACTTCAGGGGGTGAGTCACTGAATTAGTCTGTTCTTAAACACCTTAACTCAGGCTTTCATCCATCTGAGGTCGATAAACGAGTACCAACACAGGTTGAGTGATATTGCATGTATATTTTTTCTATATACAGCGCTTAAGCGTAAGTGCTATATAATAACACATCATTATCATTTGGTCATGGACATCTGTTTGCATTCACAGTAATTTGGTGATATTGGCCTATACACACTGATCTTAACGATACATATAGTGATCCATTCTTGTATGAAATGTACATCACATTATAGTGATATCGTAACCAAATATTTTGTAGTGTACAATGCTATGTGATGCCACTTCCTGTTTTGTCAACGGGTGAAAGGTTGTGTTCCATCGCTTCCGGCGATATCACTTCGGGGTAGGGTCAAATGACATCACTTCCTGTGATGTCATCAGGGGGGGTCAAGGGTTGTGTGATGTCACTTCCACTACCCTTGGCATTTTGGTGAAATGACGTCCCTGTCAGGAACCAGGACCTTCTCCCTGCTTCCTGGTACTTGTGTTGGTGGAGCGTGGCAACCAGAGACTTCATGTGCAGCCAAGTAGGTGGTGTCATGTCAAGTATGGAGGGAACTAGGTTGAGAGTGTGTCTATTTGTGTATGCAAGGTGGTGTCTGTTTAAGGGCAGTGCGAAAAGGTGTGCATGGTTGCCAGTGTAAGCGAATGAGAATGATGTGTGAATGTTATGCGTGGTCGTGTTAATGAAAGAGATGCTGTATGGGTGCATGATTGTGGTATGAATATGTTTGTGTGTGTGTTTGTGTATGTGTGTGTGTGTGTGTGTGTGTGTGTCTGCATCAGAGGCTGGGGCTCAAGGGGCATTGGTGAACTGATATTTTCCATGACATGGTATGTTTTACTAGCATTTTTGGGAGAAGCAAAACAAACGTTTTATTACATGGAAGAGGGTTTGGGGTGGGGGATGGTACTACAATGGGGCTGGCAGTCTGGTTCTTTTCATACTGTGGCATGCAATGTTGTACTCACATTAAAGGCAGTGCCAACGTGAGGAGTGTTCTTACATTGGGCAGGGAATGGCCCACAAAGCGATGTTTTATTACTGTTGGATGGCATTTTTTACTGGCCTAAGGGCAAAACCAACGGGAGTATGTTCTTATTTGGGAAGTCTAGCATTTATAGGTGGACCAGCATGGACCTGTATTGACACAATCAGCATGAAAATGTATGTATTTATTTAAACTTTTATAAGGTGCCAGATGCCCAAGGGTCACAGGGCACCATCAGAACAAACCAGACGCATCACATATAACAGAGAAGTTAGCCAGCAGAGTCTGTAATGGAGAGCTTAATCAAGGGGGAGTTTGAAGTGCTGGGTCATCAACCTCTTCTTGAATTCGGTTGTCATTTCAACTGTTGTGAGGACAGTAGGAAGGACATTACAAGCTATCGGCCCTTGCACATCAAAACAGGATCCTCCAGATTTCACAAGCCTAAATCTAGGCTGCACAATTCTGGATTGATCCTTGGATCGAAAACTGCAAGAAGACATATTTGCCTTTAGGCGGTCCCTGCAATACTTTGGAGTTGTATTGCTCACGCACTTACAGGTCAGTGTGAGAATCTTATGTGTAATGCAATGTTTCACAGACAACCAATGCAGTTACCATATTGAGGCTGTTATGTGGGTGCGTCTGGCTAAACCAGAGATAGCATGTACTGCTCTGCTCTGGACGACCTGCAATGCAGCCAGGTTAGACAGGGAAGAGCCGCTCAGGAGACTGTTGCAATAGTCCAGACAGGAGTTTAAAAGAGCGGCAGCCAGGACAGAGGCATTTTTATGCATCACGAACAGCCGGATGTGATAGAGCAGTTTGTTAATCAGGCCACAAGGGGAGCGAATCTGGGAAACGTGCTGGTTCATTGTTAGTTCTGCATCCAATATAAGGACAAGGGTCTTCACATTCATTTCCACTGGAATGATGCTGCTGGCAATGCTAAAACTATTGTACTGTGAAGACAATTTTTTAGTCTAGGGCCAGAGGCAACGATTAACAGTTCTGTTTTATTGCTGTTAAAAGTCAGAGAATTGGCTGCCATACAATCTCGGATGGCAATAGATAGCATTTATATCCAGTGAATCCTGTGAGTAAAGGCCCAGAGCTTCATAACAACCTGGGTGTCATCAGCATAGTTGGTATAAAGGACACACAGGCCATCCAGAAGTCTCAGGAGAGGGATAATATAAACATTAAACAGTGAAGGTGACATGCATGATCCCTGTGGGACTCCACATGTAGTAGGTGCTGGGAAAGACCCAGCATCGTCGGTGGCAACTCTGACATTGCGAGGGCCAAGGAAAGAGGCAACCCACTGTGTAGTTAAACTTGAGCAGCCTACAATAGATTCCAAGCTGTCCACCAATAAGGCATGATCCACCAGATCAAATGCAGCGGACAGGTCAAGCAACATCAAGAGGGCCGGCTGACCATGATCAACAATATTGGACAGGCTTGACTTGAAATCCAGCATGGCAGTCTCTGTGCCATGTTTCTACTCTGGCTAAATACTGGTTTATAGTGGTCAAAGGCATTAGAACATGCTCCTGTGCATTTTTGGTGACGTGGCATCTAATTTCTTTTCATG
Source organism: Ambystoma mexicanum (assembly GCF_040938575.1). NCBI lineage: Eukaryota > Metazoa > Chordata > Amphibia > Caudata > Ambystomatidae > Ambystoma > Ambystoma mexicanum. Next base: position 912,273,632 of record NC_090939.1, on the reverse strand, counting down.
CCATACCCTATACAACCGATTGTAAACTGTGTGGCTTTTGCCCTGATTTGTCACAGAAAATGTTCTGTAAAATGCACAATTTGTACACATTATTTAAAACATGTTCTCTGGGGGATATTCCTCTAACCCCTGAACCCCCCCTTGGTTAGTGTGCCCCCTCGCATCCACACTATGCTTGGTTACCCTGCATATTCGGCTGATGGCAAAATACCCCTTCCCTCTCCAGGATCCTGTTGATGTCGGCCCAGCTACATGAGCTTCAGGGTCAACTTGTTAGCCAATCCTGGCTATGCCACTGGCACTTACATGGTGATATAACAATGTTATGCTCTTCTGTGCAGCAAGTTAAGAGGTGAGCTTGCCATTTAGGTTCAAGACCCCTTATTGACAATTAATACCCTTGCCTGGGTCTGTAGGTTACTGATTGGTTGAAGTCCAAGCTTTTCATCATGGTAACGGTTGGAATTTGAACCTCACTCTTTGGGTCACTGGCATGCTCTGACCTGTTGTGCTGCAGGCTGTGACTTGCTTGTCTTTCTTCTCTTTCTGCGGCATTACAGCGGCCATACTGGCACATATGGTCCCTGCTCTCCTTCTCAAGTTAGTACTCCGTGACTTCCTCTGCCCACACTTTTCTTTCATGCCGGGCTACTACACTCGTAATGTACTCACTCAACTCTCGGCTCAACTAGTGCTCTGTTTTTTTGTTTGGCCTTCCTATGTCACATTTTACCCGTTTACACTCGGTCTTCAACTCTGAATCCATCTACTCTTTCAATTGCATGCACGCTCCTCTGTTACTCCCTCTCTTCATTCTACTTCCCTTCTTTCCTTTGAGCTGTACCTTATTTTTCACTTTCTGTGCTTTGTCTATAATGCTCTGAACGGTTTTGCTCCTTCCTGTCGGTTTACACTCCAACTCTCCCTCTTCGTTCTGAATCTCTTTTTCTTCTTTCTGTCTCTAAGCCTCCATGCGCCCTTCTCACTTTCGCTCCTTCACGCTCCTTGCCCCTAAGCATTGGAGTGCTCCTCCACTGCCCATCCGTGCTTCCTCTTCTTTTCATATCTTTTGCATGCAATTAAAAAAACACCTTCTTCTGTCTCTCAATCTTAATTTTCTGTTCTAAATCCCCCATTTTAATAATTCCTCATTTCTAAATTACATTGTTGTATTTGTTTGTATTCGTTTTATTTATAATGAACATGTAACAACAGAAGGGTTCACGTCAGGGGTGTTGCTAGGTCTGGAAAAGATCTGGGGCTACACTAATGTCGGGACTGTCGAGACTCGGGGCTAGCTAGTCTTTTGGTTGTAGCTCCTGGGTTTCTATCCGCGATGCCTCTGGTTCACGTATCGAACGTTGAGCTCCATCTTGTGTCTTTGAAGTGGGTGTGCATGAGGTGGTCGCTCGTGCTAATGAAAGGGCGTATCAGCTGAGTGAATCATGCTAAGCTAGGAGCCTGCGGCTTTTATCACAGCAGTGGAAGTTCGTGAGTGCAGGCATACATTACACCCCTGCTGGAAAAACTGTATTCCAACCTGAAGCTTTGTGCTGCTTATAGATCGGTCAGAAGGTATTTTTACATGAGTGGTGGAGCCAGTGGTGCAACACCATTGAGCAGATCGGGCTCTATCCTCCCCTGCGCCCCAAACTGTTACGCTATATTGACTCGGCTGGCTGACCTACAAAGCTGTGGTCAGACAGAACAGGACACAGATGATAAACGGTCCCTGTTTACAAAGCTCAGCAATTACTAACGTAAAGCATTTCCATTGTTAGCACCTGCATTCATATGCATACATTTTTAGGCAATTGAAATTGTGATGTGGGGTTAGTACTTGCATGCCATGGGAGGGGCTGGAAGGGGGGGGTAGCAGACAGCTAATTCTCACAGCAGTTCTCAAGTGTGTGGTTTCAGACGTGAAGGAGAGAGTTAACTGCTTGTAACATAGAAGCTGCACTAGAATAGTCTCATGCTAATGTGTAAAGACATTAGATGCCCCCACACAAGTACATTTGGCCCTTCCCCACAATCTCTGAAGTTAGCCTCTACCAACATTTAAATGGTTACCCCCCCCCTCCCCACTGCCGAACTTTTAACCTGGGTGCACTGTTGGGTGAAACAGTAAGCATTTGTTTTCCAGTGGGTGCAGGCTGCAGAACCAAGTCATGACATGAAATCAAGTCATGCTCTTATAAACATGAGCATGCTGTGTCTACTGTGCTATACAACATATTGTGTGTATTTGTGTTAGCGGCTCACATCGATACGTTGTGATGTACATTTAGGGTGACCAGATTTTTTTTTTAAAACTGGGACCGGCCGTTAAAATAAAAGTAGGACTAAAGTAAATACACATACAACTTTAGTCCTACTTCTATGTCGATGGCCAGTTGCAGGGAGGGGTTTGTGGGGAGGGGGTGTGCTAACAGGCATACTCCTCTCCTTGGAGGAGAGTGCCGGGGAGGATATGGGGGAGTGAAATGCATTTCACGCCCCCATTCGCACAGGAAGAGTTGTGCCGGGACCCGATTTCGGGATTTCGAAATCGGGTCCCAGCAAAAAAAGGGACCATTTGCAAAACCCCGGATGGAGTTAATAAAATAAAAAAACTCCCGGGACCCCGGGACATCTGGTGCTTTCCCCGGACTGTCCCGGGAAAACCCAAACGTCTAGTCACCCTACGTACATTTCATGTGACCTCTAGATCATGTTGCCTATCAACAGTTGTTGTTTCGACAAAATAAATCTTTGCCATAGTCAACGTTCCTAGAAAACTAAAGTTTATATTGATGATCTGTTTGCTGCTAACGTGTATGATTTGGAGCATGTGAATGCCTGCAACAAACAGTAAGAGAAATAGCATGCTTTTGCAGCACTTCAGTGTATGTTGCAGTATTATTTGTAATAAGCAAACGCACTTACTTACCAACAGGTGTCAAAGTGTACAAAAAAGTAGTGGACCTATGTTCCCTGCTAGCCTAACCCCTCTCACCCCCAGACTCCACCAATCCCATGCCCACGTGCCCCTCCTCTCCCAGAGCATAAACATAATACCTAGGTCCTGCCTTTCCTCGACTCCACCCCCCACTACTCTGTTTACATGTGAACTAATGTGCACGTTACATAGAACATATGTACATACAATATCACTCAACCAGTTGGTAGTCATTTATGAACCATGGAAGGATGAAAGGCTGAGTTGGCCTTGCCACGATTCGAAAACTGCGACCTGTAGATCACACACAGATCTCAGCAGGAAGTGCTTATCCTGCTGAGCTATCAGGCACTACAAAGACTGAAAGAAGCCCAGCTAAGAAAATGCATCTTAAGTGTTCACCATTACTTTCAGTCATTGTTCCCCATAACATACAGCTTCATACACCCTCCCCTCACCGCTCACACATCTTAAGGGACATGCCCACGACTAAAGCCACCCTTCACAGCCACCCATTACCCAAGACACACCTGTGCTTGCAAATATTTCACGTTAATCCGTTACTTGAATGCAGAAGACAATGGCTGATCACTAAGGGAGCTAGGCTTTGAGGTATCTCGGGCATGGCCGTTATGTCCCTAGCAGGCTAAAGAAATAAACAACTGTAAGCCAGTGGCTTCAAGATAGCTCAACTGGATGTGACATTAAAGCAGATACAGCAGAGCCAAGGTTCAAAAGAACAGTAAGGAGTCAGCAAAAAAAGTGCCCTTCGCCTGCTGTCCAGGAACAGTGCTCAGTCAAAAATAAATAAGGGACCAATGGCTCACTAGCAAAAAGTAGAGGAATGGGGGACCCTTTAGTTCCCACCCACTTCGACCTCTGCTTACCACGCAGCCATGCATCTATGGCCTCAGCACTGGAGACCACTGTGGAGTAAAAGTCGTATTTTATGTAAACATACTATTATATTGCACCAAACCACTACTGTAGTTGTATCAGAACGAAGACGTTTGTCTGCGATTGACATACCATGCCTCCCGCCAGGGGTATGCAGACCTTAGTCTGCTCGAAGAGAGAAAATAAGCGAGGGGAAGATTGGAGGATGGGAAAGCATGAAGCAGATTCTGCAAACACAGGGATGGAGGGATGGAGGGATGCAGTGGCAATGGGAATGTTTCGTGATAACACTGGTCTGTCCTGTTAGATGGACCATGGTTCTGCAAAAGGAAGGAGATGGATATGACTTAAAGTGTTGTGATAATTGAGTTGTTCTTACAGTGCAGGTTTGAAGAATTGTAAGTTAGTACACATTGTAATGTTGTATGGATGAGGGGCTAAAGAGTCAACTTGGGCAATCCTGGAGGTCTGGTTGCCTATTACCCTGGACATCTCTGTACGTTGTTCCCTAGGACAAACCCTAAAGTGTTCATTCTGTGACTGCCAAGCCTTACACAGGGTCACCTAGTCAAGAATAGACTGTGTATAAAAGTACATTTTGTTGTTATCAGAATGTAAGAGACAGGAGTGCTCAAACTGGTAGAGTAAAACTAAAAAATCCTGGCACCTTGATGTCAAAAAGGTCATTAGTATGAGCTTTTGCCATTTAATGGCATTCTAGGCTTTATTTTATTTCCGGTGATACAAAGTCGTGCCTTACTTGGAAGAAGGCTATCAAAGTATGAATGCCTATTATATCACAGCGCATTTGAGATGCTGTTTAATCTTGGCTTACAACAAAGATACACCTAACATGGCACACCTACATTAGCGTGCAGTGCTGATTTGACATGTGCTTCTAATCAGTCACACCAGCACTATTATTAGTCACATTTTGTGAGCCTTCATTGCTTCCTTTGCCATTTGCAGAGCATGTGGGTGTGTTGGCACGCTTTTGCAATTTCCAATCAATGTCTAAAGGGCTTCAGTGTATTGAGGAAACTGTTCGCGACATGCGTAAAATGTTTACCAAGTGGCATAGTGATGTCACATTCGGATTTGTTACCATAATTAGTTCCTACTGCTTGATATATGCATATCCTTACCTTTTCAGCAAGTGACTAGTGGCTGCGCTTCTTGTGCCTCCTGTTGCCTAACTAGCAGAAAAATAGTTATCAAGATACATGTGTGTCAATGTTGAAACATTACACATTTCAAATTGTGTCCTCAAAATCTCTGGCTTCTCCCATGTTTGTTACTTACCATTTGTGACCAAACATAACTGAGTCAAGGATTTTCTCTGAATCCACAGATACATCCCTTTCTTCCTTACTCAACTCCGCTGCTTTTAGCAAGATGGAGTCTAACTTCCCGATAGGGTCCTCATTGTTAAACATCTTGTCCTGTGGAAGGCACACAAGTATTTGGTGCCGAAACATCCTAGACATCGACCCAGCTTCATATATCTTTTCTATACCTTTCATCTGTAATTAACTCACACATCTAAAGTATAACTGGTTTTTGAAGAGAGTGTTATTTGCTTAGCTGCCAGCCGTCGTCGAGCACTGGGACAAACCACTCTTTTTAGAGTCTTGGTGAAGTATGCAGGATCTATCTACCTTTGTCTAAATGTATGTTTTTTGCAAGATATAAAATTGCAAATATATTTTGTTGGCAATTGCATCTTGCTTAAGAACCGATTCCTTCTTTGCCTTCTTTAAGCTCATTCTTTTCAATTGATTAATTCCACATAAGTATTTTTATATTAAATTGCTTTGTATAATTTTTCTATTAAATTGATGTACATCAAATATCTTTTTTTGAATATATGTTTGATGTGGTTTAGAATGTTTTTGATGAGTTGTACTCCTTAACTATCTTAAAAAAACATTTAAATGATTGACACTCAGAATATCTCCTCTACAAGAACACCCTTTGTAAAGATTTATGTATCAGTTTCCAAGTTCCTGTTATGTCGGGGTCTTCATCCCTTTTGTAGAATGCACATCTGTGTGTGTCAATCAATTCGCAGCGTGTGAAATGCCGGTACACACTATTTGCTGCATGGGTTATTTACAATGATAATTTTGAATATCGCAATGTTTTATAATGTTACCACTGCACTTTTATTTAGCACCCTTTTCATATAGTTGTTAAGTCCTGGATTTGGTTGCATTTTACTGTCACTTGATGCACATGTGACGCTCCCAGCAGGTGCACCGGGCATTTTTCATGCATCTGGGTTTGTTGTGTTTTCTGCCAGCAGTTACTAGACACACTCTGAAAACTACATTTAAAACCATGAAAGAAACATATCATCTGTAATGATTTTAAAGAAGGTTTCTGCTCAATCAGACATAATGGGACAAATTACATATAAATAATCATCTTTATATGCAAATGAAATTATGTCCTCCAGGCTGTAAAACCAGAGTTGAGTGGGATCACCAAAAGTAACCAAAAAAGATGCTGTATTGCTGCGCAGGACCAATGCTTCTAGGATAGGAGCACCACAAAACCTTCTTTGATTCCTCTGAGAATGGGAATGCTGCTCTGAAATAGTTAGCAATAAGACCTTAATGGGTTTTAGAGTCATTTGGTTTTGGAAGCCTGGAGAGATTTGCTTTTTGACTGACAGTAACCAAAACCCTTGTTTCTAGAACCTTTTTTGGCTAACTCTTGTCATGCTTGTGCAGTGGAGACATTTGGACTTCAGATTTAGAAATGATGTGTGCAATTGTTAAGCAAGAAGCCCTGAGTAGAGGGGTGTTACTTCTTCAGGTAATGCCCCGCTGCCCATAGTTAGAGGCATAGGGTTACTTAACGCAGGCCCCAGGGAATACCTGAAGCTGCATTGCCTCCCCTGCAAGGGGCTTATTGCTATTAGCAAACAGGCCCATAAGAATGGGGTACGAAAAGCATTTTTTCTTCAGATGCGAAACACTCTGCTGTTTCACAACAGAAAAAAGGAAAACTAATAATTCCTGACAAGGAAGGGAAAATGAAGTTTGTTCTCCCTTTCCATGGTGGCCTTCGAAACTAGTTAAAAAAAGCACACAAAAAAATGGCCACCATGGAAAGGGAGAAGAGACTATGTGTAGTCCCTTCTCCCTTTCCATGGCGGCCATTAAAAACATAGAAATAAGGTAAACAAAAAAATGCCTGCCATGGAAAGGAGAGAAGGTACTACACATGTCAAGGAGTTCCCCCCTTCTCACCTGAATCCGTTCTTTGCCGGTGTTCTTGGAGGCTGCCTTCTTTCGGATGGATCGGGTTTTGAAGAAGGCGGCCCGTGTCTCTGCCGAATCCAGAATGCGTTCAGTTTTCGGGGAGGTCGAATCCAGGAATCCAGGAGGCAAGGTAAGTTCGGTAGTTCGGTAGTTCGTGATAGGTAAGCAATTGGGTGTTCCAGTTTATCTCCTAATTCTTGTTTCAGGACTGCGCCAATTGGTTTAATTTGAAGCGTCCGTTTCTACCAGAAAAGGACGGCTAGTATCGGGTTGAGCCAAGATAGGAGCTTGCGTAAACTCTGTCTTTAAATGCTGGAACGCCATATCTTGTGGTGTTGACCAGAGGAAAGGAGTGTCTTTCTTCAGGAGAGCAACAATCGGCTGCCTTCTTTCGGATGGATCGGGTTTTGAAGAAGGTGGCCCGTGTCTCTGCCGAATCCAGAATGCGTTCAGTTTTCCGGGAGGTCGAATCCAGGAATCCAGGAGGCAAGGTAAGTTCGGTAGAACTAGAATCCAGGAGGAAGAAGAAGGGCGGGGGGGATTCGAGGAAGGGATAGCAGAGTAGAAAGGAGAAGAACTGCGAGCTACGGAGCACACGTCTGGTCGCTAATCGCTATAGCATTGAGACGCACGGAGCCGCGAAAGGCGTGGTCTAGAAATAGAGAAGTGTTACGTCCAACGCATGGAGCGAGAAGGGAATGCGTTGGACGGCCATATTGGAGGTATTAGTTGTTTAAGTCCGTTGTGACAAGGACCATGAGGCCCAAAAGGGGCGCACCCAGCGATTCATGACAACACATAGTCCCCTCTTCCTTTCCATGGTGGCATGTCGCAGATCAGGAGCAGACAAGCTGGGGACACAAGTTTTCACAGCACATCCACTCCTGAAAAGGAACCAAAAAGAAGGTAAGTGGGGGCAGAGGGGTCTGTGGTTTGGTAATCCCCCCATTCTGAGCCTCCTCATTGGCTGAGAGGCTGACAGCTGGGTACTAATTTGCTTTCACTTCAGAAATGGATCCCTTACACATATCAAATTAATTCTCATGATACTTTTGAGTGGGAGCGATTTTGTCCCCTTTTAGTGTACCATAACGTTTATATATGGCGAGTGGGAATAAGAACTTGAATCTTGCAAGAGAGATCTTTGCCTAAAAAACATTGAGGTTTTAAAGAACATAAATGCTCAGGGATTGAAATACCCTACAACAAGATGAATGACCATTTATCATCTTCTTTTTGACTCCATTAACTTCTTTGTGAATCCAATTAGATCCCATTCCAGGGATTGTATGTCAAATATATCCGATTGACCACACGTATCAATCTATATATCCACTGAAGAATCACATCCAAAAGATAGGTTTACAATGAAAGGCTCTCCTTATGGGAGAGCGACTCCAACTGATCCTTGCTATGGAAACATTATCACTTTATTTGGTGTGTTTGTTCCTGCCCTAAAACCAGAAACATTGTATTCCCTCTAGGCCCAATCCCCATACCTGCTTACATACCTGGGTCAAGGCCTTTTGAGAAGCAGGATAATAACAGGCCTTGGCATACGTTTTCATGCAACCTTAGAAGAAGGCCCTGTACCTGAAGTTTTCACTCCCTGAAAGGTGTGAAGGAAAATAATGGGGCCCATCTCCTGTAAAAAAAAAGAAAATACATATAAACTATCCATACACAGTTTCACATTTTTAGCTCAAACTCTGCTTGGGAAGCCCTTTCTATGAAATCTAAACTAGGAAATATTGTAGCAACCACCCCTACTCAAGGGGTTTACAGTGCCTGGAACAGAGCTGAGCCCTCGCCGAGGCTCTGGCTGGGAGGTCATTATTGGCCCTCAAAGACCCTCTGACTGGAGGTGATTGCTACATTTCCTAGTTTAGATTTCTTAGAAAGGGCTTTCCAAGCAGAGTTTAAGCTATAAATGTGAAACTGTAGTTCCCGATAGATGTTGGAGTGACAATTGTATGAGGTTTTGCCTAAACGTGCTACAAATACATGAAATTGTTTTTATCCAAATGGGTATCCCAGTAGACTTAGCATACTGAAGGTATTCTAAGTATTTGCATGTTAGGGAAACGTGGAATCATTTGTTGCTGAAGTGCCCTGCTTTGATGCAGCTATGGATTTTACATTTTGATACATTTGTCAGGAATCTAGCACAGGTTGAAACTGAGACATTATGTGGGAATATGTTACAGGGAAACTCAGTCACAGTGTGACTGTTTCTGAGGTTTATTACCATCCTGCCACTTTTTTTTAAAATTGTATTAGATTGTATTTGTTTTGAGCGAATTGTGTTTCAAATGTTTTCTGCCAAATAAATTTAGCATTCAGGAAATATGTGTTGGTGTTATTGATGGGAGGGATGTATTTATGTGAATTGGATACATATATGGTATGTTTTTAGTTTGTAAAGGTCAAGATGGTTGTTTGATGTTGTAATGGGGTACTGACTGGTGATTACATTTTATGAGAATTCATTGTATTGGTTTTATTGCAAAGGATTGTTTTCAACCAAATGCAGTTAAAGAAATAACAATTATACCATTTGAAACTGTTCAAGGAGAGATATTGGGAGTTGTGAGATCATGTGGCAGTGGAAATGACTTCTCAAAAGCGCACACATTAACAATATTTCAAGTTAAAATCAATAAGGGACCGTAAATACTATCTTGAAAGGATGTTCAACCCTGAAATGCTTACTCTATATATTAGGATCCATATGGGTTCACTTCCCCTCTGTGTGGTGGTGGGTAAGGATTTATGTGACTGCATCTGTCAGGCCATACAAGATATTCTATCTGCCTCTTCACCCTAGGAGATTCCTGGACAATTTGGGCTGCATATACACCAAAATAATTCTAAATTGTATTCTATCATTTGTATGCTCTGTATTGCATTACAAACACAGTTTGTTGGTGAAAATGGCAACATCTGGGTACCTTCAACATTCAGTGAGCTTTGTGATGTAATGAATGAGGAGATATTAGTTGTTGCCTGCAATGAATGAATAACGGGTGTCATATACAAGACAAACACCAAATGAGAGAGATCGCATCCCTGCCAGATATCCCAAATAATGTGAAATGATGCAGATGTTTTCCCTTTAATAGGGATCTTAGCTAAGCATAGCTATATATTAGATTGCAGCCACCTATGGAATTCTGCCCCAAATCCCATCTTGTGCATTATGCAACACAGACATGTCCACAGCCTGCCTTTGATGCCTTTTAGCATTTAATAGTACCATAAGTTTGAGAAAAGTCAGGTCGTTTTAAAGCTGTATCGTTGTGTGGTGTTGTATGTTGTGCCCAAGTCTGAATCCATGCCAGCATAGTGAAATAAGACCCATGACAATGGTAGCGCGTAGTTAGCTGCATAGTTTTGAAATATCATACCATCAACATTAACAAGGTACAATTAATTGATATGAGGTCAAATTCTTTGCTCATTTGTTTTTCATGAGTCTGTCGGCTTCTTTATATGATTTTGTGATTTGTATTTATTTTATTTGTATAGCGCACGTGGCCCGGGGGCATCTGGGTGCATTTCTTACAAAGGTTACGGGTATATATATTTACATAATGTTACAGAGACATAAGATATCTGGCCCTGCCATGCCGTGTTGGACAGTGGTCAAAAGTCAAGTAGTGTTGCAGGTTCTTAGTTTTATCACATTCTCCAAGAACATTACGTCAAGTCACTTTTCCTTTCAGAAGGAACCTGAGGCTGTTGCAAATGTCATTATCTATTGTGTTCTCTATTTGTACTTCTTGAGAGTGAGTCAATATAGTTACAATTGTGCTAAATAGTTGTTCATGTCTACTAAGGAGGCCTCATTGCTGGTGCTCCTACGAGTATATAGCTCATAAACATATTTCAATGTTTGCAAAATATCTGCTCCCACTATCAGAATTTGGCTATTAGGACTACTTATGGCACAGATTGTATTGACCACTTTCTCCTCTTAACTGCACACATCTCGAACCCTTTCCATTTATTCACTGTAGTCCTTAAATTGCTTCAAATTTAATCGAGCTGCTGTCACGTCTAATATATAGATTGTCATATATTATTTACCAAGCCCCTATTTGACAAATTGGATAGACTGGGAGTCACCTACGCTAATTATGCAGATGACACCCAGATCTTCATTCCCCTTTCGGGCAATTTTGTCAGTGATACAGCCTTGGCAAATGAAATCTACCTCATCATTCAGGCCTGGATGGCCAATCATGGCCTTTGCCGGAATGATGACAAAACTGAAATCTTACTACTCGGTTCTGCCACTAACCTAAAGAAACTCGACCCTAACTACTCTGCATTCAATATTGACGGCAACATAATTAAAGTCGCTAAAGCTGTGAAAACACTAGGTTTTCACCTCAACTCCACCCTCACGCTGAAAAAGCAGGTAAATTCCTTAGCATCCTCTACTTCCTACACCTGCAAGCTTATCAGGGTCTACCGAGCTTTCCTCACCCAAGCAAGCTGCATCATTCTCGCTAACGCCCTCATACTTTCTAAACTCGACTACTGCAATGCTCTGTATTCAGGAGCCAACAAATACATAACTGACAAACTGCAAACCCTGCAAAATAACACCCTGAGAACTGCCCTTAATCTACCCACAAGAGAACACACCTCCAAGGTAAGAAGAGAACAACAGTGGCTAAAAATTAGCGATAGGATTTCCCTAAAAATAGCCTCACTTACATATAAATGCCTCAATAATGCAGCGCCCCCCCTACCTCACAGAGAGAATAGTGAGAAGAATGCCCTCCCATCCCACCAGAGCCTCCAATTCCTACTGCCTTCTGACACCAAGATTCAGGCTGCAAAAAACAGGCGGTGGTAGCTTCCTGGTTAAAGGCAGCCCAGTATTGGAACTCGCTCCCTCTCGATATCAGAATAGACCAATCCTATCATAGCTTTAGAAGTAATATTATCAGACGGCTGCACTCCAATGACTTCTAAGACTCATCACAACCTACCTTCAGCCCCAAACCCGCCCAAATACCTACCTCTATGATTGTACATATGTATATTGACTCACCTGTCTTGAGCTACTATTTACTTGCGAACAACTTCCTCCTCCTCATGTACCATGTATCCTTCTGTGTCTTTCCTTACTAACTAAGCTTAAATATCCATGTATTCTGTTCTCTGTTGCACCCAGCTACCCTTGGGTTTGGGGCGCTATACAAATTAATAAACAAACAAACAAACAAACAAACATTGCAATGCATCCTGGCTGTAACACTGCACAGGTGCATGAATTTGAGTGAAGCCGATGTGCCATTGAGGAAGGTCCAATAAGCATGCTGTATTGCAAAAGAGCAAGGTGTGGTGTACTCTGAATTGCTGCTGGTTTGTTCAGAAAACTATTTGCCGAGTGTGTATTACATTCCCATTGGACAAGTTGCAGGCAATATAAGCAGGTGTGGACTGTGGATTGACTCATAGAGCACACTGGTTGTTTAGTATGTTACATTACAAGGCTATTGCCAGTGCATAATACCCACAGCCAAATAATTTCCTGTGACCGTATAGGCAGATTTATGTATTAACAACCTTTGTATACTACGCATGAGTGAACTGGTTTGTGCAAAGCTCAAATCAGCATAATTTTGTCTGGTTCAAGTCCCAAGAATGTTTGCAGGATGACTTTCGTCCACATTTACATAAATGTATGTATATGTGTAGATACCTCAGCTTTTGTACAATGAAAGTCAGATATAGTTCACTCCAACAAACTGAAATACCCAATTCTAATTCTGTTAATAATAATGTATCAGTCCCTGTGCTCTTGTGTACAGAAAATGAATGTTTTCTGCCAGCAGTCAAATCTCAGTGATAAAGTACAGTTGCATTTCACACAAAAACACCAAAATGTTCTATTACTACCCCTTGTTGGAAATCGCCTCCCCAATCCCTCTCACTCCAGTGACTTAGCAGGGCAACGATTCTAGGGGACCTTTCTAATTGCCTTTGGAAGAATTCGAAGGGGACCTCAAGTGTTCCCAGGGAAGTCCAAGTTAGATGGCCTCTTTTCTGGTATTCCTCTCCAGGTCTGCCTCAGGTTAACTTGCTTCTGGTCCATTCTGGAATAGGCCAAAGCTTCCACATAACTTCCAAATACAGCTCTCATCCATTCGGACAGGTGTTTAATCTTTCATGCAACTTTTGATTCCAGAGAGAGATCCCTATTCCTTTTGTGTGGCTCTTTACTTACAATGGGTAATTTTCCCACTCTTATATCACACTTTTCAATTGGTCAAATCATTCAATTAGCTTGCTTCAGAGTCAAACATTCCCAGCCAATAATTAACCTTGTTATGCTGACACAGGGCCTCCATTGTTTGAGTTTCCATTAGGCTGACCATCTTGTCGTGTTTTATGAGGAGCTGACGTCCAAAAGGGAACACGTTAAATGCAGTACGTTTCTTTTAGGTCAAACTTAAAAGGACAGGTCACATTCTTATCAGCCGGCATACTGTAGATTTAGCTTTTGTGAAATTTTAAACTGTATTTATTTGAATGTCTTCTACTGAGACTATTTCACAAAGTTGGGGCGCTCATTAATTTGGCTGGGGGTTCTGTTACACATAGCTTCATTTTCTCCTGGGTTTCATGGTAACAGACAATAAGGAACTGGTTCACAAAGCATTTTTCAATGGAATGTACCTTTGGAAAAATCCTTTTCTACTCCAGATAGCCCAGCCAAGAATCTCAAGGGAAGCAAAATTCCCCCACATGTGACCATTTAAACAGGGAGAGTTATTCAGCGTTGCCTAAGACAGCTCAAAACACTCTATGATTTTATACGCATGGCGGGCTTATTGACTTATTATAATGACAACGTGTAAGCCTTTTGATCAAATGACATTTAAGTGACTTGATTGTTCGTGTTCAACCTGTTCTAAATAAGAATCATTTTGTAATGTAAACACTGCAGTAGCTACCTTTATCTCACAGGTACATCCTTTTTGTCATAAATGAAACACAACACTGGTCTCCATTTGTCTTTGGGTTTCCTTTAAAATCTGCATGCTCTTGTGGTTTTCACTAGTAATGTCATGACATTTGTGCAGGTACAAAATGGACTTGGCACTGAGATTTTCTTTGATCATCCGGCCCCAGATCTGGTCTCGTTAGCATTTTGCTATTTTATCATGATGTGTTCCTATTTTGTATGCATTCATCAGAAATGTTCTGTTTATTTTGGCTTTCCTCTGCTCTACCTTTTTTTTTATACCTGTGTAAATCTTATCTTCATTATTCACCTTTGTAGAAATGTTTAACTACACAGCTTGTACGAGACAGTTTCTTCTAATGCATGAATGTTTCTCCTAAATTCTGGACCTATCATTTCCCCGCATTGTGCAACTTCCTTGCTCTAACCTCAAAATATACCCTTTTCTTGTGCCTCTCCTGCCTCTTTTTTACCTCAGTACTTCCCCACTGATCAATATGTCTCTCTTGTTATCTTAAACAGAGGGAAAGGCAATGGTCAGGAAAGCAAATGTTACTATTGCAAACTGGTGTACTATTCTAATATAGTGGCTAGTCTTCCATAATGCCGTTAGTGTGCTAGCCTACATCGTTGTATGTGAACTAGTTATACATTATTTTAAGCTCTTCAGATGAAGGTCACTGACTATTTTTAAAAAATTGAAGAAAAGAAGAAAATAGTATCAGTACATAGGATTATTTCCTACATTGTTTTTTTCATATTCTAGGAAATGACATAAAACACAATAACAATTCAAAACACAACATTTTCTCAGTGCTCTGTCAGTTGTATCCTCATTTATAAAAAAATTAAATGTCAGGTTTTTAAATTCATAAGTGTAAACACCCACCTAAGATCACAAGCTTGGTGATGAAACGAGCAGAAGCACCCATTGGGTAATAAAGGTGTAACATAGAATCAGGGATGCGTAAGAGACAGAAAGGCAAAATAAAAAGTAACTCACCTCAACAACTTGGATAAAGTAAGGCCACACTTGTCTCCCAAAACTGAGGTGGACTGCAGAGCAGCAAACCTTAAGGGGGTGTGGTTTTAATGATTGACCAGCAACATTCAATAGGGACCTACCAATGATTCTTTACCACGTAGCCAATTCCAAATAATCGAGCGGTCTGCAGTAGAAGACCTGAACAATCTGCTGGGATAATAACTCTGGGGACGAGTCATTATCATGGACTAATGACCCCCCAAGTTATTCCCCCAGGCAAAGTCAAAGGGAATTTATTTGGGCAAGGGCATTATCACAAGTGACGATGACGCTGAGAACAAAGATTATTGATTGTATTCCGAACATCCTGATTGATTTACTGCAAGTCAACAATCACTACCAAGTGATAATTCGGCAATATGACCCTAGGAGGGAGGCCATTACCTGTCTGGTAATGCCCCGGGGGCCATAGTTAGAAGCCCGAGCAAAGCCAGGGCTTTAACGGAGCTCCGGGGGCATTGCCAGATGGGTAATGGCACCCCTCTGAGGGTCATATTGCCATTAGTAACCTGGGTCATTGAACCAGGATACTAATTGCAATTTTTCTCAAGTCGAACAACTGCACTGCAACCATTTCTCGACTCGAGAAACACAATTTTTTTTAAATGGCCGGCTGGGATCGGGATAATGGACTACACGTAGTCTCTTCTCCCTTTCCATGCCAGCCTTTGAAATTAATGTAACAGGAAGAAGGGACTAAAAGTAGTCCTTTCTCCCTTTCCATGGAAACGATGGTCAGGACCAGCACGAGATGCACGCTGCAACGTCTTCGGGATTACCATCAGGTACTGCTCGGAATCCTACCAATCGGAATGCAGTGTTATCCTCTTTGGAAACCGGGTACTGATAGCAAATAACGTAGGTGAATATGTTTACTCTGAAAAGGATGTTAAATATGATGTGGTTATTGCCAGCCATCAGGCACTTCTGATACCACGCTTACAAAGTATGTTCCCAGATATCCAAATAAAACACATTTCAAACTACCACAATCCATCATAACTGGGGTTTGACAATCACATGTTTAAAAGCAGAAGATAGACAGTTCTCAGTAACGTAGGAGATGCACTTAGGTTTTATTCCAAATGCACGGCACTTCAAATGGAAAGCATGAATGCCTTTACATGTCTACTCCCCTCTAATGCAGGACAATGGCCTATTCATTTCGGCGCTCTTCCTTCAGAGGCTAATCTCACCGCTGGGTATTTAGAGGAAGCACGGGGTTTGTCTCCAGCTTTCGGTTTTTCGAAAACCACCTGAGCTAAATCCCAACGAGGCGCTGTCTGATTTTGTAATTAATACTTTTGTTCCTGAGTAATTATTATAATTGCTGTCTCTGCTCTGAATTGTCAACAGTGACTATTTGAGCAATTCCCATAGAAGAGCCCTTGTTAAAGAGGGCCGAGTGCTCTCTTTCTCTGCAGGAAAGTGTTCTTTTTTTATGAAAGTGGAGCGCTATAAAGGGCTGTCGATGCTTCTGGGAATACTTTGAAAATGCTAATGTTTAGACACACTTGAACCTTACATCATTAAATCTGCATGCGCGCAGCAGGAGCGTTGTCGTGAAACCCTGCGCCTCATCTGAAATCGAAGGCCTATGTTTTCACATCACGTGTGTTTTCACACTCGCGCATTTTCGATGTAGTTCCTTTAATAAAAAAACAAAAATAGGCTGACTTGGTGTCAAGTCTCCCTGGAGCACTGACAAAAAGCAAGACGTTAAGGAAACATTGTGAATTAAGTGGCAGCGTGAATGAGGTTCCTGGTTGAAGGCAACCTTGTGTAGGTTTTGCTGTATGCGAAGTATTTGATAGCACAAAGGCCTTATTTCAGAACGGAAGTCATGATGCTAGTGGTAGTCACTTGTGTTTACCACTTGTGGTAAAATGTTACTCAGCACTGAAATGGAAACTCTCAGTTTTAATCCACTTTGAAATAGATTCTCGCAGGGCTAAAATGCCCACTGGTGATTGCAATTAATTATGCAAGCAATAACTGCATTTTCGCAAGCACTCTCTTTTACAAAGCAAAATACCATTCAAGAATGCTGGAAATGATGTCACAAAATGAGAACAGCTCTAAAACAGGGCAAACTGATTGGACAATGTGAACCATGTGTTTGTTCCGCGGTGTCACTAACCAATCAAGTATTCCGTTAAACATGGCAGTGGCATTTCTTTTTACCACCGGTGGCAAATATTGACCTCGCCGTGTTTGTTTAGCTGAATGGCACGAGAGGAGATGGGTCTTCCATCAACTATGGGCGCGATTCATGTAATGTTTGCCGGGTTCAAAGTGAATTTGCACTGCTGAAAGGCGACTTTGCACTGCAGACTCAAACCCTGATTCATGGAACTGTGCAAAGTCTATTCCTGCCGTGCAAAGTCCGGCAAAGTCAGCGATGGGAGAACTGCGCTATTGAAATGCCCTAGAAATTAACGCCTCAAAGTGCAGCAATCTTGATGGGCGTTAATTTAACACGAAGAATCATGTCTTACGCTATATGTGCCCATAGATGCTATTACAGAATGTTTTTAGAAACAGAACTTTAATTGATATGAAATTTAAACTCTAAGGGCTGTATTATAATAAAATGTGCATGTGCACACCCAGTGGATGCTGAAATACTGCTTGTGCATGCACAAATGGCTTTAGCACCACCACTTTAAAGTCGGTGCCGCTACTAATGCTGCTTGCACATGTGCAATCTGTGCATGTGCAGTCTGAATTTGCCCATGCGCACTGATTCATGGAATTATTTGCGTGTAAAACAGGGTTTTGCGTGCCATTCTGCCCGCAGATCCCAGTGTGACGAATGGGGAGTTGCGGGCATACTAGTGTCCAGACATGAATCAGGGACACTACCATAACCGGCGAGGTCAGGCCTCCTAATATGTTCATAGGCGGAAGCAGATGCGCCGTGATGACGCACTGTGCAGTGCATTCACAAAAAGAAATATGTCAAGAAAAATTGATCTGGGGGTATCCAGTGATTTTAGCGAAAAATTTAAGCCACGTTTTACTGAAACCAAATCACCGATAAAATACTGATATATATATGTGGGGGTCAGGGGGGGGTAAGGCGCTAAAACATGTGGGGTAAAAACATAGGGAACCAGGGTGATTGGGGGTTGAGTCCCCCCCCAAATAAAAGCAAAATCAGTATTTTTTCAGTGGTTTGGTTTCGGTAAAACCTGCCTCGAATAAAATGTTTGAGGTAAGATCACATGGAATCGAGCTGGGCTGTGTTTAAACTGCAGAGTTAAATCTGCAGCTTACTTTAGGTTTTTATTCTTATCGCGCTTCACGCAACACAAGCCCCTCGAACCCCCAAACAAATTTCTGCCAGAGGAATTAGCTGATCACAGCATTTCTGTTTGGGGATTTCTAGTTTTCAAACCTAGCTAGCAAGTAATAGAGTGGGTCAAGTCCTAAAAATTAAAGTGGGGGGACTCCTCAACAAACGCATTTGGATGCGACGTCGCCAGAAATTAGCATATCAAGGTGAAATATACACAGTTCATTAAATTGGCTTTGCATACCCACCCAAATTGCACAGGACAAATTGAATTTGTCTTCATATAATCAACACATGCAAAACCAAGAGAGGATATTTTCCTCTAATAGTGTTTTTGAAAACATTAAAAGGTGTGCATGTTTTAAATTCCAAGAACCAATGCAAATGTTTTCCTTGGGACTTGCAGTACTGAAATGCTACATTTCACCTTTAGTTGGTTGTTATTTTTCCTCAAGTTGTATAGTGCAGTGGTGAAGTGTCCAGCCTACAAACCTGACGACTGCGGTCTGATCCCTGAGGTTATCTTTAATTCATAAATTCAAAGAGGTCATTCAATGTTTCTCATTTTAGGTGGGGGGACTGAGTCCACCCTCTGAATAAAGTGTGGGGACTCCGTCCCCCCGCGTGTAGCCTCGACTTGAGCCCTGGAGTGCTGTGCATGTGTTTGAGGGTTGCATGTGAGATAAGGACAGTACCACCATGTGGCATGGGATGGTAAAGCCGTGGGATGGGATGTGGGAATGCCAGGTTCCTAGGTGCAGTGGCGTCACCAGGAATCAAATTTAGGGGGGTCCACAGACAAAAGTAGGGGGCCGCCTATGAAAAGGAATGTGTGACGTCACAAGCACTCGGGCAGAGAAGCTTTTGTGCACACCAACTTCCAAACCCCACTGTACCCCCCATCAGTATGTAGGCCCAAAACCATTAAGTCACTAATGACCCATCATTCACAGTTTTGTGCACTACATTCTGATTGGAGGGGCTGGTCTTGATGGCAGAGGGAACTTAACAGCTCTTCATGGTTGATTGCAGCCCTGTATGTGTGTGCCGTGCAGGCGAAGAGAGCACTGCAGACAGTGCAGAGTGAGTAGCCCAGCTGACGTAGGGGGGGCACAAGGGAATCCAGAATTTAAGAGGAGGGGCCCATGCCCCCCCCCTGCACTCCTTAGTGACACAACTGCCTAGGTGGCTCGTGGGTACTGACTGAACAGCAAGGTCTTGAGTTCCTTTCTGAACTGCAGAGCATTGGAGCAGTCTGGATTGCCGCTGGGATGGTGTTCCTGTAGGCAGGACGTAGCATGAGAGGGCCTGTTTCCTGTTCTTTTTCCTTGTGTGCTACTTTTGTCTCGCCTAGAGATGACCTATCTCATGGCAGAGTATGAGCCACCTGAGCTACAGAGTTTAGCAGTTAGGTAGGTACGTGTGTGAGCTGTGGTCGCCTTAAAGGTGATGCTGGCAGTCTTAAAGAGAGTTCTGCCTGAGATGGGAAGTAGGGCTGGACTGGCCTACTGGGTAGTCTGGAGATTTCCTGGTGGGCTTCTGCACTCTGGGTCTCTTTTGTATTTAATTTTCACATTCTCTCATAGGAAAAGTGTTGGGCTTGCTTAAAATGTGTAATATGGGACCCCTTTTGGTTCCCAGTCCACCCCTGATGGGAAGCCAGTACAGCTCTCTTCGGATGAGAGACATGTGTGAATTTCTTTTTGCTTGTTTTGAGTCGTGCCATGGTATGTAGGGTGGCGCAAAGAGTGTCAAGGGGTATTGCCAGAACACCATAGAGGATGACATTTCTCCCCTCGAAGTGGGAGATTACCAGGGCATGAAATGCAGTTCTGCACCCCTCACAACATAATTCAGAGAATGAAACATACCCCGCGTCTTATTGCATTGTAAAATAGTGCTACTATTGGCTACTGTACAGAATCCATATCATCCTCAAAATAGCAATAGAGGGGGATTTAAAAAAAGATGGCATCCAGGCCTTCTGAAATACTGCATGAAGTGTTTTGAGAAATCTTTACGATTACTGCCCCATCAGTGGAATGTTCATACTAAGGCAGTTTACTGAATTTCTACAAAACATCTGCCAACATCATAATGAGGCATAAACTCTCTATAGTTTTATAAAGCAAATCCACTTCAGGCTTAACACTGGAATTATTATTTTTTTTAAACAGCATACCATTGTTCTGTAAATATAAATGCTGTATGAGGTATTTAAAAACAAATCTGTATCTATTTTTGCCATTGTGGCATTATTGTAATAATAAGGGGGATTTCTGGGCTCATCAAATGTGCTAATTAAGCAGTATGCCCCAAGTGGCGGGGGCATTACAGACTCAGGTAATGCCCCGGGTCCCATAGTTATAGGCGAGGGGCATATTGCCATTAGTACCCCGGCCCGCAATATCTGCGTGACTGGGGCACTTAAAGCATTTTTATCTGTCCCGAAATGCTGCAACGTTTCGGGACAGAAAAAAAGAAAAGAAACAACCAAGAAAATGGCCGACGGGAAAGGGAAAAAAAAAGTCATTTTTCCCTTTCCATGGCAGCCATCGGAAGCGGACGCACTGGGAACAGAAGTGTGCCCAGCGCCTTCGCTCCCGAAAAATAGGAGCAGAAGGTAAGTGGGGTTGGGGAGAGGAAGAACATTTTTTTTTTTTAAACGTACCTGCATCCCCGGCAGGGGACGATGGAAGTCTCCAGCCGTGTGGAGGCTCTGAGTCTCAACACGGCTGGAGGCTGCCATCGTCCCCCACCCGGGACAAAGGAGCAAGAAGGTAGGTGGGGTGGGGAGGGGAGGGAGGAGGGAGGAAAGGGAAAATAAAACAATTTAAAAAAAGCCTTACCTGAGTTCCCGGCGTGGGGCAAAGGTAGCCTCTCAGATGTGGGGAGGCTAGGAGTGGGGATGGCCCCGCTTCAAGCCTCCTCATTGGCTGAGGGTCTGCCACACCCCTGCCGAGGACAAGGTGGCTGGAATCCCGGCCGAGAATCAAAAGATTCTCGGCCGGGTAACGACACGGCGAGAGCCAATCAGAATGCGTGTTGCATTCTGCTTGACTCTCGCCGGGTACTAATAGCAATTATTGTAGGTAGGAATCTGTGAAAACATCTGATGACCTCATACATCATGCACTCTCAGATGTAGGTATTTTACATTTAGAATTATAAGCAATGACATATTGTAATGTCCTTAATTAGAAATAAGCACACATTTAAGCTAAAGGTAGCTCTCTACATCTCCAGGGTAACTAAGTGCTTCAAATGAGGTTGTGCAATGTCCTGACCCACTCTGTTTAGAGTTGCCTAGCGGGCCCCTGATAACAGCTGTAAATTCCAAGAATCAGCAAAACTTTGGAGAGCATGAGGTTGAATACATGCATTTCCCAGAATTATTTGTACCCAAAAAATCATTTTGAATATAAAACCATCAGTAGTGTCTGAGTTAAGCCAGCCAGAAAGCTCAGTCACTGAAGAGCTCACTGCTCAGGTCACATTTCACCATAATGGCAGATGGGGAGCAGGTGCAAGTGGATCTAGGTCACCTGGCCTAAGCCCCGCCGCCTTGCGCCTTCCAGGTTGCCGCTCTTTTTCCACACTTAGCAAGTCCCGCCCACCTGGTGCCTTCCTGGTTGCTGCACTTTTTCCCTACTTAAGGAGCCCTTCAGCCTCTTTCTTTTGCAGATGGGGAGCAGGTGCAAGTGGATTTAGGTCACCTGGCCTAAGCCCCACCCACCTTCTTATCCCTGCCTCTTCCTTCCTGCTCTTAACTCTTAGATCAAGAGTGTCTCTTGCCCAGGCGTTCGAAGCGAAGGGCTGACGAAGAAAAGGGCAATTCCTGTTTTGACCTGTATGTGCCAGGAGGACCCAGGGCCCGACCCCTGCTCAGACAGCAGGTAAGAATGCACCAACATGTGTTTACTCCCTCTGTCCCCACAGGCCATCCCCACTCCCTCTGGTCCCCCTGTGATGCTCCCTTGTGCCCCTCTCCCTTCTTGCACACAGTTGTTGCCTGTTTTGCTTGATTCTTCTACCCTGCTCCCCCCCACCCCCTCCAGCCTACTTCTGCAGGAGTCTGTCCGTTTACTTTCTGATTTCACCATCACCGTCTTGTGGCCAATGCTGGATTTGACTTTTATGGACTTCATTGATTCACAGTGCGTCACCCTTTCTCATGGTGGCCCTGAGTCATGTTGTTCCCAACTTCACCTTGTATCCGGCTTGTAACAGTATGTGTTACTACTGACTTCTGCAAATGTATTTGCTTTCCCCTCTTGCTTCTCCACTCTTTTTGACTGCTTACTCCCTGTTCTCTCCTCCTCTCCCTTTTCCTATCTCCTCCCATTACTTTCTTCTATGTACTTACCCTTTTCACAATTGTCCCTGGACCTAGTATGATAGCAACCTCGTCTGTCTCCTCTCCCTCCCCTTTCTTGCCCCACCCACACTATCTAAAATGTCATCAGGCCTAGTACGATAGTCGCTTGTTTTGTCCCTCCCCTCCCTTTCTGCACCCCTCTCCTTTCGTTTTTCTCCGGCTCGACCAGAAATGTTGTCAGGCCTAGTACGGTGGTCACCTGTCTGTTTCCATTTTCTTCCCACTCTCCCCCTCCCTTCTTTATCTATGTCTTAGCTCTTGCATTATCTGAAGAGTACGATAGTTAATTTCAAATCCTTACTGTTCATGGCTTGTAAGAATGTCATTGTATTTTCCATGGTTCCCTCCCTTGCCTTGAAGCGCTTTGAAACACATTGTGTATAGGTGCTAGGTGCTATGTAAATAAACTATCATTTCATAACATAAAGGTCACAGGTTTGAATCCCTCCAGTGCCGCTAATCTTTGGTGTTATATATCTGCACCAGGCATACCGTACACTGAAAGAGTCAAATTGCATAATATTGACACCCTGTCCAAAATGGCAAAAAGTACGGCACCAAGTGCTAGGAAAATGAAATTATTAATGTGATTCACCTAAACTAATTCAAGGGCCCAGAAGCTTTTCAGGCCATTTAGTGACTGTCATGCCAGACTCCCAACTCAGGCTTGATGCCATCCGTTGATCCAAGCCTTCCATTCTCCATCCTCTACTGACTATCCATACACCTCTTCGTCTACGCTCTGTCCGAATTTCAATCAAAGTTCGCATTTCTATTGCCTCTAATTTCAATGGGTACTCAATCCTCTGACTCACTCCATAAGGAATGCAGCAGACATCAGTATCTAAGCAGTGTCTGAAGCAAACTCGCCAGTAGCGGAGGCAGCTTTGGGTACCCGGGGGAGGGGATGGAGGATAATAGGGTGGCAGTGGGGAGGCTGGGGTGCACAGTGCGCA
This sequence comes from Ambystoma mexicanum, assembly GCF_040938575.1. Taxonomy (NCBI): domain Eukaryota; kingdom Metazoa; phylum Chordata; class Amphibia; order Caudata; family Ambystomatidae; genus Ambystoma; species Ambystoma mexicanum. The sequence continues at coordinate 912,249,863 of NC_090939.1, read as the reverse complement.
CCATGGGGGGGGGGGGCACGGAGGGCCGCTGCACCCTCTGATTCCCCCTCCCGGCACACACCATCCCCCCTCCGTGTCGCCACTGAAACGCGCATGTTAATATAAACCAAAGTCTGGAAGCCAAATACATCTAAAATTCTAGAAAGGATGGAATAATAACATGCAGATGAAACACATTCATAAATCATGTTGCTTTCTATATGCACAGCTCTGCCACATTGACATTTCGCAAATGACGCCGACATTTCTGAAAATGTGAATCCATTTATGAGCCTTGTTTTTTTCTCTGATAGTAAGTTACAACGTGTCCTGGCTCTTACTGCAATTGTGCACGGGTCTTAGTGCACAGAGTCAAGAGGAGGGTTGGGAGATGTTGGACCTAATTTACGAAAAAAGCACAAAAATAGCACGTGCAAAACTCAACCTCGCAAAGGAAAAACTGTAGTGCCATACACCCCCACAGCACACACCCAAGGCAGGCCGGCACTGCACCGTGGGTCTGCACTGCACCGCAACGGGAAGCGCTAACAGGCGATTGCATGGCGCGATCCTACAGAACGCCTACACAAATAGATGCACCAAGCAAAGACAGCCTCTGAGTGGCTCTATCATTCAAGTGCACACCATAGAAACAGCAACTACACCAGAACGATGGACTGCCAAGTGTGAGTCACCCCAACATACAGCACCATGACGTGAAAACCAGTTGCGTCACAAACGGGCTAAACAACAGTGGTCGCAGTCCCGCTGCAGCACCTGCCTCTGAGGCAACATTACTTACACTGAAGGATATAGTTGACCCGCATCTTTTGATATGGTATGATACTGCATTTATAACGCGCCTATACACAAGTGTTTCAAGGCTCGACGAGGTAAGGGAGGGGAAACAGAGGGAAGACGGACAACGATCCTACTAGGCCAGGTGACATTGAGATCGCGCAAGTGCAGGGGAGGGGGGAAGGGGAAAAGTGCAGGGGAAAGGGGAGGGGGCAGTGCAGTACATAGGATAACAGTGAAATAAAAAAAAAAACAATAAATAAAAGTGCGGCCAGCTGATGGCAAGTGTAAGTGCAGACATCAGGGGTCAAGTGCTAGTATGGGCTGTAGGGATACAGAAACAGTCCCCGAATAAATGTGTGGCCACTGGCCCTTCAAGGAGGAAACCTTCAAAGGCTAATTGATGATGGCGCAGTACTTGATGGGCAATATCACATACACGCTTGACAATTGCAATTACAGGTGTGGGGTGAAGGTGCTGTGACTGAGGGAACTGTGAATGATTGCCAGTGAAGGGACAACTACTGCAGGTGGAAGGACCAGGATGCAGAGAGGATGGTCACCAAGGAATAATGTCACTGTTACTGAACATAGGCAGCCAGTTGTGCTCTTGCCGACACATGTGCATGTGGACCTAGAAGAACCACAACATGATGATAGATCCCACAGAGAATACCGTGTGAAGGACTGTATGTGTGTGCTGTGGAGACACTTCATGCAATGCTGCTGGCCTCAAGAGGAATCTCATTTTGTTACCGTCTTTGCCTATGGTGCTAATGGATCATTTGCACATTCCACTGGACATCAGTTCACTGTGTGCATCGCACATACCTGAGGTGGCCATGAATGGAAGCCATTCAGGAAACTGGCTAAATCACTCCTTCTCTGCTGATGCCTGCACTGTCGAGTTTGAGGCCTTCAGTGTAACAGGCTGTTGAACTGCAAGACCTCAGTGTGTGTTAGCATGCAGGTGCATGGTAGCTGATGTAGTCAGCAACACCATTGAACATTGATTGGATAAGCAACCTGAAGTTATGGTACTTTCACAAATATCGGCCAGGAGAGGAAGATGCTGTTGAGGACTGGCCTGACAGCCAACAGTGGGAAGCGACTTAAGGATCGCAATACCTATTTGCTGCCTTACCCATGGATGTGGTTGACTGGGGTAGTGTGACTCATGTGAAAGTCAATTGTCACATTCACCAAAAGGTACAGTGCCATTGGACACCAATGACAGAGGGTGTTTTGGGAGTTCATGAGGAGGACGGGGGTGTAAATGTTTATGTGTGTTGTCAATTATGTGTACTGTGTCTGGTTGAGAGTGTTCACAATGCACTCACCACCTTGCTCTAGAAAATTGTTACAGGATTGTCATGTGCATGGCAGACAATGCGCAACAAGGTGTTGGGGTGAATGAGAGACTTTGTGGTGTGCAAGTCTGTGAAGTCTAGGGTGGGGGTGGCATGAAGTTTCAGATGGCCGTGTCTGTAGTGGAAAACAGGAAGCTGCCAAAGAGTACTAACAACAAGCCAGTGGTGTAGAGGTACATAGGGGTGCATGAACAATAGTAAATGCGGAGTACCCATCTTATCTTCCATTGACATCACTGAACAAAGTAAGGAGTAGCCAATGTGGAGAAGGACCTTTGGCCTGTGGGTGTACGTGGGTGACATACAGGTTTAAATGTTACAAGGAGTACAAGTTCTGTGTGGGGATCAGCTTGCCAACATATGATTCATATCATGTGGTTGGGTGTATTTAGGGGAACATCACTCCTCGTTTAGTGTGGACAGTTGTAGTGCACATATGCCTTATGGTAACATGTGTAAGATAGCTGCGATGCCATGTCCATAATGACTGTGAGCAGCAATGTCAACAATTAGCGGAGATGCCATGTCTGGATTGCAGGCGGCAGAGAGAGGGTTGTTGAATTCATTAAAGAGAGCACACCTGAGGTCCGAGGAGCAGGTCATCTAGTTATGCTATCTCATGGTACAATGTGGTCCACACAGGAACTATATTGTGATGTCAGTACTATCTTTAGGATGGCTGACAGAGGAATCGCTAGTGACCTATCAAAAGGAATGCAAGGGCCATGGCAGGACAGGTGGGTCAGGCAGAATTCACATCAACTACAACCATTTCCACCAGCTGTCGTCCTGTGCAGTGGCAATTGTCTCCCACAGTGACAGACAACTCTCCTGCAAGGTGCAAAAAGGAATGCACCAGGAAACACATCACGCATCAAACATGTTTGACACCACTCAGTTAGTAGTAGACGTACTCTATCCCTCCTGTCATGCCATTTCATCCACAACATTTTAAGAATGCAGGAGCCTATTCCCTTTGGATACCTTCTTGGCCTACAGGTCAAGGACCTGGGCATGAAGCACTGGGTTCTGCTTCTCTAAGGTCTGGACTTCTAGCAGTGTTACATGATGGCAGTCACAAGAATGGATCTCCACACTATGTCCTATCTCAAATACCACTCTTGCTTTCTTCTGGCTCCAGATCCTCATGTCATCCAAGCCCTTCTTGACATACTCAACAGTATAGATTGCCATCCACACCATGTTGACGGCAGCCATGATGTCGTCCCAGATCCTTCGACAGGCAGAAGCCCCATGCTACTTGTCAGCACAGAATAGAGACTCCTAATGCCTCGGGACCTGGTCATCCAGGATACCAACTTCATTAGCCAGGAAGCTGACAGCCCTCAGACTCATCGCCTTGTCAATGACAGATGATGGATAACCCATTGCAGAGGTGATGCTGGTAGGGTTGACAGTGGCTTCTGAGAGTGCCTAAACAAAGGAGCTGCAATGTTAGAATGGAGGTGTTGGTGTCCAGATGAAACAGTCGGAGTGAGTAGATGGTGAACAGTGCATCAGCAGAAGGTGATATGGTGTTGTGGTCAAACAGTCACTCCGGGACAGTGCAAGCTGCCCCCGCCCCCACCTATGAGAGAGTACCAGGCAGCAGGAGTTGTCATGCAGAGAAGAAAAATAAGGCAGGAAGATGCAAAAGATCAGGCAGGGCAGTAGGACAAGCAAGGCACTGGTGACAGCTGGAACACTATGAGGCAGCAGATGGAGAAAAGTGAAGGAAAGACCCTCAGCACTTACGTTACACAAAGCACACTATGTGCACTATGCATTCACAATGTAATTTCGAAGCAATAAGAAAATGGGCCACATGCACAGATTTTTATTCTGTGGTACATTCACAAGGGGTGCATAAGCAAAGCAGATTGCATTTCCATTATGCTATCACAGGGGTACCATCACACAATCGCAGGGTGCACGTACGCAGTTTAGGTCTGCATGACTCCACCACATGTGCGACTAGGACCAAGCACAGCACCATGAGTCAGACGGAACAGTCATGGAAAGAGAAGTTGCCAAGGAAGATGACGAGACCAAATAAAGAGAAGGGGCCAACAAAAATAGAAGGGCACAAGTAAAGATAAGGGACCAACAACAGATTAAGGGCCAACTCAAAAGAAAGGGCCTTCATAGAAAATAAATTCACAGATGAAGAGGTTGTCATCTTCACATACTTTGCAGATAAGTATCAGGGGGACCTCTATACTTGGGCAGGCAGTACCTGCTCACTTAGCGAATGCAAGCACCTGTGGCATGGGAGAGCTGACTAGGAGAACAACTCAAAAGACGAGTAAGAATGTCAGTTCAGGCTAGGCAACAGGCAGATTACCCTCAGCCCACCCTAATGGAGGAGCTGATCAAAATTGAAGAGTCATGTCCTTAGTGCCTCTAGCAGCCATGGGTTGAGTAAGGGGTACAATTAATGGTTCACGTGTCATCTGGTGTCCTGTGCTCACCCACAACCCTGAGGTGGCAGTGAAGGAATGTCAGTCATCATGCCCTGGCCAGACTGTGAGAGGCAAGCATATACTTCCTATCACAGGGGTCTGCAACCTTTGACTTTCCAGATATTTTGGACTATGCCTTCCATGATCCCTCTCCATTACCTATGCTGGCTACGGGTGATGGGAATTGTTGTCCAAAACATCAGGAGAGCCAAAGGTTGCAGGCCCATGGCCTAGATGTATCCATTGTAGCGACGTCCACCTTTGACTCACAGCAGATATGTTGTGGCTGGAGCATGGGCAAGGACACCTGTATACGTATGTATGTATGAAGGAGAAAGTTATGATGAGGAGATTGTGATGCTGGAAATGCATCTGAGGGACAGGGCCTCTGAATCCTTGTCCTTTTTCTGTTTTTACCGTGTGTTCTGTTATGTTTTCTGCCCCGGAGTCCATGTGGGACTCCTGGCAGCGCAGCTCTCTCTTTTGGTTTGGTGAACAGACCCATGGGATACCCTTATGGCACCCATGGGTAGGGGTGCAACCCTGTGCCCCTAGTGTATGTTTTTGGGCACCTGTGGGTGGCCCCAGAGCAGGGTATGGGCTGGTGGCAGCTCCGTGCTGAAATTGACAGGTGCTCCGGGTGTCCTCCATTTTGGGATACCCAGGCCCTGCCATTGGGATCTGTTGATTCCTGATAGGAAACAAGATGGCCCCTGTGGCCTCTTGCTTTCTATTGCCTGTTATCTTGTTTTCCCAAAGTCCTGGGAAGCCCTGTCTCTGTCCCTTCCCCCTGACTGGCTGTTGGGTGGAAGTTCCATGTATGGTATTGTTGTGAAGGCCCAGCTAGACTGACTGGAGCCTTCCCAGTGTCTGTATGTTGTGGGTACCTCCTGTGGGTGGGACCTGGGTGAATGGAGTGTGTGACCAATATACACTTCTTGTTGTGGTTGTCTGGTTTCTGGCATGAGAGACAAAGACCGAGACAACCCTGCCCGAAACTGGCCTGAATGCAGTGTGTAGTGTTGAATGGCTGGGTACTTGTCCCAATCCACATTTCTTGTTGTGAGTGTCTGGAAGGGAGGAGTGTGGCCTGAATGCACTGTGTGCCTGATTGGCTGACTGACTGCATGAATGCCCTGCAGTATGATTGGCTGCTGAGTGTGTGCCAGCAGCGTGGATGAGAGAGAGGATAGTATATCTGGGGACCTCTCACCACTGGAAAAGTGTTCAGAAGGGACCTTTGGTTGAGAAGCGACCATTGTGCTCCTGAAGCAGCCAGGGAGCTGAGTCTCCACTCTACGAGTAACTGGAACTGCTGATCCTCGACGTCCAGCTGGAAGAAGAAGATTTGCTGTGGCATTTGCTTCGACCGATCCGAAGGCTGACGAATTCGTCGAGGGCTGACCCGAGAGAGGACCTGGTAAGGCGCCCTCTTCCCGTGCTCCGAGGGACCATCGAGCACCGCTCCATCTTCGCCGAAGCGCCCTGGAAGACAGACCCTCGAAAGGCTGTCGACCCGAGACGGGACTGCCGAGGAGATCGAAGTGAAGCACCCGGACATCGACGCCGTCGAAGTCCATTGCCGTCGACCAGGGTTCGCAGGTTTGTGGAACCGCTGGAGGCCGTCGAAGTTGTGTTGCCCAGCTGTGGGAACCACTTGACGCCGTGCCACCGACGACCGGAGCCGTCCGCTCCTTTGCCTAAGAACATTCAATCGAAGGACTCTCTCGACCGCTTCGTTGACCTCTTATCCTGCCGGAGAAAGTCGAGGACGACCAACGCACCGAGGAGAAACCTGCCGGTGGGTTTCCCGCCACCCGACGACCTCAAAGACTCGGACGACTCGACGCCCTTGCTGGGCTCCCGTCTCTACAATCTTTGCGGTCCAGAACTATTGTCATCGAGGTGCCCCGCACACCTCCGCCTTGCAGGACGCCGACGCCCCGACGCCGACGAGCACCGCTCGGACGAAGCTGCCGCCTCTTCGACATCGTTCTACCTCGTTTGTCGACGGACGTTCGACGCCCCGTGCCTCCCGCTTGAAAGGGAAGGCATTCAAGAAGGGCCGTCGATTCCCCGTCGCCGAACAGCGAGTCCCTCGACGTTTGTCGACGCCTTCGAGGAGCTCGACTCCACCAGGTACATTGGGGGGGTAAAAACATTATAGGAGAGAGTAAGACTTGCAGAGCAATATATGGACTGGGCTTGTGCTATATCTTTCTTTACAGGTTGCCCAGGTGGGGGGATCTCCACACAGAACTGTGCCCAGTGGTAGGGGCCAGTATCCTGCCTATTGCTCAACCATCTTATTTTCTCTCCTCTCTCTATTGCTGGTTTCACTCTATTGGTCTGTGTGGCATCGTACAGTATTGTTCATGCACTTCAATGAGATCTAGGGTGGTACCACTTTAGGATTGTAAATATTTGTCATTGTAGATTTTGCCGGAGTACAAAGTGAGTTATCATGATGAATGTACATAACCTTAACTATTGATTATATAAAGACTGTGTTCTAACCAATACAGAGTGTGGATATTCCTTTGTGGGGGCTTGGGGATACACTGTACTTAAGAACCAGCCTGCATCACCTCCTGAGAAGCTAGTCCTTGATTGCTCGACCATTGCTACCGAATAGAGAATCTTGGCTGGGGTCTCCTGTGCCTCTCCTCCACCATATAGGGAGCGGAAGTACAGACACCCCCCACCGGTCATAGAGGCCCGTCTCTCACACTGGTGGCAAGCGGTGGGATGCTTATGGTTTTAAGAATCAGTGTATAACCGTGCCACTTACAAAGGATATTTGCCCTTTATTGAATTAAGGTTTAGTTGTGTACAAGGTAACTGCATTACAAACAATGGAGTCTATTGCGAATGGCAAATTAACTCGGATGAGCTTGGAGGCTCTCCAGAGTGCTTGTGAAGCTAGGGAGTTAGACTTTGTGGATAAGTCTAGGGCTGAGCTGATAGCTGCCCTGGTGGACTACCAGACTGATAGTGAAACTCTTGATGAGGGGGGGAATGCAACCAATGAGGACTCTGCCCCTGGGGTTTCTGCTGAATCTGTTTCTGGGAATGCCGCCATTCCTGCTGCCTCTGTTCCAAACTCCAGCAATTCCTTAGAACTTGAGTTATTAAGGATGAAATTGGCCTTTGAATACCGCAAGTTGGAAATAGATGCTGAGCTTAAGAAAGAGGAGTTGGCTCAACAAGTGGAGCTCAAGAATAGGGATCTTGAACTCAAAAATAAGGACCTTGAACTCAAGAGCCAGGACACTGAATGTCAGAGGATCCAGCTAGAGAAAGCTAGAGTGGAGACTTCAGCTAGATCCAGTGAGAGTGTCAGGTCCCCAGCCACCAAGTTTATGAAAGATTTGGTGGGTGTATTTGTGGAGGGTTCGGATATCCTCCAATGGATTGAAGCGTTTGAAATGGCTTGTGAGATTCATGATGTGGATAAAAGAGATTGGGCGAAGTGTTTGTTAAGCAGAGTGCCTCAAACCGGGTATGACTGTATTCTGAAGCTGAGTGTGGAAGAAAGGGGTCAGTACGAGTGTATGAAGTCTGCTTTGATTGCCAAGTTCGGCAAGACACCTACCCAATACCTTAGAAGGTTCAGGGATTTTAAGAAAAAGGAGAATATGTCTTGGGTTGACTGGGTGAGTGCTGCGCACATGAACATGATGGGGTGGATCGATGGATACAAGGTTAAGACTTTTGTTGAATTGTCCCACCTCTTCTTTTTTGAGCATTTCTCTGAAGCCTGTTCACCAGAGCTGCGTCAGTATGTGGCTGACCAGAACATTTTGGACCCCTTTAAGCTGGCTAGGTTGGCTGACAAGTGGGTCTCCCACCGGGTGTCCCCTAAGGACTCCAGTGGGAAGGACAAGGACAAGGAGAAGGGGGCCTCTCAGAAAGCTGAGGAGTCCCCCAAGCAGTCACAGTCGGGTAAACCAAAACCTTCCTCTCCTAAGACCCAAAAATCTAGTGGGGATAAGTCATCTGGGGGTGGGAATAAGAGTAGTGGCCCACCTGCTGCAAAGCAGGCTCCCAGTGGTTCCAGTACCGTACCCCGCACTCCTGGCGCTTGTTGGGACTGTGGGGCTCTGGATCACAAAAGGGGTGACCCCAAGTGTAAAGGTAAGGCACTTGGAGTACAGGCTGTCAGCCTGACCTACCCTTACCCCGTGTCTGAGGTGGAGGCCACTGTCCTCCCCTCCTCTGCCGGTATCACATTTGGTGATCCGGTGGAGATTTCCTTAGTGTCCCTTGGGGCCTGGGACCAGTACGCGGAAGTACTGGCGACTATCCCACAGAACACCCGTAGGTTTTTGAGAAGTGTCCTCTTGAATGGCCAGCCTTCTACTGGTTTGAGAGACACTGGGGCAAGCATGACAGTGGTGGACAGGACCCTGCTCAGGCCAGAGGACTATGAAGGTGCTCCTCTGCAAACCACCAGGTTAGCTGGTGGGCCTCCCAAATTATCACCTGTAGCCTTAGTCACACTCATGATTGGCGACAAGACAGCGAAGCTTCCTGTCCTGGTTCAGGACAATGTCCCTGCTAACATTTTGTTAGGGAATGATCTAGTAGAGTTGGGGTTGATCTCGGATGGTCTTCCCATGACTGATGCTGCCGTCACTAGATCACAGGTGACACCGGGTCTGGCTGTGGGTCAGATACCCGAGCCAAAGGCGAGGCCTAAGGCAAGAAGGAGGAAGACCAAGAAGGCCACCCCTGTGGAGGGAGCACCTTCTCTTCTTGCTGCACCCATTGGGATCCATGCTCCGGACGGGCTGGGTCCAGTGGAAAACCCAAACTCAACTGCTTTGGGAGAAGAGGCAGAAGACTCTCCTGTGGGAGAGGTTCTTAACCCGGAGGATCATCCCGACCTTCAATGCTTGTTAGCTGAAGGGGGACCCTCCCGGGCGGACTTCTGTAAGGGACAGAGAGAGTGCCACTCTCTCTCGAGGGACTGAGGAAACAGGCCCTGGCCCAGGCACAAGGAGAGGTGCCTAGGAATTTCCGGATTTATTGGGAGGGTGAGCTCCTTGTTAGTGAGCCCACTAAGCCTGAACCTGGTGCCCGCAAGAGGTTGGTGGTACCCCAGGTTTACAGGCCCTTCCTACTGCAGTTGGCGCATGAGGTGCCCTTGGCTGGTCATCTTGGGACCAAGAAGACTAAGCAGAGGCTCTCTGCCCATTTCTACTGGCCACGGATGGGAGTAGAGGTGGAGTCCCACTGCAGGACCTGCCCAACTTGTCAGTTGTCTGGCAAGACTGGAGGCAGTGTCATTGCCCCACTGCAGCCGTTGCCAGTGGTTGGCACCCCATTTGAGAGGGTGGGCATCGACATCGTCGGTCCCCTTGACCCTCCCACTTCAGGTGGACATCGGTTCATCCTGGTCTTGGTAGATCATGCCACCAGGTACCCTGAGGCGATACCCCTTCGGACGGTTACGACCAAGGTGGTTGCCAGGGCTCTCCTGGGCATTTTCACCCGTGTTGGATTCCCCAAGGAGGTTGCCTCTGACAGAGGATCCAACTTCATGTCGAGTTACATGAAAACCATGTGGAAAGAGTGCGGGGTAACCTACAAGTTCTCCACCTCTTACCACCCCCAGACCAATGGTCTGGTTGAGAGATGTAATAAAACTCTCAAGGGCATGCTAGGGGCTTTGGAAGAACCCCTAAGGAGGAAATGGGATCTCCTCCTGCCATGCCTGCTGTTTGCTTACAGGGAGGTACCTCAAGAGGGTGTTGGTTTCAGCCCCTTTGAGTTACTCTTTGGACATCCCGTAAGGGGGCCCCTCGCCTTGATCAGAGAAGGCCTGGAAGCCACCCCTCCGGGTCCCGCCAAGCAAGTGGGGGACTATGTGTTAGGCCTCAGACGGAGGATGACACAGATGATGGGTCAGGCAACAGCAAATCTCAAGGCCAGCCAGGAATTGAATAAGTACTGGCATGACCTTAAAGCCTCGCAAGTGGATTGGACTCCGGGACAGGAAATCCTTGTGATGGAGCCTACCAAGCCTAGGGCTTTGGCAGACAAGTGGACTGGACCCTTCAGGATCATCTCCAAGATGGGCGAAGTCAATTATCTGGTTGACATGGGAGCCCCTGGGGTAGCCCCTCAGCTATTCCATGTCAACAGGCTCAAGCCTTTCCACAGGCGAGCGGAAGTCTCATGTCTCTTGCTAGCTTCTGGGCAAGAAGAGGATGAGAGTGAGCCCCTTCCTGATTTGCTGCATAGCAACCCTCAGGATGGCTCAGTGGAGGGAGTACATCTCTCTCCAGATTTGACAACAGAGCAACAGAGGGCCTGTAGGGCTTTGCTCCAACAGTATGCCTCTCTGTTTTCACTGAAGCCAGGCCTTACACCGTGGTGTAAGCATGAAATTGACACTGGTGACAGTGTGCCTGTCAAAAGCAGGTGCTACCGTATGTCAGATACCGTCAAGAACCACATCCAGGCTGAGGTCGCCAAGATGTTGGATCTGGGTGTTATTGAACCCTCAACCAGTCCCTGGTCCAGTCCAGTGGTCCTTGTCCCCAAGGCAAGTTCACAGGCGGGTACCAAGGATTGGAGGTTCTGTGTGGACTACCGAGGAGTCAATGCCGTCACCAAGACTGACGCGCACCCATTGCCCAGGGCTGATGAGCTTGTGGACACCATCGGTGCTGCCAAGTTTGTGAGCACCTTTGACCTCACTTCAGGCTATTGGCAAATAGCTCTGACGGACCATGCCAAGGAAAAGACGGCCTTCTCAACACCTGAGGGACTCTACCAGTTTAGGGTCATGCCTTTTGGGTTGAAGAATGCCCCTGCCACCTTCCAGAGATTGGTCAACCATGCGCTCAGTGGGCTGGAAGCCTTTTGTGTGGCTTACTTAGACGACATTGCCATCTACAGTTCCACCTGGGAAGAGCATTTGACACATCTGGATAGGGTGTTGCAGGCCTTGAAAAGGGCTAACCTCACTATCAAGGCCACTAAGTGCCAGATAGCTCAGGGGAAAGTTACCTATCTTGGTCATGAGGTAGGAGGGGGTCAAATCCAACCTCTCTCCAGTAAAGTACAGGATGTACAGAACTGGGAGACTCCCACTACTCAAACCCAGGTGAGGGCCTTTTTGGGTCTCACTGGGTACTATCGCAATTTCATGGCAGACTATGGGACCATAGCTGCACCTCTGACAGCTCTAACGTCACCCAAGCAGCCTAGGAAGGTTACTTGGACCGAAGACTGTCAGAGGGCCTTTGATGGCTTGAAAGAAAGTCTGTGTAGGGCACCTGTGTTGAGTGCGCCTGACTACAGCCGACCCTTTATCGTCCAGACGGATGCCTGCGACACCGGAATTGGAGCTGTCTTGTCCCAGTTAGATGACAAAGGGAGAGAACACCCTATCATATTCATCAGTAGACAACTCAAGGGTAGAGAACTTAGGTGGGCTACTGTTGAAAAGGAGTGTTTTAGTATAGTTTGGAGCCTTAGGAGTTTTAGGCCCTACCTTACGGGGTCTACCTTCAAGGTCCAAACAGATCATAAGCCCCTGAAGTGGCTTATGCAGATGAAGGGTGAGAACCCGAAATTGCTCAGGTGGTCCATTAGCCTGCAAGGGCTAGACTTCACCATAGAGCACAGACCAGGGAAGAGTCCCGATAATGCAGATGGCCTTTCCAGAAGGTATGTTGACCGTCTGGATGAGGGTGTCTAGCCCGTGGGAGATTAAACACCCTCCACCTCAGTCTGGGGGGGGCGACTGTGATGCTGGAAATGCATCTGAGGGACAGGGCCTCTGAATCCTTGTCCTTTTTCTGTTTTTACCGTGTGTTCTGTTATGTTTTCTGCCCCGGAGTCCATGTGGGACTCCTGGCAGCGCAGCTCTCTCTTTTGGTTTGGTGAACAGACCCATGGGATACCCTTATGGCACCCATGGGTAGGGGTGCAACCCTGTGCCCCTAGTGTATGTTTTTGGGCACCTGTGGGTGGCCCCAGAGCAGGGTATGGGCTGGTGGCAGCTCCGTGCTGAAATTGACAGGTGCTCCGGGTGTCCTCCATTTTGGGATACCCAGGCCCTGCCATTGGGATCTGTTGATTCCTGATAGGAAACAAGATGGCCCCTGTGGCCTCTTGCTTTCTATTGCCTGTTATCTTGTTTTCCCAAAGTCCTGGGAAGCCCTGTCTCTGTCCCTTCCCCCTGACTGGCTGTTGGGTGGAAGTTCCATGTATGGTATTGTTGTGAAGGCCCAGCTAGACTGACTGGAGCCTTCCCAGTGTCTGTATGTTGTGGGTACCTCCTGTGAGTGGGACCTGGGTGAATGGAGTGTGTGACCAATATACACTTCTTGTTGTGGTTGTCTGGTTTCTGGCATGAGAGACAAAGACCGAGACAACCCTGCCGAAACTGGCCTGAATGCAGTGTGTAGTGTTGAATGGCTGGGTACTTGTCCCAATCCACATTTCTTGTTGTGAGTGTCTGGAAGGGAGGAGTG